>NC_141158.1:42892000-43508500 GCF_053477565.2 Lygodium microphyllum
TCTTCTTCTACAAAAAAGAGCTAAGTCTACAACATGATAAAAAACTAATATGAAAGTACCACAACAATGTATATGTGGTCACTAAGTGTGAACACATTAGGAAAGAAGAGGTAGCATAATAAATGTGCCATAACAAAGGATGGACTACATGGATGTAGTCCAGCTGTAGAATCGTTGGCGTATCCTCATGTTGGTCACTTAACATGCTAGTGAATAATATTGTGCCACATCACCAAGGCACTAGTAAATGCCAACTCATGCAGAGCTCAACATATCAACACTCTTTGTTGGGACCTAAAACAAGCCCAACATTGGCTCTAAGGCACTAGTCGAGCCTCTACCACTCACCTAAAACCACCCCCCACGGCCTTGCAGCTAGGAGAATCTAAGACTTTGCATTTGTAGTATTTTTCATAGTCCAATGAAAAATTCTTTCCCTACTCAAAAGGAGTCCCTAAGCATATTGGTGTTATACACCACGTAGCACACACACAGGGACCACCCCTCAATTGATCACCGTGGCTCCACTATAGCTCTCCTACACCTCGATGATTAGTCCCAAGATGCGTCATGAACATAAAGCACTTTTCGAAACAAAGTCCACTCTTTTGATAAATCGATGCGTCATGAACATAAAGCACTTTTCGAAACAAAGTCCACTCTTTTGATAAATTGATCTAGAAGATTATATATAAACCTCACCAAATAACTTTTAAGGAATCAAATATCTAGCCCTATGGCTTGGGATACCTCACACTCTCAGCGTCGGGTCATCACTCATACAAACAACTGCTATGCATCCAGTATATGATACCATGAGGTGCATCAATGAAAAAGTGAATATGGCCATCGTTCTCAAACAAATATTCATTTAAAATCAGCACGTGAAAGTGCGAAGACAATTCTTTTCATGATTTCCTTTTCTACGCGAATGCTTAATTGCTTAGGGCTAGCACTGAGTTTCCTCGTGCTACTAGTCCCTTTAATTTCAAACAAGCACAAAATCTATATGAAATGCAACATCAATCATCAGAATTTAATGTACTTTAACCACTCAACAACCCCCTACTCCCTATTGTTTAAGATTTTGCTTGTGTTGATAGGTGTAGGCATGATTTTTTTATGTATTTTTCTTTATTGAAAGGGGTAAAAGCATACTCTAACAAAGAAATGGAAATGAAATGAGGCTAAACCTCCTGCTTCATCTATGTTATATGCCCACACACATTAATCTTATTTTTATGATGCAAAAAACCTAAATTTCTCCATTTTTCTTTAATGTTTTCTTTATTTATAGAAATTACTGATTTTCATATGTAAATTGATTACTCTTATAGAAAATAATTTTCTTAGCATATTTTATTCGATGGGAATGGCAAATGCACACCAAAAACCCAAAAATCGCATATTTTTCCTACAACTGCCTAGTCTCGAGTTTTGCATATTTTGCATATAATCATTATACGAATGATTTTTCCATGATTCTTTCAACACGACTGATTAAATAGAGAATTGGCAATAAAATCCAAGCATTACTAACCATTTCAAACAAGAATCCATCATAAAATGGTAAAATCTACATTTTTCTCATAAAATCGCTCATTATGATGCATGTATTTCAATGTTGAAGGCCCCCTAACACTCTTCCATGGTCGCTCACAATTCATCCAACTCTAATTCATGTGTCTCTCCACTCCTGCTTCATCATTTGTCCATCTCAGTCCATCCCCCTCTCTGTTACATTGATCCATAAGAATAGTCCATAAGAGGAGAGAGGAGGGAGGAGAGAGAAAGACTAAAAAAGATCTATTTGTTTAATACATCAAGTTCGGTGACTCTTAAAGTGATGAGAGGTGACAATTTGATGGAGATCATAGCCAATAGGGTTCCTCATGAGGTTGCAAGTCCAAAAATTCATTTTTTAATGATTGGAGACGATGCCAAAAAAATGGTGCCTGCCCCCAAAAAGAAAACATTTTTTCTTCATGCCCCTTCATTCCACAAGTTGAAAGTAAGCTTAAAACCCCAAAAATTTGGTTCACTTTGGAGGTTTCACACTATGGGAAAAGAAGTTTTTTCACTTTTGAGAGGGCAAACATGCTCCAAATTGAGATCCATCTGGATGAGTGGCTTTTTGACATTGAAATTTATAAACCTAGCACCTGCCATACACTTTTCAACTTTCGGATCATTTAGCTACTTCATAATATGAAACCTTGCGGGGATTAAATGGGGGGTCAAATGGACTCTGATCGACGAACTGAGACTTGCATTTGACTCCTCACATCAAACTCCATCTAGAAAAACTCTAGCTCATCGACCCGCAATTGTTTCATTTTGCATGAAAATTTGGTCTTTTATGGCCTCTCGAGCTCTTTTCCGCTTCAAAAATAGCCTTTAAAATGTGCTCTCATTAGGGACTATGGGATAGAGCAACTCAGCCTGTCGAATCTCACAAACTAATCTGCACAAATAACAACCATAGAAAGCATCAAGCAACCACAAAAAATATACTCAACAAATCACAAGAACAACTCTCACCCTACACCTTGCCAAAATCAAGGCATGAAGATCCACAAGGATAGGCCCAGCATACTCTGACAAACATCCAGAGTGATTTGCGAACTAACTCCTCCAACATGGACTAGCTAAAAGAACCCTTAAAGAGGTCATCCTAGTGGTGATCTAAACTACCTACCTAACTTAGGACAACTAGACCATGAACTCTAGGCGAGGACTCCTATAGCTTAGTCATTAGAAATTTTCTTTTAACACATTGGTCTTTCAAGAATTCCATACCAAGGCATGTAAAAAGGAGGGAGCTGAGGGTAGCATGACCCAAGGAGAATAGGGCATCGGCCTCAGGTCTCCTCTCGATACCCAAGAACCTACCAAGTTCTCTCGAGGTGACACTTAATCCTTTTCTTTTTCGCTCACTTTTATGTTTGCTCCAACCTTCCTTATTTCTTTATTTTGTCTAGCTGCTACCCTTAGGAAGACAAGGCATTGGCCTCGGGTCTGACTCGTCCCCAGGAACCTACTAGGCCTCCACAATGCGATAATCAACTACTTTTAGGATTTTTCTTCATTTTCTTTCCTTGGTGAGGGGTTAGAACCCCTTTTACACACCTCTGTAATTTTATCTTTAGCTATATCAGAAATGTCTCCTCTTTTCTATTTTGGTAGGCTTCTCTAAACTACCTCACACTAGCAAGGACTCCTAGAACATTATCTAGTAAACAAGAAGGATAGGGTCACTAGGACTGCTGTCTATAACAGGTCCTGTATGCTTGACAATTTCTTGACATGAGGTAGACAACTACTCGAATCTCCCTCGGATATACCTAACCTAGCCCTAAGACTTCATGCATTGATTGCCAATCCCCACAAAGAAAAGAAAATAATCCCCACATACATATATAACATCATCAACTTAAGGGAAAAACTCGAAAAGGTGACGACACCACCTGGAATGGCCACAACAAGAAGCACTTGTGCAACAAAGGCTCCCTCTGAGCACTTCGTCAAACCTATTTGATGCAATCACTAAAACAAAAAACCATTAAATGTACATGCACCAGAAAGACACATGGCCTTCTTGGCCTTAAGGAATATAAAAATTCTCAACCAACAGGCTAGCCCTCTTGGCCTTATGAAATAAATGATATTGCGACAAAAGAATCGTCCCTCATTTCATAGATCATTTCACTTTAGCCAAATATGGTCTATTTGGCATGTAAATTGCATCTTACGAGACTAACCAAGCTAAACCATAGTGACAAGTCCAAGCCTTCCTACTGATATAATCTTAGTATGGGCTATTCCTCTTTGTGTGCTATTAGCTGAACGAATGATCTCCTTGGGCTTGAGTATCTTATCATCCAAATAGACTGGTTGTTCCAGCTTCCCAAAGGCCTCTTCTACCTAGAGATCTGTGGATTTTGGCTCATTTGACCCTTCCCTATTTTGATTTTTGAATCTATCATTGTTACTACCCAAACTAGGTAGGGATTCAATCCTAGGCCCATCACAACAATGCATCCTAGAGCAGTTTACATTTCTAGATGTATTATTATGGCCTCTAGTCTCACCCACTTGGAAATTAACTATGGTATGTCCATTCGGAACTCTTGGCCTCTCATCAAGCTTACCGGCCACACTTTCAGAGATTTTGGGCCTCCAAAACCATCTCTTTCTAATCTTTGCATGGCTCGATTGGAGTCCAACACTCCTTTTATTTTTATGTTCTTTCATGTTGACCGATCTTTCTCAGCTCACTTGGTGTGTATCATTTCCCCTAAAGCGGATCCGTTTACCAGATTCAACTCTAGGTGGATCTTTACCATTGTAAACCCTAGATTTCTTATTACCTTTGCTCTCAATAGTTGAGATAGCCTCCACACGATAGCATACATTAGCTATGTTTTGGGGTGTCATCTCATTGACATGATCTTATTTCAAACTTAGACCATTGACGGGTTGCTTAACCACTATGCTTTCCCCATTAGGTCTACACCGATTCCCATCTAGCTCATAGCTTTGGAACATGGGATCGGCTGCACACTAGGAGGCCAGGGTTCCTAGGCCTTAGGGTCTTTATAGTTAATACTAAGATTTTCCCTAGTATACTTGTCATTTGCACCTCCAACATGCCTAACATTCAGTAAATGTTGCCAATCCTTATGGATTTCAAGGGTGTGGGGAAAACTCCAATAGTTCTCCCAACACCTCTGAATATATCACTCATAATCTTCTGCTTGAATCTTTGCCTTCGTCAATGACTTAGGGTTTCTCATCCTAGCTTGGAACTATAAGTTTATTTGCAAGCCATTGACAAAGAGTTCATCAAGCACATCTTCTGGTAATTGACTAACTTTCCTTGGCAAAAGCTTCATAATTTTATCAAAGGCTCTCGTGTACTCTTTGACAAAGGTATATAACTCTTGTTGAATCTATATAAGTTGTGCCAAAACCTAAGTCGTGGGAACCTTCTTTTCATATTCATCTAAAAATCTGACATAATTCCTTGAAGGATTTGATTGACCCTATTGGGAGGTTCCAATACCATTTCCTGGCCTCTCCCTTTAGGGTACTCAAGAACACAAGCATCCAATCTCTATAAGGAGGAGGGAATTTTTTCCTCTTCTTTGGTATCAAAACTGGGTCATCAAAACCTTAGTATTCATTTTGACCTAGTTCCAGCATCTTAGGGCTCCTAATCTCCTCCATTTCCACCTTTACTGGTGTTGCAAAGTTACTTGCTCCATGGACCTCCCTTTTTACCAACTTAGAGAGTGGTCTAGGGAGTCCTATGACTTTTAGCATATCATTCCGATCCTTTCTCACAGGATCTTCCATACCTTGCCCATTCAAAGGACATTCCATAATGGATTTATGCAAAAGCTTTTTCCCTTCATCTAAAGAAAATATATCAACATGATTTAGAGCTTGCAGATCGGGTCTTTTGAGCAATGGCTATCCCTTAACAACTAAGGCTTCCAACATCCTTGTGAGGTCTAATATTTTAGCATGGTGACCCACCACATGGGAGGTCTCAACCACAAGAAAATCCTAGTGCATGTCGGCACTTTTCCATGGCATTACGGATTTAGCATGATTGTTGGTTGCCATGGGTTCTAACATACTTGTTGCATATCCTCTAGGTTGATGGATGGTTGCGTATGATATTTTGAGAATAGGGACCATAGAAAGGTTGATGGATTGTTGTGCATGATATTTTGAGAATAGGGACCATAGCAAGGTGAACCTCATCCCATGCCATCATGCTAGAGGATAAACTAACCACTAAATGATTACTGTCCACATCACATAAATCATCTTTCAAGGATTCAACCTCTACGTAATTGACTAGGTCTATTAGGAGATTTTGAATAGGGCAAGCCAACTGTTTGAGACCTTGGGCAAACCCCATTTTACAAATAATTTAGCACATCCCTAATGGGCGAGGTTATAAATTTTGAGTCCCTTTTTGGCCAAGGTTCAAAAGCCACCACTTATTAGCGGCTCCTGGCAAACACACCACTTGTTTATTGGGACTAAAAATGGGTCTGACACTAACTCTAAGGCACTAACCGGGCCTCTACCACTCACCTAAAACCACTCCCCATGGCCTTGCGGGGCCAAGAGCGTCTAAGACTTTATGTTTGTAGCATTTTTTGTAGTCCAACGAATAATTATTTCCCTACTCCTCAAAAGGGGTCCCTAAACATGTTGGTGTTATGCACCACATGTAGTAGCACACGCATAGGGACTACCCCTTGATTGAACAGCACGGCTCCACTATAGCTCTCTTACACCTCAGGGATTGGCCCTAAGATGCATCGTGAACATAAAGCAGTTTCAAAACAAAGTCCACTCTTTTGATAAATTGATCCAGGAGATTATATATAAACCTCACCAATAACTCCCAAGGAGCTGAATATTTAGCCCTACGACTTGGGATACCTCACACTCTCAGTGTCGGGTCATCACTCATACAAACAAGTGATATGCATCCAGGATATGATACTATGAGGTGCATCAATGAAAAAGTGAATATGGCCATCGTTCTCAAACAAATATTCATTGAAAATCAGCACATGAAAGTGTGAAGACAATTCTTTTCATGATTTTTTTTCAATGTAAATGCTTGGTTGCTTAGGGCTAGCACATGAAGTTTCCTCGTGCTAGTAGTCTGTTTAATTTCAAACAACCACAAACTCTATCTACATTGCAATATCAATCATCAAAATTTTATGTATTTTAACCACTCAACAACCCCTTGCTCCCTACTGTTTAAGATTTTTCTTGTGTTGATAGGTGTAGGCATGATTTTTTAATGTGTTTTTCTTTATTTATTATTGAAAATGGTAAAAAATACACTCTAATAAAGGAATGGGATTGAACTGAGTCTAACCCTTATGCTTCAGCTCCATTATACGTCCACACACATTAATTTTATTTTTCCTTATTTTTATGATGCAAACAACCTTATTTTTTCATTTTTCTTTATTTTTTTATTTATAAAAAATTATTGATTTTTAGATGTAGACTGATTACTCTTATGAAAATTTATTTTCTTAGTATATTTTATTCCATGGGAACGGCAAATGCGCATCAAAAACCCAAAAATCACATATTTTCCCTAAAATCGCCTAGCCTCGAGTTTTGCGTATATTGCGTACAATCATTATACGATTGATTTTTCCATGATTCTTTTAACATGAATGATCAAATAGAGAATTGGTAATCAAATCCAAGCAAACCATTTCAAACAAGAATCCATAATAAAATGGTAAAATCTACATTTTTCTTATAAAATCACTCATTATGATGCACGCATTTCAATGTTGGAGGCCCCCTAACTCTTTTCCACGGTCGCCGCTGACACTCCGTCGTCCAACTCTAATTCATATGTCTCTCCAATCCTACTTCATCGTTTGTCCATCTTAGCCCATCCCCCTCTCCTTTACATTGATCCATAAGAACAATCCACAAGAGGAGAGAGGAGGGAGGAGAGAGAAATACTAAAAATAGAACAATCCACAAGAGGAGAGAGGAGGGAGAAGAGAGAAAGACTATAAATAGATTTCTGTGTTTAATGCATCAAATCTAATGATTCTTTAAGCAATGAGAGGCAAAAAATTGATGGAGATCACAACCAAGAGGGTTCCTCATTGCAGGTCCAAAAATTCATTTTTTAATGATTGGAGAGGGCTCCAAAAAAAATGGCACACCCGCTCCGTCTCCCCCAATTTTTTTTTCTTCATACCCCTTCATTCCACAAGCTTAAACCAAGCTTAAAACCCCAAAAAACTGGTTCACTTTTGGAGGTTTCACACTACGCAAAAGTGGTATTTTCGCTTTTGAGGGAGCAAATGTGCTCCGAATTGAGATCCCTCTAGACAGCTGGCTTCATGACGTCGAAATCTATAATGTAGCACCCGCCACATACTTTTTGGCTTCCAAATCATGTATTTGCTTCACAACATGAAACCTTATGGGGATTAAATGGGGAGTCAATGGACTCCGATTGACGAACCAAGACTTGCATTGTGTTCCTGGCGTCGAACTCCATCTAGAAAAACTCCAGCTCATCGATCCATAACCATTTCATTTTGCATAAAAAATTGGTCTTTTATGGCCTTGCAAGCTCTTTTCTGCTTCAAAAATAGCCTTTAAAATCCACTCTCACTTTTCCTTGAGCTCAACAGCATGAGCTTGTGAACTCCAAGTATAGTCGTGAAGCATTGAAGCTTCTGATCTCCCAAGGCCTTGGTGAAAATGTCAATAGCTTGATCCTTTGTGGTGACATAAACCAAATCAATATCACGTGCTAGAACAACCCGCTCTGAAATGAAATGGTAATGGACCTCTATGTGTTTGGTCTATGCATGATACACTCACCAATTGAATGCTACTAAGGTTATCACATTACTAGATGGTAACCTTCTTATCCATCTGCATTCCAAAATCACCAAGTAGGTTGCATAACCAAGCTACCTCACATATTGCAATTGTAGTACCTCTGCACTCTGCCTTTGTACTAGACGAGGAAACTATTGGTTGTTTCTTGCTGCTTCAAGTATTAATAGCACTCCTAAAGGAAAACATAAAATCACTTATAGATCTCCAATTTGAAGTACTACCATTCTGCATTTGTGTAACCATGCAAGTCCAATGGTACACCTGCACTGTAGAATAAGACATAGTCCAATAACGTGGACTTGACATAGCACAATGTGTGCTACACTACATCCAAATGTGGCTTCTATCGAAGCTATATAAAATGACTCTCCAAACCAACTGTGTAGCTTAAGTCTAGACTAGGGATCCTCAAATAGATAAGGTCTCCCACATTTTTCTAATACATAGTGACGTCCTCTATCAAGTCACCCTCATGTACACTAAGCTTAGCATTGGCATCTAAAGGAATATAAATAGGCTTACAATTAGTCATACCATAATTTTTCAATATATCCAATACATATTGTCTCTGTGATAACTATATACCCTTTGGAGTCTTGATTATCTCTATGTCGAGAAAATAGCATAGCTCTTCCAAATCCTTCATCTCAGATTCAACCTTGATCAATCTCTATCTCAATATCACCCACAATAATCAAGTCATCCACATATATGATAATGACCATAATACCTGATCACTCTGACATACATAGAGTGATGATCAACTTGTGCTCTACGAAATCCAATGCTGGCAAGGTATTCTGCAATACTATCATGTCATGCCCTAGGTGCTTGTTTCAGTCCCCATACAAGGCCTTATGAAGTCTACATACATAATCTGGATAATTTTCATTTACATAACTAGGTGGCTACTCCAGATAAACTTCATCTTACAACTCCCCTTACAAGAAGGCATTCTTAACATCCATTTGATATATGATCCAATCTTTTGATGCAACCATGATTATGACAGCCCTTATAGTGGCCATTTTAGCTACCAAAGCAAAGGTCTTGTCATAATTAATACCATGATTCTATGCGTATCCTTTGGCAATGAGAGATGCCTTATAGTGATCAATAGATCCATTTGGCTTATGCTTGACCATGCAAGCCCATTTGTAGCCAATAACTTTCTTGCCTTCGAGTAAGGGCACTAACTCCCATGTATCATTATCCATAAGTACAACCATTTCTATGTCAATCGCTATGTTGGCTTTCTCACTCTATTTGACCTATGTGGACTTGGATCACTACCAATGATTTAGCATCCTCTTATTCCTTCCACATACCAGGTGTTTTAGTAGATGAAATTCCAAACTCCTAATCCAAGCTTTGATCAAAGCTATCTAAATTAGCATCAATATGAGAGAACCTTGATGATACATCTGTCACAATTGGTGAGTCCCCAACTTTTTATTTACCTTTTTTTGATATCTGTGACGTACTTGAAGTAACCTGTGATCTCAATTTGCCACTCCAACGTCTATCAACAATAGAACCATGACTAGGGTACTCTTGTGGTCCACTCAATGTCTATGACTGTTGACCTATTTTCCATACAATCACACTCTCATAC
Organism: Lygodium microphyllum; assembly: GCF_053477565.2. Classification (NCBI taxonomy): domain Eukaryota; kingdom Viridiplantae; phylum Streptophyta; class Polypodiopsida; order Schizaeales; family Lygodiaceae; genus Lygodium; species Lygodium microphyllum. The sequence continues at coordinate 42,902,043 of NC_141158.1, forward strand.
TCATCAACCCCAACTTTTTTTTGCACATTACTATACCAACTACTCATTTCATAAAAAGCAACATCCTTGTTGCTAAATCTTAGCTCACGTCTAATAGGGTTATAACATCTATATCCCTTTTTGTCCATAGAATATCCAAGAAATGCACATTTTTCTACTTTGGATTCCAATTTATTACACACCACATTAGGAATATGCACATAAGCAATACATCCAAATACTTTCAAATGGGATAGATTTGTCTTTCTACCATAAACTTCTCTTCAAATACCATATACAACAACAATGGGTGTTCTATTCATAATGTATACAATAGTAGCAATTGCTTCAGCCCAATAGTAGTGAGACGAGTTTCCTTCTAACATCAGTGCATGAGCCACCTCTGCAATATACTTGCTTTTTTGCTCAACAACTCTGTTTTGTTGCGGAGTATATCTACATATATATCACTTTTGTGTACTATTTTTCTACAAAAATTCAAAAAACTCATTGGAGAGATATTCTCCCCCTCCATATGACCTTAGGCATCAAATCCTTAAAACATTTAACATGAGTGAACGCCTCACTTCTTTCACAAATAAAGTAAACCCATACTTTGTGAGTATGATCATCAATGAAGGAAACATAATACTTGCAACCACTCAAAGTTGTAGTTTTTTTAGGACCCCACACATCAAAATGTATCAATGAAGGAAACATAATACTTGTAACCACTCAAAGTTGCAATCTTTGTAGGACCCCACACATAAGAATGTATCAATGAAGAAAACATAATACCTGCAAACCACACAAAGTTGTAAACTTTGTAGGACTCCACACATCAGAATGTATCAATTCAAGTGGCTTCTTGCATACATGCTTTTCATGAAAAAATACATGCCTTGCTTGCTTTCCAAGTTGACATACTTCACATACTTTTCCATGTTGTTACTTCAAATGCAGCCAACTAGGCCACTTTCATGCTCAATGTCCTAGTAGTAGGGGAATGAATGCCTACACTAATGCTTCTCGTAATCCTCCTAGGGAAAAAAATTTCAATATCAAGGATTCGAATGTGGAGCAAGGCATGGGGTTGGAGGGCTAGATAGGGAGTAGGGAAAGACGCATGACTTGCAGTTGGAGCCCATGTTTGCACTATTCCAAGCAGTGAAATGGATCCATATCTCAAAGAAGAAGTCAAAAGAAGTTCCATTCATGCTTCAATCACCAACAACTAAGGTGTTGGGCAACAATTTTTTGTAATTCAAATTCTAGCTAAATATCGAGGTATTTCTTTTTAAATCTTAAGCAACTCTGGAGATACTCATTCATTTATTTGCCCTAAATGTGCACAAAGGCTGAAGTTAAATCCCACACCCTTTAGAAAACAAATTGTAGAACTAGGAAATGGGAGGGAAACAATGTCAACTCAATCCATTAGCAATGTCCTGCACTCTCCCTATGGTGCTCTTATTCTATTCTAGAAGAAGAAGGATGGGACCCTTAGATTGTGTATCGATTATATGGGATTAAATCAAGTCACCATGAAAAATAAGTATCCCATTCCCTAAATCAATGAACTACTAGATTGATTACAAGGGGCAATGATCATTTCTAAGATCGAACTAAGATGTTGATACTATTAAACCTGGATAAAGGATGAAGACATACCAAAGATAACCTTCAATACCAGGTATGGCCATTATGAAATCACTATAATGTATTTTCAACTACCAATGCACCTACTACTTTTAACAGGTTAGTCCAAGTTATTTTTGAGCCATATCTTGATGAGTTTATCCTTATATTTTTAAATGGAATTGTCACTTATTCCAGGACAGAGGAAGATCATCTATGCCATTTGTGGATTTTCCTCAAAATTCTTTGTGAAAATAAGCTTTTTGATAAAAAGAAAAAAGTGCACATTCTTCAAGAAAAGAATTGAATATATTGGATTCATTGTCTCAAAGATAGGCATATTAATGGACCCTACTAAGGTCAAAGATGTTTAGGATTGGCCACCACCCTAGAGTGTTAGAGAAATCATAGAATTTCTAGGTCTCATAGGGTGGTACATGATTTTCATCAAAGATTTCTCCTTGATAATAGCACCACTCATTGAATTGCTTAAAAATCAAGCAAAAATCACATGGATGTTTGGAAAGCAAGAGATCTTTGACCATTGAAGCAATGTCTTACTATTGCTCCTATCTTGAAGTCGTTAGATTTCATGAAATAATTTGAGGTCATTACAGATGCCATCATCACAAAACTAGGATGCATTTTTACTCAAGAAGGGAATCCAATGATGTATTCTTCTCACAAGCATAAACCCTATAGGAAAAACTATGCTACACATGACCTTGAGCTTTTAGCAATCATTCATGCAATGAAATTGTGGCATCACTATTTGCTCAAAAGAAAATTTAATCTTGTGATAGACCACAAAATCCTCAAGTGGATTTTTACCCAATTTGATCTCAACATGGGATAGAGGAAATGGATTGAAGTCCTCCAAGAGTTCAACTTTGAAATAATTTGCCTGTCTAGGCTCAACTCGCTAGCAAAAATTCTTTCCTAAATTTACTAATGGAAGATCTAGCCACTATAGTGTTTCTTGCAAGTTTGATTTCCATACCTAGAAATCCCATTTTAAAGACTTTACTTGTGGAAATTCCTAAGGATGACTACATTGATATAATGAGATCCATCCAATTTGGGGGAGATAGCCAAAATACCAAGGCCAAATTCAAGCATTATCACATTGAAGGCAAGCTTCTCTACTGGCAACACATGTTGTGTGCTTCTAATAGTTGGGACCTCAAGAAAAAGTTTCTATGGGAGGTCCATGACAGTCCGATAGCTAGACATCCTAGCTACAAAAAGACTATAAATACAATAAGGAGAAGTTATCATTGGCTAGGAATAAAAGTAGATGTGCTAAGATATGTTACTCAATGCTTAAGAATCAAGTTGGTAGGAGAGTTGCACCCAGTAGACATACTACAATGAGGTGGGAGTGCATCAATATGGATTTTATAGTAGGTCATTCAACAATGCAATGTGGATACAACTCAATTTTAGTAGTTGTTGATATGTTGACAAAGGTTACTCACATCATTCTTGTCAAGACTACCTTCAAGGCATTCAACATTGCTAAGTTGTTCATCAAGGAAATTTTCAGGTTGCATGGTGTCAAGGAAAGAATTGTGAGGAGAGAGAAAGAAGAGCAAAGGAGAGAGAAAAGAGTGATGAGGAGAGAGAAATACTAGAATGTTAGGAAAGAAGAGAGAGAAGCCATAGAAGATGTGAACAAGAAGATGAGGTAAGAGACAGTAAATGTATTAATGTTCAAAAGATGTGAAAATTTACATGTCTCACCCCTTTTATACTCATGTTAGTCTGACAATGTATTATTAATTATTCCATACTAAAATATATCTTCTTCCTAGCTTTTTACAATCCATCCCTTCCCAAAGGTTTTTGCTACAAAAACAAACTTACAAGAGTTGGAAAGGATAGATGAGACAAAGTACTAATCTGTTTTTAACTATGCAAAGTATGGAAATGAATGAAAGATTGAAGACATATTGATTGAAATGAAGATGTGAAGATAAGCCTGAAGTGTATACATGATCTTGATGTCTTCAAAAGAGTTTTGAGCCTTTAAGTCTTCAAGAAATAAACTCAAAACTGAGAGGACAACTTCCTGTAAAAACAAGCCCTACTAAACAAAATCTGCCATAACTTCTTGTAGAAGTACCCAAATGAAGTGTGTCACATGTCAAAACGTAGCTTTTGAAGAGTACTTTGACCTTATATAGGTGGAATATTTCTAAAATTTTGGCAAAATGCTATTTTTTCTAAAACAACCTATTATCAGGACTGTGTCTACTCTATAATTAGCTCCATTGTAGTTATGCTTCAACTACTACCAATGTATCCCGTAGATAGTGAGACTCGTCTAATATAGATGCCTCAAAGAGTAAAACTCCAATACTAGCATGAGTGGAGTTATTATGGGCAAACTCAGTCAAGTGCAACTAAGAATCCCATGCATGATGCACATCATGACAAAAATGGTGAAGGCAAGTCTCCAACCACTTATTTACCCTTTGTGTCTGGCCATCATTCTGTGGATGATAGCTTGTAGAAGGAGCCAATTTAGTGCTCATGGAGTTAAGTACCATCTGCCTAAAGTTACTCATGAACTTTAAATCCCTATCATGTATAATCACTTGAGGTAATCAATATAATCTAAAGATCTACTCCATAAACTAATTAGCCACCTGTAAAGCAGTGAACTATGTATTGGTAGGAATAAAGTGGGATGCCTTGGTGAGTCTATCCACTATCACATAGATACTATTCCATTCCCTTTTGATAGTAGGTAAACTAGTAATGAAGTCCATGGTAATGTGCATCCACTTGCCCTTAAGAATAGGTAGTGGCTGCAATAAACCACATGGCTTATGAGAGATGTCCTTATTCTGTTGACAAGGCATATAATTCATAACAAAATCCTTAACATCTTTCCACTGTCCTTTCCAATAAAAGTTTTTGCTGGTCTTATCATAGATTTTTAAAACTCCAAAATGTCCAGCTAAAGGCGAAGAATGCAACTCCTCTATAAATTTTTGTGTGAAAGAAGTAGAGGGAATAACAATCTTGCCATTTAACCAAACTAGGCCATTTTTATGCTAATAATGTGAGTTTTCCTCCATGAGACCTTGTTGTAAGTTTTGAAAATTATGGCTGAGCTCATCATTTAAAAGATAGGCCTCCTGTAAATTTTCAATCCAGTCACTATGTAGCTTAGTCATAGCTGAAATTTTACACATCCACATACAGAAAAGAGAATCAACTACCACATTGTCTTTGCCCCTCATATGAGTGATGCCAAAATCATAATTTTGTAGAGTAATTACCCAACTATGTTGCTTAGGAGTGAGATTGGACTAAGTGAGAAAATACTTTAAGACCCTATGATCACTTTGAACTCTAAACCTATTGCCATACAAGTAATGGTTGCCACTTCTTTATCGCAGAATTTAAGATAGCCAACAACTCTTGGTCATAGACATTCATAGCCATTTTCTTATCTCTAAGATTTCAAATTTCAAAGTCAATAACTTCATGCTCCTATAACAAAACAGTCCCTATGCCAAGCCACTAGCATCACACTATGTGGTAAACTCTCTCGAAAAATTTGGACATACTAAAATAGGAGCAGAAGTAAGGAGTTCCTTCAATTGGTTGAAGCTATTATTTGCAAAGAGTGCATCCCAAAAGAAAGCTTTCTTCTTCAACTTGTTAGTCAAAGGGAGCTGCAATAGCCACATAATAATGCTCAATGAGAATAGGCGATAAATTGACGATAGACCAAGAAGCCCTCTAAGTGAAGTAGTGGTAGTAGGTCTTGGCCAATATTTAACACACTATACCTTCTTAGGGTCAGCCTATATCCATTTTCCACTAATAATATGGCCCAAGTACTCTATCTCAATCTACATGAAAGAGAACTTCTTGTTTTTAGCAAAGAGTGTGATGCCTCAATACATCAAAAACATTTCTCATATGTGATAAATGGTCCTATAGAGTCTTGCTGTAAATCAATATGTCATCAAAGAAGACTAGGAAAAACTGGAAGAGAAAAGGCTACAAAATCCTATGCATCAAACTTTGGAAGGTAGTTGTGTCCCGGGGGGTCCACTAGGGTTTACCATATGGTACCACGTGAGTGTAAGGGAGGGGGATTATTTAAGGGAAGGAAGGCACATTTTATAAGGTAAGGTCCCATAAATAGGGGGTAGATAAGGGGTATTTTTTTGCACGCAGGTGACGTCTCCTTATTACAACTAGTGAATCCCCCGTGAGTTGTGTTGAGAGATAGAGAGAAGGGTTGGAGCAACAGAGAGGAGCAATGCGCTCTCATCTCATTTCCTTCATTATTTCATAATAGATAACTGAAATGAATACAACACACTAAAAGTCTTACAGACCATTTACACATAGCCTAAAATCACTGACTTATTTAATGTTCCACACTTGTTGCTGATACAGCTGGTGGACATATGACAGCAGGTGATAGAGTGTCGATTACACATATACTAAAGATAAAAGAGCTTGAAGTCTTCGCACTCCCCCTCAAGCTCAAGATAGCCTCTGCACACCAAGTAGCTTTGAGAAAAAATTGAACATATCTTTACCCAAAGACTTGGAAAAGATATGTGCAACCTGTTCATTAGTCTTCTCATATGTGATAAATGGTCCTATAGAGTCTTGCTGTAAATCAATATGTCATCAAAGAAGACTAGGAAAAACTGGAAGAGAAAAGGCTACAAAATCCTATGCATCAAACTTTGGAAGGTAGTTGTGTCCCGGGGGGTCCACTAGGGTTTACCATATGGTACCACGTGAGTGTAAGGGAGGGGGATTATTTAAGGGAAGGAAGGCACATTTTATAAGGTAAGGTCCCATAAATAGGGGGTAGATAAGGGGTATTTTTTTGCACGCAGGTGACGTCTCCTTATTACAACTAGTGAATCCCCCGTGAGTTGTGTTGAGAGATAGAGAGAAGGGTTGGAGCAACAGAGAGGAGCAATGCGCTCTCATCTCATTTCCTTCATTATTTCATAATAGATAACTGAAATGAATACAACACACTAAAAGTCTTACAGACCATTTACACATAGCCTAAAATCACTGACTTATTTAATGTTCCACACTTGTTGCTGATACAGCTGGTGGACATATGACAGCAGGTGATAGAGTGTCGATTACACATATACTAAAGATAAAAGAGCTTGAAGTCTTCGCACTCCCCCTCAAGCTCAAGATAGCCTCTGCACACCAAGTAGCTTTGAGAAAAAATTGAACATATCTTTACCCAAAGACTTGGAAAAGATATGTGCAACCTGTTCATTAGTCTTCACATGCATAAGATCTACTTTCCCTGCAAGAACTATCTCTCTGATGATAAAATGGTAGTGTATCTCAATGTGTTTAGTCCTAGCATGATAAACTAGATTTGTGTCTAATAGTATACTATTGAGATTTTTGCATAACAAGGTCACTAGAGCATCCACCTATATGTTTGAATCAGCCATAAGCTTGAGTAGCCATGCAATCTCATATGCTGCCCATGCAGCACCCCTACACTCTGCCTCAGTGCTAGACAATGCAACCATAGGTTGCTTCTTGTTGCTCCAGCTAATTATTCCACTTCCAAATCCAAAGGCATAACCACTTGTAGATCTACAGTCATATCAGCATCCTGCCCAATCTACATCCATGTATCCAACCAGTGTCAAGGGCTTAGTTTTCACATAAAACAGCCCATAATCTACGATGGACTTTACATATATCATAATCTGCCTAATACCATCCAAATGTGGCTTTCTGGGCTTCTACATGAATTGACTTATGATCCCAATAGTATGACTCAAGTCAGGCCAGGTGATGGTCAAGTAGATCAGACTTCCAAATATCTACCTGTACATAGTTACATCATCAATTTCAGCTCCAATGCTAATATCCAACTTGACATTTTAATCAAGAGGTGTATCCAGTGGTTTACATTCAGCCATGCAATATTTCTTTAGCATTTCCATGGCATAGTTTTTTTGCATTAACCATAAACCATTTTCAGCCTTGATCACCTCAATACCTAAGAAATACTTCAGTTCACCTAAGTCTTTCATATCAAATTCAGATTTCAACATCCGCATAACATGCTATATCCCTAAGTCATCATCACCTGTGTTTATCAAATCATCAACATAGATAACCAGCACTACCAAACTGTCTTTTTCATAAATAGACTATGATCAACCTTGCCAACAGTGAATCCCAAACTCTACAACAAGTAATTACTAATCCTTGCATATGCCATGCTCTCGAAGCCTACTTCAGATACAATACTTTTTTCAGCTTGCATACATAATGCTAAAAATTAGGGTGTACATACCCTTTAGGCTAAGCCATATAAACATCCTCTGCTAAATCACCATTGAGAAATGCATTATTAACATCCATCTACTACAATTTTCAACCTTTAGTAGTAGCCAATGTGATCATTGTTCGTATGGTTGCCATCTTGGCAATAGGAATGAATGTTTCCTTATATTCTAACCCATACTATTGAGCATATCCTTTAGTGACCAGCCTAGCTTTGTACCTCCCTACACTACCATCCAACTTGCATTTAATATTGTAGACCCATTTGCAGCCAATGGTCTTCTTTCCTTCTGGCAGTGGTACAAGTTCCCATAATCTATTTTCAGCCAAGGCAGATATTTCCTCATCCATAGCTATGCACCAATTTTTATCCATCACTGCTTCAGCATATGTCGCACGTTCTTTGACCTCTGTCACTTTTGTCATGTAAGCATAATGCTTCGCAAAGTAACCATTGTAAGTTAGTCTATCCACAAGGTACCTAACTCTTGGAAGTGTCTAAGTTGTGGTACACTACTCGATTCCCCTCTCTCATGAGGCAGAATATACCTATTTTGCCTAGTGCTAGGTGTATACACAGTCGGAATCCCAAGTTCACTGTCTAGACTGTCACCTGAGTCATAGCCTGAAGTCATCCTGCCGATGTCATCACACCAAATGTATCATCAGAAGCTTGCTCTTTCCCTTTGCTATCCACCACATCTTATCTGCCCCTCACTGACATAGTGGTGTCAGTGGATGGTGAGCCAAAGCTCCGTAATCTCCTTGTCCATGGAGATATCATCGTACCACTAGGACTTGCCAATGCAATACTCTGCTATGAATCAACTGTAGAAACATGTGTAGAAGGCATATTCGATGGCATTGCAATAGGTGATGCATACGAAGAAGCCATCTCATCAAAGATAACATCTCTACTCACTAGTGTCTATCAAATAGAGGGATCATAGCATTTATATGCCTTCTTCTCGTGTGAATAACCAATAAAGACACACTTATGTACTTTTAGATCTAGCTTCTTCATCTTCTTATCAAGGATGTGCACATAAGCAAGACAACCAAATACTTTGATGTGACTGATATTAGGCTTGTAGCTATACAGCTTCTCAAATGGTGTCATATCATGAATGCCTGCACTGGGAGTCATGTTCAAGATATACATGGATGTCATAACAGCCTCAGCCCAATAATAGAGTGGCATCTTCTTCTCATTCATCATGGTAGGAGAAACTTCCATTAAGACCCTATTCTTTCGTTCAGCTACCCCATTACGCTATGGAGTGTAGCAGCATGTAAGCTATCTATGTATGCCATTTTCAGCCAAAAACATGTCAAATTCATTTGACACATACTCCCCACCATTGTCAGATCTCAAACAAGAGATGTAGCAATCAGATTCCTTTTCAACCTATTGCTTAAATTGCTGAAAAACAGGAAACATCTCATCCTTTGTTTTGAGTATATAAATCCAAGTATAGCAATGATTGAAGTTAGCAATGAATGTCACATAATACTTAGAGCCTCCCATAGATGCATTATGGGTTGGCCCCCACACATTAGAGTGAACAAACTACAATGGTCACTTACTATTTCTTACATGCTTGAAAAATGGCAACCTTGATTGTTTACCAAACTGACAAGCATCACTGATATGACCAATATCTGTGTAGGCAAACTTGGGTAGACCTTATGCATCATTTGCAACTACTAAAGATTAACATGTCCCACTCTCTTATGCCATATTTCTAAATCTCTAATTGTGCCAGAGCCATGGGCAAACATGGCTGATTTCAATCGTGGAAAAGTAGCATCAAGAGTAAACATCCTACCATTCCTATGATCATGAGCAATCAATTTGCAGCCATTACCAAACTCCTCAATGAAGCAACCATGCTTATTAAAGCTAACCTGCAAATTCTACTTAGTCATCTGGCCCACAGACAACAAATTTTTAGTAATTGATGGGATATGCAATACATCATGTAAGCTCTTCTTCTTGCCATCATAGATTACCAAAGGCACTTTGCCTTTATGTTCAATACTATGCTACATTGCATCCCTTCTGCATACATAGCCATTCCTCTCAGGCACCATGTCAATAAACAAGTCACCATGAGGGGTCATATGATTTGATGCCCTCGAATCAATATACCAAAGAGTATCCTCAGTAGACTTCTTAGTAGCCATATCTTTCACATATGTCATGGCAAACAGTATGTCCCCAGAAGTATCATCTGTCTGACTAGACGATGCATAATGTCCACGTTGCTTGCCCTTTTGATTGCCCTGCTTCTTCTAGCGGTCCTTGGAAGTATGATTGTACCTTCCACAGTAGTGACGATCCTTATCCTTATTAGGATTGTCAGATGGATGTTGCTACTACCAGGAGCCTCTACCTCTAGGGCTAGATCTTCCCCTACCTCTGAAATTTCCACCTCCTCTTACATTTGAACCCTCATGGTTATTATTGCCATAAGATACATTTTTTTGGCCTCCTCTACCAGAACCATAACCTCTACCACGGCTGTCATGACCAGATGATGAAAATAAAAGATAGCATCCTTGCTCTTGGAGCTGCTAGAGCCTATAGCCAAGCCAAGTTTAACTTCCTCACATGAATAAGCAATGCAACTAGCTCATTGAAATCCAACGTTTCAGCCCGCACAGATATGAAAGTATCAAATGGCTTATATTCAGATCCCAAGCCTTTTAATGTCACTACAACCATGTCTTCATCCTCAACCTGTGTGCCAATGGATGCCAGCTGATCCGCAATAGTCTTAATCCCTATGACATAATCATGTATAGATTTGCCTTTTCTCTCCATGTTGTTGAATTTCTTCTTTAACTGTATCTTCCTAGCACTGGTAGTTGTGCCATAATACCTTATCAACATGTTCCATGCATCTGCTAGTGACTTGTTATTCATAATATGCATTACCATAGCATTTGAGATACACAAAGATAACTAGTGTAGCACCCTGTGAGCTCTTTCCAACCAAGCTCGGTGTGCTCGCCTTTGATGAACTGTAGGATTCCTCTCTAGGATTTCAGGTTTAGATTCAACACCTGTCACCAAGTCCCAATATCATTTACCTATCAAGAAGTTCTCCATGTGGAACTTCCATATGGCATAATTATTGCTTTCAAGCTTTTCCCCCACTATCCGGGTTATGTTGTTGATCCTGTCTACATTTGCCATATTGTAACAGACAATGGCTAGTCAATGTCTGACTTCTTGCAAGCCAACAAGTCTAACTGACCAACTACAGACTTTGACTATTTATGACAATTTTTTACAATAAAATTTCTGCTGTAATTAGGGTATTTCAGCCCATTAACTTCTCAACACCATCCACAAACATGTGGCATAACCTGTAGGTACATCAATCAACACATAGACCATGTAGTTGTTGTAACTCTATATCATGCAACCTCATTGCAATCAACCAAACATGTAGTCTGAAATCTACAGAATGTCAATGACCACTAGCTCTTTCAAGGCCAAAATTGAGATGTGTACATGTCATACATGCTCCAAAAACTCTCAGACATCTGCTAGTACATGTAGGAGTCTATACATGATCATGCGGGCAGTTAAGTGCATATACATCAAGTACAGGTGTTAAATACCTTGCTTATAGATTGAAATCAGTCAATACTTAGTCAAAGTAGGTTTATCCAGCTCCAAAATGTCCTCAAAGTACTTCATACATGTGCTATCAAATGTAGGGGTCAATACATGACCATACAAACAACCATATGCACTCTATCTTCAACATACAATGTCATACAATGCATTCCCTATTTGTAACCAACCAAAACAATGTCAATGCATTTATTTTTAGCTCAAACTTCACCTTTCATGAGTATTCAATGCTCATCTTAGTCCTCCAAACATTGAGACATATGCCATGTCATACATTTGACTGAAGTTAACCGATATTATGTAATGCTTGAGGACCAATGAGTGCTTGCTATCCATAGTTTTATGACAGTTTTTAGCCCATCATACACCAATGAGTGCTTGCTATTCACAGGAACCCTTGGTCTTTTAGTCTTTAATTCTTCTTCCAAAATGCTATCCACCATAGAGCCCATTCATGGCTCTGATACCATGTTGAGAGATAGAGAGAAGGGTTGGAGCAACGGAGAGGAGCAGTTTGCTCTCATCTCATTTCCTTCATTATTCCGTAACACATAACTGAAGTGAATACAACATACTAAAGGTCTTACAAACCATTCACACACAGCCTAAAGTCAATGACTTATTTAATGGCCCACACTTGCTGATACAGCTAGACATATGATAGGTGATAGAGTGTCACTTACACACATACTAAAGATAAAAGTGCTTGAAGTCTTAACAAGTTGGAGCATTAGTACGCCCAAATGGCATCACTAGAAAATGGTATAGACCATGATCAATCCTAAGGGTAGTCTTAACTGCATCATCAACTTGCATATAGGTAAATAATCTAGCCTCCTTGAGCTCGTCAAGAAAATCATCAACCCTAGGTATTGGATACATGTTCTTCACTGCAATCTTGTTTAGATCCATGCAGTCAATACACATCCTAAAGGATCCATCTTTCTTCTTTACTAACAAGACCAGATATGCATAAGGTGAAGAACTAGGTTCAATGAACCCCATCTCTAGAAGCTCCTTGATTTGCTTGATTACTTCTTCATGCTCAGACTTAGACAATATAGGGTGGCTTATTGATTGTTGGCTTTGATTTTGGGCTCTAAATTGATAGGGTGATCTACTACTCTCTTAGGAGGTAATGAAATAGGTACTTCAAACAAATCCCTCTACTCCTCAAGAAGAACTTGCAAGGCAAAATGATCCACTAAATTTTTAGACTAATCTTCAACCTCTTTATTCAAGTGTAAGATACAAATGTGTGAGCGCCTCTTGTACTCCTTCTTGAGTTGTTGAATGGTGATAAGCTAAAAATCAAATTTACTAGAGATTCCTTGTAAATAGATAGGTTGTCCATCAAAGATAACCTCCGTATACAATTGTGAGATATCCATAGTAATATTTCTTAAGTTCATAAGCTAATCACATCTGAGTACAACATCTATGGGCCTCATTTCCAAAGTAATCAAGTTTACTTTTTCTTCATAATTTTTAGCCAACTGTAAAGAAACATGTGAGTACATTTTGTTAGGAGAGACAGAGAGAGAGAGAACGATTGGAGCCACTGAGAGGAGCCGTATGCTCTCACTCATCATTATCTTTATATTCCATAATCCATATAACTAAGGTGAAATACAACACTCTAAGGTCTAAGGTCCGTAAGACCATTCACAACAAGTACAGACCAACTTATTTAATGTTTGCATGTGGTACAACTAGACAAGCTAAGTGTCAAGTACACACAACCTAAAGATAGTAAAGTTGAGCTTGAAATCTTAACACTCCCCCTCAAGCTCAAGACAACATCTGTACACCAAGCAGTTGTCTAAAAACATTGAAGTTATCTTTACCCAAAGACTTGGTAAAGATATCTGCAACCTGCTCATCCGCCTTCACATGCATAAGGTCTACTTTCCCTGCAAGAACCATCTCTATGATAAAATGGTAGTGTACCTCGGTGTGTTTAGTCTTGGCATTATACATAGATTTGTTGCCAGGAGTACACTACTAAGATTGTCGCATAACAAGGTCACTAGAGCATCCACTTGTATGTCCAAATCAGTCATAATCTTGAGTAGCCAGGCAATCTCACATGCTGCCAATGCAGCACCCCTATACTCCACCTCAGTACTAGACAATGCAACCATAGGTTGCTTCTTGCTACTCCAGTTGATCATTCCACTTCCAAAGACAAAAGCATAACCACTCGTAGATTTGTGATCATATGAGAATCTTTCCCAATCTGCATTTGTGCATCCAACCAGTGTCAAGGGCTTATCTTTCACATAGAACAACCCATAATCTACAATGGACTTAACATATCTCATAATCCACCTAACAACATCCAAATGTGGCTTTTTGGGCTTCTACATGAATTGAATTATGAGCCCAACAGCATAACTCAAGTCTGCCTAGTGATAGCCAAGTAGATCAAACTATCAACCATCTTCCTGTACATAGTCACATAATCAATTTCAGCTCCAATGTAATGTCCAACTTGACATTTTGATCAAAAGGTGCATCCAATGGTTTACATTTAGCCATGCCATATTTCTTTAGCATTTACATGGCATAGTGTTTTTGCATCAGTCAAACCATTTTCAGTCTTGATCACCTCAATACCCAAGAAATACTTCATTTCACCAAACTATTTCATGTCAAATCCAGATTTCAGCATCTGCATAACATGTTGTATCCCAAAGTCATCATCACTTGTGATTATCAAATCATCAACATAGATAACCAGCACTACCTGTCTTTTTTGTAAACAAACTATGATTAGCCCTACCAAAAGCGAATCCCAAACTCTCCAAGTAATTATTGATCCTTGCATGATGCCAGGCTCTCAGAGCTTGCTTTAGCCCATACAGTAGCGCCTTTTTCAGCTTGCATACATAATGCTGAAAATGAGGGTGTACATACCCTTCAGGCTGATCCATATAAACATCATCTACTAATTCACCATTGAGAAACACATTCTTAACATCCATCTGCTGCAATTTCCAACCTTTAGCCATAGCCAATGCGATCACTATTCATATGGTAGCCATCTTGGCAACATGACTAAATGTTTCCTCATAGTCTAACCCATATTGCTGAGCATATCCTTTAGCAACTAGCCTGGCTTTGTACCTCTCTACATTACCATCCAACTTGCATTTAATTTTGTAGATCCATTTGCAGCCAATGGTCTTCTTTCCTTCTAGCAGTGGCATAAGATCCCAAGTACTATTTTAAGCCAAGGCATCTATCTCCTCATCCATAGATGTGCACCAATTTTTATCCATCACTGCTTCAACAAATGTAGCAGGCTCTTTGACCTCTGTTGCCTTTTTCATATAAGCAAAATGCTTTGTAGAGTAACCATTATCAGTCAGTCTATCCACAAGGTACTTGACTCTCTGCGATTGTCTAAGTTGTGGTACACTACTTGATTCCCCTCTCTCATGAGGCGGAATATACTTGTTTTTCCTAGTACCACACATATACACTGTCGGAATACCAAGCTCACTATCTAGACTATTAGCTAAGTTATAACCTAAAGGCATCATGCCAGGTGTCATCACACTAGATGTATCATCAATGACTTTTTCTTTTCCTTTGTTGTCCACCACATCATATCTCCCCCTCACTGACATAGTGGTGTCAGTGGGGACGATGAGTTAGAGCTCCTGAATCTCCCTATCCATGGAGATACCGTCGTACCACTAGGGCCTGTCAGTGCAGTACGCTACTGTGAATCAACTGTAGATACATGTGTAGAAGGTATATCTGATGGCATTGCAACTGATGATGCATACCAAGAGGCCACCTCATCAAAGATAACATCTCTGCTGACTAGTGTCTCCCAGGTAGAGGGATCATAGAATGCCTTATTTTCCTGTGAGTATCCAATAAAAACACACTTATGTGCTTTCAGATCCAGATCTTTCCTTTTCTCATCAGGTATGTGCATATAAGCAAGATAACCAAATAGTTTCATGTAATTGACATTAGGCTTGTAGCCATAAAACTTCTCAAATGGTGTCATCTCATGAATACTTGTAGTGGGAGTCATGTTCAAGATATACATGGCTATCATAATAGCCTCAGCCCAATAATAGAGCGGCATACTCTTCTCATTCATCATTTCCCAAGTAACTTCCATCAATATCCTATTTTTCCATTCAGCTACCCCATTCTGCTAAGGAGTGTAGCTGCATGTAAGCTGCCTACGTATGACATTTTCAGCCAAAAAACTGTCAAACTCATTTGACACATACTCCCCACGGATGTTTGATCTCAAGCAAGAGATGTAACAATCAAATTTATTTTCAACCTACTTTTTAAAGTGTTGAAAAATAGAAAATACCTCATCCTTTGTTTTCAGTATATAAACCCAAGTATAGTGACTGAAGTGATCAATGAATCTCACATAGTACCTGGAGCCTCCCATGGATGCATTATGGGTTGGCCCCCACACATTAGAGTGAATTGATTGCAATGGTCGTGTACTATTTCTTACATGCTTGATAAATGGAAACCTTGACTGTTCACCAAACTAGCAAGCATCGCAGACATGGCTAATATCTGTA
Organism: Lygodium microphyllum; assembly: GCF_053477565.2. Lineage (NCBI taxonomy): Eukaryota > Viridiplantae > Streptophyta > Polypodiopsida > Schizaeales > Lygodiaceae > Lygodium > Lygodium microphyllum. The sequence goes on from NC_141158.1 coordinate 42,918,201, forward strand.
TACTCAAACTTGGATAAACCTGTCACAAGCTATTTCTTCTGCATGATTTGCAGCCACTAAATACATGTCCCACTCTCTTATGCCATATTTCCAAGTCTCTAACTGTGCAAGAGCCATGGGCAAACATTACTGATTTCAGTTGTGGAAAAGTAGCATCAAGAGTAAACATCTTGCCATTCCTATGACCGGGAGCAATCAATTTGCAGCCATTACCAACTCCTCAATGAAGGATCCATACTTGTTAAATCGGACCTGCAAATTTTGTTGAGCCATCTAACCCACAAACAATAGATTTTTAGTAATTGATGGGACATGCAGTACATCATGTAAGTTCTTCTTCCTGCCATCATGGATTACCAAAGGTACTTTGCCTTTATGTTCGATGCTATGATGCGTGTTATCCCCTGTGCATACATAGCCATTCCTATCAGAACCATGTCAATAAACCAATCACCACCATGAGGCGTCATATGATTTGATGCCTCCAAATCAATGTACCAAACTGCATCCTCACAAGACTTCTCAACAGCCCTGTCTTTCACATATGTCATGGCAAACAATCTATCCCTAGATGCATCTTCTATCTGACTTGATGATGCATAATGTCCATGTTTTTTGCCTCTTTGATTGTCTTGCTCTTCTAGAAGTCCTTGGCAATATGACCATACTTTCCAGACTAGTGACAATCCTTATCCTTATTAGGATTGTTAGATAGGCATTGTTGTTTCTAGGAGCCTTTGCCTCTAGGGCTAGATCTCCCCTTGCCTCTGAAATTTCCACCTCCTCGTGCATTTCAACCCTACTGGTTATTATGACCATAGGATACATTTTGCTGGCCTCCTCTACCAAAATCATAACCTCTACCATGGATGTCATAGCCCCATTGATTCTCCAGACTTCAATTTTTAGTAGCATTCAATGGTTGTCCTAATGATTCAAACATTCCCAGACATATCCCAAACTATACATTTGATAGGGATCAAACAATGTCATGTAGTGCTTCAAGAAAAGACCATGTTTGCTGTCCATAGTTTTATGATAGTTTTCAACCTGTAATTTTTAGATCTATAAATTCATTCCAAAGTTGAATTTTTAATCCTTTTAATCATGCCCAAGGACACACGAGTATTTCCCAGACATTCACCCATCATTCTAGCAAGTCATAACCATCATTCCAAGGCATGTATGGATCAAATGATTCCCTATATTAGTGTGGAAATTCCAAGACAGATTTCAACCTTTTAGATACTTCCAGATTTGAATATTTTTGTCAACAAACTTCATCTTCAAGACTTAAGAGTCAATGCATATGTCCTTCTTGCATATACCTATGCTTCAATGATGCTTTCTGAGCATGGCATAGAGCTCCAAGATCATGTCAAGGCAGCATACATGCTGTGTATTCTCTGTTACTAGTAGTTTAGGACTCAAATTTTAGATCTGTACATTCATATCTCAGCTCATACTAAGCCCTCTCTAGAGTATTTGCATACAAAAATCTTCAAGCACCTTTCAAAGGGTATGCAAGTTATAGTTCACTTGAGCACTAACTACTTTACTGATTTGTAGTCATGGGGAGAAGTTTGGACAATAGGTGAAATCGCACTAGATGGTCTAGAGGTTGTTGTTATTTCTCATGTGGTTAATGATGACAAATGCACCCTTACAAGTGCTCAAGGAAGCCCTAGCAAGCTCCCAAACAAGCTACAGACACTGCTTGAGCAATGGTAAACTCAATGTCTCAATGCATACCTTCAAGAAACAATGGCATGTTTCTTCTTTTCTTAGATACTTTGGCCTTCAAGTTCTTTAAGTATTTTTCACAGCCTCCTACTCTAGAGAGCCCATTCATGGCTCTGATACCATGTTAGAAGAGAGAGATAGAGAGAGAAGGATTGGAGGCACTGAGAGGAGTCATATGCTCTCACTCACCATTACCTTTATATTCCATAATCCATATAACTAAGGTGAAATATAACACTCTAAGGTTTAAGGTCTGTAAGACCATTCACACCAAGTACAAACCGACTTATTTAATGTCTGTATCATGTGGTACAGTTGGACAAGCTAAGTGTCATGTACACACAACCTAAAGATAGTAAAGCTGAGCTTGAAGTCTTAACACATTTGAGTGTTGATTTATTCTTCACCATTTGCTACTTGAACTCTTATGGCTTTTGTAAATCAATGGGAAGAAAATTCAATATGTCTACAAGTGACTTATTAACAAAACTATGTGTACTACCACTATCTATCAGGATAAACACATCTTTTTTATAAATATTACCTGTGGTAGCATGTGGTAATTGTTCCATCTCCATGTATATTACCTGTGGTAGCATGTGGTAATATGTCTAAGCATCCATGGAGATGGAACAATTAGTGGTAGCATGTGGCTCATTAAGAATTCCTTGGGATCAAAAGGAACACTACCACCCGAATCAAAAGGAAAGGTGTCAGCAAGATCATAAAACTATTCTTGCCCAACTTCCTCCTCAACATCCTCATTTTCAATGGTAGTCACAAATGTATTTGCCTCATCATTATCATCCTCGGAGTCTTTAAAGACTATAATATACTATGGACCTTGGCTTTTGTAATCTTGTATACACACTTTGTTGCATGGACAACTGCACATTTCTCTCCACATTTGAAACACATTTGCTTTCTTTGTAGAAATCCATAGGAATAGACTTTGGATTAATATTGGCTGAAGTAGATCTAAACTATTGTCCCCTTGTTTAAAATCCACTCTTGGACCATTTGCTATCCTGAAATTTCCTTGAGCTCTTGAAGCATTGAATCATGGATAAGTTGGTAATTTAAAGCTCCCACTTAGTGCATGATTGATGTCATAAACATCGCTAACTTGTTCATGCTTTAAAACAGTCATTGGATGTCCATAACTAGGCTGAAATGAGGATCTCTTCTTTACTTCCTTCCATAATGTTCCATAAGCTCAATGGCTTTGAAAAGAGTGGTAGAACTTTGTACCATAACATTAGCCAATAAAGAAGGTTCTAAACCATACATATACTTGTGAAGTTTAGCTTCATCACTTATACTCTCTATATACATGGTGAGGTTGAGGAATTGGTTTGTATAATCTTGTACATTTAGGCCTCTTTGCTCTAATCCATACCATCTTTGTACCAATTTCTCTTTTTGTTAACCCTCAAGACAAAAAAGGTGGAAAATCCAAAAAATATAAAGCAAAAGACAAGGCCAAGGCAAAAACGAAACGGAAGATGAAGGCATGCCAAGAAAAATCTGGAACAAAAGAAGTGCAAAAAAGTCCTAAATCAAGGAGAGAGACACACAAGAAAAAGCGCAAGTCAATACTTTTGTAAAAGAGCTCAAGGTGCACCATGATTTATTTTGTAAAAGAGTATAGGGCTCTCACCTGTGCAAATTATGAATGGTTAGAGGAGTAGGTTTAGGCCATGCCAATAGGGAAGATGAAGAGAAAGGTTGAAGGAATGGGCCAAGTCCGAACCAAAAAGGGGATGACTGCCCAAAGGGAATTGGGGTTAAGGTTTTGTATAAAATGCAAAAAGTGAATGAAGAAGCTCATTCTTGTGTGTGGCCAAAAGTAGCTCTCCTCTTCTTCTTCTTGAGCTTGTGCTTGAGAGAGGGAGTATGAGAGTGCAAGGGAATGAGTGTATGAGGGTAAGGGACTGTGATGGAGAAGCTCTCCATCTTCTCCTCTCTTCTTCTCTTTTCTTCTCTTGCTCACGGCAATGGAACTTGGAGTGTGGAGCTTGAGGATCAAGCTCGCTTGAAGCTTGCACTTGAATCGTGGAGCTATCGGAGTGCTTGTGAGAGGAGGCAACTCAATTGGACATAGAGGTAAGCTCACTAGACCCCAGTGGAATCTAAGGTGCATCATCTAGGTGAGAGATAGCCATAAGTGCTTGCTTGAAACAATAAGCAGTATGTGGGTCTTGACAGTCTCTACATTTTAGTTCTATTGCCAAGACCAATGGATTCATCTTGAGCACTTGTGTATCTCAATTTGAGTGACAAAGTAAGGGTTTGATCCCCAAACCGGAGCTTGAGATAGGTAGGAGGTTTTGGGTTTTTAATCTTGGAAATAAGTATTTGGGTTTTTTAATGATTATGCAAGTAGGAGGAATCTCTTTAGTATTTTGATTTTGATTTTTATTTCATTTAGAGTAGGATTGGACCAGGAAATCAAAGGAAATAAACTTTAGGGTTTCTATTGTGAAATAGGCCCAAACAAGGCACAAACAGGGAGAAAAATGGGGAAAAATAGTGCTTAGAGGTGTTATAATCTCACGAGGAGTAATCAGGTAGATTGAGGTCGGGTCCAGCAAGGGTTTAAGACCTTGGGAAGCAAAGGGAGGCCTCATTTTCAAGTTCTATAGTAGAGAGAGAGAGAGAGAGAGAGAGAGAGAGAGAAAGTTTGAGAGATTGTGAGAGGCTTGGAGCTTCCAGTGAATCGATCGGTGGCCACATGAGTTTTTTGCTTGGATCAAGTGTGTAGAAACCTTTTTGCGTATCTACCCTTGGATTCTGGAGAATCTTGCTTGTGGGCATGGCCAAAAATTGTTGCCACGAATAGATTTTTGTTGCCTCTATTTGCATATCGACAAAATTAGACATGGTCTGCATGGGTCTGATTCCTAGAATCAGACACTTGGACCAACCCATCCTATTCAATCGGACATATCCCATCCAATTTTGAAAATTGGACATCCCATAATCGGACACAAAAATTGCACCATCCAAAATAAAAAACCTGTCAAATTATACGTCCGATTCCTAGAATCAGACTCTTAGAATTAGACGCATGAAAATTGGACATGCAAAAATCAAACCAACCCATAATCAGACCACCAAAATTGGACCAACTGGACCATTTAGACTTGGACCATTCGATCGCTTGATTGGACCAACCCAAAATCGGATGTCCAACTTTGATAATCGAACTCCTAAGAATTGGACCCTTGAGAATTGAACAGAAAACTATCAAAAATCGGATAGGTGGATAGAATATTAATTTGACACATCTAATCCTTGAAACCAACCTAGAGACTATATAGAGCCGAAAGCACATTATAGATCTATCATTGGACTAAAATCACAAGTAGTTCAAAACTTGGCTACAAATGTTCCTACAACTGCGCATGGTATTTAGGATAATGGCCCCATGGGCCAGGGGGATTGCCCCCCTAGACCCTCGCAGAGGGGGCTCTGCCCCCCTCTGCACATCCCCCAAGTAGGCTAGAGAGAAAACATGCACCATGTCAAGTCCTCTAGATTAGATCCTAGTGTAGTAATGGCTATGCACAAGCATATATTCTTGCTTGCAAAACAGCAACCAAAAGCCCATGCCCAAACAATGACAAATAGAGACCCTAGAACCTCAATCGGCCAATCTAGCCAACAAGGGCAAAAAGACCATACCAGAAAAACATGTATATGCTGCATTCAGACTACATCTAGTCAAAGTGGAATGCAATAGCATCAAGCTACAACTGTGAGGATGACTAGACATGACAGTCTTGAGACGATAGATGCACCTTGAACGGCATTGCATAGATGACTCAAGACATCAATAGAGAATTCACATCTGGTCATGTAGTTGGGGACTCAAAGGCATGTATCAGAAGGCTTGAACTTATAAGCCAAGACCTAGAAGATGAAGACATAGGACTGCCTACTTATCTTAGGATCAAACTCACCAAAAAAGAGAGCAAAGTGTTGATGCTCTCATCAATGAAGGAGTAGATTTTAATATCTTGACCTATGAAGCATGGACTTGACTGAGCCAACCAAGGCTCACATTGACTAATGCAACTCTTAATCCTTACATGGGACAGCCACAAGCACTTATAGGAAAGTGCAGGATCCTTGTAACTATTAAAACTGAAAGCTTGATTCTATCATATTCCATGCTCCTCCAAATAGTGCAAATTGTGGAAAGGCAATCATCTTAGGAAGGCCCCTCAAAAGGGCGATGAAGTAGTGTGAGGCCAATTATGTAGCACATAGGATACAATTGACACTATCGAATGTGAGGATAATCACAACCTTTAGCAAGGGTGATCTCATCAAACCTTGAGGGAAAGACAATGAATATTTTGACATACCAAGCGAGCCCAAGAATGAGAGTAAGGACGTGTTGAAAGAGTTGATACAAGCACATGTTGAACAGAGAGAACTAGTGAGAGAGGCCATGTTTGAAATAAGAAGGTTAGGAAACAATGCCAAGGATAGGCTTTGGACTTACAAATATCATAGAAGACCACAAAAGAAGCCCAAGCCTTAGATAAAGGTATTGATGGAGAGCCAAAACAACACCGCAATGTAACCGATGGATTTGGGTACCAAAACCCCATGCTAAACCACCTTTGTTAGCTCAAGGACAAATCATATCAAAAGAGAAGAAGTGTAGGAGGAAATCTTAAAAAAAATCAAAGTATTGAGTCACCAACATTAGAATGACTGAGCCCCCCATGATTGAAATCAAGAAACCAAACATGACTATTCAAAAGGTAGATCCTCAACTAGCATGCTTAACAAGCTGATATCAAATGTAATTGTCAAGTGTGCATAAAGACCGCTAGTGCCCAAGGAGCCTTTGACTTCCCAAGAGGATAATGAGCACCATAGGTGCAACATTGCTCATGATAAGGCTGAATGCTTAACAAAGCAAATGGCAGAATCGTCTAGTAGCCACAAGAAAATCTTCTAGCCAGTGCCAAGTCCACCTAGGAGTCCCAAATCTCCTACACCCTCTTTCCCTAAATGGACACAAGAAGCACAATAATAGTTGTCAAGTGCAATTACTCAATCCCAATCTCTATCTCCATCTGAGCTTTCAAACATCTAAGGTGTGGGACATGACACAACCCCTGTTTCTTAGCTTAAGGATACGCATGTGTGTAACCCACCATGACTAGCTCAATTGATGCTCAATCTCCACAAGTGAATGTGCAAAGGGCAACAAAAGACACGACCACTTATGATCTACTTAAGGAATTGACACTATAGTCTACCAACAATAGCTAGTCCACTGAACTAGCAGCTACTACTTCCAATTAGGAATCACAACAGTCACAGCCTTTGGCTGCATGATGATGATGCCTCTTGTGGAACGTGTCCTTAGTAATTCACCTGTGGAAGAGATGTTGCAACCAACATCCTTGACACCTCTAGTACTTCCAAAGCACCTAAAGTCTAGGCTCAATGAGAAATCTCTTGAAGCGTTGGCTAAAGAGATAGCGCATTTGACCAATGAACCAGAGATGAAGTGCATGATGAAGCTTGATCACAAGAAGCTGATAGCCGAACCCTTAACTTGGGACGAGCAACAACATGTTTGCTCCTGCTATGTAGCTGTCATCGCTGAAGAACTCATAAAGGACATCCCAAAAACCACGTCTAGGGAAAGCTCAAAGAAATCAAACAAAAAGGAAAAGGAGAAAGTAACTATGTGCAAAAATGGTACTCCAACCAAAGTTTGGCATTCAAAATCAGCCATTGACTAATGACACTCACTGAGCAAAGGGAAACCCTTTGGACATTAATACATGATCCCATGTACATTGCCTCGACCTCATTAAGAGTGTTGGCAATGGTCCATGAGGTTGACACTATCCAAAAACATCCCTTATACAATAAATTGCTTCTAGACAAAGATCTACATGTAGCTAGCAAGCTAGGAGTAGGGAGCATGGTACTTGATATTAGCTCATATGTCTTCTACCTCACTCAAGACCCTACAATCCTAGATCTCTATGCTTCCCATCAATACAACCCTGACTTCTTCAATTGGTTTCATCCAAGTCTACATGACATGAACCCTAAACCGTCTCTTGGTTTCTACACTAGAGTCACCCAAACCTTCAAAGCAAGAGAAAATGACTCTATACACAACACTCGCTCTGATAAGAAGCAAACGGCCGACATGAGAAACTACCAATGCAATCAGATGAGGGGATAAATGGAGGGGAATTAGCTGAAGAGCTAGACTCTCCAAAAAAAGAGGCATTTGTACCCTCACAACCTAGCGAGGCTGTTCAGTAGGCCATGGCTATGTCGCATGAGGACACAGTAGAAAAAGAGAATGTTGAGGCCCAACCAAGCACATCAACAACTGACCTAGTTCAGGGTCCTAAGTCTTTAAAAGATACACATCGATTTCCCAATAAAAAGAGGAGAAAACAACGGCAGTTGCAAGTAGCTTTATACGCTAAGAAGATTGAGACCAAGAGTGCTAAAGAGCCGAGGAATAAAGCATCAAGTCCACCCACCATGAATGAACCCATTGCCATCTCTCCTAATAGCAGTGAAACCTCAAATACATCCGTGTATTCTAATAAATGAAAGCAACCATTACCATCAACGCTTGCTTGCAATGCTCAATCTATCAACATTAGAACTTGCATTGACAAAAAAGAGTGGATACAACACTGTCACAACAGGTTGACAAAACTATACCAGTCACATCTGAGGAGAACCATGATACAAAAGCAACAAAGCCTTAGGAGAAACATAAAAACCCCAAGGACATGAGAAATCCTAGCATTGACCAATCTTGCTCATCTAGGCCTTGAGCCCCCGACTTAAGCCTAGGGAAACTCCCAAAACCTTGCATGAGATAGCAATCGAGCAAGCCCTCATCAAACATATAAGTGTCACACATAGAGTGCTTGATCTAATTGGACACTAAACTCAAATTATTCACATGTGCCTTGTGCACATTCCCTATGGAGCAGCTTGAGGAATATTTGTCATGTCTGCTATCCTAGGAAGAGCAAGAATATCTTAAAGAGCACTATGACAAGTTTCTACATGAATGTATGTAACTCATCTCTGACAAGGAAGCTGACAAACTACGCTTAACTATGACATTCAACAAAGTGCTTTACCAACCAAATCTCTTAGAGATAGAGAAACTAAAGCAATAATCAAGGGTCGAAGTCAATTTGAAAAATGTTGGTTTGAAAACCATGCTACAGTGGCCAAACTTGGAGCCCAGATTATGACACTCTCAGAGGAGCAACTGGCCAAATGGCATAATCTCCAAGAGACCCAACCTATGTGGTGCCAACTTCCTTTCGAGTACTGACTACCATTAGGGCTATGGACTTAGCTGGATCTAGGCAAGAGAACTCTCTAATTGATAAAACTCTCATTGAGGCAAGCTACATATTGCCACTAGACTCGGACAAGGCACCATGCTACTCGATGTTGCAAAATATCTATTGTTATTGAGTAGATTGCCATGATTACTAGATATGTATGTCACAATCTAGTGCAATCCTGAGTTCTACAATTGGTTTTTATCCTCACGAAGTGACATGGATTCATAAATGTGTATGTAAATAAACAATGTATTTTGTGACTGTGTATAGATAATATCAAAAGAAACAAATTCTGCACACACACAAGCAATGATAATCAAGCACAGGTGATATGCATTGAAGTCAACACTATGGGATTTAGATAACTGATATCTCTTTGAGCTACACTTGTTCATTATGGTTGAAGCATATGACTTGTATGTACTCTCATGAGTTGCCAAGTGAATGCAAGATGACACAAGTCTCTGTATGAAAGTGGTCAATGTCCAAGTCACCACCATAAGACCACCAACCCCACAAAGAACCATTGTGGAGAAAGCGACAGAAATACAAAGAACAAAAAGCCATGACAGAAGCTTTGCTATTGGAAGAGAAAATCACCCCTGTAGAAAGAACACATTGCATTTGAGCATGGCCTAAAGCTTAGTCATTGTCTACTCTCTCTTTCTTGGTCAAAGTCTACATCTAGGTAGGAGCCATGCTCTCAACAATCACTACAAGGATATGAGGGTATAGAGATGGCCATTTGCGACGAGAAATAGCGGCGTCGCTATTTGCGATGCTAATAGTGACGCAAATAGTGATAGTACCCATACAAAAAAAACGTGGGACGAAACCCGAGCGCATCATTTTACGCGCATTCATGAAAGAGAGAGCAAAAGGGAGAGCGAGAGAGAGAGAAAGAGAGAAAGAGGGAGAAAGAAGGCTTCTCACTGCCGTCGCCATTCGCGAAGAAGAGGAGGAGGTGTACAGAGGGCGAAGAGGAGCTGCCGTCGCGAAGAGGAGCGGCCAAAACCTTCTTCGAGCCTTTACGATGAGTGCATTATCTATTCTTGCTTTGCTTTTGTGTTTTCTCTCTCTTTTACTTGTTTTTGGTATAATTCATGTGTATTGAGAGAGGGAGAGAAAATGAGAGAGAAAGAGAGGGAGAGAGAGAGGAAGAGGGAGGGAGAGGGAGGGAGAGAGAGAGAGAGAAAGAGAGGGAGAGGGAGAGGAAGAGGGGGAGGGAGAGGGGGAGGGAGAAAATGAGAGAGGGAGAGGGAGCGGGAGAGGGGGAAACATTAAACATAATAGGGAAAGAGTGAAAGAGAGGGAGAGGGAGAGGGAGGGAGAGATAAAGAGAGGGGAGGGAGAGGAAATGAGAGAGGGAGAGGAAGAGGGAGAGGGAGAGGGAGAGGGAGACATTAAACATAATAGGGAAATGAGAGAGGGAGAGGGAGAGGGAAAGGGAAAGAGAGAGACATTAAACATAATAGGGAAATGAGAGAGGGAGAGTAAGAGGGAGGGAGAGAGAAAGAGAGGGGGAGGGAGAGGATTTGAGAGAGGGAGAGGAAGAGAGAAAAAACATTAAACATAATAGGGAAAGGAAGAGGGAGAGGGAGGGAGAGGAAATGAGAGAGGGAGAGGAAGAGGGAAAGGGAGGGAGAGGAAAGAGAGGGAAACATTTAACATAATAGGGAAAGAGAGAGGGAGAGGAAGAGAGAAAAAACATTAAACATAATAGGGAAAGAGAGAAAGGGAGGGAGAGGAAATGAGAGAGGAAGAGGAATGAAAAAACATTAAACATACTAGGGAAAGAGAGAAAGAGAGGGAGAGGGAGAGGGAGGGAGAGGAAATGAGAGAGGGAGAGGAAGAGAGAAAAGGAAATGAGAGAGGGAGAGGAGAGAGAAAAAGAGAGAAAAAACATTAAACCTAACAAGGAAAGAGAGAAAGAGAGGGAGAGGGTGAGGATGGGAGAGGAAATGAGAGAGGGAGAGAAAGAGAGAAAAGGAAATGAGAGAGGGAGAGGAGAGAGAAAAAGAGAGAAAAAACATTAAAACTAATGGGGAAAGAGAGAAAGAGAGGGTGAGGGTGAGGGAGGGAGAGGAAATGAGAGAGAGAAAGGAGAGAAAGAAAAGAGAAGGAGAGGAGAGAGAAAAGACGTTAATCATAATAGGGAAAGAGAGAAAGAGAGAAAGAGGGTGAGGGTGAGGGAGGGAGAGGAAATGAGAGAGGGAGAGAAAGAGAGAAAAGAAAATGAGAGAGGGAGAGGAGAGAGAAAAAATGAGAGAGGGAGAGGAGAGAGAAAAGAGAGAAAAAACATTAAACCTAATAGGGAAAGAGAGAAAGAGAGGGTAAGGGTGAGGGAGGGAGAGGAAGAGAGAAAAGGAAATGAGAGAGGGAGAGGAGAGAGAAAAAGAGAGAAAAAACATTAAACGTAATAGGGAAAGAGAGAAAGAGAGGGTGAGGGTGAGGGAGAGAGAGGAAATGAGAGAGCGAGAGGAGAGAGCAAAAAGGAAATGAGAGAGAAAAAGAGAGAAAAAACATTAAACCTGATAGGGAAAGAGAGAAAGAGAGGGTGAGGGTGAGGGAAGGAGAGGAAACGAGAGAGGGAGAGAAAGAGAGAAAATGAAATGAGAGAGGGAGATAAGAGAGGGAGATGAGAGAGGGAGAGGAGAGAGAAAAAGATAAAAGGAAATGAGAGAGAAAAAAATGAGAGAGGGAGAGGAGAGAGAAAAAGAGAGAAAAAACATTAAACCAAATAGGGAAAGAGAGAAAGAGAGGGAAAGGGTGAGGAAGGGAGAGGAAATGAGAGAGGGAGAGGAAGAGAGATAAGGAAATTAATTATTCTTGTTTGTAGTAGTAGTAGTAGTAGTTTTTTTTCTTTTCTTATTTTTTTTGTTTAGTTTTCTTGTTTTTTGTTGTTGTAGTAGTAGTAGTAGCAGTAGTTTTTTCTTCTTTTCTTATTTATTGTAGTAGTAGTAGTAGTTGTTGTTTTTTTTTTTCTTTCTTTCTTATTTTCTTGTTTATTATAGTGGTCGTAGTCATGGTAGTGGTAGTGGTAAATGTGGTGGTCGTAGTCATGGTAGTGGTAGTGGTAGTCGTGGTCGTGGTCGTGATCATGGTTGTGGTCGTGGTCGTAGTCATAGTTGTAGTCGTGATCATCATAGTCATAGTGGTAGTGGTGGTCGTGGTCGTGGTTGTGGTTGTGGTCGTGGTCGTGGTCGTAGTTGTGGTCATGGCCATAGTCGTAGTCATGTCGTGGTCTTCGTCATAGTCGTAGTCATGATCATTAAAGAAAATGAGAGAGGGGAGGAAGAGAAAAAAGAAGAAGGAACAAGAGAGAGGGAGTAAACATACAGTATAATAAAGAAAGAGAAAAAGAGAGAGAGATGGAAGGAGAGGAGATAATGAATGGATAAAAAACAAAGAGACGTGGTGGCAAGGTCCAGTGCAACACCACGAGACAGGAAACACTCCGACATATATAGGTTAATCTGTGGGTGGGTGGGTGAAGACTTTACATACATTAATTTTTGCTGGGTTACAAGAGAAGAAATTCCTTCTCAAACAGTTTAAGAAAGAAAAAAGAATAATAACAAAAATAAATTGTTTGTCGTAACATAGAAAAAATGAAAAATGATGAAGGTCTTGTTGTTCAAGATCACGAGGAGTATCTTAATCAGCGTGTCCCATGTCCTTGCTCTTAATGCAAGCTGGCAATTAGACGAAAACGTCGATTGTCTATAGAACACGTACATAGCCTCTACCACGGTTTCCATGGCCGCGTTGATTGGAATAGAAAACTGCATCCTTGTTTTTAGAACTTCTAGATCATGTAGCCAAGCCAAGCTTAACCTCTTCATGGATAAGCAATGCAACCAGCTCATTGACATCAAGCATTTCAGCCCGCACAGACACAGAAGTGTCAAAAGACTTATACTCAGGCCCCAAGCCATTCAAAGTCACAACAACCATGTCTTCATCTTCAACCTGTGAACCAACAGATGCCAAGTGATCCGCAATGGTCTTAACCTCCGTGACATAATCCTGTATAGATTTGCTCTTCCTCTCCATGTTGTTGAACTTTTGCTTCAATTGTATCTTCTTGGCACTTGTGGTTGTGCCATAATACTTCACCAAAATGTCCCATGCATTCTTAGGAGAGCTGTAGTTGATTATCTGCATTACCATGGCATCTGAGATACATAAAGAGAGCCAGTGCAAGACTCTACGAGCTCTTTCTGTCCAAGCTCCTCGGTGTAATCATCTCTGATCAGCTGTAGGTCGATCTAGGAGCTCAGGTTCAACTTCCGCTCGAGTCACTAACTCCCAATAGCCTTTCCCTATTAAGAAGTTCTCTATGCGGAACTTCCAAATGGCATAGTTGTTACTGTCAAGCTTTTCACCCACTATCTGGGTTATGCAGCCAGTCCTCTTTGCATTAGCCATGTCGTATGCTCTGTCTAACTACCTGCAAGTCAAAGTCTTCCTAACAATTCAGTTCCATCCTACAATTGTTTATGATAGTTTTCAGTAACCCCTGTGCTCAAACAATCAGTATTTCAGCCTGAAAACAATGGTACATTCACCTCCTGACACTTGACAATCACCTAGGTATTGTAGCCTGCATGTACGGACTGCATTCAATGCAAAACCAGCATGTGTTTGGGAAACCTGTTCATGTACAGACAAGCAGTCTACAGGCTGAAACTGACAATAACCAACAGCTCTTCTTTGAGCTAAACACAGAGGATACATACCCCAAGAACACTTACAGCAGTTCAGAGTTTTATCTTTGCATATGGGGCTCCAAACATATCAATCTGACACTGAATACATCATGAACTGCAAGTACGAGAGCAAGATACACTTGCTGTAAATTCCAGCCAAGTAAAACAGTCAATGACAATATATTTCACTCCACCAAACCTCTCAAAATGTCACTGACATATGTCACCATACATGGGAACCAATACATGAACCTGAAAGTTTCCAAGATTGTCCCGTCTTCAAGACACAGTAGCAATCAAGACATTCACAGTTCATCCGCAGTTCATTGACATTCAAATTTGTGTCAAGCCACTTGCTTTAGCTCCAAACATTTGCATCCAACTCCCTTCTCAATGCTCAAACCATTTGACACATATATGTCAAGTCACTCCTCTCACCACAAGAGTTAGCCAAAGACATGTAATGCTTCAAGAAGACCAATGCTTGCTGCCCACACTTTTTGACAGTTTTTTAGCCTGCCTTAGGCTTCCAGATTTGTGTATTTTTAGTAAGAAATTTCAGCTTCAATGCATAACATCTAGTTTATATGTCTTCTTTACATGTACCCATGCTCCAATGGTTGTTTTGGACATGTTTGAGAGCTCCAGACTCATGTTAACCATGCATTCATGCTGTATGTACCCTGTATATAGCAAACAGTGAAAAATCCCAGACCTGCAATCAGTGATTTCAGCTCCCAGATGAGCTCACAGTAAACAAGAATGGTTCCAGGCCTTCAATCACCCTTCAAAGGGTTCATACAATCTCTTTACCAATCAGTGACTGATCACAATCATGATTTGCAAGCATTTGAGTCCACATGCTGGACAGGCACAATTCACGCAGATCTGCTGATGTATTTAGCAGCCTATACTGGTGATAATGATGTGAGAGCGGAATTTTGGTGCCGAAAAGTGCTTAAAAATAGCAAAAATTTATGAATATCAAGGGAAAAATATTCACTGTCAAAGGCGGCGGCTCGATCTAGGACGATTTTAAGCGCCAAAGTGCTTTAAAGGTGCTCGAGCGACACTTGTTGATTTTTCATAATTTTCCAAACAGTCGTGCAGGTTGGCAAGAGTTACTGGCCAATGAGGGATGCCAAGCCGGACGCCCAGGATTTTTCAGAGCTCAATTCGGAGTTCGGACGGGGAAATGGCCAAGGAAACGGTCAAGATATGAAAAGGTGGACACTTGGGAGGCCAAATTTGAGCATGCCTTTTGAGTTTGGACCCCCCCCCAAAATTTTATGCACTTTATGAAGCAAAAAACGTGGAGAGAGAATGAAGAGGGATGAAAAAACGTGGAGGAAGATGGCGCCCGAAAAATGCGCCATGGAGGATGGAGAGGCAACTTGCCTGCTGCAAACAACCCCCCCAATGGATTATGGGGCTTCATTCCCTCTTGAATGCTGACTCTATCGCCGTCCTTCGCTCCTCAATTGATGGCCTGAATGCTGAGATAGAAATCTAGTCTTTCTCTCTCCTCCCTCTCTCTCTTCTAAGGGGGAATTCATGTGGGAAGAAGAAGGAAGAAGAAAGAATGATGGAGGCTTGTCAACCCAAAACAAAGCGGTAATTCAAAATTTTCAAAGGAAATTTGAGATTTTATGGCTTTTGATTGATGAAATGTTGTTCATGTGGGCTAAAAATTGTGTATATTGCTGTTTTCCATAAGTTCTTGCTAGTCATAATCAGAAAATAAGGAAAATATGCATCTTGTGGTTCAAAATAATATGCTAAAACACGTAAAATATGAAAAATCAAGGGAAAATGATGGTTCTTGGCATAAAAATGGGAAAGTAAATAGGAACATCAACTAAACTTTCATTTTTCTGCAAGAAGGAACTAAGGGCCACAGCCCATAATCTGTTCTTAATTTTCAGTAATTAAATAATGCATAAAAATAAGGAAAAATACAAGAAAATGGTGAAAAAACCCTAAAAAATAGGGGGAAAATATATTTTGGGCTTCGAAAAATAAGGATAAATAAGAGCAATGTTTGTGGATGCTTGTGGGGATTGAAGCATGAGGATTTGCCTCAGTTCAACCCCACCTTCTTGTTCTAGTGTGTTTTTTTCGGTTTTTCCACATAAAATGATGGTAAAATATCCTATAAATCTATCCAACGATGCAATATTTAAACGGGGAAGGGTAGAGAAGTTGAAATATGTCTAAATGCCGTGTGAAATGATGGGAAAGTTATTTATTCTTATGCATAGCATTTAGGACGGATGATAATTAAAATTAAGAGCTTAGTAGCACGAGGATCACCTCGATGCTAGGCCCATGCAACGAAGCACGAACGGTAGTTGGAAACCATTAAAAGAATGTTTTCGCACTTGTGCACGATACTGTTTTGCTAAATGTTTGAGCACTAGGCATCCACCAAATGCATGGAGCATGAAAAAGAATTTAAAAGTATCAGTGATCAGCTCCTGGACATGCATTGCAATTGGTTTATTAGGATATGACCTACGATGAGAGGCAGTGAGGTACCCATGCTGTAGGTAGACGCGGGTCCCAAAGGGGAAAGAGAAGTAAGGACAATGGTACATTCCTGGACACGCTTATTGGGTACTTTGAGCGACGTTTGTGTGAAATGTCTAAATGTTGAGCGACGCATCGAGGGGCCAATTCCCAAGGTGTAGGAGAGTCGCAGAGTGTTGACGGCATTCAGCCGTAGGAGAAACCCCATGTGTATGTGATTCGAGCCTTTTGGCTATGTGAAAGGGACTCCCTCTGAGGAGTAGTGGGCTAAGATTAGTTGGACTACAACGTATTACAAACGCAATGTTTAGGAAGGCAGAGATTTTGATAGACGCTCCTGGCCGCGAGGCCGAGGGGTTGTCTTGTGCGTAGTGACAAGGTCCGGCTAGTGCATGAGCCAGTGCCGGCCCGTTTTTTAGTCCATCATGATGGTAATGAGCACTTTAGTCATGCTCAATAGAGCTCCCCACAGGCTCCATACAGGCCTCAAGTACTTATATCAACCATAGACCTCACAATGAGCAGATGCATACATCTACAGGAGCAGGAGCAGTTAGCTCTTCTTCTCAAGAACCTTAAAGCTTCAATTTTCTAGCCTTCTTCACAAATGCTTTCCACAGAGCCCAGTCATGGGTGCTCTGATACCATGTAGAGATTGAGAGAGACAGAGACAGAGTGAAGAGCCAGTGTGCTCTCTTCTTCTTTCATTCATTATCACACGACCACACACATAGCATAAGTGTATACAATAGTACTAAGGTCCGTAGGACCATTCACACTAGGTCTAAGACCACCGACTTATTTAGTGTCCCACACTTGCTGATGCAGCTAGACATAGCTAATGTCGGTCATACATACTAACAGGAGAATAATATGAGCTTGATATTCTAACATGAAGGTACTACCCAATCTATATTGTCAATACTAGAGGAGACATGTAGCTTTCTCAACCTACCTACAATCTTGGAGCGTGAGATGGAGGCAATGATCGATGCATTGATTCCCATGGATGTTGAGACTTCTGATCCTCTTAGAGAGGAAGCATCCATACCATTATATGATGGGTGCCGAGTATCTCTCTTGAATACACTGCTTGCACTCCTAAGTGTGCAAGCAAAATATGAGTGGAGCGATGCGACTGTAACTGAGTTGTCAAGTACCTCGTTGATTTCTTTTCGGCACTCCTAAGTGTGCAAGCAAACTACGAGTGGAGCGATGCGACTGTAACTGAGTTGTTCAAGTGCCTTGTACGTACGCTTCGTTGATTTCTTTTCGGCACTATCATTAAAAACATTTGTGCTTTTTCAAGGTATTTTATGATTTTTTTTAGGTTACTAAAATATCATATATTACCACCTGCAAATATCATGCCTGAGTCTCGGCATGATGTACGACATGTTTTACGAAAGCTTGGCATGGACTATAGCAGCATCCATGCATCTATTAACGATTGCATACTGTTTTGAGGAGAGAACAAGACTATGGAGACATGTCCAAAGTGTGGTGCTCACAGTATTGACAGGACTTGCAAGGGCAAACCATCCCTCAAAAAGTTCTTAGACACTTTCCGCTTATCCCCCGCATAAACCACATGTTTCTACGTCCGACATGGTGAGCTTGACAATGTGGCATGCGTAGAATAGGTCCACAGATGGAGTTCAACGAATATCAACGGATTCACATGCATGGAGCCATGTTGACTCTACCTTCAAGGAATCTTTGGCTCGGTCTTGCAATGGATGGCGTGAACCCATTCGATCTACACTCAGCTTCTTACAGTGTGTGGCCTATAGTCCTTGTCAGCTACAATATCCCTCCATGGCTTTCTACAAAGAAAGGACATCTCATCCTTAGCTTACTCATCCCCGGCCGCTAAAAAGTCAAAAATATGGACGTGTATCTTCGTCCATTAGTCAATGAGCTTAAGATTTTGTGGGAGGAGGGGGTCACCATGCAAGATATGAGCAAGCGTGATGGTCGATGGTCCGCCAATATTCGAGCTATTCTCCTGTGGATGATGCATGACTTTCCGAGATTCGGAGAGTGCTCAGGTAAATAGGCTTCCATTCTAATTTGTAATATCTATATTTTATCTCGTTCAAGTTTGTATTCACTGGATAAAGATGTTGGAATAGGTCTGATTACCTCAGGTTATCATGCATGTCCATTGTGCGGGCCACAATTAGACTCTTGAAGGTCACAAAGAACCATGAAGAAGATGGTATATCAAGGACATGCCAATTTCTTGCCAAAGGATCATAAACTCAGGGAAGGTTTTCTTGGACAACCTTCAACATGTATGAATGTCATAAGATGGTACGAGCTGAAAATGGTCCACGCGGAGTCACATCCAAATGAAATGCGACGGTTCTCAGTTTTCTACGAGTTGCCATATTGGACCCACTTACAGATCAACCACTTGTTGGATCCCATGCATATTTTCAAGAATGTCGGACCACATCACAGGAAAGAGAGACACTATAGGGACATGAATGGATTTGAAGGAGGTAGGCAAGATGGAGGCGCTTTGGCCGCAATCGAGTGCTGATGGTTGCATGCAGCTACCTCACGCTCCTTGGGTTTTGTCCACTAAAGAAGAGTGCATTGTGAAGCAAATAGTCAAGTCTATCAGCACTCCAACGGGTATGATGCATTCTCTCAAGTCTGCATTTTCTAAAGATGGACCAATTATCAGGGCTAAAATCCCATGATTGGCATAAGATATGTCAAGTTTGTACTATGAATGGATTGTAATTGGCATGCACATTTTGCTATTGGAGTGTAGCCATTGTTCATAATGATTTCTCATCTGTGTCAATTTGTACTACCGATCGCGATCGTAGGATGCCTTACTCCAGAAATACACGAGGCCATTTACAGGTTGTCGACTTTAGTGCAATGGATCTCACAGAAGGAGATTAAGATGTCCTCTATTGAATCCGCGAGGCGGGGGGCAATGGAGACAGTCTGTCTCTTGAGAAATACCTACCTACCGGCATGCTCACGATATAAATCCACCTTCTTGTGCATCTTGTAGATGAAGTGGAGATTGCTAGACCTGTCCATACGTGACGGATGTTCTTCTTGGAGTGCTTCATGAAAACCCTGAAAGGCTTTGTGCAATAAGGAGCTTGACCAGAAGGTAGCATGGCTGAAGGTTGGTTGGTGTCTAAGGCACTAGTGCATATTTCACAATGGCTACCAAGGGTGGATCCAGACAACAAAATGCTATGGTCATTGAAGGATGATTATAGACTGACCGGAGATGTGGTGGTTAGAAATGGGGTAGAAAAAAAAATGGATGCTACAATGGAGCAGAAGGTGAATTACTTTTGTATGTTGCACCATGCCTCTATGGAGACGTGGCTCGCCAGGTACCAGATCGCTAGGTAAGATCGAGAGGGATTGCGATCTGAATTTCAATGTAGTACGTGCCATCAACCGATTCAATATCCTGAGGGCATGGAGGAGATGCCGCGGTTCATGTCAACGAGATGGTTACATAATTCTTTGACCGCAACGTCTCCCGAAGGGGCGAAGGTCTCAATTGAGGAGTAGAAATTCTCGAGGAGATGTAGTCCAAAGGTGATGATGTGTTTAGGATTTATCGTATCTATATTTTATATGCGACAACTAATTTGAGTGTTTCAATGTACAATACAAAATATATAATGTAGCATGGTCGCGCAGATGGCATTTTCGCATGGAGCATATTGATAAAATGCGCTCCACAATGGACTATGGTATCATGGCAATGTTCGAGCAGGAGAGCCGACGATGAGCAATGGATCCAAACACGGTTATAGATGATATGGAGTATTTTGGGAACTTGCAAAGTATTGTTACGGTGGATTATTGTAGCTTCTCCATGATACTATTCGATGTGCAGTGGTTCAAAGTGGTACTTAAAGGAGATGAAGCAAAAGTTCGACGAGGTCCATCTGGATTTCTCGAAATAGATTCCAAAAAAAAATGGACGGATTTGCGTGACACCTTTGTGTTGCCGGCCCATTGTGAACATGTGTATGAACTCATTTGTTTGTTAATTGTATTATGACATGGTACATGTCATAATAGTTTAATCTCTCTTGTACGTATTTGTGAATAGGTAATCTTCTATTCAAACCCCCGACAACCTCGATGGTGGTATGTTATACCTTCAGCTCCCCAAAGTGAGAGAGTATATGATCAAAGCGATGTTCCAAGCATAGAGGAGGACAATATGCAAATAGAGGGGTCCATATTGCAAGGGGTGGAGGCCACCGAAAGCTTGGAGCATGTAGAGGAGCTAGCATCGGCTAACAATGATGGAAATACAGGAGTCCAAGAATTCTTTGAGAACGAGGTGGACTCATCCTTTTGTGGTGACATGTCTATCGACCTTCCAGTGTATGCGGAGTTGTGTTAGGAGATTGACATGGGACCATAGAACACTTCATACTTGGAGCATCCACTTACTCAATGCATTGACTAATCGCTTATAAGGGTACATAAGATATGCATTTTAAGTGAGATCATTTTTTTAGGATTTATATTACCATGCTTTGTATGATTTAAATTGATTATGCTAACATCATTTTTTATCTGTGTGCAGGTGAAATTTTTGGATACTTAGATCATCAAGATGAGTCGAGGGATGAGCAATGAGGATTTGCAGGATATCTTTACATGCATGTCTTCAGATCAGATGACGAGATTCAAAGACATGGCAGACTAGGAGTTGTCTCAGACATCGTCAGGTCGCTCTATTAGATCTACTTCGACGTGATCAGATGCTTCAGCTTCGAGTAGACGAGGTCGACGCTCCAAATTTGGGCCAGAGGAAGGGAGTGCCTCAGGGTCAAGGGGATGCTATAGAGATACGGAGGCAGTGAGCCCACGGTCGGCACAGGATACAGGTGCTACTCCTCGCTCTCATGGAGGTTCTAGGGAGCGTGGCTCAGGTGGTTCCTGTGGAGGCACAGACGTGGTGTCTCCGTCTCGTCATTTTGCTGGAGTTGTGTCACCTCTAGGATTTGTCACACCTATGGGGACATCTACTCCAGTTACTCTGGCTTTTGCTGAGCCGTCTGCAGGTGGCATCCCTAAGGGTGCTACACCGATAGATACTACCCTGGTCGGTACACCAGATGTACAGGGGTCTCTTGGATATGCCCAGGAGCACGGACGAGAGGACCCATCTTAGGCATACCCCAGTTGGATATGCCTATCTTGTCAATGATAGCTTAGGAGCCATCATCATGAATGATGAGGGAAGGAGGGTGATGGCTCGCATGAGAGAGTTGTGCCAATAAGTTTTTCGGCACAACGTCTAAGATAATTGGAAAAACATACTGGAGGGGAGCAAGGACTACATAGTAGCATCCTTGCATGAGGAGTTTCCGGTTCTAGCCAGGGTAGATAGATTTTCTACGGGCTGGATGATAGACTACATGCATGCTATATGTCACACAGACGATTGGACGCACGCAAGGCACTCAAGAGTGGGGTTGCAAAGCCTGAGTGGCTAGATGTGGATGACTGGTGTCGACTGAGGGAGGAGGCTATAGATTCTTCAGGACATTGGAGTCAGTAGCACGAGGCAGCGAGGGCACGACTAGAGGCTAGAGTGGTCCATCATCTTGGGAGTGGTGGCCACATGACATATCTGGAGGACTTTGTAAGTTTTTCTTTTGTTTTGCTTGCTTATTTTTTTGCAATATCCTTTATAATGACAATCATGTTTCTAACAGTTAGTATTTTGTTTTCTTTGTAGCACTCCATTACAAATCGCGATCCGACCGGCCTTGAGACTCGATATCCAGAGAGGTACGGTCTCACTGCATTGATCAATCGATTGTATAGATGCGGCGACCCTGTAAGTCACTTATCTTTCTTGTCCGTAGTTACCATGTTTAATTAGAATGCATTATTGTATGGTGGACTAATGTGTAGTTATTTCTTTTTTTGCAAAATTTGTTCGATGCTCCTTTGCGACAGGACGAGCTTTCGGATGGTGAGGATATATAGCTCGCCCTTGGATCCTTGGAGCTCACACACCCTTCTTTTTTTGTCGCCTGATCTGTGTAGACATTTTCTATGTAGTAGTGATATCTTGCCATGATTGTATCAGTCGCTTTCATTATGAGATCATGTATTTATTTCATGTAACAATGTTATGATCTAAGTACACTTTGTTTTTATTTACATGAGCATTGTATATAGTGTAGAAACTATTTTGTATGGCCCAAATAAAGCATACAATGCTAGCTTCCCTGCCACAATTTTTTTTCCCTTGTTACCATCGCTATTAGCGTCGCAAAATTACATGCACGCGTCGTTATTGGCATCGTTATTAGTGTCGCAGAGCATCGTTATCTGGGTTGTTATTTGCATCGGTATCAGTGTCGCAAATGATACCGATGCAAATAGCGATGCTAATAACGACACTAATACCGACTGTTCTATGGCATCGCCAATAATGATGCTTTTTGCGACAACGGGGGTAAATTTTATTATTTACATTTTCGTTGCCTTTAACGTCGGTATAAGGCCTATATCTTGTAGTGAATGACAACTGTTTATTCATGAAGCAGGATTCAATTCGCCAAATGCTCTGTCCCTTGTTCATGCATATAAGCTCACTCTAGTTGCTACCTCAATTGGTCTAATGTCTCACATGTTACAAAGAGGTTTGAAAAATCTCAAGTGTATGTTTTTATCTCAACAACTATTCCTCTAGTATCGAGGCTAGTAACACAATCATCTTTGTAATATCCATTTTTCACAACCTTTGGATCTCAACATTTCTCAATCCAAACGAAAGACTGATAGCCTCAACATATTGCATTGATTATATTCATTTTATCCAAAGAGAGAGTGAGAGAGAGAGTGAGAGAGAGAGTGAGAGAGAGAGAGAGAGAAAAGAAAAAAGAAAATAAAATACAATATTAGTGAGCTTGGGAAACTCCCAATTCCCAATTTTTGGGAAACTCCCAATTCCTAATTTTTGAATATTAAAAAGATGGCACCCGAATAACATGCCCATAAGTTTCTCAAAATCATATGATGTGACCTATCATTGGAAAGCACTTGAAAAATGGAACTTATTAAGCTATATACCACCTGATTTGGAGTTATAGTGTTCAAGTTATGACAAATCCAAAGATTTTACCATGTGTCCCAAACTTATGGAAAATTCCCATATTTCCCAATATGGTGTTCGAAAAAAAAGGGCACCCACGATCATAGCATAGCACCTAGGGATCCTGAAATTAGGTATGTCCATTGACCTTGGTCGGCTCGCTCCTTCCCTAGTCCCCTAGCCCTTTATACATCTATACATAGTCTGGGTCCTCAGGTGCAGGACAATACTCTCGGCTTGCTTAGAGTTCAGTCTATCTCCCAAACTAATCAAACTACATCTTGTGCACGATAAGAAGACTAGCACTAACCCCTAGGGAGAGACCATATGAGAGGTTTTCAATTGTAGGTATTGAAGACTCCAATGAAAGTACCGTCAACTCTTCATCAACACTCAACTCTGAACTCTTGTCCTTTATCATCATACAAGCCCATCAAAGAATCGTCACAAACAACAACACATGTGCTAGCCATGAGTGCAATGCCCAACAAAGAACAACCCTATCACCAACTATAACAATCCTATCACCAGCCAATTAGGCCTACAATGTGCCCCCAACGACCTTCACCCGCACTACCACCAAAACTCCTCCAAGGCAAACCACAGCAGTCCCTTCCACCCATGTCTTCGGTGCATGCCAAAGCTTGCTACTACTACAACAAAGAGTGCCATGGGCCTAGCACTTGTCTAGGAGTGGACCCTCAGTTAAACAAAGTGGAAAATCCAAAAAATCTAAAGCAGAAGACAAGGCCAAGGAAAAAGTGAAATGGAAGACGAAGGCACACTAAGAAAAACCTGGAAACACAAGAAGTGTAAAAAATTCCTAAATCAAGGAGAGAGGTGCACAAGAAAAAGTGCAACTCAATACTTTTGTAAAAGAGCACAAGGCACACCATGATTTATTTTGTAAAAGAGCTCACCCGTGCAAATTGTAAATAGTTAGAGACATGGGTTGAGGCCATGCTAATAGGGAAGAGGAGGAGAAGGGTTGGAGGAATGGGCCAAGCCCGAACCTAAAAGGGGATGACCGCCCAAAGGAAATTAGGGTTAGGTTTCTCTATAAAAGGTAAAAGTGAATTAAGAAGCTTATTCTTGTGTGTGGCTAAAAGTAGCTCTCCTCCTCCTCTTCTTCTTCTTCTTCTTCTTGCTTGCTTGCTTGCTTGAGCTTGTGCTTGAGAGAGGGAGTGTGACAGTGTGAGGGAGTGAGTGTGTGAGGGTGAGGGACTGTGGTGGAGAAGCTCTTCATCTTCTCTTCTCTTCTCTTCTCTTCTCTTCTCTTCTCTTCTCTTCTCTTGCTCGCGGAAATGGATCTTGGAGTGTGGAGCTTAAGGATCAAGCTCGCTTGAAGCTTACACTTGGATCATGAAGCTACCGGAGTGCTCGAGAGAGGAGGCAACTCAATCAGGTATGCAGGTAAGCTCAATACACCCCGGCAGGATTCAAGGTGCTTCTAGGTGAGAGATAACCATAGGTGCTCACTTGAAATGCTTGAAACAATAAGTGGTCCATGGGTCTTGGCAATTGAGCATGTGCTCTTTTCCTCTAAGAGGAGAGACAAAGACTTTAGCCATAAGTGTCTTGAATGCATCCCAACTCTTTACTTAGTATGTTCTCTTTCCTAATATATCTCCACCAAGTATGCACAAACCCTTCCAAATGTAATGAGGTAAAATGAATCTTTATGTCATAAATTTTAGGAAATATATCAAAATAGGATTCTAATTTAAAGTTTATTCCTCTAGATTGGATGGTGAAGATGGCTACCATTGTATTTTCCAAAAATTATTTTATCTTTCAATTCTCTTTTATGAACAAGTTGCTGTTCCAAAATAGGTCAATCATATCAATAGGCATTGAACATCCAAAATGAGATGGTACTATTCCAAACGGTAGTCGAGAGTTAGTGTGGAACCTTCCGGATGGTAGAGGACCTCTAAAGACTTGAGGATTCATCCCATAAGCTTGGGGATCAGTATTGTTCATATTACCCAAATAGTCATCATGCCTTTGTGAAGTCTCTCCTACTTCATATTGATTATTGAGAATGCCTCTTTTTCTAATAATTCCTTGACTTTGACCATTTTGAATAGGTGGCTGAAATGGGACTAACAGATCACTATTTGATTGTGCTTTCTCCCTAGCATTCTTGGTTTCCATCTGCATTTGTATCCATTGAGAGAATTGAGCCATCATTTGGGCATTGAATTCTACTAATTTGTCAATTAAAGCCTTCATTTGGGTAGTGGAATCAACCAACTTGTCAATAGAAGACTTCATTGGGTGACTAGATGATACCATCGGTTCAACTCTGGATAGTAGCTCCAAATGCCTTTGAGCATGCCTATTCTCATGTTCACACATTGTATTATTAAGCACACTAAGTCCTCCTTGAATTTGAGGCTCTTCAAGGCTCTCTTAAGGTGTATTTTCTAGCAAGGTATTTCTGATTTGTTGAGCATATTCCTTCTAGGCCCTTACTCTTCCCTTTATGACTTGCCATAGTATTGCAGTCTTGTAGTACCCCCTGTCAGAAAATTGGCTATAACTTGAGTTAGAAAACTTCAATTCAAATTTTCTTTTATTCTCAATGTAGCCAACAATAGCTTCTTTAGGATGAGCTATAGCACATTATGATAGGTTCAGGATAGAAAATTTTGTAACTCAATCTCTGAGACTGAAGTATCTAGGCTTGAACCCTTGTTTTAACCTATAAGCATCCTATTTCCACTTGTGAGAGAAAAGTGGTAGTACCTAAGGGCTTCCAAACCCTATGGGGAGATTGGTAGAACCTATGGATAACCTATAGTGCATGCACCTATACTCGAATGATGAAAATGGTACCTACAATGACTTGTTTATACCTTGCAATGTCCTATAAAAACCTTGTTTTACTAGTTTTGATCTTCAAGATACTTGAGTCTTTGAGAGTTCTTGAATCTTCACTTCTCCACTCGTGGTATCTATGTGAGGGATAAACAGCAAGATAGACTCCCTACATAGGCTCCGAATCACTAGGAGTCGGAAAAAGTTTCCTAGAGTCCATTAGTTGCACCCCTTCGGGATCTTTAATAGTGGGGGAGGGTCACCTCTCTATTGTTCCACTATCTCCCCCGACATCCATCTTTTTTCTCGATGAGAATATCAACATGTCAGTGATATGCTACTCTAATCAATTAGCATGATATGCATTATTGAAATTTCCATTCAGTTCATTCCATGAAATGCAATAAGGTTGAAATTGGTAAAATGAATAGGAAGAGGGCCTTACTATGCAGTGACTCGGTGTTGTTGACTAACCCTTTACAATGGATTGAATGTAAAACTCAAGCAAGAGCTTCTAATTCATTATTTAAATCAAGTAAGCAATGCACTCCATGAATGGGCTCATTTAACTAATGACGGGCTAAAGTTTCATAGAAAATTTTAAAAAATTTAATATCTCTATCAAATGGGTAAAGCTCAGCAATTAGATAAATGAGAGAGATTAAGAATTAAAAAGAAATACCTCTTGTTAGCTTGATGAAGGCTTCAATGATCCCCAAATGCTTGACGAAGTTTTAGGTTACTCAATGTTGTTAAAATAACCTTCGATCCTTGTTCATTTGATGCTGAGAAGCAATCTTGAAACCTGAGAAGCTTAAGATTGAAGCATTGGGCCTATTTCCCCCAAATCTTGACTCCATGGAAGCTCTTGAGGTTGACTCTGATGCCAAGAGGCATATTTCACAGTGGATTCCGTGCCACGGTGGATTCCATGAGGTTTTACGGTGGATTCCGTAAACTTTGATGACCGGGGCTCATACACAAAGTGGATTCTTTGTGCGAGAAGTTGATGGGGACGCCTATCCTTTTCGGGCGTTTCATTAATTTAGTGTGTACATGGGTGATTCCATAGCGGGTGATTCCGCAAAATGCATATTAAATTAATAAACGTTTATGAGTTTAGAGTGCGCACTCGTAATAAAATAAGGTTAGGATTGATTTCTAACCAGTTGATTTATTTATGTAGCTGAAGACTGCTAGGTATTCACTTTTGTCGGTTTAATTGTATTATTTTACTAGTGATTGTGAATGCTTCAGTTGATGTTTAGAGATAGCAGCAGTGGCGGAGGAAAGCATTGGAGGATAGCAAGTATTCGATTTATCACTTATATTTTGATGGGCTCATACCTTAGGCATGGCGCCTATATTTTGTCACACCTATTTATTGAGGCGTTGGATATTTATTTATTATTTTGTATGCGCACGGGCGCACGATTATGTTATTTGTACTTGGACATTGTATTGGGTATGCCAGACTCTTTAGGCACCGCCGGTTAGCTTTATTCCTATTTTGTGCTTAAGCAAACTCAAAAGCTAAAAGCTTGCTATTTTGTAATTTGGGCTATTATTTAAGCTTGAAGATGATTAATACATAAAATACATGCTTTGTGGAGCGCTCACACAAGGCATGGGGGGAGATTGCACCCAATTGGTCTCTTGTTCATGTCGTTCATGCTTTTTACCTTGAATTTTGTGCAAAAAGTAGAGTTCTATTGTTCTTGGGGACCTTCCGGCATTCACTACGCAAGCCTACAGCATCCGATCTGCGCACCAGTGGTATCAAAGCGAAGCTGAGATCAAGAGCTTCCAATCGCTACCCATCTTGTGCGAAGGCGGAGCTCCTGGAACGATCGAGCTCTACGGTCAATCTCGTCGCGAACGGTCAATACGGGTGGATTCCTGGCGATCAAGAACCTCTGTTTCCATCATGAGACTGCGAAGGACCAGCTTGCAGAGGCGGAGAACCACGTGGATATCTTCTACATCAAGTCATCTTCATACACAGAGATAAGACTCCATAGCTTAAAGCTTAAAAGCTTTCATTAGTATTAAGCTTAAAACTAAAGCTTATAAGCTTAAAAAAGCTTAAAGCTTCACGAAAATTCAGCGCGATATCAGAATATGCCCGCGATTTTTCCGCCGGGCTGAAAAACAGCCCTCCCCACGATTTCACGTTTTTACTAAGTAAGCTTAAAAGCTTACTTACCAAAGCTCTAAATCACATAAGCTTCTCAAATTCAGCAAGTTTTGCAAGTCTGTCAAGTTAAAGTTCTGCAAGTTACATAAAGCAACCAAGTTCTACAAGTCTTCATACTCTGCAAGTCACATAAGTCTGCAACTCTGCAAGTCAGACAAGTCATCTGAAGTCAAAACTGACTTCTGTTCAAAATTCATAGAAGGGTTGTTCCTGCGCAGAAACTTCGAGCTGCAAAGTTGTTCATTGGAAGGTACTCTTCGCATATGCAGGTTTGCTGAAGCATTTTCAGCATATGAAGAAGGATAAAACGTAGATTTTTCAAAGATTACAAATCCCGCAATAGTCAAAGACGAAGATTGTGGAAGCCACACCCAAAAACATATAAGCCTTGTATACCCGATCTTGAGCTATGCTCATCCTGCTAACTTGATTTTGAGAGTGAGAGGTCTTTTGAGTTTTGCAGGATGACGGAATCACATATGGATGATTTAATGGCTGAAGGCGACCTACTTGAACCTACGATGGAGCAAAAGCTGGACTTAATTATGATGCAATTGGATGAAGAATGACGAGCTAGGCAAGCATTACAAGTTCAATTGGCTAATTTACAAAGATCGACTACCGACAAAGAAGAACCTCAACCTGAAGATCTTACCCGACGTACCATCGACGCAACTCTCGAAGCTCAATCTATCCGCAAGGAAGCAAAGATAAGTAAAAGAAATTTCAAATTCCGTAATTTCAATGGCACTCGAGAGGGGAAAATTGTTCTTGCATTCATTAGTCAGTTTGACGACTATTTTCATGAGGAAACCTATGCAGAAAAAGATAAAATCAAGTGTGTCACTAATCATTTAGTGGATAGAGTATCTCTTTGGTGGACTGTGGTTCGTAAAAGTATAGATTGTCCCGCTACCTGGGAGAATTTCAAGAAGAAGTTTATGTAGAATTTCCTTCCTCCACAATTTCATGAAAAAGCTATAAAGCAATGGGACCTTCTTCAGCAACGGGATCGTGAGCCTATTCCTCAATATACCGAGTGTTTTTGGAATGCATTACTCCAGTTACGCATGCTTGAAGACGTACTTGAAGCGACACACAAGCACAAGTATATGTCTGGACTACTTGGGCATTACTACACTGAAGTTAATATGTTCAATCCTGCAACTCTTGAAGACGCAATTTCATTAGCTCATGACACTGAAGACAAGCTGCATTATGCAAAAGTAGTAAATCTTATCTCATTTGGGTGAATGAACTGCAAGTTAAAGAAAATCATATGCATCCTAGGCATAAAGAATTTATTGCACATTTTAAAGACTGTTTTGCCGAAGATCTACCACCTGGTTTACCTCCTTCACGTCCAGAAGACCATAAGATAGATTTGATTCCTGGTACACAACCACCTTGTAAAGCACCATATAGGCATAACCAGATAGAGCAAAAAGAAATTCAAAGTCAAGTTGAGAAATTACTAAATAGAGGATTGATTAGACCTAGTAGTTCTCCATTTGGTGCACCTGTTCTGTTAGTAAAGAAAAAAAATATACCTACCGTATGTGCATTGACTATCGAGCTTTAAATAAGATCACTGTAAAGAATAGGTATCCAATTCCTAGAGTCGATGACCTTATGGATAAACTGCAAGGTTCTACCATATTTAGTAAAATAGACCTTAAATCTGGTTATCATCAGGTGAGACTAGATAAGTCAGATATATTCAAGACTGCATTTAGGACACAGTTTGATCATTATGAATTTTTAGTGATGCCTTTCGGATTGACTAATGCACCTGCTACATTTAGTAGAATGATGAACCGTATATTTTTGAAATATCAGTATTGCGTAATTGTATTCTTTGATGATATTTTGGTGTTCAGTCAAAATGAGAAAGAACATTATGAGCATTTGTCATTGATTTTCCAGTTATTAAAAGATAATCAACTGTATGCAAATCCGGAAAAGAGTGAATTCTTTAAAACAAAAATTGAGTATTTAGGTCATATTGTATCATCTGATGGTATTAAAGTCTACCCTAAGAAAATAGATGCAATATTGAACTGGCCTGTACCTAAAAATGTGCATGAGTTACGATCATTCCTAGGTCTTGCTAGTTTCTATAGGAAGTTTGTACGTAATTTTTCATTACTTGCTTTACCATTAACCAAACTTCTGAAGAAAGGTATTGTTTATCATTGGTTCGATAATCAACAAAAATCCATTGACTTATTGAAACATGCATTAACCCATGCTCCTGTTTTACAGTTGCCTGATTTTAATAGACCATTCTTTCTAGTAGTGACTGATGCTAGTGGATCAGGAATAGGAGCCGTACTTATGCAGGATAATCATCCCATAGCCTATTCTAGTTGTAAGCTGAAACCCTCTGAATTGAAATATTCCACATATGACAAAGAATTATTAGCTGTGGTACAAGCCTTAAGACAGTGGAAACACTACTTAATGGGCTCTAAATTTATGATTAAGACTGATCAGCAAAGTATTAGACATTTACTTAGCCAACCCCAAATATCTGACCGACATATCAAATGGGCATCCTTTATTCAGAGTTTCCATCCTATCATTCAATATCAACCCGGTAAAGATAATGTAGTGGTTGATGCATTAAGTAGAAGACCTGCCATTCATAGTATTTCTGTTATATAATTTGATTCTTTGATTGCTATGAACGATACTTATCATCAGGATATTACTTTTCATGCTGATTGGAATAAATTAGTTCAAAATAACTTGATTCCTATTGACTCACTATCTTATAATGATGGATTTATGTTTTATGAAAAGAGATTATGTGTTACAGTTCCATTCTGATCTTTTGTTTTGAATGAAATTCATTGTCCTCCATACCAAGGTCATAGAGGTATCATATCTACTTTACGTACATTAACTGAAGATTTTTATTGGCCGCATATGGACACTGATGTATGTAACTTTGTTTCTGAATGTTTGATTTTTCAAAGTGTTAAGAGACATCATGGTAAACAATATGGATTACTTATGCCTTTATCTATTCCATCGAGACCATGGGAACAAATTTCTATGGATTTTATTACTGGTTTACCTAATACTAAATCTAACAATGATATGATTTGGACAGTAGTAGATAGGTTTAGTAAACAATCATATTTCATTCCATGTAAGAAAACTTTAACAGCATCATAGGCAGCACAATTGTTTTTAAAAACTGTTTTTACTAACCATGGATTACCAAAAGTTATTATTTCTGATCGTGATTCTAGATTTTGTAACAACTTTTGGATTACTTTGTTTGCTAACCTAGGCACAAAATTTGATTTCTCATCTGGATTTCATCCTGAAACTAATGGACAAACAGAAGCTACTAACAGTACTATACTAGATCTTTTACGTGCTTATACTATTTCTAAATCTCACACATGGGACACACATTTGCATTTATTACAGTTTGCATATAACAATACACCACACACATTTACAAAGAAAGCACCGTTTGAAGTGATTTATGGTTATAGATTGTCTACACATGTTGCATCTTTGTCAAATAGAATTCAGAGTGCTAATGATATTGCTAGTATGCATGATACTATTTTTTATGAGGTTAAAGTCATGATTGCCAAAGCCCAGCAATCATATACCAAACAAGCCAATAAGAAAAGACAAGCAATGAACTTCAAAGTTGATGACTATGTTTGGTTGAGAATAGAAAAACGTAGATTACAAAGTGTAGATAGACATCTAGTTGTGAAATTAGCCCCTAGATTCTATGTATCATTTAGGATCATTCGTAAAATTAATGACAATGCATTCAAGTTAGAATTACCACCCCACTGGAAAATTCACAACACATTTCATATTAGTTTATTAAGACCCTTTAGAGGCCAATTACCTGTACACCCTGTTTATGAAAACCCACCTTTGTTAGAGGAAGAGACTGAAATACTTGAACCTGAAGCTATCATAGATACTGACTTTATCACCACTAGAACTGGCCGAAGATATTCTAGATATCTAGTTAAATTTAAGAACCATCCTGTAGAAGAAGCACAATGGATGCACGCTAGAGACTTAAATGCTTTCCCCACTCTGTTAGCTCCACATTGAGCTAATAGCAATTGAGGTCAATTGCTATCCCACCCTGGGGGTATGATGCCAGGAGGCATATTTCACAGTGGATTCCGTGAGGTTTTACGGTGGATTCCGTAAACTTTAATGACCGGGGCTCATACACAAAGTGGATTCTTTGTGTGAGAAGTTGATGGGGACGCCTGTCCTTTTTGGGCGTTTCATTAATTTAGTGTGTACATGGGTGATTCCATAGCGGGTGATTCCGCAAAATGCATATTAAATTAATAAACGTTTATGAGTTTAGAGTGCGCACTCGTAATAAATTAAGGTTAGGATTGATTTCTAACCAGTTGATTTATTTATGTAGCTGAAGACTGCTAGGTATTCACTTTTGTCGGTTTAATTGTATTATTTTACTAATGATTGTGAATGCTTCAGTTGATGTGTAGAGATAGCAACAGTGGCGGAGGAAAGCATAGGAAGATAGCGAGTATTTGATTTATCACTTATATTTTGATGGGCGCATACCTTAGGCATGGCGCCTATATTTTGTCATGCCTATTTATTGAGGCGTTGGATATTTATTTATTATCTTGTATGCGCATGGGCGCACGATTGTATTGGGCGCACCGCCCGTTAGCTTTATTCCTATTTTGTGCTAAAGCAAACTCAAAAGCTAAAAGCTTGCTATTTTGTAATTTGGGCTATTATTTGAGCTTGAAGATGATTAATACATAAAATACATGCTTTGTGGAGTGCTCACACAAGGCATGGGGGGAGATTGCACCCAATTGGTCTCTTGTTCATGTCATTCATGCTTTTTACCTTGAATTTTGTGCAAAAAGTAGAGTTCTATTGTTCTTGGGGGCCTTCCGGCATTCACTACGCAAGCGTACAGCATCCGATCTACGCACCAGACTCTATGGCCAATCTTGCTCAATCCTTGCAATTTCTTCAAGAATCTATACTAAAATGAATCTTAGGGCTGAAATGATGAAGAATCTTCAAGAAATTGAAGAGAAATTTAAGCTTGGGCTGAAGCTTTCATGGCCATCCATGGCTAGGGTTTCTTAAAATTTGGAGAAGAAGAGAATGCCGACTATCTTAGTAATTTACTAGAGTTTTTACTTGTTAAATACTAGCAACAAATCCTCAAGCTGAATAATGACCAGTAGCAGGACTGATCTATCCCTGATCAGCCCAAAAAATGTGCTACAATTTTTGGGGTTGTTTGCTTCTCCTTATTGCTCAACACTTGGCCTATTTGGTACTCCTCCCCATTGAGAATGAAGAATAGAAGAAGATTCAAGTATGTAATGGCTGGAATAGTTCATGGCTTGAGAGGTAGAAGGGAATCTTGGCTGAGAACTCCATGAAACTTGCAGGGGAGCTCCAAGGAAGGGAAAAGAGAACCCTCTCTTTGAAAACTAACCACAATTTATTCCTCTTCTAAGTCTAGTTAACTCCTATTTTACTAAGTTACCTTCAAAATAGTTTGGCCATTTTAGCCACAGTTTGGCCGAATCTCTCCAAGATCTTTGTTCGAGCTCCAGGATTAGTCTTTACTATAAGTAGAACTCGCGCAAGTACTTATCATGTGGCTCTTGTACTTGCTGTCCAAGATTTAATGGTGGAAAATTAGAGAAAATATGTTTGAGATGAGAAAATCAAATGGATCAAAAGCATATGCTATGATACCCCTTGTCAAGGAGAGAAGTGAGAGGAGAGAGAAAGAAAAGTAGATAAGAGAGAAAAGAGTGATGAAGAGAGAGAAGCCATAGAAGCTCTGAAAAAGAAGGTGAGGTAAGAGACAATAAATATATTAATATTCAAAAGATGTGAAAATTCACATATCTCACCCTTTTTATACCTATGTCAGTGTGACAAGGTATTATTAATAATTTCACACTAAAATATTACTTCCCAGCTTCTTGCATATGTATTGCCAAAAAGAATTTTTTCTGATAGAGACTCCTTGTTTACTTCTAAATTTTGGACCTGTCTTTCAAGCCATTGACACATAACTCTATTTTAGTATCACCTATCATCCTCAAACTGATGGGCATTCTAAAATATTTAATCAAGTGTTGGAAGATGTTTTCAGAGCATAATATAGTAGGGAGCCCAAGAACTATATAGAATACTTGCCTTTAGTGGACTTTTCCTACAACATCTTGTACCAACAAAGTATTGAAATGACTCCTTTTTGGGCATTGTATGGGCAAGAATGATTGACCCCTTTTAATTTTTTTGGTCTAACCTTGAGGCTCAAAGCATTTAAAAAATGATAAAAGAGATGGAGGAGCAAGAGCAAGGCCATCTGGGAGGACATCAAAGTAGCACAAGATTGATAGAAGACCTACACTGACTCTAAGAGAATTCCCTAGGCTTTCAAGGATGGAGACATGGTATTCCTAAGAGTCCCACCAAAGAAGATTTATTTATCTCTTGGAAAATTCAAAAATTTTGGTCCATCTTGTGGACCCTATAAGCTTGTTAAATGTCTTAGTAGGAATGCATATAGAGTAGAACTTTTGTCTCATCGCAAAGTTCATAATGTATTTCATCCAAGCATTCTCAAACCCTGTGTCCCCAACCCCCTGATTATGTCCTAGATAATAGAAAAGTTGTAATACCAACTCAAGGAATTTTGGAAGTTCAACGCAATAGAATCATACTCTCCATGAGTACTTTATCTAGTGGTAGGACTTCCCAGAAGAGGATGCCACATGGATCAAGGAGTCCATCCTCAGGAGAGATTACCTTGAGTTCCTCTTGAGATGAGGACATCTTGATTTCTCTAAGGAGAAGATGATGTAATATCTCCTTGATTCACAATAATATATTTATTTTCTCTGTATGATTCATCTTGGACATGATAAGTTTTTTTTTTTCAATCATGTACATTGTCCCAACTCATCAAATTACTCGGGGTATTCTTAATATCTTGGGCTTATCAATTTCATTCTACCTTTGCACGATGAGTACGCACAACCAAGGATGATGGATAAATTCTATGTTGTGCGTGAGAATCGGGATAAGAAAAAAATCAATAAGGTTGTAAAATCTCAATATTATGAAGAAAAGAAGAATATGGAAAGAAAATTGTGATATTTCCATGCAATAAAAGTTAGTTGGTTAGTTCGAAAGTTAGTTAGTCAATTAATAAGTTAGTAATATTACTAACTAAAGACTAACTAAGATAAAAACTAACAAACATTAATAGCCAATAATTTTTATTCAATTAAAAATATATTTTTTAAAAAAACAAGAGTCATAAATCCGACACTTTTCTCGGATTGATAAGGACCATAGCCACCCTTCACGAAAAGTACAATGTGAATGGGACTTATGAGCCATATTAATCACTAGTATTAATGTGTACAGTTTGGATGGTCCAAAAATATTAGATTTTTGGACAAAAAAAAATTGATAGATGCTTATTTTAATGCCTGCAAGAGATACATTAGGCTCCATACCTTGAGTCTTATAGTGTTAGAATAGGTCATTGAAAGGATAAATCGCATCCCAAATATTCAAAGATGAAGTTTGTGAAGTGCTTGTATCAAAGGGAGTTAAATTGCACCTAGTTGCTATGTGATGAATCCATGCATAGCATAAGCAATATATGGGACACTAAATTATTGAGCATCGATGAGTCTTTGATTAATCTTTACCAAGGATAATATTGTTTAAGGCTCGCAAATGCATATAGATGATACATACATGGGAGAGATTATGTGAACTTTATATCGATGACATGCGACTCCTTGCCTTAGGAGAAAGGAAGATAAAGCCAATATTAAATGTTGCATAGTAGGGAAATGCTAAAACATAATTTTCACTTAGAGAAGAGGCATAAATGTTCTTGCTAGATTGATTAATTTGCATTGGAATGATAGGACTTACGTCATGTATAGTATTGGAACATTTAGTATATGCCTTAGACTAAAGGAGGGAATATTAAGTAAATTCTATTCCTTGGCCCCAAGCGGGAGAGCGAATATGCGACGGAATCATTATCGCATCTACTATTGTATTGTTTGGAAAAAATACAATTAGTTTTGATGGTTGATTGAACAACACCCTAAACGTTTTTATTTCAATCAAGGGATTGTTGCATTGTGATTTGGATAAATATTCCAAGGCTTGTGTTGATGGAAAATGCATGGCAGGGGTCTATAGTGACAAGTTGCCATGGAAATAAAGGAATGTTTTCCTAGAAGATGATATTAGGGCTAATTGCTTTGATTGTGCTTGAATTTTAATTGGATTAATTAAGGAATGGTATTTTATATGTGTGGATCATCTCCAAGATTGCACCGTGGATTATCTCAAGCGGGCACTGTTCGATTCATAGGCCAATGGTCGAGTGGTGAAAAGGCCAACCACGGAAATGGCATCTCACTCCTAGACAGCAGGTGAAGCTCTAGACACCCCATTGCCTGTCCAGAATGGAGTTGGAGATCCCCGCGAGCCCAACGTCTGGGACGTTGAAAGATCCTATTCTAAATAAAGGATGGAAATTTCGGTGCCATGTGATTTGGATCGGGTACTTCTGTTGGACAGAAGGGATACATAATTCTCCTATATGGGCAAGAGACAAAGATTAATTTAAAGATAAGTTAAGGAACTTGTTTGATAAAAGGACTGCTTGTTTTATTTTTGTGTATGTGTTGTAAGTTGTAAATTACATTAATGAACTCCATGCCCTAAAAGACTTAATTAATGAAGCTGATTTTAAGTGTCTCACATAAATGTGGTAGGACCTAATTAGAAAACTAAAGCTATCAAGGGAAGCGGGTGGACGAAATCCCTCGATGAATCCGTCCTACTACTGGGTGGTCCCAAAGAACTGGAATGCTTCTCACAAGGATTGATCGTCAGATGACTTTAGATATTGTTAAGTTAGAACTTGATTCATGTCGTTTTAGGGGACCGGAATGGGACTATGCCCTACGGCCAAAGAGGTTGAGCGGTGCATCCCTCTCCTTTCCCATTCTCTTTGAACCAAGTGCGGTATGGATCTGCTTCGGATTGAGTATCTCTGCGTAAAGTAGGATGTCCAAAACCCGACGCTAGAATGCTATCAGGAGACCTTGATCCTAGGAACCCAAATTTCAAGTCGATCCTAGTGGGTTGGCCGTGAATGTTCCGTTGCGAGGCGGACTCGAGAAAACCTAGGCGACAAACCCCGAAGCATTCCATGGGAGTATCGAGCGGCGATGCCTAGAATTTTTTCTTTATGGACCGCTAAAACATGCTTGGACAGTCGATAGGCAGGCATGTTACAAAAATGAATAAATGAGAGGGGCAGTCTAATTTAGACCGTCATTTTGAAATAGTGCCCCCAATCAATTGAATGTTTTTAGTTATTAATTAATTAACTAACTCCCCTTGAGCCTCTTTGACCTGTCAACCTATCGTTGTTCCAATCCTGCTACACCCCTCTCCCCCACATCACATTGACATCACTCTTCCTTTCCACTTTGAATATAAATAAATAAATAAATAAACTTGGAAAAAAATCAAACGTGCCTTCTTCTCCTCTTCAAGAAAACAATTATCTAAAAATATATTAAGATCTCTTGTACTTTCCCTCCACCTTTAATATGTTAATATTTTCCAAATTTTTTATATTAATAAATCAGTTAATCCAATGACTCTTTTTTTCCCTCTTGGATTTAAATATCCACCAAAATTCCTTGTGTGAATACATGGCAAATCCTAATTACCATAAAATTAGGAAAATTCTAATCAAGTGAGACATCAATGTTCCCCCAAAAACATACTCTCTCAATTTGCCACCATATGATACCTCAATATATCCATGACACAAGTAGGTGATTGATGGCCCCCTAAGAAGCCCCCAGATAAGTAGGCAAGATGACTATATGTCAAGTCATTGTGTTAACTAAGGATTGGAAGTGGAGATATATGCCTCCTTTACCCTCAAATTATCAGCATAAAAGTCATTCTATCATTTATTTATGTAGTCCAACCATCAGCCTATCTAGCAATCTCCCTTAACTTACAATCAATCTCTTACATGTTGCTACTTAACCCTTCATTTTGAACTACAAACCTTAACATGCTAACTCTAATGTTCTCAACATTTTACCCAAAGAAAGAAATTATTTGAAAACTGGTAATTCACCCTTAGCTTCTACTAATACTTCAATACAACCATTAATATTCACTAATCATTACTTCTTCCTTGAATATCATTTTACAAAGAAAGTATAAGAAAATGAGCTCCATTACCCATGAAATTTCAATAATAAACTCTAAACATAAAATAAACTATAGTTCCTTTGCATTTATCCCACTAAATCCTTCATTATCAGAAGTTATTGATTTTTCTCTATTACTGCTCAAAAAAATAAAAATATTCATAATACTTATATTTGAGCATAAAACATCAAGACCTATTAATAATATTTTTCCCATAATGAATATAGTTTTTAAACCATTTTTCATCAATAAATTCTTTCATTTTTCATTAATATTCACTAATTACTTCTTAAAAATACCCAAAAACTATCATTTTTACCTTTAAAATTATAGAATTCTAATTCTAGAGATCCATTTGATCCAATAACTAATAATCTAATCCATCATGATCTAATTCAACTTTATTTGAGATTTCATCCTTAATCACTTATTAATATTTTTAATTTTTAGTAATCATGGTAAGAAACAGTCATTTTTATCACTAAAATGCATAAATCTCTCAAAAGAGTCATCTCGTGATGCTAGGAGACATATTCCATGGTGGATTCTATGAGATATTCCACGGTGGATTTCGTGAGGTTTTTTCGATGGATTCTGTAAAATTATATTTATTTACCGGGGCCCATACACAAGGTGGATTCCTTGTGCGAGATTAACGGGGATGTGTGTCCTTTTTGGGCGTCAAATTAATTTAATGTGTACATGGTTTTGATGTCAAAACATCAAGATTCAAAGCACAGAATTTTCTACAGCAACTACAGCATGCTACATGATATCTCTTGACTCTTAAAACTCTGTATTTCAATTGATATTTGTACTTTCTTTGTAATTATATACAAGATATGAATGAAAATATCCATGTAAAACTATAATATGTAATTAAGGATGGCAAACCATGGCTTTTGTCATGGGGGAGATTGGGCCCAATTGTGGGTTTTTCTCTTGTCTTTCTTAATCTATTGAGTTATTTAAATCCTCTTATATATTATAATGTTGTTTGTATTTAATAGTTGAGATGTTTGATTTGTTAGATTTTTCCACTAAGTTATATTATGTGTGTCTTAAAGTTGTTTATGATTGAGATTCGATTTGCTAGATTTGCCACGTGTTCCACTTCATAACATTGGTATCAGAGCTTGGCTACGCTCTGAGTTTTCAATTATATGATATCAATGTATAAAGGCGAATACCATGGAACAATCGCAATCTACAAGACAAATCACTACAGATGAATGTTGTAGTTGCATTTCTTGTGTTTCGGACAACCTTATATCCACAATTGATTGACTCGAATTGATCCAATTTGTTATTCTCTAAATTTGGATTATAGCATGGACTTGGCTATGCAAACAGGATGTTATAGCCAAAAGCTTTTGAATTTTATTTCATAGTAAATAATATATTTGTTTTTATTTTATAAAAGTTTCAAGTTTAAGCATATTA
Organism: Lygodium microphyllum; assembly: GCF_053477565.2. Classification (NCBI taxonomy): domain Eukaryota; kingdom Viridiplantae; phylum Streptophyta; class Polypodiopsida; order Schizaeales; family Lygodiaceae; genus Lygodium; species Lygodium microphyllum. Next base: position 42,958,443 of record NC_141158.1, read on the forward strand.
AGTCTTTATTTATGTAACACGCTATATAGAAGAGGCACTTGAAAGTAATCTAGCTATTGCATATGCTTCACCATAAAAATATTCTCGAACAACTATTTTTCAGGTAATGTAACTTTTTACTAGTTCATATCTTGAGGATGGTGTAAAAATAAAAGTTTTAGCCCTTAGAAATATCTACAATTGGTATTATACACATATTTTACAAATTCAAAATATTTAGCAAGTTATTTGAGTCCTAAAGTGACCCTGAATGCAAATTTCACATTAGTTTGTAGAAAATTGTGTAGTAGCCAACTTTGAGCCCTATTTTTTATGACCTTACCTTCAGATTTGGTAATCTATCATAAGGGCATGAATTGTAGACCTTTTTATTTTCTACAACTCTCTAGTTATCATCATGACCTGATTCTATCTACAAAGAAAGTTATTTATCTTGAAAGTAGGTCTCACAATTAACCCAGACGTGAAATTTGTAAATTTCAACCTATATAGACATCTAATTTCCTAGTAGGATAGATTTTAATCCATTTGGAATTTGAGTATACTCCCAAAAGAAAATTTTTTAGCTTGTACAAAGATCTAAAACTTATATTAGACATGGTTTTGTCTAAATCTGCATATACTAAAAGATAATCATATCTAAATATGCCATAGAACTTGAATATTACTATTTTTTTTACCAAGAGACTAGTATTTTATCCAACTTTAGCCTTATCTTTAATATGTTTCTTTTTAAATTTTAGTCTTAGTCATAAGTAAATATTTTGTAAAACTCTTTATAAGCTCCAACTCTCTAGTTATAGACTAACTTGATTCACAAGAAGATACAAGTTTGTTTTTATTCAAAGTAGGTCTTCAATATGATTCTCACTCTAATTTTTGACAATTATAGTATGCCTTTAATGTTGTTATCTTTTGATTTGATTAACATTAAGACTAACAAAAAAATTAAAAGTACTTTGAAAAATTCTTCAACTTCCTACTTCTATTGCAAATTCATGCTTTCTAGTAAAGATACAGATCTCCCATCAAGGTAAGATAGGTAAGTCTTTTACTCTCTTTTTTCTAGAATTCTTAGTTAAATTTTTACTTACTACTAAAATAGAATAACAATTTTATTTATTATTGTCGATGCATTGAGTATGAGACCTAGCATTCATAATATTTATGTCTTATCTTTTGACTCTCTTACTCCCATGAAAGACATCTATGGTGCTAACACTAGTTTCTAATCTTATTATAATCAATTGTTTGCTAATAATTAGACTTCGATTGATTCATTGTCCTATATAGATACTTGGTAAAATTCTACGGTGGATTCTGTAAGATTTTTTTGGTGGATTCCATAAAACTATATTTATTTTCCAAGGCTTGTACACAAGGTGGATTCCTTGTGTGAGAAGTTGATGGGGACGCTTGTCCTTTTCAGCCATCAAATTAATTTAATGTGCATATGGGTGATTCCACAATGGGTGATTCCGCAAAATACATATCAAATTAATTAACATTTATGAGTTTAGAGTACGCACTTCAATTAAATTAATGTTAGGACAATGTTCCAATCTATTTTAATTATTTGTAGCTAAAGACTGCTAGATATTCGCTATTGTTTGTTTATTTTATTTATAAATAATTATGAATGCTTCAGTTGATGTGTAGAGCAAGTAGCGGTAGCTTTGGATAGCACTGGGCATTATGATAATTCCAAGTGTAATTTTTATAATTATGATCAGTTATCTTAAGTATAATATATAATATTATGTATTTATATGATATTATATTATTAAATTTATTACTCTATTTGTAAGTTATAAGTTTAAACTTCTTTAGTAATAAGTAGATCATTATCCTTTTAGTACTATTAATTGATTTATTTTTAATATAGATTATTTTAGAATATGAGATTTAAGATATGTTTTTATTGAAATAAGCTTTCTTTATGAAATACCTTGTTATTTTCTTAATGTGGTTAAGTTTTAGAAGGCTTTTCTAGCTTTCTTTATAAAAGCAATAGGATCGTGCACAAAATAGGAGAACATGGTGAAAACTGAGCTTTTTCATTTGTCCCTCATTTGGAATCGAAATTCAGAGCTTTAAGAGTCGTTTCGGGAATTTTGGCACACTCCGGACATGATGGTGATGTCAAAACATCAAGATTCAGATCACAGAATTTTCTACAGCAACTTCAGCATGTTACAGGATACCTCGACTCTTAAAACTCTATATTTCAATTCGTATTTGTAGTTTCTCTATAATTATATGTAAGATGTGAATGTAAATATCCATGTAAAAATATAAAATATAATTAAGGATGGAAAACCATGGCTTTTGTCATGGGGGAGATTGGGCCCAATCGTGCGTTTTTCTCTTGTCTTTCTCAATCTATTGAGTTATTCAAATCCCCTTATGTATTATAATGTTGTTTATATTTTATAGTTGAGATGTTTGATTTGTTAGATTTTTTCACTAAGTTCTATTATGTGTGTCATAAAGTTGTTTATGGTTGAGATTTGATTTGCTAGATTTACCACGTGTTCCACTTCGTAATATCTCGAGAGGGTGAAATTTCATTTCTAGGTTCATTTGAATGTTTTTAAACTCTTTTTCAATTTGTTTCTCATCAATGTTATTAAAAAATTTGTTATTAAAAACTCTTAATTTTTCTTAATTATGATCAATGCAAGGACACAAATTATTTCCATTCATTTGACACAGAAAGATTAGAAAGTTAATACATTCAACCATAAATCATTCAATCTATACATCTTTCATTCAAATTCTGATAGAGATAGATATACCCGATTAAGGATATAACAAAAATATATTCAATCGTATTTGGGGATGCCATGTTTGCTCCTCCTCTTCCTTCACGCTCAGGAATCTTTAAGTCTTTTAATCTCCCACATTTTTCACTAATATGACAAATCTTCTCTTAATGCTACTAAAATTCTCTCTCTCTATACTCAAGAATACTCTCCAAGAATGGTATGAGGATGGAGGAGATGAAAGAGATTATCATTTGTAGCCAAAGCAAGCTAAAATTGTGTCCAAAATATGCAACAAATTGATCGACATGCTCATGAATGTTGGTACCTTGTTTTCTTGTTGTTCTCTCTCTTTCTTCAACTCCTCCTTCATATGACATTCCCCCCTCCCCCCTCAACTTCTTGAATAATCACTTTTGAAGGTTTTCCTACTTGAACTCGATTTTTTTGACACCTTTCCACATCGCTAGACTTATTTTGTCCTCACCGACAACTTCTTAACCCAGACTCCATGTATGCACGCTAAATTATACCCACATTTCTTCCCATCTTCAAGATGTCTACAGTTTTTTTACTAGAAATCCTTCCCTAAATCCACCTTTTATCACTTATTATTTTTTCACTCCCTAAATTCTCCATCTAAAATATCTTAACTCTCTACTTTTAATTCCACCTCAGCATAGCTAAATACAGCTTTACGATCTTATTTTTATTAAAATTTTATAAAAAATAGTACGTAATACAAAGCCAAAGCCCTTCAGTTTGCATGAAAAATAGTGTAAAAATAGCTCAAAATAAGCAGTTATCATTCCTTCCTCACTAGCTTTAGTGAGCCCCTGTGAAGAAATAATAAGTAGAGAATCTCTCAAATCAAGAATGACGGCATTAGCTCCACCATCCATGTAGCCAACTGAGTTTTTTAAAAAAACTCTCCCTCTCCAAGCCATGAGCGTCCCCACAAGCACAGCTACATCTGCAGCCATCCTGCAAGTAACACAAAGGAAACTAGTATATTCCAACAAATAATAATCTCTTCCTTCTATAGTTAAGAACTAGCTTAATGTGGCAATAAAACCAGTTCTTGAACCACTCTGTCCATTGATGTGCATGACATTGCAATTTCCAAGTAAGAATTCAACAAAAATGAAAACCATAAGAACTGCTAAGAAACAAAAAACCTCTCGAAGAAAAGAAATACTATGCTACTCTCCTTCTAGATATCCATGACAAAGACTTTGCTTACTCTTGCAAGTCCAACACTAGACCTCAATAAAACTAATGTAGGATGCTCCACAAGATAGAGTCCCTCAATGAAATAAGAGACAATGTGTCTAGCTACTAGTTGGTTACAATGTATAATATAATTATTATTACACCTCTATCTCCTTTTATCAAAGGTTTGTTGTTTCTTTAAAAGACTTGTTTTTAGCCATCCTCGAAAGGTCCCACCCCAAAGAGATGCAAGTCATTGGACGTAGGGCACCCATCAAGGAAATCCCTATAGCCTACCAAGACCTCAGAGGTGATAGATATCTTCTTTTGAGAGTTTTTCTTTCTTTCTTTCTTTCTTTCTTTTCATGGCTTTGTTTTTTTTTTTCAAGTCTTGAGTCTGTTGGGTTAAGTATATTTTGAGTTTTTTTTGTTTAACAGCACTTACACAGTCACTATTTAGCATTAAGCCTATAAACATTTTAGCTCAACAATACTCCTCGAGAAACTTTATCAAGAGAGCTTTACTAATTAGTCACCTAACATCTAGGCTAATCTCACAAGGCTCAACAGAAGTAACTTCATCACAAACAAACTAGTCAAAATTACATGGAGAGATGGTTTGTTACTCAATAAATCCAAGAAATAAATGAAACAAATCCGTAGGGGATATACTCTAGTGAGTTTCTAATCAGCTAGTTCAAACTGGAAAATACACAGTCATGCATGAGCTAAGAACCTTGTCTCTTTAGAATGTAACACTCATAAGTACAACATTCTTATCATAACAAAACGAAACTACTAAAAACAAAAAGTGTAATAACAAATAATTCAAAACAAAATAAGGTAAGCAAACACTTGGTAATAGTGCATTGTACTTCGTGTTTCCAGAGCCAATTGAAAAGACAACTTGCACTGAAAGCTAAACCCAACCGTGCATGCGTCTTAGTGAAAGTTAACTAACCTAATGTATGAAAGGCTCAAAAACAGAGAAAATCTTACATTAAAAGTGAATCATTTTTAAATATTTTGTCTTGTTTATTCTTGTTATTAGGTTTTTTTTAAATTCATGTAAATCAGAATACAAACTAAGCAAACTAAGAAAACAAAAAACCTAAATAAAAATAATCATAGTCCCATAAATCCTCTAAAACAAACAACAAACATAACCCAAAATAATCTAAACTAACAAGATCAAATCCATCAAACAAATCATAACATGTAGGATGATCCTGAAGAATCCCTAGCACCCTCACATCAAATACATCAGAAGCATCATCAAGCGCATCACTAGAATTCTTCATCGTCTCATGGAGTGGAGCATGAGAGCTACCAAACTGTAAGGTGGCATGGGTACTACCCTCAATCAAGTCCATGTGAGCATAAATGTAATCCTAGTATGGACAGCTATCGTCCAACTCAAGATCAAGATAAGAGGGAGTCAAACGATAAACATTAATCTGATATCGAGAAAACTCCTACTACTCTTGATCCATCCTATACTAGGCAACGCCACGCTCAAGGGAGAAAATACACTATCAAAGTCATGGAGCTGATAAGTTTATCCAATAGCTTGCTGCATGGTAGTGGTACCATAGCATCGAAAATAAGTGCGACATTGCCAACATAGTAGTTGGGTGCACACATAAAGATGCTGCTAACAAGGCTAAAAACTAAACTGAGGATGGTACAATAAACAAAAGATAACCACAAAATATTTACCAAAGCTTTCTAGAGAGTCAGTGTTGGGACCATTTTGGGTACAATAGAGATGGTGCATTTGCCGAGAGCCGCTTATAAGTGGCGGTCCTCAAGTCTCAATTGGCTAGGGACCATTTAGTGAGTTTATGCCAAAGGACATTGAGATTGATCCATTGTTTATTGATAAACACTGTAAAGTTGAAATCCAAAAGCAAGAAAGAGCTAAAAGAGCTAGGCAACGTGCCGAGATCTTGAGGAGGTATTCCCCTGAATGTAGTAGTGTAATATTCCTACAAGGGAGTGGATCTAGTGGTCCTAGAGCCACAAGTAGTCCATTGGGAGGAGGAAGCTCTAGTGCTCCCCTTCCCCCAGTAAGTTAGCCTAAATCAAGTGCGGGTGTGAATCCACCTTCACCAAATCCTATTACAAATCCAATTGTTGTTTTACGATGTAGCCTATCACAATTCCTGCTAAAATGGTGGATTTTATAGCCTTAGGTTTCTCCCTACCCATCTTTAATGGGTTAGTGGAGGAAGATGCAGAGCTCCACATTAGGGAGTTTCAAAAGTTGATGTTTAGTTGTATTCAAGATAAAGGACATTTAATGATGTCCTTTAACATGATTCTCAAGGGAAGAGTTGCAATATGGTATCATTGTCTAGAGGCCTAGAGGCCGGAACCATAACCACTTTTGATTTATTTTACGCAATCTTTTGAAGGAAATTTTCCCCTCAAAGGGGTGGTCAATATTGGCTACGTGTACTAAATGTGACACGTCAAGAGCCACATGAGGATATCTAAGCATATGCCAAGAAGTTAAAAGAGGTCTTTTGCAAATTGCAAGCCTCTATCCCTGTCCCAACATCTACCCAATTGCAATATTTATTGCATGGTTTGGACTTCAATATTCAAGTGCAATTGAGTAATGTCACCTTGTTGGATATAGACGCTGCTATTAGATAAGCAGATGAAGTAGAATCTTAACTATAAGCCGCCTATGCCTCTAGAGCCAATCTTAATGCGGGTCTAATTCCTAGAAATAATTTTGCATTGACCAAGGGAAGTCAAGGGATAGCTCTATGACTAACCCGAATGGGAGAAAAAGCATTAAAAAAAATGTGCCCTTGCTACCAGCTCCTCCCAATGTGACCATGCCAATGGCTAGTCAAATGGTTCCACTAAATAATGGAAGTCAAATGATAAACTCTAATGTGGTTCCAATTAATCAGCAAAGCAGCCAACCCTTAATCAAGTGGTTAGGCCAATGGAATAGTAAGAAAATGATCATGGCTATGAGTCTAGTGCATCAAATTTCCTTAGAGTGAAGTTAAGGATATGATGAAGCACTATACCAACATGATCACCAAGCAATATAGGAAAATAGATGTTGATGTTAATTTTCTTAAAAAACAGTAGAACTTGATAGGGAGTTGACACCTTGAAGAGGGTGCCCCCTTAAGATTCAGTTGTAAGTGGTGTGTTGGCCAACATTTCCTTAAGAATTGCCCTAATGTTAAATGTGACATATGTGGGAAGTCCAGCCATCTAGCTAGTACCTATTGGAGTAAGATTAGTTGTCTCCATCAAGAGAGTAGGCATTCAGGTCTAGTCAATCATTGAGCACAAGGGAATAATCTCCGGCCAGATGATGGGCCAAAGAAAATATTGTAAAGAAGAAAAACTACTATAAAAGAGCTGCCTAGTGGTAGTGGTGTCAACCTTATTGAAGCTATGAGTGTCAACAACATTGAAGCTTTAAGATGGCAAAAGGCTAATGAAGGCAATTGGGATAATGTAAAATGTGTTGAGATGACAAGCTCAACACATGCAGACATTAATGATGGACCGCCTGGTTAGACGGGTCCACACATCTACACTTAGCACGTCGGTGGTCATTATGATTCTCACATGGCTACTAACTCATTACTTATTATATTCAAGTTGTTACACCTATTTACAGCTGGCATAATTATAGCCCCAGTCGACTACTGTAGTCAGTTATGCATTGTTTGACTTAGTAGGCCACTTTCCTTTATGTTGTATCTTATCTATACTTTTTATACATTGTAAAGTGTGTGGAAGACAAAGAAAAAACTAGCAAGAAAACGTTTTGGCCTCCATATCTCTTCTTGTCTCTTGAGTGAGCTTCTCATTTTGCATTCTGTGTGTGTTCGGCGCAGTATCTTGAGCAAGTCCCCCCTCCATGCGATTCTTGACATGGTATCAGAGCCATACCACTAAGAGAGGCTGATTTCAAAGGCTGAAGTAAAGGAGAAGAAGCAAGGTTCGAGCAAGCAAGCCACAGGTAAAAAGCTCTCCCATTCTTCCACTCTTTCTCTTGGATAGTGCCTGTGGAGGCACCAGAAGCAGGACAGAGCAAAAATCTCAGATTGTAGTGAGATTTGGTGTGTGCGAAGAGCACTGTCTATTATGTAAATATGCCCTTTATGGCTTTTCCGCTACTATTTTAGCCATCCGAGGTCATTTCAGGCCCCCTTTTAGAGCCGCAAGGTTGCGGATAGCAGTTCGAGATACCCTGCAATTTTTGCTGTGTCTGCCGTATATAGATACATAGGTTACAGATTTCAGATCTGTAAGTTCAAAGGTGTTTACCAGCAAATAAACACAAGATTTATCTGCAAACTGGTTGCAGATTGCATGTATTGTTGAGTAGACAGTGAAAAAGGCTGTCTGGTATATTGCTGTGCACTACAGGTCGAGGGTTGCAGAAGATTTGCTTGTTGTTTGGTATTAGTTTTGTATAATGGCAGAGAATAGTAGAAACCCCATCATTGAGAAGCTTGACATGAACAACTACCCTTCATGGAAGTTTCGTATCACGAACTTCCTTATTGGAAAAGGCCTCTACAAGTTTGTGTCAAGTGAAAAAAAGGAGCCGGAGGTGAGTGATCCTCCAACTGCAAAAGAGACAAAGGCACGGAAGGAATGGAATGCAAAAGACAAAAAGGTCATGTATTGGCTATCTACAGTAATTGAAAACAATATGCTGGGACATATCAGAAATGCAGAGAATTCATATGTAGCTTGGACCATACTTGAAAGTGTGTTTTCTGTAAATACAAAGGTACGAAAGATTCAACTCAAGCAAGAGTTGAATACATTGAAGAAAGGGAAGATGTCTATCAATGAGTATGCACTAAAGGTAAGGAGCATTGCAGATGCCTTGGCAGCGATTGATGCAATGCTTGATGATGATGATTTGGTGGCGTCTACCTTGGGTGGACTTAATAATGAAAAGGCTTGGAAGTCTTTTGTAACTTCTATATATGTCAGAAAGCCATTTCCAGATTTCGATGAGTTGATCTCTCTTATGATCACTAAAGAGATCAATATGCAGAGTGAGACATTTGAAAGAAGTGGTGAACACGTCCAAGCTTTCTACTCCAATTCAGGAAGGGGATGTGTCAAGTTCTCTTCAAGAGGCCGTGGTAGTGACAACCAGCAAAACAGATTGAATCAGCAATTTGGCGATATGGAGGTTTCAGGAGGTCGTGATAACTTTAGAGGCAGGGGGAGCTTTAGAGGAAGAGGTGGATGGCAGAACAGAGGTTGTAACCACTCTGGTATTGTGTGTCACTACTGTGGCAAAACAGGTCATATTACAGCCCAATGTTATGCTAAGAAAGATGATATTCGTAGTGGTAAGTTGCAGCAAGGAAACTATGCATCATCTGCACGACAAAATGAAGATAAAAATGAACATCTATTTGTTATGCAGCATATGTTGAATGCTGTTACAGGAAAGGGAACACATGATGGTATGTTGATTCAGGTGCATCCAATCATACGACCAGCCATGCAGAATGGTTTGGAGAGATGCAGGATTTGCAAAATGTAGGTTATGTGCAGACGGGTGATGATTCATGCCACCCAATTTCACACATTGGAAAAGTTCCCTTATCCTTGCATGATGGTAAGACAAAGAGTCTTTCAGATGTATTACATGTGCCCTCTATTATAAAGATCTCGGTGTCAGTCGGTCAAATGGTAGAGCAAGGGCTGCAAGTCAGATTTAATGCAAATGGCTGCTTTGTAGAAGACATCAATGACAAGTGCAAGTTAGTTGCAAAGGGAAGTAGAGTTGGACGTATGTTTACTCTCGATGCTGGAATTCCTACTATGAATGCTGCTATGTATACTAAAGGAAAAGGTGTTGTTGCAGATATTGAAATTTGACACAAACACATTGGATATGCAAATGTACAAAGGCTAAAATTAATGCAATCCAAAGGGTTGGTTACAGGTTTGCCTATATTTAGAGTTGCAGAATTTCATAACGTATCCGAAGCACGCTAGTTTGGTAAGCAGGCAAGACAACCCTTTTCACATGATAGAGATGGAAGCAGAAATATCCTTGATGTTGTGCATACAGACATTTGGGGGCCTACACAAAATGTATCTCTTGGAGGCAGTTCATACTTTGTCACATTCATTGATGATTGTTCTAGAAAGCTGTGGGTATATTTTATGAAGGAAAAGAGTGAAGCGTTTGAGCACTTTAGAACTTTCAAGACTGCAGTTGAAAGAGAAACATGCTTGAAAGTAAAGTGTTTGAGGTCAGATGGAGGGGGAGAGTACCTCTCGAATGAGTTCAGTGATTTTCTGAGGTCTCATGGGATAAAGAGACAGTTCACATGCAGGTATACCCCACAGCAAAATGGGGTTGCAGAAAGGAAAAACATACATATTGCAGAAGTTGTACGTGCCTTGATGGCTGAAAAGAATATGCCTAAGCATTTTTGGTCTAAGGTTGTTCATACTATTGTTTATATTATGAACAAAACTCCCACAGCTACAGTTCATGGGATGACTCCTGAAGAATGCTTTACTGGCAAGAAGCCTGATGTATCACACTTGAAGGTATTTGGCTGTGTTGCATATGTTCATGTGCCAGATGAGCTATGGAAGAAGCTAAGGTAGAAAAATGTGTCTTTATTGGATACTCTTTAGAGCAGAAAGGGTATCGTTGTTATAACCCTATCACATGTAAGTTCAGAGTGAGCAGAGATGTCATCTTTGATGAAATGAGCAGTTGGTATGCATCTAATGGTGATGCATTGGATGATGATGATGATCATGACACTCATGTGCAGGCTGAAAAGCAAGAATCACGGACTCTTAGTGGACCAAAGACATCATCTGGTAGTCCTTGGTCTTGGAGACTAAGGAGTAGCTCTACATCTTCATGTGCATCTAGTAGCACTATAGGTAAAGACAAAGGAAAGAATAAAGTGTCAGATGGCATTGATGCAGTTCTTGATGGAGACTCCAGTGGCTCAGAGAGCTTGGATGATGAGCTTGGCTTTCCTTCTATCAGGACACCACGTGTACAGAGAGCTCATAGTAATGTAAAGGCTCCATTGAGTGATCTGGTGGTACACAGATCTAGCAAGGTCAGATACCCTGTTAAAAGATTTGGTTTTGAAGGTTACGCAACTCACCATTATGCTTATATGGTAAAACTAGTTGAGGATGTTGAGCCCACTTGTTTTGAGGATGCTTTGATCATACTCATTGGGATGCAGCAATGGGTGAGGAGATGGCTGCATTAGAGGCCAATAAGACTTGGGATCTAGTATCATTGCCGAAGGGCAAGAAAGCTATTGGATGTAAGTGGGTTTATAAGATTAAGCACAATGCAGATGGTTCTATTAGTAGGTACAAAGCTAGGCTGGTTGCAAAAGGCTATGCCCAAACATATGTCATAGATTACGATGAAACCTTCAGTCTAGTTGTTAGGATGGCAACTGTCAAATGTGTGATTGCTTTGGCAGTAGCTAAAGGTTGGAGGTTGTAGCAAATAGATGTGAAGAATGCCTTCTTGCATGGTGATTTGTATGAACAAGTGTATATGGATCAACCAGCGAGTTATGAAGATTTAGAGCATCCCACGTATGTGTGCAGGTTGAAGAAGGCACTCTATGGGCTCAAGCAAGCACCTAGAGTATGGTCTAACAAGATCAGAGAGTATCTTGTCAATATTGGCTTTTATGTTTCCGATGCTGATCACTCACTTTATGTGAGAAAGGGAGATGCAGGTTTGGTCATCATAGTCATCTATGTGGATGACTTGATTATTACAGGTGATAGTGATAGTGGGATTGCTGAAGTCAAGGGCTTTTTGAAGAACAAGTTTGAGATGAAGGATTTAGGTTAGCTAAGGTACTTCCTTGGCATTGAGGTGATCAGATGTGATGATGGTATATAGTTGCCCCAAAGACAATATGGCTTGGATATGTTGTCGAAGTATGGTATGACAGCATGCAAACCACTTTCAGCCCCATTGGAGCATTTTAAACCACTTTCAGTCCCATTGGAGAAAAATGTAAAGTTGAGTGATGATGTTGGGGATGAGATAGAAGACCCTAATATGTTCAGGAGGATAGTGGGGAGTTTGATCTACATGACCATTACAAGGCCAGACTTGAGCTACGCTATTGGTCTTGTGAGTCAATTTATGCAAGTACCTAGAAAGCCACATTTGGATGCAGTCAAATGCATATTGAGATATGTGAAGTCCACATTACATTATGGACTTTTCTATGAGGCAGGTACAAATGTACAGGTGTTTGGATACACAGATGCAGATTGGGCTGGTAGTATGTCTGATAGAAGATCTACCAGCAGATACACGTTCTCTCTTGGTAGTGCAGCAGTTACTTGGAGCAGCAAAAAGCAATCTACAGTTGCTTTGTCGAGTACAGAGGCTGAGTATAGAGGTCCTGCTATTGCAGCATGTGAGGTAGTATGGCTACAAAAGTTATTGGCTGATTTAGAGGTGCAGGTGGAAGGTCCAGTTGTCATTTATTGTGACAACATGAGCATTATACAGTTGGCTAGGAACCCTGTGTTCCATGCTAGGACAAAACATATTGAGGTACACTATCACTTTGTGAGAGAGAAGGTACTAGCAGGTGAGATTGACTTGGTGTATGTCAGCACATCGGATCAGATAGCTAACATCTTCACGAAGGTATTGGGTACAAAGAAGCTTCAAAAGTTTCGAAGCTTACTTGGAGTTGCAGAGATGCATTTGAGCTTGAGGGGGAGTGTTAAGATGACAAGCTCAACACATGCGGACATTAATGATGGACCGCCTCGTTAGATGGGTCCACACGTCTACACTTAGCACGTCGGTGGTGATTATGACTCTCACATGGCCACTGACTCATTACTTATTATATTCAGGTTGTTACACCTATTTACAGCTGGCATAGTTATAGCGCCAGTCGACTAGTGTAGTTGGTTATGCATTGTTTGACTTAGTAGGCCACTTTCCTTTATGTTGTATCTTATCTATACTTTGTGTACATTGTAAAGTGTGTGGAAGAATAAGAAAAAACCATCAAGAAAACTTTTTGGCCTCCATCTCTCTTCTTATCTCTTGAGTGAGCTTCTCCTTGTGCATTCTGTGTGTGTTCGACGTAGCATCTTGAGCAAGTCCCCCCTCCATGCAATTCTTGACAAAACGTGTTGAGGTAAACCCTAAACAAGATGATAAAGGGATGCAAGTCCTTAACCCTAATGTAGAATTTAGTTCTCTAAAAGTTGCTGATGGCAAAGGTGATCCTCAAATTGAGTTACCAAAGAAAAAGGTAAAAGCCAAGAAGGAGGAACAAAGCCAATTCAAAGGCCAAAGTAGAGAATGGTTTGGCAAAGGAGAAGAGAACCATTGTCAATTATCATGAGTTTGATCTAGCGAGTTCTCTTTGCAACATAAAGCCTGATGTGAACCTCTTGCAATTGATCAAGTTATCTCTAGGAGTGCATAAAGAATTTAAAAAGATTCTTTGCACTGGGTATATCGTTGAGCCCTTGGCAATAGCTCATGTGGGAGAGGATTGGTTTGAGCATGCTGAAAAGCATTGGCCAAGGGTAGCAACGTATGTTAATGGAATGTTAGTGGATCATCCTATTTTAGACACGAGATCCTTCATTAACATCATGAGTTTGGAATTGATGTAAAGGCTGGGATTAGAAATCTGAAAGGATGCCTCCACAATTCTTCGAATGGCTGATGACAGTTTAAGACAACCTGAAGGTTGCATTACCAAAGTCCATGTGACTATTGTGACTATTGCAAGTGTGGAATGCACTATTGACTTTCGGGTTATTCAGTTTGCAGGACAGACAAGCTATTAAGTATTGTTAGGAAGGCCATGGATCTTGCGATCCAAGTGTCAAGTGGATATACCTGGTGGTTGTTTGATTTTTGGTAGAGGTGCCAGTCATGTGGTAGTAGATGCATATCCTGAGTCTCCTCAAAGTGAGAGAGCTTTGTTATCCTCGTCAGAATTGGATGCACTAGATGAACCATCTGGTAGTGAGACTTCATCAAGTGATGAATCAAAAGAGGGGGTCCACTACAAAGGATATATATAAGGTGACTCTAAATGAGCCGATTGAAGCTCAAGATAGAATAAGAGATGTAGATGTGATTGAGCTAGATCTCGGAATGTTGAATGATCCATGACCTATTAAATTAGGGGCTATACTCAGTCTAGAAGAGAGGAGGGACTATGTGTCCCTGATCCAAGAATTCAGTGACATCTTTCCTTGGAGTTATGATGAGATGAGGGGTATTCCTCCTATTTTGGTTATGCATACTATTCCTTTGAAGGAAGATAGCTATCTTGTGTGACAAAAAGTGAGGCATATGCCTTTTGAGCTAAGGAATGGACTGTTTGAGCTACAAAACTTGTGTAAGACTGGCCTGATATTTCCTATACAACACACGGAGTGGTATTCACCAGTGGTTATCAGGAAAAAGAAGAATAATCAAATCTAGCTTTGCATAGATTTTAGGGAGCTCAATAAACACATGGTTAAATATTACTATCTGCTACCATTCATTAATTAGATTCTAGATCAGTTAGTGGATAGGGATGTCTACTCATTTATGGACTGCTTTGCTGGATATAACCAAATGGCTATTGCAGAGGAAGATAAGATAAAAATGACATTTATTACTATATTTGGTACCTTTGCTTGGCAACGTACAACTAATAAGACATTTGGTGATATTTTCCCTTTAAAAATCTTTATTGATAATCTGGGGGCAGCCACATAAGGGAAAGAATGCTAATTATTTTAAAAAAGTGTTTTGAATGTTGCAGTCATTTTTGCATTGCTCTTAACCCAAGAAAGTGCATCTTTGGAGTGTCCTATGGATTGCGACTGATCCTGAAAAGATAAACCTTATTGTTCAAGTGGTATTGCGACTGATCCTGAAAAGATAAACCTTATTGTTGCTATGAGTTTGCCATGTAATCCTAAAGAAGTGCATAGGTTTTTGTCATTAGTGGGATATTATCAATGATTTATTAATGCACTATCAGAAAGACATTGCCATTGGCGAATCTATTATCTTTTAACTATTTGTTTATTTGGAGTGATCCTTGTCAAGTATCCTTTGAGGATGTGAAGCAAGAATTGGCAAAAGCACTAGTCCTGAAAGCACCAAAATTGAGTATGTCAAGAGATGTGATATATATCAAAGGCATGACAATAGGGAGAATAGGAAGTACCCACTGACTCCTATTATGTCTATAGTACCATTCAAGAAGTGGGGCATTGTTTTTGTGGGTCCTATTACCTCGTCATCTTCTACACATAAGAGATATATGATAGTGGCAATAGTGACTATTTTACAAAATGGTCAAAATCATGAGCGATGAAGAAGGGTGATGCAAAAGAGACTGCTAGCTGCCTGCTATAGCAGAATTATCTCTCGATCTGGTCTACACCAAAGGAATTAGTGTCGGGACCATGAAACCCATTTTCTAAATATAGTGATTAAGAGCATGACTGAAAGCATGGCAGATTAAGCATAATAAGATGACTTCTTATAACCCACAGGCGAATGGGCAAGTTGAAAGTACCAATAGATAGCTTGTGAGTATTCTGTGAAAGATAGTATCAGAGAAGAAACGAGACTGGAATAAGAAGTTATATGTGGCACTATGGGCATATAATACGACATTTAAACAAGCCATATACCACACCCCATTCAAGTTAATTTATGGGGAGGAGTGCATATTACCCCTAGAGATTGAGTTACCGACCATAAGATTCGCAATTAACCATTCTTTGGGAGACGAAGATGCACTCTTTGAGCGCTTTATGACTTTAGCACACTTGGATGAGCTCAAATCGCAAAGTCTATTACATCATGAAATGCCTAAGCATTGGATGAAGCAGTTGCATGATTTAAAAGCAAATAAAAATACCTTTAAAAAAAGAAAATTAGTTTTATGCTATGATGCACGTAGAGAGATTTTTCTAGGGAAACTAGAGCCTACGTGGGATGATGGTCCCTACAAAATAGTCAAAATAGGGAAAAATAAGCCCATGGTATTACTAGTCGATCTATAGGGAGTGGAATTTAAAAATAAGATTAATCTTAATAAGATTAAACCTTATTATCTCTAAATGCATTAATGAGAATTATGCCTTGCAGGTCCATGCTTGGCTGATCTCAAACCTGCAAGAGAAAACATTGGTTGATGGGGCGACTAATTTCTTACTTAGAACACCCATACTTGGAGCAAAGATATCATCAGGGAAAGCTTATCCGGTGAAGTAAGGGATATAAAATCATTGAGCAAGAGTGGGAAATCAAAGTCTTCTGCCATCATTACTTACGAATTCTAATGACGAGTATCCCTATTATATTTAATGAAGAAGGTGGGATGGAGCCTTCAATACATCCTATGAACATGATAAATTTTGAATATCATAATTACGAGTAGAGGTGATGATAGTGACTGGCTGTGTAAACCCATCATGGACGTATACACTATACTTTGATGGAGCATCCAGGGGTCCCAACAAGAAAGGAAGTATATGTCGAGATTGTGGGAGAGAGGGAAGGAGTCTCACTTGTAGCTTTCTTGCTTGCACAATGGGGGAATATACACAGAGGTGGAGGCTGAAAACAGTTTTCCTCTTCTTAGTTTGTGTAAGCCAAAAGAACACTCATACAAAGAAATAGAAGAACCCTATATATGGGTCTCAAACCAAACTCAAATAACTAAGGTGGCATACTAATTGAGCCACAAACTAGAGTAGATAAGGATAGCTGTCATCTAGCTATTATTCATGGGCGGCGTACCAACCGCATCTGCAACTAACACGTCGGTGACATAAATGCACAATGGTCACCCTGGCATATCACGAGTGGAGCTCGATATTTCAACACTCCCCCTCGAGCTCAATCCCAATTCCTGCACACCAAGCAGGTCTCTGAACTTGCGCAGCTTCTCTGTGCCCAATGCCTTCGTAAATATGTCAGCTACCTAATCCTCTGTGCTGACATAAACTAGATCAATAAGACCTAGTAAAACCCTCTCCTGCACATAGTGATAATACACCTCAATGTGCTTTGTTCTAGCATGATAGACTGGGTTATTTTCCAAGTGTATACTACTCATGTTGTCACAATAAATGACAACTAGCCCATCTGTAGACTGATGCATATCATAAAGTAGCTTATGCAACCAAGCTACCTCACATGCAGCTATTGCTGCACCCCTGTACTCGGCCTCTGTGCTCGACAAGGCAACTGTAGGCTATTTCTTGCTGCTCCAAGTGACTGCAGCACTCCCAAAAGAGAACACATACCCACTGGTAGATCGTCTATCAGAAATACTACCAGCCCAATCAGCATCAGTGTATCCATGCAACTGACCTAATCCTCTGTGCTGACATAAACTAGATCAATAAGACCTAGTAAAACCCTCTCCCACACATAGTGATAATACACCTCAATGTGCTTTGTTCTAGCATGATAGACTGGGTTATTTTCCAAGTGTATACTACTCATGTTGTCACAATAAATGACAACTAGCCCATCTGTAGACTGATGCATATCATAAAGTAGCTTATGCAACCAAGCTACCTCACATGCAGCCATTGCTGCACCCCTGTACTCGGCCTCTGTGCTCGACAAGGCAACTGTAGGCTGTTTCTTGCTGCTCCAAGTGACTGCAGCACTCCCAAAAGAGAACACATACCCACTGGTAGATCGTCTATCAGAAATACTACCAGCCCAATCAGCATCAGTGTATCCATGCAACTGTATCTGAACCCCAGTCTCATAAAATAGTCCATACTGCAATGTGGACTTCACATACCTGAGTATGCGTCTAGCCGCATCCAAATGCCATTTCCTTGGAGCCTGCATAAACTGACTTACCAATCCAATAGCATAGCTCAAATCTGGCCTGGTAATAGTCATATAAATCAAACTTCCTACTATGCGTCTGTACATAGTAGGGTCTTCCAGAAGCTCACCTGCATCTGCGCTCAGCTTCACATTCTGCTCCAAAGGAACTGAAATAGGCTTACAGCCTGTCATCCCATATTTGGACAGCATGTCCAAGCCATACTGCCTCTGTAAGAGCTGTATCCCACTTGGTGATTTAATCACCTCAATGCCCAAGAAATAACGCAGCTCTCCCAAATCCTTCATCTCAAACTTTTGCTTCAATAGCATTTTCACATGAAGGATATCTTCATCACTGTCACCTGTCATAATCAAATCATCAACATAAATGACAAGTAGCATAATACCTTTCTCTGTTTTTCTCACATAAAGTGAGAAATCTGCCTTGGAAATCTGAAAGCCAATAGTGACAAGATACTGTCCTATCTTGTCAGACCATGCTCTAGGTGCTTGCTTCAAGCCATACAAGGCTTTCTTCAACCTGCAAACAAACTCAGGATGAACATCATGCACATAACCTGGTGGCTACTCCATATAGACCTCTTCTTGCAAATCACCATGCAAGAAGGCATTCTTTACATCCATCTGATGTAAAGACCATCCCTTTGATGCAGCCATAGCAATGACTTCTCTTACGGTTGCCATCCTTGCAACCGGACTGAATGTTTCTTCATAGTCAATGCCATATGTTTGTGCATACCCCTTGACTACTAATCTTGCCTTGTATCTGTTCACAAAACCATCTACATTGTGCTTCACCTTATAAACCCACTTACAGCCAATTGCATTCTTACCTTTAGGCAAAGGTACCAATTCCCATGTAGCATTTGCTTCCAAGGCATCCATTTCTTCATCCATGGCTTTCTCCCATTTTTCTTTTCCCATGGCTTGCTCAAAAGAAGTGGGTTCTCGTTCCTATATCACTTTGACCATATATGCATAGTGGATGGCTGTAAATCCATCATATTTTAGCCTATCCACAGGATACCTAGCTCTGGTAGACCTATGCAAAGTAGGCTCACTTCGAGGTGCTCTCAAAACATCCCTGGTCTTCCTTACTCCAGGTGTAACAATAGAGGGGATACCCAACTCATCATCAATGCTCTGTTCTGAGCCACTAGATTCACCATCCACATAAGAGTGACCTACATCCATATCAAACATGGGCTGATCTACCTTCTCTTTTCCTTTTCGTGAAACCTGCATACCACTATCTCCATTGCTTTGAGAAGATTCTCTTGATCTCAATCTGCCTGTCCATGGCGAAGAATGTGAACCACTGCTAGAGGACACTCCAGGTCCACTAATATTTTGTGACTGTTGCTGTGAATTCTGTGCAGCATTACCATTTTGTGCATCTACATCATCAATCACATTTACTGGTTTATACCAGCTACTCATCTCATCAAAAACAACATATCTGCTCACCGTAAACTTATGAGTAGAAGGGTTATAGCATCTATACCCTTTCTGCTCTGCAGAGAGTAACCAATAAAGATGCACTTCTCAACTTTTGGATCCAACTTGGATCTCAACTCATCTGGCACATGAACATAGGCAATGCAACCAAAGATTTTCAAATGAGAAATATCTAGTTTCCTACCAGTATACCTCTCCTCTGGAGTCATTCCATGTATTGCTGCAGTGGGAATCATGTTCATTATGTAGACTGCTGTAGCAACTGCTTCAGCCCAATAAAAATCTGGCAGGTCTTTTTCATTGAGCATGGCACGAGATACCTCTCCAATATGCCTGTTTTTTCTTTCTGCAATTCCATTTTGCTGTGGGATATGACTGCATGAATATTGCTGCTTTATACCATGCTCCTGCAGGAACCTTGCAAACTCATTTGAGAGGTACTCTCCCCCTCCATCTGACCTTAGGCATTTTATTTGCAGACCTGTTTCTTTTTCAGCCATAGCTTTAAGAGTTTTGAAATGTCCAAAAACTTCACTTTTCTTTTTCATAAGATACACCCAAACTTTTCTGCTATAGTCATCAATAAAAGTGACAAAATAATGACAGCCTCTAAGAGATGCAGCTTTAGTAGTCCACACATCAGAGTGGATTAATTCCAATGGCTTCTTACTCTCTTGAACATGTCTAGGAAATGGTTTCCTTGCCTGTTTTCCAAATTGACAGGCTTCACATATCTTATGCATTTGTGCAACCTTGAATTTAGGCAATCCTGCAACAATATTTTGGGCCTGCATTGATTTAAGTCGTTGTACATTAACATGACCAATGCGTTTATGCCAGATATCAATATTTGCAACTACACCGATCCCATGTGCAAACATTGCTGCACTCAATTCAGGCATGTCTGCATCCAACGTAAACATTCTGCCCTTCTTCTTTCCTTTTGCTATCAAGCGACCTTTATTTTTCATATCCTCAACAAAGCATCCATGAGGATTAAATCTGACCTGCAAGCCCTGCTCAACCATTTGACCAACAGAAACCAAATTCTTGGTGATATTCGGGACATGAAATACATCGGACAGGTATTTCTTTTTCCCATCCTGCATAGACAAAGGAAATTTTTCAATCTGCACAATAGGATGTGCAGTATCATCATCAGTCTCCATAAATCCTGGTTTTTCCATTTTCCTTGCATCCTCCATCCATTCTGCATGACCTGTCATGTGGTTTGATGCACCTGAATCAACATACCATACATCATTGCTTTCTTCTGCACTTGTCACAGAATTGTTCATGTGCTGCACCATAAACAAATGCTCATTTCTGTCATCACCCTGTCTACTAGAAGATGCATAATTCCCTTGTTGCAGTTTTCCATTCATGATGTCATTCTGCTTTTTATAGCAGTCTTTAGCCATATGACCCATTTTACCACAGTAGTAGCATTCAACATTACTGTTTGCATTTTGGCCTCTTTGCCATCCACCACGACCTCTTTGGCTCCCCCTGCCTCTAGAGTTACCATGTCCTCCTCCATAGGACTGGTTTTCTTGAGTTTGCTGCATATTCTTATTTCTACCACGGCCTCCAGATCGGCCTCCTCTACCTCTGCCTCTACCTCTTCCAGCATTTGAGTAGAAGATAGCTTCTTTTGAGGTTCCTCCTGAAGAAGACGCACCACCATTTCTCTGCTCCTCAGAAATTAGAAGAGCAATCAACTCCTCAAAATCAGGAAATCTTTCATGAACTGAAATGGATGTCCGAAACTGTGCATAATCCTTTCCTAGACCATTCAGGGTCACAGAAACTAAATCATCATCTTCCACTGGCGACCCAATGGAAGCAAGTGCATCTGTAATCTTCTTCACCTTCATGTGATAGTCATTGATGCTCATATTTTCTCTTTGCACATTATGCAACTCTTGCTTGAGCTGCATTTTCCTGGCTTGCATATTTGTGCTATACATTTTTGACAAAGTATCCCATGCCTCCTTTGGCGTACTTGCATCCTGAATATGCACAATCATAGAGTCTAAAATACTGATAGACAGCCAGTATATAACTTTCCTGGCTCTCTCATGCCATGCTTTAAATGCCTGCATTTGCTGCTGATTGGGAACATCAGGAAGAACTGATTCTTCTTCATTTCCTGCAACAAATTCCCAATATCCTTTTCCCATAAGGAAATTCGTCATTCTAAACTTCCATGCTTGGAAGTTGTTCTTGTCAAGCTTTTCAGTGACAATATGTGAGAGAGAATCAGACGCCATTACGGAACACTGCAAAAAGTTCTGTCACTGCAAAGAACACAGCTTTAGCCTCACAAGGGCTAATCTGCAAAACTGACGAAAGTGGTATTTGACCACACAGTCACTTCCTAGTGACGATTTTGCATCAACAGGCAACAGGGATGATTCTGTAACTCCCAATGTCTCTGCGCACAGGCATACGATGCAATTTCTACAGTAACTTTTCACTGACCTGTAGAACAGTGGCTGCACAGTATAAAACTGGGCCTTTTCCTGAGTGCGTGCAGAAAACTTCTGTCTCCAAAACAGGCCCCAAAATGGCCTCAAATCAAAAAAATAGGGTCGCCAAGGGCTAAAGGCCTTACCCGCAGCATATACTGCCCTCTTGCTTCACCGCGAAGGGCGTCTCAACCTGAGACAATGCACTCTTGCAATTTCCGGCTGTGCTACCTGCAGAGATCTACTCCCAAGACAGAAAATGAAAGCAACACTGCTCCTCTTACCAGAACACCGCGAGCTTGGCTTGCTTTCTTGAGCTCCTTACCACGAACAAGGCTCTGATACCATATCAAGATTGTGGGAGAGAAGGAAGGAGTCTCACTTGTAGCTTTCTTGGTTGCACAATGGGGAAATACACACAGAGGTGGAGGCTGAAAACAGTTTTCCTCTTCTTAGTTTGTGTAAGCCAAAAGAACACTCATACAAAGAAATAGAAGAACCATATATATGGGTCTCAAACCAAACTCAAATAACTAAGGAGGATAGCTGTCATCTAGCTATTATTCATGGGCGGTGTACCAACCGCATCTGCAACTGACACGTCAGTGACATAAATGCACAATGGTCACCTTAGCATATCACGAGTGGAGCTCGATATCTCAACAGTATAGGCGTGGTTATTAGGGATCCCCGATGTAGAATCGTGATGAAATTAGATGTCTACCTTGGGGTAGGCTGTACTAATAATATGGTAGAGTACAAAGCTTTGATTATAGGATTGAACATTGTGAAGAAGAGCCATATTTGCCAGTTGTTAGTGAAAGGGGATTCCCAATTGGTTTTGAAACAACTGAATGGGATGTACACAATACAGAACCTTATTCTTCGTATGTACTATTGTGTTGCCATGAACCTAATCAATGACTTTGAGAGAGTGTCTCTTTAGAGCTCATTCCACAATATTGGAATCAATTTGCTGATTCATTAGCCAAATATGCATATGAAGAATACCTCTTTTTCAATTGTGATCCTAGTTTGAATATATTCACTACAAGATATAGGCCTTATACCGACATTAAAAGCGACAAAAATATAAATAACAAAATTTTCCCCCGTCGTCACAAAATGCGTCGTTATTGGCGACGCCATAGAACAGTCGCTATCAGCATCCTTGTGATGCTGATACTGATGCAAATAGTGACGCTGATAACGATGCTCTGCAACGCTAATAACGACACAAATAATGACGCGTGCAGGTAAATTTGTGACACTAATAGCGACGGTAACAGGGAAAAAAAAATTTGTGGTAGGGTGGCAAGCTGCCCTGCCACATATAGCATTGTGTGCTTTATTTGGACCATACAAAATAGTTTATACACTGTGTACAATGCTAGTGTAAACAAAAACAATGTGTATTGAAATCATAACACTGATACATGAAATAAATATGATCGCATAATGAAAGTGACTAGTACAATCATGACAAGATATCACTACTACATAGAAAATGTCTACACAGATAGGGCGACCGAAAAAAAGGGTGTGTTAGCTCCAGGGATCCAAGGGTGAGCTGCATATCCTCGCCATCTGAAAGCTTGTACCGCTACAAAGAAGCATCGAATGGACTCTGCAAAAAAAGAAACAACACATTAGTCCACCATACAATAATGCATTCTAATTAAACATGGTAACTACGGACAAGAAAGATGAGTGACTTACAGGGCCACCGCATCTATACAATCGGTCAATCAATGCAGTGAGACCATGCCTCTCTGCATATCCAGTCTCAAGGCTGGTCGGATCGCAATTTGTAATGGAGTGCTGCAAAGAAAACAAAATACTAACTGTTAGAAACATGATTGTCAGTACAAAGGATATTGCAAAAAAAAAAAGCAAGCAAAACAAAAGAGAAACTTACAAAGTCCTCCAGATATGTCATGTGGCCGCCACTCCCAAGATGATGGACCACTCCGGCCTCTAGTCATGCCCTTGCCACCTCGTGATGCTGACTCTAACATCCTGGAGAATTTGTAGCCTCCTCCCTCAGTCGGCGCCAATCGTCCACGTCTAGCCATTCGGGCTTTGTAGCCCCACTCTTGAGTGCCTTGCGTGCATCCGATCGTCCATGTGACATATAGGCACGCATGCAGTCCATCATCCAGCCTGTAGAAAATCTATCTGCTATGGTTGGAACTAAAACTATGCAAGGATGCTACTATGTAGTCCTTGCTCCCCTCCAGTATGTTTTTCCAATGATCTAAGACATTGTGCTGAAAAACTGGCACAACTCTCTCATGCGAGCCATCACCCTCGTCCCCTCATCATTCATGATGATGGCTCCTGACCTATCATCGACAAGATAGGCATATCCCTCTGGGATATGCCTAAGATGAGTCATCTCCCACCTGCGTCCACGCTCCTGGGCATATCGAGGAGACCCCTGTATATCTGGTGTACCGATCGGGGTAGTATCTATTGGAGTAGCATCCATAGGGGTCCCACCTATAGACGGCTAAGCAAAAGCTGGAGTAACTAGAGTAGACATCCCTACAGGTGTGACAAATCCTGGAGGTGACACAACTCTAGAAAAATGACGAGACGGAGACACCGTGTCCGTGCCTCCACAGCATCCACCTGAGCAATGCTCCCTAGAACCGCCATGAGAGTGAGGAGTCACACCTGTATCCCATGCTGACTGCGGACTCACTGCCTCCATATCTCTATAGCATTCCTCTAACCCTGAAGCACTCCCTCCCTTTGGCCCAAGTCTAAATTGTTGACCTCGTTTGCTCGAAACAGAAGCATCTGATCGCGCCGAAGTAGATCTAGTAGAGCGGCCTGATGATGTCCGAGACAGCTCCTGGTCTGCCATGTCTTTGAATCTCGCCATCTAATCTGGAGACATGCACGTGAAGATATCCTGCAACTCCTCATCACTCATCTCTGGAGCTCATCTGCACACAGATAAAAAATGATGTTAGCATAATCAATTTAAATCATACAAAAACACAATATTAGTGAGTTTGGGAATCTCCCAATTCTCATTTTTTGAATATTAGAAAGGTGGCACTCGAATAACATGCCCATAAGTTTCTCAAAACCATCTGATGTGACCTATCATTGGAAAGCACTTGAAAAATGGAATCTATTGAGCTATAGAGCGCTTGATTTGGAGTTATAGTGTTCAAGTTATGAAAAATCTAAAGATTTGACCACGTGTCCCAAACTTATGGAAAGTTCCCATATTTCCCAATATGGTGTTCAAAGCACGGTAATATAAATCCTTAAAAAATGATCTCACTTAAAATACATATCTTATGTACCCTTATAAGCGATTAGTCAACGAATTGAGTAAGTGGATGCTCCAATTATGAAGTATCCTATGGTCCCATGTCAATCTCCTGACATAACTCCACATACACTTGAAGGTCGATAGACATGTCACCACAAAAGGATGAGTCCACCTCGTTCTCGGACTCCTATATTTCCATCATTGTTAGCCGATGCTGGCTCCTCTACATGCTCCAAGCTTTCAGTGGCCTCCACCCCTTGCAATATCGACCCCTCTATTTGTATATTGTCCTCATCTATGCTCGGAACTTCGCTTTGATAATATACTCTTATATCCTGAAAAGGTCACCTGCACATAGAAAAAAAATATTATTAGCATAATCAATTTAAATCATACAAAGCACGGTAATATAAATCCTAAAAAAATGATCTCACTTAAAATACATATCTTATGTACCATTATAAGCGATTAGTCAACGAATTAAGTAAGTGGATGCTCCAAATATGAAGTATCCTATGGTCCCATGTCAATCTCCTGACACAACTCCTCATACACTGGAAGACATGTCACCACAAAAGGATGAGTCCACCTCATTCTCAAAAAATGATATAAAGCACCTGCACACAAACAAAAATGATACAAAGCATAATCAATTTAAATCATACAAAGCATGGTAATATAAATCCTAAAAAAATGATCTCACTTAAAATACATATCTTATGTACCCTTATAAGCGATTAGTAAACGAATTGAGTAAGTGGATACTCCAAGTATGAAGTATCCTATGGTCCCATGTCAATCTCCTGACACAACTCCACATACAGTGGAAGGTCGATAGACATGTCACCACAAAAGGATGAGTCCACCTCATTCTCGGACTCCTATATTTCCATCATTGTTAGCCGATGCTAGCTCCTCTACATTCTCCAAGCTTTCGGTGGCCTCCACCCCTTGCAATATCGACCCCTCTATTTGCATATTGTCCTCATCTATGCTCGGAACATCGCTTTGATAATATACTCTCGCACTTTGGGGAGTTGAAGGTATAACATACCACCATCGAGGTTGTCGAGGGTTTGGATAGAAGATTACATGTTCACAAACACGTACAAGAGAGATTAAACTATTGTGACATGTACCATGTCGTAATACAATTAACAAACAAATGAGTTCTTGCACATGTTCACAATGGGCCGGCAACACAAAGGTGTCGCGCAAATCCATCCATTTTTTTAAAAATCTATTTTGAGAAATCCAGATGGACCTTGTCAAGCTGTTGCTCCAGTTCCTTCAAGTACCACTTTGAACCACTGCACATCGAATAGTATCATGGAGAAGCTATGATAATCCACCATAACAATACTTTGCAAGTTCCCAAAATACTCCATCTCATCTATAACCGTGTTTGAATCTGTTGCTCATTGTCGGCTCTCCTGCTCGAACCTTGCCATGATACCATAGTCCATTGTGGAGTGCACTTTGTCAATACGCTCCACGCGAAAATGTCATCCGCATGACCACGCTGCACTATATATTTTGTACTGTACATTGGAACACTCAAATTAGTTGTCGCATATAAACTATAGATACGACAAATCCTAAACACATCATCACCTTTGGACTACATCCCCTCGAGAATTATCACTCCTCCGTTGAGACCTCCACCCCTTCGCGAGATGTTGCAGTCAAAGATCCATGCACCATCGAATTGACATGAACCGCGGAATCTCCTCCATGCCCTTGGGATATCGAATCGGTCGATGGTGCATTGTCATGATGTTATGAGGGCACAGTGTGAAAAAGTATGGAATGCATCATCATCTGACTTCTCTATTGATCTAGAGAGTCAATGTGATTTGAGCCATTAGTACTAGTATGAGTTGCATGGATTATTCAAAAATACTAGATTTTTGGATAATTTTAGTCTATTTTTTATATTATTTATTGTAAAAATCTGAAAAAGTTAGAAAAACTTCTAGATTAGGATGGCATGCAAAAGCTAGTTGCTTTTTCAACCAATTAGGGGATTTTCACAAGAAGGACAGATTGATGAAATCGCAGCGTCGCGATCGTTGTAAACAGGCTGAAAACTGCAGATTGAACTGAAAGAAGAAGAATGAGTGATCTGGGAGATCTGTGAGCAGGTGTCCTGAGGGTAGGTGTCCTGAGGGTTTTACCCCCCTTTCGGAGCCAACGAAGCCATCAGATTTGGGTTCCGGTTAGCAGAGAAAGAGCTAATTTTTCTGATCCATGTTTTTTATCTACGAAGGAGCTCCAGGAGAACTAATGCCTGGAGATTGCTTCTAAGTAGTGCAAAGATTCTAGGTTCTTTCAATACATATTGAATCAATTCATTGTGATTTGTTTTTGTCATGTTTACCACTTGGGTATTCTCTATCTTCTCTTCCATCTCCTATCTCTACTTCCTTCTACTTCTGTTCCTTGATGGATTCGACCTTTTGACAAAAACCCCTCCAACATTGGTGAACCCGACATGAAAGGTCGTCAGAAGAAGGAAAGACAAGATGGGAGAATCTTCGAATACATTCTCCAGTGATGTTTTGCAACAGTTGTTTTGGTGTAAAATATGAATATGCTTATGCAGATACAATAACAACAACAGGTGATGCAAGCTTCAGCTCAAACAGAAAGTGTTGTGATGAATGCTTTGCAAGTAGTTGAGCGTGAGGTGAAGTTATTCAATGGCAGGAATGTATCTGCATATGTACATACCTATGCTCAGAAGATAGAATTCTTTGGAGTGGCTCAATCTGCATGGAGTTGGTATTTTGAACGTGTTACTGTTCATGAATTGAAAGCACGGATTACTGAATTATACTTGCAGGGTGCAGACTGGGTAGCCTTCAAGAAGACACTCAGGGAAGAATCTTACATTGAGGACACCAGTTTGATTACGCGTAAGACTTTTCAGGAGTGGGTTATACAACCCAATAAGGGTCTTGTGGCTACGGAATTGTTAAGAGAATTTGAAAGTGGATTTGAGTAGTTGGATCTTGCAGAATAGCAAGCTCTTGCAAGTCAAAAAATTGAATTGTTTCTACAGACAGTTGATCCTGAGCTTCAAGAGAAGCTTGATGATTTACTAGAGGATC
The DNA here is from genome assembly GCF_053477565.2 of Lygodium microphyllum. Classification (NCBI taxonomy): domain Eukaryota; kingdom Viridiplantae; phylum Streptophyta; class Polypodiopsida; order Schizaeales; family Lygodiaceae; genus Lygodium; species Lygodium microphyllum. The sequence goes on from NC_141158.1 coordinate 42,986,660, forward strand.
AGACTACAGAGACATGTTTGAAAACAGAGTGGAGACATGTCAAGGAAGCTGTTACTGCACTTGTGAAGAAGCATAGAAGAAGATAAAGATTGCATATCTCTAACTTGCCCACTGTTATGGGCAAGACAGTTGATGTATCCAGTAAGCCACCTACTTCTATGGCTAACCCTATGGTTATACATGTTATTGTTCCCTCTGTTAGGGAAGATGTCTTGGATGAATTGGTCAAAGGGATGCGGGATCTTGAATTGAAGGTTGCAAAATTAGACGAAAAAGGACAAGAGGAAAGGGGATGGGCAGCAGCCCCTAAGCTTGGAAAAAGATATATGTGGTGTGACAGTTTGCAGCATGAGAGAAAGGATGGTTCTGCCTATTAGGAGGCCTTGGTACGACAACTTATCTTTTGGAAAGATGGCAAGATCCATGTACAAGAAACGAGATTGCCTCTTGCTTTGAATTTTGGAAAGGGAGGTATGCAAAAGTTGTTGGAAGGCTTGGCTGTCCGAAATGCTTATGCGGCGGTACATGCATCTACTTTTGGTCCACAGTTGGATAGAATGCATGGCCAAGTGATGGTTGGTCCAAAGGCTGAAATATGGACACATGCTTTACATGCAGCTAAAAAGAGAAAGGTCACTGATAGTGAAATGTCTCATGCAGGGCAAGACATTCATGGCATAATTGGTTGGGAATCATTGGTAGATGCATATTCAGTGTATGCATATTTAGCAAAGGTACAAAACACAGATGTACTTGTGAAAGAAAAACGAAAAAGAGATGAAGATATTGCAGGGACATCTAAAAGAATGACAAGAAGAAGTGTGGATCAGCCTAAAGCTGCAAATCAGCCACCTCCCGAGCATGTTATGGAAGAGGTAAGTCAAGAGAATAAACAAGATAACAAACAAGAGAGCAAAAAGAAGGGCAAGCAACTAGGATATAAGTTGTAATCTGACATTGAGATAGCCACAGATATTAAGAAGGTTCTTGAAGAATGGATCTTAAATAGTCGGGTGGAATTTACCTTAGGAGAGGTGATTGGCATTGCCAAGCGAGAATTTCATGATGAGATCATTGACATAATTAAAAGGAAGCGTTAGTTTCTTGGTGATACCACTAGTGCATTGTTGCAATTGGAAGAGGAAACTAGTTTGTTGGGTATTCAGGCTAAATATGAGCATGAAGTAAGTACTGGATTATCTATGTAGGAAGCTACAAATTAGTGGACAACATGTGGAAAAGAGAAGAAAGCGACTGAAAATGCATTGTCTTGTAGCAATATGCATGGTGGAGTAAGGCAAATGCAACAATATGGAGAAGAAACTCTAGGATTTATTCCTCGCAGTCACTACACAAGAAATCATTGGGCTAGAGCTACCACTGAAACGGTAGTGAAAATAGGGGAACGTGAAACTCCTTGTGTTGCTTTACTTGACCATGGGTCTAAGATAAATGTCATCGAGCAGGGATTGTATGAAAATGGTGCATGGCCTGTGAACACTGATCATGGTTGGCGTATGAGGGCTACAAATAATTATTCAAGGGAGCTCTATGTTGCATGTCCTAATGTAAAAGTGACAATTGGTGATGTACAGGAAGAGCAACACTTCTTTGTGCAAGATAATTCCTCATATGCAGTGATTTTGGGACAGCCCTATACAGGTGTGCATATGGAAACAAAGGTGCTTGATGATGGTTCTGCTTATGCAAGAGTCAGAAGCAAGGATGGGAGAAAAGCAGTCCAATTTCTTACTATTTGTGTTAATCATCCTAGAAATCGTGATACGCTTTGAGAGTCTCCTTTGGTTCCAACTGCAAGGGAATTCAAAGACCTCGATTTTCATTAAGCACTGCTGTAATGCGGGGCTACAATAGTGTTGTTCAGAGGGTGTACTCGCCTCTTGATGAAATAAAGCATGTATTTACTATTGGTAATTCTCAATTTTTACAGCAAGCAGATCATGTTGGTTTAAGCCTATGGAAGCTGTGTGTAGGGCTGAACGCATATCTATGAAACAGGCTATTAAGAAACTGAGATCATTGGGCCTGTTAGCTAAAAACGATGGCATTTGAGGCATCTTTTATGGGCTGAATATTACTAACACTATGGCTGAAATTTCAGCAACTATACATTCAGAAAATGAGGCTAAAAACAGAGTGTTTTCAGTATGTTCTTTGGATATGTATGATGTTATAGCATTCTTTGCTCAGCAGGAAGGATTACAATGGGTTGAAGCACTTGTAGAGACAAAGTATAAGACAGTTTACAAAAAGATGCAACCAATTGCTTTGCCACTTCCACTAGAGAGTGAGGGTATGTATGAAAAAGTGTCAAGGCAGCCAAGCTTGTGGGATCCTAAAGATATAGGTCATCAGTTTACATCTCAAACATTAAAGGAATTGAAAGTTGGTGCAGAAGGGTTTCTTTTGCCTGCTGAGAGAAACTGTTTTATGCAGATGTTGTCTAGACATGGGAAGGCATTTGCATTTCAACTAAGTGAAATAGGTTGTTTGTATCCAGATGTTGTCTCTCCTATGGTCATATTTACTGTGCCACATTTACCATGAAACTTGAGGCCTATTCCAGTGCCTAAATCTTACTTGCCAAAGTTGATGGATTTGCTAAATGAAAAGATGCGCATGAAGATCTTGGAGCCTTCTTCAGCCCCGTACTCAAATCGTTGGTTTAATGTGCCCAAAAAGAATGGGGCTTTGAGATTTATTCAAGACATGCAACCGGTCAATAAAGTGACCACAAGAAATGTGGGTGCAGGTCGTGTGGTTGATGAATTTGCAGAGGCTTTTGCAGGCAGAGCAATCTATTCTTTGGGTGATCTTTATCGGGTTATGATTAGTTTCAGCTTGCAATTAAAAGCAGGGATATCACAACCATGAAAACTCCTTTGGAGTTAGTACGGATGTGTACTCTCCCACAAGGTGCAACAAACTCAGTGGCACACATGACAAATGCTATGAATAGGGTACTCATGGATTTTATACCACAATTTACTATGCCCTTCTTGGATGATGTTCTAATCAAAGGGTGTGCAGTGGATGAAAAGAATGAAGAGATGGATGCTCATGGATGTAGAAATTTTGTTGCAGACCATATTGTGGATTGTGAGAGGATTTTGGCACATCTAAAAGAGGTGCATTTAACTCTTTCTAGACAAAAGTCTATCTTTGGAGTTGAAGAGGTTTTGATTGTTGGGTATATGTGTGGGCCTTATGAGTCAATATCAGAGGTGCATAGATTCTTGGGTGCATGTGTGTTCTATTTGATTGGATTCCTCACTTTGCACATGTAGCCGATGCTCTTTATCAGCTTCTAAGGAAAGGTCAAAAATTTCATTGGGAAAGGAAGCATCAGAAAGCAATGAAGAAATTGAAGCAACTCTTAAAATCTGCTCCAACGTTGAGAAAGGCTGACTATTCACATGGAAAGTCTATCATTATTACTGTTGATACAAGCCCAATCGGGATTGTATGGGCAATTGGGCAAGATGATGAGGAAGGACAAATATATGCAATTTGCTTTGGTGCTAAAGTATTGACTGAACGATAGAGAAGATATCCACAGGTTAAAAGAGAATTCTGGGAAATTGTGACAGCCCTTAAATGTGATAAGGAGTATTTTATGGGTGCTCATATAGTCATTGAGACTGATTGTTTGCCGGTATTGGGTATGATTACTAGTTGTGCTACCCCGGACATTGCTATGCTCCGGTGGATTGCACACATTAAATCTTTGAACCCTGAATTTCAGCATATTGCAGGAAAAGATTGTCAAGATTGTGGGAGAGAAGGAAGGAGTCTCACTAGGAGCTTTCTTGCTTGCACAATGGGGGAATACACACAAGGGTGGAGGCTAAAAACAGTTTTCCTCTTCTTAGTTGTGTAAGCCAAAAGAACTCTACTACAAAGAAATAGAAGAACCCTATATATGGGTCTCAAACCAAACTCAACTAACTAAGGTGGCATACTAACTGAGCCACGAACTAGAGTAGATAAGGATAGCTGTCATGTAGCTATTATTCATGGGCGGTGTACCAACCGCATATGCAAAAACTGACAAGTCGGTGACATAAATGCACAACGATCACCCTGGCATATCACGAGTGGAGCTCGATATCTCAACACTCCCCCTCAAGCTCAATCCCAATTCTTGCACACCAAGCAGGTCTCTGAACTTGCGCAGCTTCTCTGCGCCCAATGCCTTCGTGAATATGTCAGCTACCTGATCCTCTGTGCTGACATAAACTAGATCAATAAGACCTAGTAAAACCCTCTCCCGCACATAGTGATAATGCACCTCAATGTGCTTTGTTCTAGCATGATAGACTGGGTTATTTGCCAAGTGTATACTACTCATGTTGTCACAATAAATGACAACTGGCCCATCTATAGGCTGATGCATATCATAAAGTAGCTTATGCAACCAAGCTACCTCACATGCAGCCATTGCTGCACCCCTGTACTGAGCCTCTGTGCTCGACAAGGCAACTGTAGGTTGTTTCTTGCTGCTCCAAGTGACTGCAGCACTCCCAAAAGAGAACACATATCCACTAGTAGATTGTCTATCAGAAATACTACCAGCCCAATCAGCATCAGTGTATCCATGCAACTGTATATGCAGGATGGGAAAAAGAAATACCTGTCCGATGTATTTCATGTCCCGAATATCACCAAGAATCTGGTTTCTGTTGGTCAAATGGTTGAGCAGGGCTTGCAGGTCAGATTTAATCCTCATGGATGCTTTGTTTAGGATATGAAAAATAAAGGTCGCTTGATAGCAAAAGGAAAGAAGAAGGGCAGAATGTTTACGTTGGATGCAGACATGTCTGAATTGAGTGTAGCAATGTTTGCACATGGGACCAGTGTAGTTGCAGATATTGATATCTAGCATAAAGCACATTGAGGTGCATTATCACTATGTGCGGGAGAGGGTTTTACTAGGTCTTATTGATCTAGTTTATGTCAGCACAGAGGATCAGGTAGCTGACATATTCACGAAGGCATTGGGCACAGAGAAGCTACGCAAGTTCAGAGACCACCTTGGTGTGCAGGAATTGGGATTGAGCTCGAGGGGGAGTGTTGAGATATCGAGCTCCACTCGTGATATGCTAGGGTGGCCGTTGTGCATTTATGTCACCGACGTGTCAGTTGCAGATGCGGTTGGTACACCGTCCATGAATAATAGCTACATGACAGCTATCCTTATCTACTCTAGTTCGTGGCTCAGTTAGTATGCCACCTTAGTTAGTTGTCTTTTGGTTTGAGACCCATATATAGGGTTCTTCTATTTCTTTGTATGTGAGTTCTTTTGGCTTACACAACTAAGAAGAGGAAAACTATTTTCAGCCTCCACCTCTGTGTGTATTTCCCCATTGTGCAAGCAAGAAAGCTACAAGTGAGACTCCTTCCTTCTCTCCCACAATCTTGATAATTTGGTGTGTGAGCATAGCACTATTTATTCTACAGAACAGCCCTTTAGGGCCTACCCACAATTATTTTGGCCATTTGAGGCCGTTTTAGGCCCGGTTTTAGAGCCGCAAGACTACGGACATCAATTTCAGGGTACATTGTGATTTCAGTTGTATTGACCAAAAGTGGCTGCACAGGTTACAGCTTTTGAATCTGTAATTTTTGAGGTTTTTGCATGAAATAAACATAAGGTTTATCTGCAAATAGGTTGCAGATTACATGTACTATTGAGAAATTGGTGAAAAAGGTTGCTTGGTGTATTGCTGTGCACGTGTTGTGAAAGATTGTAGAAGACTAGCTTGCTGTGTTGTATCCTTGTTTGTGATAATGCCAGAGAACTATGGAAATCCCATTATTGAGAAGCTTAACAAGAACAACTACCCTTCATGGAAGTTCCGTGTGACAAACTTCCTCATTGGAAAGGGCCTTTATGAGTTTGTTTCAGGTGAAGAAAAGGAGCCAGAGCTGGGCATCCCTCTGATTGCAGATGAATTAAAAGCATGGAAAGAATGGAATGCAAAAGACAAAAAAGTGATGTACTGGTTATCTGCAGTGATTGATATTACGATGTTGGGACATATCATGAATGTAGAAACTTCACATGCAGTTTGGACAATTTTTGAGAACATGTTTTTAGTAAATACAAAGGCATGAAAGATTCAACTCAAGCAAGAGTTGAATGCCTTGAAGAAAGGAAAAATGTTTGTCAATGAGTATGTATTGAAGGTGAGGAGCATTGTAGATGGTTTAGCAGTGATTGATGCAATGCATGATGATGATGATGATTTGCTTTCATCCACTTTGAGTGGCCTTAATAATGAGAAAGCACGGAAATCATTTGTTACTTTAGTATATGTGTAGAAGCCATTTCTAGATTTTGATGAGTTGATCTCTCTCATGGTTATCGAAGAGATCAATATGCAAGGTGACTCATCTGAAAAAAATGGTGAACAGGTTCAAGCATTTTACTCAAGTTCAGGAAAGGGAAGTGGTAGATCCTCTTTGAGAGGCCGTGGTATGGGACTGCTAGCGATAACAAGCAAAATAGGTTCAATCAGCAATTTGGTGAAATGCAGGTTTCAAGAGGCTGAGGAAACTTTAGAGGCAGGGGGAGCTCTAGAGGAAGAGATGGATGGCAAAATAGAGGTTCTGAAAATTCTACTATTGTTTGCCATTATTGTGGGAAAATAGGTCATATTGCAGCCAATTGTTATACTAAGAAGGATGATATTCGTAGTGGAAACTATGCATCGTCTTCACGACAGAATGAAGACAAAAATGAGCATCTATTTGTTATGCAGCATATGATGAATGCAGTTACAAGAAAGGGGACACATGATGATGTATGGTATGTTGATTCAAGTGCATCGAATCATAAGACCAATCATGTTGAATGGTTTGGAGAGATACAGGACTTACAAAATCCAGGTTATGTGAAGACGGGTGATGATTCACATGCCACCCAATTTTCCACATTGAAAAGGTTCCCTTGTCCTTGTATGATGGCCAGACAAAGAGTTTGACAGATGTATTATGTGTGCCATCAATCACAAAGAATCTAGTGTCTGTTGGCCAAATTGTAGAGTAGGGGTTGCAGGTCTAATTCAATGCAAAAGGTTGTCTTGTAGAAGACTTTAATGATAAGTGCAGGTTGGTCGCAAAAGGAAGTTAAGTTGGCTACATGTTCACTTTAGATGCTAGAATTCCTGCAATGGGTGCTGCTATGTACGCTAAAGGAAAAGGAGTAGTTGCAGATATTAAAATATGGCATAAACTTATTGGACATGCAAATGTGCAAAGGCTGATATTAATGCAGTCTAGAGGGTTGGTTATAGGGTTGCCTTCATTTAGAGTTGCAGAATTGCATAAAGTTTGTGAAGCATGTCAGTTTGGTAAGTAGGAAAGACAACCCTTCTCGCATGGAAGAGAAGTGAGTAGAAAAATACTTGATGTAGTGCATATAGATATTTGGGGGCCTACACAGAATGTATCTCTTGGTGGCAACAAATACTTTGTCACATTTATTGATGACTGTTTAAGGAAGTTATGGGTATACTTCATGAAGGAAAAGAGTGATGTGTTTGAGCACTTCAAATCTTTTAAGGCAGCTGTTGAAATAGAAATAAGCTTAAAAGTGAAGTCCTTGAGATCAGATGGAGGGAAAGAGTACCTGTCTAATGAGTTTAGTGGCTTCTTGAGGATTTATGGGATAAAGAGGCAATTTACTTGCAGGTATATCCCACAGCAAAACAAGGTTGTAGAAACAAAAAATAGGCATATTGCAAAATTTGCACAGGCATTAATGGCTGAAAAGAATATGCCCAAACATTTTTGGTCTGAGGCTGTTCATATTGTTTTCTATATTATGAACAAAACCCCCACAGCTGCAGTTCATGGGATGACTCCTAAAGAATGCTTTACTGGAAAGAAGCTTGATGTATTGCACTTGAAGGTATTTGGATGTGTTGTATATGTTCATGTGCCAGATGAGCTACGGAATAAGCTTGATCCAAAGGTAGAATAAATGTATTTTTATTGGATACTCCTTAGAGTAGAAAGTGTATCGCTGTTATAACCCTGTCACAGGTGAGTTTAGAGTGAGCATGGATTTTATCTTTGATGAGATGGGCACTTGGTATGCAGCTAATGTGATATATTAAATGATAATAATGATCAGGACAGCTATGTGCAGAAAGAAAAACAAGAATCATGGAGTCTTAGTGGACCAAAAACATCATCTGGTACTATACCTACAGTGAGCCCTTGGTCTGGGAGACTAAGGAGTAGCCTCACATCTTCAAGTGGATCTATAAGTGTTGCAGGGAAGGAAAAACGAAAGAAGAAAGTGTTGGATGGTAATGATACATCTACCAGTCATTTGGGATTTGACAGAGATTCTAGTGGTTCAGAGAGTTTGGATGATGAGCTTGGTATTCCTTCAGTCAGGACGCCAAGTGTACAGAGAGCTCATAGTAATGTAAAGGCTCCATTGAGTGATCCGGTGGTATGCAGATCTAGCAGGGTCAGATACCCTATTAAAAGATTTGGTTTTGAAGGTTATGCAACTCACCATTATGCTTATATGGTGAAACTAGTTGAGGATGTTGAGCCTACTTGTTTTGAGGATGTTATTGGTCATGCTCATTGGGATGTAGCAATAGATGAGGAGATGGCTGCATTATAAGCCAATAAGACTTGGGATTTGGTACCCTTACCTAAGGGTAAGAAAGATATTGGCTATAAGTGGGTTTACAAATTCAAGCATAATGCAAATGGTTTAGTTAGCAGGTATAAAGCTAGGCTGGTTGCAAAAGGCTATGCTCAAACATATGGCATAGATTATGAAGAGACATATAGTCCAGTTGCTATGATGGCCACTGTTAGATGTGTGATTGCCTTGGCAGCAGCCAAAGGTTGGAGTTTGTAGAAAATGGATGTTAAGAATGCCTTCTTGCATGGTGAATTGCAAGAAGAAGTGTATATGGAGTAGCCAACAGGTTATGAGGATTTAGAGCATTCCACATATGTGTGCAGGTTAAAGAAGGTGCTCTATGGGCTGAAGCAAGCACCTAGAGCATGGTCTGACAAGATTGGAGAGCATCTTGTCAATATTGGATTTTGTATTTTTATATTGATCACTCACTTTATGTGAGAAAGGGAGATGCAAGTTTGGTCATCAATCCACTTTACATTATGGACTTTTTTATGAGGTAGGTAAGGACGTACGTGTCTTTGGATACACAGATGTAGATTGGGCTGGTAGCATGTCAAATAAAAGATCTAATAGTAGATTCATGTTTTCCCTTGGTAGTGCAGCAATTACATGGAGCAGCAAAAAGCAACCTATAGTTGCTTTATTGAGTACAGAGACTGAGTATAGAGATGTTGCTATGGCAGCATGTGAGGTGGTATGGCTGTAAAAGTTATTAGGTGATTTGGATGTGCAGGGAGATAGTCCAGTTGTCATTCATTGTGACAACATGAGCAGCATACAGTTAGCTAGGAATCGAGTGTTCCATGCTAGGACAAAACACATTGAGGTGCACTACCACTTTGTGAGAGAGAAGGTATTTGCAAGAGAGATTGACTTGGTATATGTTAGCACAGAAGATCAAATAGCTAACATTTTCACAAAGGCATTGGGTGCAGAGAAGCTTCGAAAGTTTTGAAGCTTACTTGGAGTTGCAGAGATAGAGTTGAGCTTGAGGGGGAGTGTTGAGATGGCAAGCTCAACACGTGTGGACATTGATGATGGGCCGCTTGGCTAGATGGGTCTACACGTCTACACTTAGCACATTGGTAGTCATTATGACACTCACATGGCCACTGACTTATCACTTATTATATTTAGGTTGTTACACTTACCTACTATTGGCAAAGATATAGTACCAAGTAGTCGATTAGTGTAGTCGGTTATGCACTGTTTGACTTAGAAGGTAACTTTCCTTTATGTTGTACCTTATCTATACTTTGTGTACATTGTATAGTGTGTGGTAGAAGAAGAAAAAATCAGCAAGAAAACGTTTTGACCTCCATCTCTTTTCTTGTGTTCTTGAGTGAGCTTCCTCTTGTGTATACAGTGTGTGTTTGGTATAGCAGCTCAAGCAAAGTCCCCCACCATGCAATTCTTGACAGCCCCTAGAGAAGATGACAAGGTGCTAGTAGAGAGTAGTGTAGAGGCCATATAGGTGACCTTAGAAGCCCAACAACGTGCCTTCCTCTACACTCTCTTGGATGCCATACACTCTGAGGAAGGAAGAGGAGGCCATTGAGTCCTTAAGGAAAAAGTTGGGGATCACCTACAAGACTCTAAGTCATGGGCTACATGCCCAAACACAAATTGCAAGGCCCACAGAAGTAGAGCCACAAGAGCACAGGGGAGAAGAGAGGCAAAGGTCAACTAAAGATGCATGACCAAGTTTTGAGGGGGGCAACTAGCCACAGCTCCTTAGAGGGAGGTATTTACAACAAGGATGTCCCCACCACTCTTTTTGACCTCAAATGTTGACAAAAACATCTATGATATGGCTAGATCAATGTGTATTAAAAAAATTCACGCATGTCACAATCACTACACCTAGGGGCCCTCAAGTTAGAAACACCTAGTGGCTTCAATCGGCCATCTCTGCCACTAACCCGCTAGCCCATTTTGATTACCCACTTCACTTTTAGGGCACCTTAAGGGTAGGACTTCCAAACTTGTCTCCCTAAGCCACACACTTCACCTCTAACGATTGACAAAATAGGTCTTTAAGTGTGGGACAACACCCATGCTTGCTTATGGTTCTTGATCCAACTCTCGGTTCCACTAGCACAAGCACAATGCACCACACACCACACAGTGGGATAGATACACCCCCAGATAGTGCACTTTCTTTTCTTTTTAGGTAAATACAAATGATGTAACCCACCAACTTCGGAGGCCCCATCATCCACTCAATTCACTCTCGGCCCGCAAGACCAATCCTCATGAAACCCTATTATCATTGACTTCCACGATCGCTATCGCTCGACGTGTCACCTTGTAGCCGAAACAAAGCAAAGGAAGACCAAGGAAGCCCAAGTCAAAAAATGAATGAAAAATCTCATTCTGCTCAAGCAAGAAAAGTGCAGGAGATGGCAACCTCAATACAAATGTGAGGCAACTCGGACTACTTTGGTGGGGTCCTCTCAAGGATGAGGGAGGTCCTATCAAAAAAGGATGAAGGATGCTCTCTCAAGGAGGAATGAAAGCACCAAAGATTCTAACAAGGTGCTCAAAGAGCATGGGGATAACCACAGAATATTCTAGCAAGGTTCTCTTAAGGATGAGGGAGCACCTCCCAAGGCTCTTGCAAAGAAAAGCGCGAGGTGCAATGTAATTCATTTTTAAAAGTGTCAGGTTTCCTCCTGTGCAAGTGGTAAAGTCTAAACGGATATAAGTGAAGGGATAAAGAAACTTGAAGGGAATCCAAAAAAGCTATGCTTAGGAGGGCAAGGGGAAGGATCTTTCCAACACAATCTTCAATTTCAAGGACAAATCCATCCATCTAGGATCCATCCAATACCATGTGCAATTCCAAATGATTGATCCACCCACTGTTAGTGTCATGGAGGGACCTTCCCCAACTTTATCTTCAATTTCAAGGGCCAATCCATCCAACACCATCCCCTGCAAGGGCTTGTATACAAACTCAAAAATCCATCTAATTACACCCATCCCACCTTCCAATTACTAACCATTAGTGCCATGGGACTGACACTAGGCTAGGAGGGGGGTAATGTTAACCGTGGCACAAAAAAAAAGTGAAAATTTGAAAAAGCACAAGTCGAGACCTAAAAGAGGCGGCCCAGAAGGTAATTGGATACAACGGAAGAAGTAGGAAAGGAAATAGCCGAAAGTACAAGGACGGTCTCAAAAGATAAGGCAAAGAAAAAAGTGCACTTTTAAATGCAAGGCGCCCCCAAAACTTTTTGTAAAAGAGCGTCAGGCTCCCTCCTGTGCAAATTGTAAAAGTAGATGGGCAATAGGAAGGACGTTAGGATGATAGGAGGACAATAGGAAAAAGGGCATTTAGCCATGTAAAAAAGGGGATAAAGGGATGACCACCCAAAAGGGATTAGAGTTTTGTATATAAAGTTGAAAAGTGAATGAGGAACTTATTCTTTGGTGTGTGGCAAAGTGAACTCTTCTTCTCTCCTTCTTTCTTGATTGTGTGTGCTTGAGAGAGGGAGCATGAGAGTGTGAGGGAGTGAGTGTGTGAGGGTGAGGGATCAAGGAGAAGAAGCTTTCCATCATCTCCTCTCTTCTTCTCTACTCTTCTCTTCTCTTATCTCACATACGGCTATGGAGGATGGAGCTTGAAGGTGGAGGCTCTAGGTTGCTTAAGCTCGCATCACGAATCTTGGAGCTACTAGTGTGATTGAGGGAGGAGGCAACTTATTTGGGCATCAAAGTAAGCTCACTACACCCCGATAGGATTGAAGAAGCGTCGCCTAGGTGAGAGATAGCCATAGGTGTTCTCTTGAAATGCTCGAACAATAAGCGGTTCGTGGGTCTTAGCAGTTAAGCGTGAGCTCTTGCCACTATATTTTGGTTCCATTGTCGAGACCAATAGATGCTTGAGTACTTTTGCATCTCAAATCAAGCGACGAAGTAAAGGTTTCATCCCTGAACTAGAGCTTGAGATAGATAGGAGATCTTGGGTTTTTAATCTTGGCAACAAGTAAGTATTTTGGATTTTTATTGATTAGACAAGTATGAGGAAGCATTTTAGTATTTTTCTTTTAATTTTTGTTGCATTTAGAGTAGGTTAGACCAAGAAATCAAAGGAAAAAGCTTTAGGGCTTCTGCTATTAAATAGGCCCAAACAAGGCACAAAGAGGGAGAGAAATGGGAGAAAAGAGTGCTTGGAGGTGTTAGAATTGCACGAGGAGTGATCAAGTAGATTAAGGTTGAGTCAACAAGGGTTTAAGGCCTTGGGAGGCAAAGGGAGACCTTATTTTCATGTTTTGCAGTAGAAAGAGAGAAAAAGAGCTTGAGAGCCTGTGCAAGACTTGGTGCTTCTGGCAAATTGATTGAAGGCCATAGGAGTTTTTTGCTTGGATTAGGTGTGTAGAAACCTTTCTCTACATCTAACCTTGGATCTTGGTGAAGCTTGCTAGCATGCATGTCCAAAAATTGTTGGTGTGAAGCGATTTTTATTACCGATGTTTACATGCCGACGGAATCAGACACAATTTGTAGGTGTGTGATTCCCAAAATTGGATGCTTAGATACCCTACACCATCTAATTCCAAGAATCAGATGACCCAACTTGACCAACTTGATCAGACCTAGCAAATCGGAGTCTGACACGGACACACCAAACTCAAACACCCCAATAATCAAACCACTACCACACATCCGATCCTGAGGAGGATCAGACACTCGGACACCTAACCTTGTCCGATTTTGAAAATTGGACTCTTGGACACCCTATCCAATTTTGGAAATCAAACACACTGAAATCGGACCAACTTGACCTATCCAATCAGACGCACCACCATGTCCAATTCCCAGAATTGAACATCCCATAATCGGACCATTCAAAATCAAAGACTTGTCCAATTGAACGTCTGATTTGTGAAATCGGACTGGATTTTGACATATCAAAATTAACAAGAGAATTCATTGCAAGCCTCACAGGAAAATCTAACCCTAGAAACTACAACCAAATGGCCTTGCACAGTGCTGATACTCACATCAGCATTTTCAACATACTTAGAGCCGTACGCTACCCAATAGACCCTGAGCAAGTTGAATGATGCAGCACAGACCCTAGAGACTGCAAACATGGCATAGAAAAGCACTAACTATGGATGTGGTGAAGAGGTTGACCTAGGCAATTTCCCAATGAAAATCCAATAGTTAGTCACTATCTATGGTTTATAAACCCAGATAGACCAGCACGGTAGGATGTCTGACGATATCAAGCAAAGCTTGAAGAAGAGAGGAGACTAGTGCGGGAAGCTTTGTAGGGCATAGTGACCTACAATCAAGAAGAGCAAGCCAGAAGCTTGCAATAACAAAACATAGAAATGCATGAGATTTGGTGAGTGCTAGCCGTAGCAAGAACGCAGAGAGGGAAAGAGCACTAGAAGGCAACCTCACACTGAGCCAACTTCTTACAAAGCGACTGCTAGACAACTCATTAGTAGAAGTAGAGCAGAGCATTGTTGCAATGGCAACCTCGTTGCTTGTAGGTTTTGGAGTTAACCAGGGCTCTAAGAGCCAATCAAGAATCCCTATCATGGCTAAGAAACTAGACAAGTACTAGCCAAATGATGACCCATATAGCTTCATAGAGCAGTTTAAGCAAGTTTGCGAGGCCAATAGCCTCACCGACCTTACTTTGTGCTCGCAAGCTTTTGGTCTATGCTTAGGAGATAAGGGTAGAACCCAGTACCTGAGTCTAGAGGATGCTGAGCAAATCGACTTCAATAGCCTCAAGAGTCTCTTCATTAAGAGATTTTATGAGCCTAGCTACTCAGATAACCTTCTAGTGCGGCTGATGAACGTCAAGCAAAAAGATAAGGAGGATATCAAAGACTATGTCACCCACATGCGGAGTCTTTTCAAAAGAATCCCAATTGGTGATGAGCGACCTACCAAAAGAGCAGTCTCCATATTCTTCATCAATGGATACAAAGTGAAGAAATATATAAGGCCTTGGAAGGAAATTTAAGCTTGCAGCGAGATGCACTAGCTAGGATCTTTGACGATGCAATTAGAGTGGACAACTAGCTCAAAGTGAGAAGCTCTAATCAAGAGCTTGACCCGAGAGGAGACTAACGCTAGAAACTCTGAGAGAGTTTCAACTTCAAGTAAAAAATCAGGCCCAATCACTCAAGATAAAGGAAAGGGCAGAGACGCAAGTCAAGAGCTAGTGGAGATAAAGATGGAGCTAGCCAAATTACAAGAAATGATGAGATGGCCAACACGCCCTCACATCCAATGCGTATATTATGGCAAAAATCACTTGCCAGCCAAATGTTAGGACCCAGGTCTCGACCTTGTGCCAATTGTGGTTGGTTTGACCACGATACCCTGCATTGCATGCTACAAAGGAGACTCTCGTACTCGCAACCATACAGATAGCGTTACCTAGCGAATAGGCCACAAAACTTCTTTGAAAGGGGAGCCCCATTGGCTCTCTTGACACCTAATGATGCCAAACTAGCCATTCCTAGGATAGAGATAGACCCCACAGGCATTCCTAGACCACCTAGACCCTACATAACCCATCCAATGAGTGACACTCCAATCCACTATGTGGAGGAGCCAAACAACGAATAGCCCTACTTGCATCCCTACATGTCGTATAACAAAGAGGCAATGCAATCCTTATGGATTATCTATCGGTACCAGTGATGGCATTAGAAAGGGGCAGATGCAAAGACCTAGGAGGGCAGACCCAAGAACCAATTTCTTCTTGAAATTGCGGTCACCCAGAACACATTTCCCTCACGCTGCCCCGAACGGGAGGCTACTCGAGAAAAGGCCGATCTTAGATGCCCAAAGTGTGGAATCACTCACCTGTTTGCTAAATGCCCTAGAGAAAGGCCACCCTCTAGTGGGGAAAACGAGCCATTTGTACCATTGTGGATGTTTGGAGTTGAGACATTTAATGGAGAGGACACACCCATCCAACTGCATGTCATGACCCGCACGCAGACAAAGTAGGCCGGAATATCACTGTTTGGACCTAACAACTTAGATGCAACCTCAATCGGAGAGAAGAGGTGTAGATGAAGGAGAAAGAAAAACTGATACAAAGGTCACATTAAAAACTAAGAGGGCCACGATGCTACTTACTGGAAAAAGGTGATGGACATAGAAGCGAAAATGTCAGCTCCAAAGACGACTGAGAAGGGGAGTGCAAAGGTCACGGGGAGTAGCTCAACCCAAAGCACCACCTCAAGGCCATTCAAAAAGGTCAAGAAAGGGGTGAAGGAAGCCCATAAGTACCTGAAGGATGCTGATCCCATATTAGAAGATGAGATCAATGATCTCTCAAGCGTAAGCACACTAGCCTTGCCTCCCCAACCGAAGTCAAGGGACGCAAATGTACCACAAGCAGTGCCGCTTAAAGAGAGCCTACATGCTACAGGTCAGCCAACCAGTCGGGGCCATTGGTCAAGAAACATAGAGTTAGGAGAGAGGCAAGAAACCAACGACCTCCTCACCATGCTAGTGACCACCGCGGGTGACTCTAAGCCTAGGAGATATACTTAGGCAACATCAAACACAATGGCAAGAACTAAAGTAGTGGGTTGAAGGACCAATGGAGCAAGGGGCAGCTAATCTACATGATCATGATGTAGTAACTCAGATACCTAGTCTAACACTGTACTCAGTGCCCAAGTCCTTGCACATTGAGGGCTGAAATGATGAACGGGTTGCCTCTTACCCATCTAACCTCCAATCCTCTCTAAGAGAGCTAAAGAGGGGCACCACCTAGCCAAAGGGAGGATGGGCTAGGACATCCCTTTTCTCAAAGAGAATCAAGAGAACCAAGACACAAATTTACAAGAGAGAATATATGTACTAGACACCATATTGGAATATAAGAGAGAGAGATGAGAGGAGAGGGAGACAAGAGGAGAAGTGGTAGAAGAAGCTTGCCATTATGCTACATGGAATGAGAAGATGACAAGAGAGGGAGATAATAGGAGAAGAGGTAGAGGAAGCTTGCCATTATACTACATAATAAAAGAACTTACTCATAGCTTACCTCAAAGAGATGAGGATATTCTAGAATGCTCTCATGGACTTGTCATTGTCCTCTCTCCCCCTTCCTTCTTCATTCTCCATGGGCTCTTTATATAGCCTCCACGAGGGATTAGATTAAGCTAATCTTCTTGATTAACATAATCCTAGATTATGTATGGCATCTTTGAAAATATGGAGAATAGTGGATGGGACAAGTCCCCACTTGGTCATCATGCAAGAAGCCAAGGGTGGTGGTAGAAAAAATAGAGAAATGGAGCTAGATTACAAGAGGTGGGTGCCCAAAGCACATTATTATAATATATTTACAATAAGGATAGAGTGGAAAGTTGGTGTGGTGAAAGAGAGAAGAAACTTGCATGTAGCCAGCAGTTTGCGCCTTCGTAACTTCAAATCCGTGAGGAAATTGAAAAAAGTTTCTTCTGTAACTTTGTAGACCAGGTCAAAACCAATCGGGCATCGCGAGAATTTTCTTGAAATTTGCTTTTTCTTGGTAGTTATGGAGATTATAAAAAATGGCTTCTAAAAGCTGCTTTGACTTTAGTCCCCCATATGTATATAAATACATATAAGCATGTGACAAAAGGGGTCCATGCTTGTAAGCTTTTGTGCAAGATCCAAATGATACCATGATGTGGATATTGACTTGTGTGCTAGGGTGAGGTGTCCTCTAATGATGGTGATAGATTCCAAATCTTAGTGATGCAGATGGGGCCCATGTGTAGTTGGAGGCTAGTCCTTTGAAAAATCTATGCACTCACTCAACTCCTAGATGTAATCCATTTCCATCTTCACTAAGATAACCATCCCTTTTACCCTTTACATTGACATACCTCCTAAGAACTTGTTCCCCCCATTTGCTAGAGTTATCATAATTGAGAAGCAATGTAGTATACCTAGTGCCTGAAGAGTAAACCCAAAGTGATATGGTAAGCTCTTGATAGGGGCTTTGGCCAAATTTTGTGGTAATAATCTGGGTTGTAAAAAACCCGGATCATTAGCCCTCCCCTTAGGCTAGAGGTATTCATGCCTCTAGCTTGAGAATGATGGTCCAATAGAGCAAGGAGGACTGCACCCCCTCATTGGTGGCTCTTCATTGAATGACTGCTCCAAAGTGTTCATGTTTCTTTGAAAATAAGGCTTCAGTCGTGCCATCCATTTACCCTTGTCTTGTGAACCTTCCCATCCATGTCACCTAGCTTATAGCTGCCATTTGGATATCTCCTTATGACCATGAATGGCCCTTCCCACTTGAACACAAGTTTAGCATCCTTTCTGTTATCAAAGCGGTTATCATAGCGTAGCACAAGTGATCCTTCCCTTATGTGTTTGCTAGCCAGCTTCTTATTAAAGGTCTTCCTCCTCTCTTCAGCCTCCATGGAATAGTGTTGGACTACTGCTTCTCTATCTAACTCTAGCCTCTCTAGATCCAAGATCCTTTCCTCTAACTTCTTATCTTGATTCTTCTCTTGACTAGCTACTAAAACACGCAAACTGGCCAGTTCCACCTCTATAGGAAGCAAAGCTTCTTGGCCATAGACGAGGTGAAATGGAGTATAGCCAAGTGAGGTTCTGAATGAAGTCATGTAGGCCCAAAGAGCTGCATTCAATTTTTTATCCCAGTGCTTGGGGTGCATGTGTACCTGCTTGGTAATTATCTTACAAATTAGCCCATTCGCTTTTTCGACCAAACCATTACACTGTGGATAGTAGGGAGTAGAATGCCTGTGCTTGATTTTTAGCCTTTCCATTAGCTCCTCTACTAGGTTCGCCCTAAAACCAGGACCCCGATCAGAGATAATTTCCAAAGGTATGCCAAACCCGCAACAAATATTTTCAAACACAAATTTTTCCACTTCTTGGGCTGTGATCCTACTAGTTGTTTGCTGAAGCCTCTGCCCACCTCGTCATGTAGTCCACACCCATTATGATGTATTCCTTGCCAGATTGAGTTCGTGGGAGTGGCCCTATTGCATCAATCCCCCATTTCTCAAATGGGCCATATGTAGTTATGGGATTTTGTTCCTCATGCACTAGCTTCCTTGGTCCGGCCTTTTGGCAATTGTCACAAGTGCGGCACCAATGTTGCACATCTCGATGTAGACTAGGCCACACAAAATCGGCTTGGAGAATCTTCCTACTGGTTATTTCTTGAGCAAAATGTCCGCCACAAACCCCTTTATGGCAGCTCTTAATCACATCTATAATCTCCTTTGTTGTTGGCACCCTTCTAAGCACTGCATCCTTTCCTTTGCAATACAACACATAATTTATCAAGCGATATTTAGTGGCCTTAGTAATATGTGTAGGTGCCTCACCTTGCTCAAGAAAATAAAGCACATCTTGTAGTTGAAACTTACCCTGAAACAAGGGAAGCTTTACTGTAATAATGCCCACCATTACCTCTTTCAATTTTTCAGCTGCTAGAGCATCTGCATCGCCATTTGTGTGCCTTGGCACAAAATAGATTTGGGCTTTCTGTAGCTTTCTCATGAGAGTTTTAGCTTCCCTCATTTTCACTGGTAAGTTATTATTTTTACAAGCCCAGATTCCTTTCATTTGCTTAACAATCAGCATAGAATCCCCAAAAACATTAAGTCGAGTGACACCATGTGAGAGAAACCACCTCAAACCTAAAAGCAAGGCTTGATATTCTACCTCATTGTTAGAATGGACATCCTCCAAGTTGATACCTTCTCCATAAATTTTGTCACCTTCGGGACTGAACACCACTATTCCTGTTGCCGCTCTATCTTTAATACGCTTGTAGGCCCCATCAAAGTAGAGGGCATGGGCATTCTCCACCCGTGGTGGCTCCTCAAGAGGAGGTGTCTCCTCTTTTATCTTTCCCTTCTCCTTTTCCTTCTTTTGATGGCATCTATGGGTCAACAAATCACCTGGCAAGCTCGAGTAGAATCCTCCACCTTGAAGGTGTAGTCAAACTCTTGGAGTTGTATCACCCACTTAGCGATTCTAGCTGAAACATCCATGTGCTGTAAGGCATAGGGAAAATGCTCTTCTGTCGTGATCACTGTGAATGGCCTAGGGAGAAGATAAGGACGAAACTTTCTTATAGCAAACATTAGAGACAAAACCATCACCTCGACCATCTTGTACCCTCGTTGTGATACTGTCATTACTCTACTAGAAAAGTAAACCAATCTCATTAGTCCAGTTTTAGCATCCTTTTGTATTAATGCTACCCCTAGAGCATCTTCCCCAAAACTCGGATTGACAAAAAACTCCTGATCCCAACAAGGCTGTAAAATTATAGGAAGGGTGCTAAGAGCCTTCTTCACCTCGTGAAAGCACCTTTTGCTTTCGTCATTCCACAGGAGCTCCTCAGAGTGGGTTAGCTGTTGCAGTGGAAATATTAATTGGGAGAGGAGATGAATGAACTGCCCCATATATCGCACCTTCTGAATGAAAGAGGTTAGTTGCTTCACAGAAGATGGTGATGGCACCGCCAATAAGGCCTTAACTTTGTTTGGATCGGCTTCAATGCCCCTCTCACTTACGACATGCCCTAACAAAGTTACACTGATTTCACCAATGCGACACTTCTCATGGTTTAACTGCCCCCCCATTTGTACGAGTTGGTTGAAAGCTTCATCCACCTTCCCTAGATGTAGAACCTTAGAACTATAAATACAAAAATCATCAATAAAGACCCTGATGGATTTCCCAAAATATGGCTGGAAGACATAATTCATGAATCGCTGAAAGGTAGCTGGGGCATTTGTTAACCCAAATGGCATTACTTTGTAAGAAAAACAACCCCAAGGTGTAATGAAGGTGGTCTTTTGTTGATCCTTCTCAGCTATTCGGATCTGGAAATAACCTGAATATCCATCACAAACAGTGTATCTTTCATGCCCGGCCACCTCGTTGAGTATTTCATCCTGAAAGGGAAGAGGAAAGTGATCTCTCTTAGTTGCAGCATTTAGCAGCTTGTAATCCACACAAATCCTCCATTTTCCATTTTTCTTGGGTATCGCCACCGCAGATGAAACCCACTCTGAGTCCCCTATTGGATAGATGAAGCCTGCCTTCAAAAGTCGTTGCACCTCAGTGAGTAGAGTGTTTTGTTGAACTACTCCCAATCGTCGTAGTCACTGCACCACTGGCCGTGCTCCCTCTTTTAGATTAATGTGATGTTGTACTACTGTCACACCTGTGATGTGTTCATAATCAGAAATAAAAAGTGCAGAGTGTTTTATCACCATTTCCATGTAGGCTGCCTTCTCCTCAACTCATAGATCCTTAGCCAACATTTTTTCTAAACCCTCCTTCTCGACCTTTGGAAGCTGCTCTGGAATTGCACTACTAGAAGGCCCTTTTAATGTAATCTCCATCACTTCTAGAGAGCTTTCTTCCTCCTCATTAGAAGACTCTCCCTCTGTCATTCATAGATGACCAACCCTCGCTGGAACTCCATTCATCAGCGGTAGTCTCTAACACAAGATCCTCCTGTCGGCCCTCCTTCATGTTGTAGATAGTGCTCTTCCATTTTTTATGCAGCCCCTTTTGTGGCCTTAACTCTAAAGCCCCTGTCTCCCAATCTTGTCTGGCTTTTATTCCCATTAGCCATGGTCGCCCAAGAATGAGCGGATAGCCGTCCCCCTTCACTGGCATCACATACATGTCAAGCTCCAATTGCACTCCACACACCTTTACCTTGACTTTCTTTATAATTCCCAAACAATTTACTACTACATTGTTAGCCATTTTGGCCCCAAATTTAGTAGTTTCATTTACCTCTAATCCCAAACGATGCATCAACTTTTCCGTCATGACACAAATCTCTGCACCTCCATCCACATATGTCTTTGACACTCTCTGCCCATTGATTTCGGTTTCCACTAGAGGTACAATATCTTTCATCTTTCTAGCCTGGATTGCATTCACATGTCTATTCTTTATGGGTCTAATGCTTACCATCTTTGACCATTGTCGCCGCACTGTTGGAGATAGATGTAGTAATTGTGGCCATGAAATTTTTGGCCCTTGATTCCTCACATCAGCAAGCAAATCATAAGCTCTAGTACCTTTACCCAGGGAAAAATCATCTGGCTCAATGTGTCGGCATGAGAAAGCCCTCCTCTTTTTATTGATGCGTGTCTTTGCAGCCATTGATGACTCTGCCTCCTCTTGCATATTTTCAACCTCCTTTGGTGGTGTAGGCTCCATTTTCTCAATTCTTCGGGCTTTATTCACCGGCATTGCTTCAACCTCTACTACTTTGGCCTTCCCTTTGACATCACTCTCATCTAAACTAATTATCCTAACATCATGATTCTCTGGCGGTTGGACAGGTAAGGGCGACACCTCTGCAAGTGGTCGAGGATGCTGGAGAACTTGAACGGATGGTGGAGGGCCTGGATTCGGTGGAACAAACCTTTCCCTAGGTGGTGTCACTTGTTGTCCCCTCCTTCTTGGTTGGAACCCATTTCCTAGAAAACGCCTAGGATGCGGGCAAAAGTACATACCATGGCCAGTCTCCCCACAATTATAGCAAACATACTCTCTTTCTTGTCTCCTTGGACCTCGATTGCCTTCATTTATGAGGGGAGGGGGCCGCACTCCTTGCACCAAATTTAATGAAAGCCTTTCAAGTTGATTAGTAATGCGTTGTAGGAGCTCTTGCTGTGGTATCTCTGGTTCAAGTGGGGCCTCTGCTATTTCTCTAGGCCTTGGCATGGTTGGTAAAACCTGCATGGGCTCAACTCCCCCCTTCAATTGGGCTTGATACTTCAATTTTCTATCTTTCTCCCTCGCATAAGTGACTGATTCTTCATAGGATGTGGGAAACTTTCCTTTGACCTTGTCCATTAGTAGAGGATGGAGTCCGGCTAGAAAAAAATCTTTCTTAAGGCAATCAGGTACTCTTTCTCTCTCGGCTAAAGAGGCTGTCCATTTATCCCACACAATTTTATAAACATGCCTTCATATGCTTGGTACTCTCCTGGTAAGGTTTGGCGAAGATCTAAGAGTTGTCTCCAAATATCTTCAGGTGGCTCTGTATCTTGATACTTGTGCATGAATGCGGTCTTGAGATCCTCCCAATTACTCCTTGTAGCCTCCGGGAGAGCTTGATACCACACTCGAGCATCACCCTTTAGAACTAAAGAGAAGGCCCATCTTTGGTTGCTTCATCATCCCAGCCTGTGACTAGGAAGGCCATTTCTAAGTCATCCAAAAAGTCTAGAGCTTTCTCCCCTTTGTGCCCAAAAAAACTTGGAAATGCCATGTCGCCTTAGTAGAGTATGAAGATGAAAACGTCTAGACTTAAGTTGTATTTTATAAGGGGAAGGATGAATGGGTTCACAGATGCATTGATTTCAGCAAGACGTCTAGGCCCGAGTATGCTTCTAATAATGCCTTGGAATCTAAGCTTTGTGCTAGCTACAATATGCACAGTTTGCATAGCAAGTGGACAGATAGGTCCATACAACTCGTTCTGATTCATGAGAAACTATTATAATAGGATAAAGACATGGACATTGAAGGATGCATTGTAGTCTAGCATTGGGAAGATTATAGGTTCTGGTGATACAAGAATCTCCCTTAATCTTTCAGCCCCAAAGTACATGACAAGGCGCTGCTGGAAGAAAATCTTCCTACTGATGCATACATTAACTCGGATGTTTTGTACAGAGTGGAAGGTGTAGAAATTCGGGCCATTGTTATTATTCATGAGTGGAGACTACTTAAGGGAGTAGAGGGAATGCACTTTCTTGAATTATGAAGGATTTTTCTCAAAGTGTTTCTTTTTGGAACCCACCAACTTTGCTATACGGAGAATTTGCTCACCAGTGATTGTTCTTGTCTTGGTGTGTCCATCCTCGGTGACATATATTTCATAAGGTGTGATGGCCACCTTTTCAACCACACCCAACCTTCGAGCTAACAATAGTTGAAGGTAGTCTCCATACTTTGCACTGTACAAAACTCCACACCGTTCATGCATAGTTGTCCTCCTTTGATGTGGATTAGGCCAGAGAGAGAGAGGGATTTGATGATTTGGAGACGAGGACCTCTCGGAAGAGCTTTCACTTTGTTTGCAAAACACTCACCACAATTATGAGAACCTAGCAATTGATGGCAACATAATTTTTTCCGTTGTGAGATAATGGAATTTCTAAAGTGAACACCTTTTACCCGCATGCGTGCCGTCATCCGATAGGCATACTTTCTTTCTTGAGCTTCTTTAGGAGACAATTCTAGGAGTCGTGGACTTCAACCAGCTTCAAAAATAGTTGGTGAAGGCGTTGAGGAAGAGCTACTTGGGGAACTTGTTGTAGAGGATGCACCACCATGTGTTGTATCATTCCACATAAGGAGGTAGAGA
Organism: Lygodium microphyllum; assembly: GCF_053477565.2. NCBI lineage: Eukaryota > Viridiplantae > Streptophyta > Polypodiopsida > Schizaeales > Lygodiaceae > Lygodium > Lygodium microphyllum. The sequence continues at coordinate 43,010,746 of NC_141158.1, forward strand.
ATTGTGGTTGAGAATGTCCTCAGTGGGGGCACCAAAAATGAGGGCTGAAATGATGAACGGGTTGCCTCTTACCCATCCAACCTCCAATCCTCACTAAGAGAACTAAAGAGGGGCACCACCTAGCCAAAGGGAGGATGGGCTAGGACATCCCTTTTCTCAAAGAGAATCAAGAGAACCAAGACACAAATTTACAAGAGAGAATATATGTACTAGACACCATATTGGAATATAAGAGAGAGAGATGAGAGGAGAGGGAGACAAGAGGAGAAGAGGTAGAAGAAGCTTGCCATTATGCTACATGGAATGAGAAGATGAGAAGAGAGGGAGATAATAGGAGAAGAGGTAGAGGAAGCTTGCCATTATACTACATAATAAAAGAACTTACTCATAGCTTACCTCAAAGAGATGAGGATATTCTAGAATGCTCTCATGGACTTGTCATTGTCCTCTCTCCCCCTTCCTTCTTCATTCTCCATGGGCTCTTTATATAGCCTCCATGAGGGATTAGATTAAGCTAATCTTCTTGATTAACATAATCCTAGATGATGTATGGCATCTTTGAAAATATGGAGAATAGTGGATGGGACAAGTCCCCACTTGGTCATCATGCAAGAAGCCAAGGGTGGTGGTAGACAAAATAGAGAAATGGAGCTAGATTACAAGAGGTGGGTGCCTAAAGCACATTATTATAATATATTTACAAGAAGGATAGAGTGGAAAGTTGGTGTGGTGAAAGAGAGAAGAAAATTGCATGTAGCCAGCAATTTGTGCCTTCGTAACTTCAAATCCGTGAGGAATTTGAAAAAAGTTTCTTCTGCAACTTTGTAGACCAGGTCGAAACCGATCGGGCATTGCGGGAATTTTCTTGAAATTCGCTTTTTCTTGGGAGTTATTGAGATTATAAAAAATGGCTTCTAAAAGATGCTTTGACTTTAGTCCCCCATATGTATATAAATACATATAAGCATGTGACAAAACCTCTAAATTTGGTTGTCCAGATGTGATTAATGAGAGAATATTTGGTTCATTGAAGAGGTCGACCATTAATTGCCCTCATCTTTTAATCCAAGTCAGGGGTCACCTTTTCGGCCGTTTTTGTCTTGGAACTCGAGAGATTTTGTATTTTCAAGATTTTCGTACGAACTTCGCATTTGTCTGCTCCCGCGTTTTCTTTCTACACACTATTCTCTTTTGCCATTCTTTTTGTTGCACTTGTTTCCTATCACTGTGAGATTCTTGCTCGGTTCATTTGCTAGAATGTCTAGCAATACTACTTCAAATAACACAGGCGCAAGCACACGTAAATACAAGCTAACTATTCAGCTAGATCCGATTTACACATCTTGGAGAAGTATACATCATCGAGTATTGATAGATGAGGTTGAAGCCAACAGGTTGCGAACACAAGGAATGAAGCATATAGATTTGTGGGTGGACGGAAATATTTATCCCAGGGATCCTTCTACAGGTAAACCACCTCCTTTTTTCAATGTCCATGACTATATAAGATATGCTGAAGAAGGTTACAATGGGATGCTTGGCTACTGTATGAGGTTATACTCTGCATCTTACACATATATAGCTCAAATGCACGAAATGAAAAAAGCACTAGAAACTACACAAACAAATATTTTAGAGTTGACAAGTCAGATTGATATTTTGAAAAATGTTAACAAGTCATTGCAGGATAAGCTAACACGCTTGAGAGAAACTCCAGTAGGATTTAGAGAGAGGAAGAGACCATTAAAAAATATAACCAACTTGTGTGAGAGAGCAAAGAAAAGGAGACTAAATCTTACAAAGAAATATGTCTCTAACATATTAGGCATCAATATCCGAGAGAATGAGGAAAGAATCAAACTTTTGAAGGAAACCATGAATAAGAAAGATATTTTGAGATTCTTAAGTCACTCGAAAATGCGGATTTGAGAGGTCCAACTCTCAAAGAGTTAGTGAAGGACTTAAAAGGCACGGTGAAAGCAAATGAAATTGTAGAGACATGTGATACTGTGGGTATAAGTCGAAAAGGTTATCGTGCTATCTCTGGATTATGGTTTAAAAATCTTAAACCCAATAGGGTAACTATATTTGGATTGCCCCGAGCCCTTGCAGTTTCGACTGCAAGAATTGCCATGAATCGCAAGATTCCACATGTTTTTGGAGATTACATTCACATCGAAAGGTCTATGTCCTATGAAAAACAAAAAAAATGTAATTTTTTATTACAAAGCGTTTAACAATATATGGGTTGATCTAAAAAAGGTACAAATTGCAATGGTTCACATGTATAAAATCACAGTAGAAGAAAGTTATGGTGTTCTAAAGTTTGCCTTGAAGTTGGATGAAGCACAGATTCAAAAGGGACAGAAGATGGAAAGAATTAGCATTTGCCTCATGAACATGGCATTGGACCATAGCAATGGTGAGGGCCAAGCTCCATTGCATAAGATCCAATCCGAGATGGAGATTTGGTGGATTGGTACAGCCTAGGTACCAATTGAAAATCATCAAATGTTGAAATGGTTGTTCAACCATACAGGTATTCCAAATATCATTAAGTCTCAAAGTGAAGGCAAAATGTTGGTAGTTGATGGGGTTGGTAATTTTAATGTGGAATGGCATATGAGTGCTGATTTAAAAACTATCAAATGTATGCTTGGAATATATAATGGTGCAAATGCAAAATATCCTTGCATTTATTGCATGGAAAGTATTGGATCCAAAGATTGGAGTAGTTTGCGACCAGTAAGAAGAGCCCCAAATAGAGACTCTATAGATTTGAGTAAATTTAAAAACATAGAAGACATCTAGGATCCCATTCTTTCAATCTCTCTTAAGAATATTCATATTTGTACTTTGCATGCAGAGATTAGAATAATCGATAAGCTTCTCAGGTTGCATCTTGACTACGCATATTCCATTAAGTCATTATCTTTATCAGATGAGTGTATTAATAAATGCGAGGCATTACTATCGAAAATGGGATTTCATGGGGGCCAAGTTCACTTGAGAAAGGATCCAATACTTTCAGGAAAAACAAGAGATATCTTGGCCGATGTCTCTATGGGAGCCTCAAAAGCTAGACGATTCTTAGGAAACCATTCAGGAAAGCAGGTGAATGCGGCTTGGGAGTGTTGGAGAGAGCTATTTGAGATCACAACAAATGTTGCAAGCACGCCGAGGCTTGCATTTCTTAGAATGGAGGTCTGGATACACCTTGATGTTTTTCTGAAACTCCTTAGGCAACATAAGGCAACATATACATATGCGGAAGAGTTCAAAAGATCAATCACAAATCTTGTTCAGGCGATAAAAGAGGCATGGGGAGAAAAAGATATCACTTTTTATATGGTAAAGTAACAATTATTTAATATGGGCTTATTTTTACAGGTTTTTCAATTGGTATAAAATTAGTGTTACTTTGTATTGCAGCATATTCTTCATATTCATGGACCTTACTTTGTGGAGGAGCATGGCCCCTTAGCAACTTATAGTAACCAAGGCATGGAAAAATCCCACTATCAAGCACGCACAAGTTATTTTCGAAGCACACGGCATGGGGGAGGAGTTACAAAAAGCAATGCTGATGCCAGGAGGCATATTCCACGGTGGATTCCGTGCCACGGTGGATTACGTGAGGTTTTACGGTGGATTCCGTAAACTTAGATGACCGGGGCTCATACACAAAGAGGATTCTTTGTGCGAGAAGTTGATGGGGACGCCTATCCTTTTCGGGCGTTTCATTAATTTAGTGTGTACATGGGTGATTCCATAGCGGGTGATTCCGCAAAATGCATATTAAATTAATAAACATTTATGAGTTTAGAGTGTGCACTCGTAATAAATTAAGGTTAGGATTTATTTCTAACCAGTTGATTTATTTATGTAGCTGAAGACTGCTAGGTATTCACTTTTGTCGGTTTAATTGTATTATTTTACTAACGATTGTGAATGCTTCAGTTGATGTGTAGAGATAGCAGCAGTGGCGGAGGAAAGCATTGGAGTCTAGCGGGTATTCGACTTTTGGACTATATTTTGATAGGCGCCACGCCTATATTTTGTTATGTCTATAGAGACATTGATTATTGATTATTATTTTGTATGCGCTTATGCGCCCGGATATGTTATTTCTATTTGGACATTGAGATTGGGCGTGCCAGACTCTATGGGCACCGTCCACTAGCTTTATTTTCCTATTTTTGTAGAAAGCAAACTCAAAAGCTAAAAAAGCTTGTCATATTTTTGTAATTGGGCTATTATTGAGCATGAAGATTGGAAATATACATAAAATACATGCTTTGTGAAGCGCTCACACAAGGCATGGGAGAGATTAAACCCAATTTGTCTCTTGCCTCTTGTCGTGCATGCTTTTACATTGTTTTTTGTGCAAAAAGGTAGAGTTCATTGTTCTTGGGAACCTTTAGGGATTCACTACGTGAGCTATCTGCGACCGATCTGCGCACCAGTGGTAAACCTTGCTCTGATACCACTGGTGCGCAGATCGGTCGCAGATAGCTCGCGTAGTGAATTCCTGAAGGTCCCCAAGAACAATGAACTCTACCTTTTTGCACAAAAAACAATGTAAAAGCATGCACGACAAGAGGCAAGAGACAAATTGGGTTCAATCTCCCCCATGCCTTGTGTGAGCTCTTCACAAAGCATGTATTTTATGTATATTTCCAATCTTCATGCTCAATAATAGCCCAATTACAAAAATATGACAAGCTTTTTAGCTTTTGAGTTTGCTTTCTACAAAAATAGGAAAATAAAGCTAGTGGACGGTGCCCATAGAGTCTGGCACTCCCAATCTCAATGTCCAAATAGAAATAACATATCCGGGCGCATAAGCGCATACAAAATAATAATCAATAATCAATGTCTCTATTGACATAACAAAATATAGGCGTGGCGCCTATCAAAATATAGTCCAAAAGTCGAATACCCGCTAGACTCCAATGCTTTCCTCCGCCACTGCTGCTATCTCTACACATCAACTGAAGCATTCACAATCGTTAGTAAAATAATATAATTAAACCGACAAAAGTGAATACCTAGCAATCTTCAGCTACATAAATAAATCAACTGGTTAGAAATAAATCCTAACCTTAATTTATTACGAGTGCGCACTCTAAACTCATAAACGTTTATTAATTTAATATGCATTTTGCGGAATCACCCGCTATGGAATCACCCATGTACACACTAAATTAATGAAACGCCCGAAAAGGACAGGCGTCCCCATCAACTTCTCGCACAAAGAATCCTCTTTGTGTATGAGCCCCGGTCATCTAAGTTTACGGAATTCACCGTAAAACCTCACGGAATCCACCGTGGCACGGAATCCACCGTGGAATATGCCTCTTGGCATCAAATGCTTTGGAGGAGCTATTCAATTGGTTTTTTCGACGACAACTTCAAAGAATGCAAATAAAAGACGGCAATGACACATGAGCAATCGCACTTTTATATATAAGAAAGAATATATACAAAGCTAGTTTTCCAAAACTCTCACATTCTCTTCCTCCTCAGGAATCTTTCCTCTATAACATAGAAATTTTTTTCTCTTGTAGCCATCTATAGATTTTACATCAGTTTGGTTTGCAGCCAAGGCGTAGGATGTGAACGCCAAAAAGTATCCTGCTCTAGAAGCAGAGTAACCTGGACCATAGCCAAAAATCCTAATTGCTGCAGTCTTTTCCAAAAACATTACTTTGTGAGCATTATATTGTAATCCTGAGAAACCTAAAAGCCTTGTAAGAGCTTTAATACAAAGTATGGGCCATGCTGCATCCTCTGAGAAACTACTATGAAGTACTAAAAAGGAATCAGGGTCAATCCTAGCCAAGTAGTGGCCGAGTGCAATGTCTTTCAATGTACTACCACCAGCTCTCAATCCTTTGCCACGTCCCAAGAAGTTATCTGTATCAGCAATCTCCAACTGCAAATAAAACCCATACTGAATGAGCGTGAAATGCAAACCTACCAATGTGTAAAAGCAAATTCAAAATTATCTTACCACTTGATTTTCATTGTACTCCAATTTAACTGGATTCCATAAATTTATTGATGATGATGTCTCATTGGTGTTAATCAATTCTTTAACATATTCAGACTCCTCTCTTCCAAAATTGGAAATCCCAAGTTGGCTTTGAATGTGATCGAAGTCCTCATCAGTAATACTCAACTCTTTCTCAGCTTCTTTGGCCTTTTCAAAACAAAGAGAGAGGGCCTCACCAGCATCAATAAACTTATCGTCTAGAGTTTCTTTATCAAGTTTGAGTATCTCTTCCTTTGATTCATTCTCTGTGTCAATTATCCCATTTGCAGCATCAGAAGCCTCTGCAATAATTGCTAGACAATAATCTTCCCTGAGATTGAAAAGTTTTTGAATATCTGACAGTAAAATGTACTCCTTGTCCTTGAAAGGTATAGATGGTAGAGAAGGAACAGTATGGTGAGAACTCTCATCAGTTGGAGGGTTTGTATCTCCTTGGCTCTCCTCAATGATAGTCTCAGCTTTGAAGTGAGCAACATCCAAATTCTCAGCAATAGAAGCCTCAAAATCTGCATCTACAACCTCCTCTGTTTCCTTTTCATCTGCCAGATCATCTAACATGCAAAAGCTGGCAGACTTTGCTCCTTCCAACTGTTGCTCATCAGCTTTCACAGGATATTTGATAAGGGTGAAAACAATAAAAGCAGCAGATTTTCTCATCATCTTGCAATTTTTGGAATGAGTGGAGCACAGTATGTCTCTTGCATAAAACCTGTCCAGAGAGTGGACACCACACTTCTTAGTAAACACTGACTTTTCATTTCTTGTTGACCCAATGGGAACATGGACATATTCATTTGTGCCAACTTCAATAGAAGGACCTGCAAGATTTTCAAACTCCAAAAAGTCCTCCAAAATATAATTTTTACAAGATTTCAAAACACTGTCAAGGTCCCAATCAGGATTAAAGACATTCTTCACAACTCCATAGAAAGAGAGATCCATTCCATTCTGAAGGAGAAAATCAAGAAGCCTCTTTGATGGAGTGATATTAGTAAGCTCTGATACTCCTTGACCTCTCATTACCAACTTTCGCTTCCCTCGAGATGTGCTTGGCATTCTCACACTGGTGGCAGAGCATGGAGAAGAAACAGAATGCACAGGCTCATCACATGTTGATGCCCTTGAGCCTTTTGAAAGCCTTCTTCTTTTACCAGTTCCTGGCAAAACCTTGGAGCCTAGAAATTCTGTGGGTTCAGACATGTTTCCAACTTGTGCTGATACGACGCGATAAGACTGAAACGCTTGACACGGATGTTCCTCCTTGCACCGTATCAGTGATTCCAACAAGCAACTTTACCAAAGGGCCGCAACCGTAAGGACGCGAGAAGAGAGAGCGAGAATTAGTGATCACGCGACCTCGAGCACTATGAGCTTAGGAGGCACGCTGAAGGAAGACTCTGCAGAACACCCAAAACGACGTGAACAGATGAAAGCGCGGAAGACAAACACTCGCTGTCACGCCGTATCAGGAGAAGAGATAGAGGTCCACAAAGAAATCGAAAAAAGCCGTACGGATTAGGGACACCCCCTTATGTAGGCGCGCAATAATGCCACCTGGCACTATCTGTTGGGCTTCGACACGTGGCAGTAGCCGTTGGCCGACACGTGGCTGACAAACACGTAGCAAACACATGGACCGGTCGTTAGTCGACACGTAGCATATGCACAATATGCGTGGACACATGGCACAATCAGTCTTAGACACGTGTCTGACACGTGTCATGATTGATGAGGGTATATAAGGGGTTATTTTGCCTACATGTACACTTTACATTTCTCGAGCTCTTCCGCCTTGCTTGCCAATATGGTGCGATCCAAGTCTTGCGCCTGCTGCGTTTCAATTCTCTCGTGTCGTATCGGTCATCGTCCTTACTTCAGAATGAGTGTGTCTCTTTGCTAATTTCTTCGCATTGGTGGTCTTTAGTCGATGTGCCGATACGGAGCGAGGACATCCTTCCGTAGTTTTTGTAACCTTCCTCTCGCGCCATATCGGCCTTCTGTCCTCTCCAATACGGAGCAAGGGTGTGTTTCCATAGTCTTCGTATTCTTCATATCGCGCCATATCGGCATTTCTCCTCTCGTCTCCGATACGATGCGATTGTCCTCTCCAATACGGAGCGAGGGTGTGCTTCCATAGTCTTCGTATTCCTCATATCGCACCATATCGGCATTTCTCTTCTTGTCCTCTCCAATACGGAGCGAGGGTGCACTTCCATACTCTTCGTATTCTTCATATCGCGCCATATCGGCATTTCTCTTCTTGTCCCTTCTCGCGCCGTATAAGCCCTATTGCATTTTTAGAAATGTGCTATACCACTTTTTGTCCTTCTGGTTCTTCTATTTGCTTCTCTGTATGGCAAGGACAAAGCAAATTGCAAGAAGAGTGTATCTGGATAGGAAGGACAATGGGGGTAGAAGAAAGTTACAATTTGATGAATCTGAAGAGGAGCCCTCTTCAAATATTGCTGAAGCTGGGCCATCATAGGCCCTAGAGCATTTTGCCATAGAAATCCCCCCTACACCAGGTGTTGGCCTAACATCTTCCATGGAGTTAAAGAATTTCAGTGCAGTGAATGTTTCTTCTCCTGAAGTTGAAGAGGCAAAGGGTGAGACTTGCCCTGTGAAGGATTCATCCCCTCCAATTGCACGTGAGCCTACATCTGTAGAAGCCACTGAACCTCCCAAGCCACAAACGAGAAAGAGGAAGTCCCGGTTCTTCTATATGCAGAGCTGTTTCAGTGAGATTAGGAAAGCCCAGAGAGCTACACAGCATGTCATTCCAAAGGCTGCTTTTATAAGAGTCGTTAAAGAGATCTCTAATAGATTGTCTCAAGTGGCAACTGTCTCTAGTCTAAATAAGAAGTGGCAACTCTCAGCCATTCTTGCTCTACAAGAGGCCGCAGAGGATTTTGTTATTGATTTCATGAACGATGCTTACATTGATGCTGCCCATGCTCATAGAATTACCCTTATGAATAAGGATTTCAGCATCATCAGCAGAATCAGGTATAGGTTCGATAAAGTGCTGAGGCCCTTGCCTTCCAACGATCAAAAAGCCCTTGAAATCCTTAACATTCCCCCGAAATTGTCCAGGAAAGGGAAAAAGCTAAAGGTTGAGGATGTAACTCACCTTTACTCTACAAGGGGTGCCACCCAGCAAGAGTCTTTCTTGAGTGAAAAAAATCAGGAGGTGTTGGAAACTGAAGACGAAGTTTACAAGAGGAAAGCCGCATCACTTGCTCCCGTCAACAAAGAGAGGATGCGCAAAGTGTATGGGCAGATACTTGTGAATGTTTCTGCGGAACCTGAGGAGGAATACCTTAGTATATCTCCCGAGGACAAGCCCATGTTGGAGAAAAGGGATGTCCAACTATCTGACTCCGTTGTTTTTTGTTGCATAAGGTAAGGCTTATATTTTTTGTTTTTTTTTGCATAAGGTAAGGCTTATAGGTTCAAGTATATTTTAGATGTAATTTGTATTGAATAGCTTTTGTTATTGACTGCAGGGCATTGGTCTCCTCTCTCACTCTCGATATCTGTAGAACCATATATATTGTTGATCCACTTCTCTCTTTGGAATTATTTGCAAGATCTGGGTCTAATATTTCACCATTTTTTCGTACCTTCGATAGTGTGACAAATTACCACATCTTTTTCCCTTATGTAGAAATGTATTTTTCTTTTCTGTAGAGGAAAATTTGTATTCATTTGCTTTCACCCTTCTACTGACCTCTATTTTGAATTTGCAGAGGGCATTGGAGTCTCAACGAAGCTTCCTTTTGCAGTGCTGGTAGACTTGTTTCTACTTTTTTGGATACTACATATGAGGATCTTGCTAATCCTCAAAGGCCTTATACGTTTCTTCTACAAGAAGTTCCATTGCAAAGCGATACGCATTCTTGTGGATGGAGAGTTATATCAAATATTTGCAGAACAGTGGATTCAAAGTTGTTACAAATAGAAGGAGTGAATGTAAGTTAATTTCATTTGATGTTTGTGTAACCCTTATCATGATTTCTTTTCACTAACTTATAACATTTATTCTTACAATGTAGAGACTATCCTAATTCATATGTTTGGTGCATAAGGGAGAGATGCATTGAGCTGATTCTGGACAAGGCAATCACACCATATGATCCTGACTCCCCTCTTCCTCCCAAAACTTCAATGGCCAAGGGCACAAGCAAGGGAAAGGGCATGGGAAAGGGTAAGGGCAATGGCAATGGCAAGGGCAAGGGCAAGGGCAAGGGCAAGGGCAAAGGCAATGGGACCACTGCTTGCAGAGTCTTAAAAAAAGGAATGCCAATGCTTTCTCCTCTGAAATTTGATCCATCCACTCTTAAACCCCAAGAAAAGAGACTACCTGTAAATGTGAAATTCTTTCAACAATCAAAGAAAGGCCCTGTGAGAAAAAACATCTTTGAAGAAATCAATAAAGAAGCCACAAAGCCAACAAAGGAGAAGGCAGTAGATAAAGAATCAAAAGAGCAAACATAAGCATACACGAGCCTTATTATTTTGGCTTTGTACATTTATATGACATTTTTGTACCTCATGGTGTAATGAAAATTTTCACTTATAAATCGAATGTAATGTACATTTTATTTATATACATTCGAAAGGCAACTTGCTTCATGATAGCTTATGAGTTCCCACTAAAAAATATCTTAAGGATAGTCTATTAAGATAAATTCCTGCAAAGTTTTCATTCTCAAGGCTTAAAACTCACAATTGTGGGAGACAAACAACTTGTACAAGAGAAAGAGCACTCGGCTCTTTTACCAATTGTTACGCCATTCACTTTGAACTTATATCTAGGGGATGTATTGTCTAGCAATTCCAAGGTATCCCTCACATCTTTCAGACTCCAATTGGAAGTAACATTCACCTTCTTTACTTCTTCATGCGGCAAAACGTGCACCGCAAGTTTATATGGTGTGCAATCTGTATCGGAATCCAAGGGAACCCAAATACCCAATCTTAGTTTGTATCTCCTGTAATCAAAGCCCAAAGCAGGAGTTTGGCGAGGGATACTGTAAGCCAAAGCCAAGGATTGAGGGCATGCACTGCACCTCAAGATATCACCCTTATGGTTGCACTCTCTAGATTTCCAAAGTGTCCCTATAGTGTTGTCCAAATCCTCTTCCAAAAAGTTTCTACTTAGCCAGGATACCTTCATTCTTTGTAAATTTGTTGTTTTGAAGCAAGCCACGAAGATATGGAGGGGTACAAACCATTATAAACGTATTCTTCTTGAGATCCTTCCAACTATCATGGACTTTTTAATATCCTGAGATATTTTGAATTTGAAACTCTACACCGTTACCTTGTTAGGAATCTCCCAGTTTAGAGATGAAAGACTTGGAAATGGCAAATCTTCAATATTCCCATACCTATCCACTTTAGAGGGAACCACATACTATGCATAATATATAAAAACCTTGCATTCACTAAAAAAAGACACAGTTTGATCGGCATAAATAATGTCTGCCAATACCTTATGAATGGCATGGAAAGTCCCACTTAGGCTTTCCACAGGTTGCCATTCAATACTTGTTGACGGAAAGATATCTACAATGACGAACCGTTTATTAGAACTTGCATAAATGGAAAAGAATTATATGTGTTATTCAACTAATAACTTACAATGTGTTTGTTGGGGAACACGTTCGTTTGGAGGCAAGTGCATATCCTTGGCCATGTAAACATGTTGCACCTTGACAAACCAGCCTTCGGGCATAATTTTGAAGGCAATGATACGCCCCTTCCAGTGATGTTTTATATCATCTCGTTTTCTTCTTTTCACTTTATGAGAGCCCTTGCAAGATGGCAACATGGTAACCCAATCGTTTACAGTAAAGGTTTTGGGCTCCCAATTTCTATCTGCTCCCTGGCTATAGACTGTGCAAGAGTGTATTAAACGAGAAGGGCGTCTAGAGGAAGCCATGAAAAGAATGAAAGCGCAGAGAAAGAAGCTCAAAGAGGGGTGAATGAACTAAAAAGTAGCGCCAAGAACACAAATGAGAATGTATTGGGCGCCAAAAACAATATTGAAAGATCTCCCGACTTTCAAAAAACTCATTATTAATTTCATCACATCTCTGTCACGTATTTTGTCAAATTTGTAAGTAAATAACGTCTTTGGGACTTCAAAACATGTCAGACTTTAGGGGTTTTGGCTAAAAAAGAAGAGAGAATCACGAAATGGACTCCACTATCTCTAAAAAAGAGGAGACAAGAATACCATATTCTTGCACATGTGGCGAACTCTCTTTGGCCCTTTCCTTAGTCCCGTGATTAACAAAAGTGCATTTTTTGAAGCATTTTTGGCCCTGATATCCTTTCCTTCTCTACAATGTTTGATGTAAAGTGCTCATAACCAATGGGTTCAAGAGCTATCCTCTCACTAGGTTGCACATCTTGCAAAGGGACCACTACCTGTGCGGACCGTTGGTTTACAAAATGAGCTTTTTAACTAATTGATGGCTTAATGACATTTAGAGGAGCTAGGAACAAAGACACATTTTGCATCATGCTTCTTCTACCATTCAAGTTGATCATAGGGGCATTGATTGCACCTTGATCTCCACTAACCAATCCCAAATTATTTCTAGGACGTTGAGGCTTGAATTTAGATTTTCCCTCAATGCATTGACCACTTGTAAGCGGGACTCTACTTTCTCTGCTCAAGTTATAGCAGCATATATATCTGCTAGAGGGACACTACTCAACTACATTTGGATATTGAAGTCCAATCCACGCAAGAAATATTGCAATTGGATAGTAGGTGGAATAGGAATAGAGGCTTGCAATTTTTGAAAGACCTATTTCATCTTCTTGGCATATGCTTGGGCATTTTCATGGGGCTCTTGACATGTTGCATTTAGAACACATAGCTGATATTGTCCACCTCTCTCCAGGGAAAAATTCCCTTTGAAAGCTTGCAAATAATAAATCTATTGTGGTTATGGTACCCACTTCTAAGCCATGATACCACATTGTAGCCCTTCATTTCAAGGTCATGTTAAAGAACATCATTAAATGTCCCTTATCCTAAATTTGATAATTAAACATGAGTTCCTAGGACTCACTAATGTGAAGCTCCGCATCCTCCTCTGCTAACCCATTAAAGATGGGTAGAGGATAACCTAAAGTTGGAAAATTTGGTGTTCCTACAAGAATTGCAATAGGTTGTACCATAACGACAACCAAATTTGTTATAGAAATTTGTGATGATGTGACTATGTGGAGGCGAGCAACCACCAAGACCCACGGACTGCTTATTCTTCAAGCGTTTCAAGCTTAGCACTAATGGCTACCTCTCACATAGTCGATGTGCTATCTATCTCTACAAATGTAGTGAGCTTACCTCCATGCCCGATTGTGTTGCCTCCTCTCCCAAGCACAACGATAGCTCCACGATCCAATTGCAAGCTCCAAGTGAGCTCAATCCTCAATCTCCACGCTCCAAGCTCCATTTCTTCGAGCAAGAGAAGAGAAGAGAAGAAGAGAGGAGAATATGGAGAGCTTCTCCATCACTGTCCCTCATCCTCACACACTCACTCCCTCACACTCTCACACTCCCTCTCTCAACCACAAGCTCAAGCAAGCAAGAAGAAGAAGAAGAAGAGGAGAGCCACTTTTGGCCACACATAAGAATGAGCTTCTCATTCACTTTTCAACTTTATATACAAAACCCTAACTCCCTTTTGGGTGGTTATCCCATTATTTACTTTTTTACATGGGTGGCCATGGCCTAGGTCCTTTTTTCCATTGTCCTCCTATCTTTCTAACTTCCTTCCTACCATCCATCTACCTATACAATTTGCGTGCGCTCTTAAAATAAATCATGATGCACCTTACGCTCCTTTACAAAAGTATTGACTTGCGCTTTTCTTGTGCGCCTTTCTCCTTGATTCAGGAGTTTTCTGCATTTCTTGTGTTTCTATATTTTTCTTGGCACTCCTTTGTCTTTCGTTTCACTTTTCCCTTAGCCTTGTCTTTTGCTTTACATTTTTCGGATTTTCCACCTTGTTCGTCTGAGGGTTAACAGACTATAACTCCACTTAAAGTGGGTTGAATTACTAGGAGAAGAGAAGCACTAGAGCTTCCTCCTCCTCCTAACAGACTGTTTACTAGGATCACTAAAATCTCTCCCTTGTAGGGGATATCTAACTACTACATTGAGGGGAATACCTCTTAAGTATTTCAGCCTGCCATCTAGCCGTTCCAGCTCTTTCTTGTTTTTGAATCTCAGCTTGATAGTGTTTATCGGGAAACAATGGATCTGTCTTGATGATCTTTGGCATAAACTAACTAATTAGTCCCTATTCAACCATGAATCAGAAACTGCTACTTATTAGCAACTCCTTGCAAATTCACCACCTGTCGAGACAAAAAATGGGCCCGACATTAACTCTGGAGCTCTAGCAAGGCCTCTTAAACTCACATAAACAACCTCGTGGTCTCATGACCAGGAGAATATAGACACTATAAGCTGATTAATCCAGAGAATGCATTTGTAGATACCATCTCTAAATCATAGTCCAACTTCATGCCCTTTCTAACTCCAAGAAAAAGGAGCACCTTGCACCACAAATGAAGAGAGCACCCTAGCTTATCATTGTGGCTCCACTTCAGCTCTCTTACATCCTGGGGATTAGCCCCAAGATGTGATGTTTCAACATAAAGCACATATGCAACATAGTATTCTCTTTTAGTAAAATGTTCTACTAGGGGATAATATAATCCTTACCACATCAATCCCCAAAGGAAATGATAACACTAGATCTACGGCTTAGGAAATCTCGCACTCAACATGGGTCAATCATTCGAAATCAAGTGCTATGCATCCAGGAGGTAATTCTCTTGATACTACACTTATGGAAATGCATATGTGAAGTGAATGGCATATGTGCTCAAACAACTAAACTTATATATCAATTAGCATGGATGTGCACAAATAGCCCTTTCATGATTTTACTCTAACGTATTGCATCATTGTTAAGGTAGCACTAAGTTAACCCATGCTACTACCATTTTTAAGACATAAATCAAACAAATTCTATACGATAGAATTTGCATAAAATCAAAATTCGAATCATACTTAACTCCCACAATCCCTTCCCCCTACCATTTAAAATTTTGCATTCGATGGATAGGTTAAAGGGGATTTTCATGTATATTTTATTTATGTAGAAAGTGATAAACATGTATTTTGATATACAAACTAGGGTAAACTAAGAGTAAACCTCATGCTTTATCTCTGTCATACTTGCACAAATATATTTCTAAATTTTCATAATTTTTTAGATGTACAAACTATTTTTTCTCTATTTTCTTTATATAAATTGCTATAGCTTTTTATTTTTTTGAGTCAATTAAGATACACTCAGTATTTGTAGCATCTTGATAGCCACAAATTGGTGCCCAATATTGTATATGTACCTTGTTGAAGTTTTTGGAGTTTCTATTTGTATCCACCTCACTTTATGCAATACCAAGCCATATTGGATATACTGGATCTAAAGGCTTACTAAGCACAAAGTCATCTTTCTTAATATCAAGCATTGGTTCAAATGCATGTTTGGGTCGTTTGCTGAGAGGACCACAATAGTGATCATCCAACTCTTCCAATCCAATAAATTCATCTACATTATCTACATCTATACTAGTTACATCACTTTTTGTTCTTGGCCAAAAATCTATGAAAAATATATCTTCTTGGACATTTGGAGTTTTAAGAGCATAGATCATATGTTTCCAATAATCAACCATTGGTGTTATAAACTTTGTGAACTCTACTTCATGTCCTTGTACATTCAAATAATCTTTAACTCTACTTACTACTTCTTGATGATCCTTAATGTACTTGAACATGGGCAACAACATTAGATATGGGCAACAACATTGGAATGCCTTTGGAAGAGTAGGCTTTCCTACAAAGTCTCTCTTCCATAATTCAATGCCATCTTCTCTTGGTAACTAGTTTGAAGAATTTAGATGCATCTTGTATTGCATGATATGTGTATCTCCTTGCATATAAAACCGAAATTGAAGAGGTCTTGAGTGATCAACAAGTGTATCTTTGGAATCAAATGAGTATCCCTCAATGTATCTCTTAAAGTCAAGCACATGTGTCAATAAGAAAGGTGTAGTACTTCTCATCTCGCATGATTCAAAATGTTGCATAAGATGAGGAAAAGTGGTCATGCTTGTCCTTAGCTTCTCTAAAAAATTTCTGAACATTGCATCAATGTTTTTATGTGTATGACGACCCACCATGAGAAACCCAAGCTGGATCATCTTCAATGTTCCTCGTGCAGCAAGCAATGATAGATATGCAAAGAGATAGTGATTTTTATTTTCTAATCCAAAATTATCAAGTTGAAGTACCAAGTTCTCTAGCAATCATTTGAAATGATGATGGCCATCTTGTGGTGTATTATCTTCCATGCATGCTTTATTTTGTGCAACACCTTGATGGTGATCTAGTGCTCTTTTCAAGTTGAGGACATTTAGTAGCACAAAGGTTGATCTCAGCATTCCATCTACTTGTAGATCACCATTTGCATGTCTATGCAGTCACTCCAAGTTCTTGAAACACAAGGACAATGAGGCAATTGTGAAGTTAGGATCGTGAGGCCATAGATCAAGTGAGAAATGCCCATATCTGCCTTCTCCATGCCCATGTATAATCATGCCTATTAAAGAAACTAGTAGTTGAGTAGATCTTTCAATCTCTTTTGATTGAAGCCTTAACCTAGGGATAGCTATCTTTTGCTAGTCCATCTTATCATGTATGATGCACAAGTTTTTCTTTGGATCTAATGCTGAGGCCAAGCGCCAATTGTAGTATATGTTCCAACAACTTTGTTGTTGTAGCATGTGACATTGACGCTCTTTTAGAAGCATATTTCACTCTTGAAGACACTTTGTTTTGCTGGAAGTTTCTCTTTGATCTCTGAGCAAATACTATGTTTGGAGAATTCACTTGTCTTTGCTAAGGTTACATGCTTGAACTCTATGTTCCAAATACGATTGAAGGTGGAAAAGGACATTTTCTTACATCCAATACCATTCAATGTTGCATTTACTTTTGCCCATATATCTACCTACTTGTAAACATCTGGGATGACCAATTGTGTCTCCCTTGATCCATCTTGCATTGTTCTACTCTTATGTGGCATTTTCTCTACATTCTTTTTGACAAAGTCTCTAAGGATGGCTCTTTCCATCTCTCTGTGATCCCAACTTGCTCTTAGTACCCCCTATTTCCACGCATTTCCCTCCTCACACCATGCTCAAATTGTGTTTTGTACTTATAAAAAGATGTATTTGGGACTCCATGAATCTCATACCATGCCCTTCCGCATACCACTTGTCCATTGAAGATGAAGCTGTATTTCATTGTTTCCACATGATCAATCTTACATGATGATTCAAACTTGTCATAAACATAGTTTGTGGTCTTCAAATTGCAATCCCCAAAAGTATTTCGTAATTGTTGCATTTTTTCTCTATCAGCAAATAAACAACACTTTTCTTGGCATTAATCAATCATGGAAACCTATGAAATGGAGTCCATAGAAGTCCTCAAGTTTGCACCTTTAAGGGAAATGATTCGAGGCTTTCTATTGACTATACAATATAATCTTTTCTGAACAAAAATTTGATTTTTTTGCAAAAAAAAATAAATCTTCATTGGTATCTTCCATCTTTTTGGCACAAGCATTTGTAGAGATAAATTGCATGTATGATTATTGTTATAGCAACGGTGTTCCATCATCAAAGGTGACCTGTTTAATAGGCCATCTTTCCAAAGTGACACAGTGAAGGTTATCACGTAAATATGTTCATGTGGTTTGATCAAGGGACTTATCTACCACCACACCAACATCCTCTTCTCCCAACAATTTAAATTTTATCACATCATATGGAAAAGCCAATAATATAACCCTTGTCCTAACACACATCGTGTTGCCTTCTGTCCATAGCATCACTTTACATTCTCTCCAACTTTCACGAACGCTAAGCACATCAATAACCTTAGAAGGTAGGACATGGTTTGATTTGCAATCATCTCCTTCTTCATGAATTGTTATTGAGTTTGAAACAACCACTATATCTTTCTTTCCCCATTTTGCAAAACCACGTGCAACTTCATGAACCTTCATTGCATCAATTCTTGGGAATGGAAAATATGCTACTACATTTGGATATTTATTAATAGCCCCATTGAAATATATCTATCTTGAAGTGTTTCTCAATGGCATGTCTCATTTGAATGCATTGCATGCACTCTCCCAAGTACAACAATCTCATGATCAACTAGCAAAATCACAATTTCTCCAGAATAAAATTCATAATTCATGATAATTGTACAAGTGAGAAAATGGAGATTTTATAATTTGTATATTGTCACCTCTTAGAAAGAAGAAAATAGTAATGAAATTGCTAAATACAATGAAGTATCAAGTTTTGTTGAAAAAAAAAAGCACTAAAACATTAGATAGAATGAGACCAACATCCATAATATAAAGTGTTAATGGAAACATCTTACAGAAAGGGGATAGATTTGGCCATATGGCCAAAAATAAACTTTCTCATGAACTATGCCCTAAACTAAAGAAGAAAATATTCTTCTATTATTTTTAGTTTCCCTTGATTTTACTTTATTTTATTAGCTACTCTTTACATAAGCAAAAACTTCTTTGTGTGTTCTCATTGGGGAAAGATATAGCAGATGGTCAAAACTTGTATTATATCTATTCAACACGAGAACAATGATTGAAATTCTTTATAATGTATATAGGAATAGATTTAGCCACTTGGTCAAAAATCTATTGTATATATTCCACACCATAGCAAATATAAAAATTATTTATGATCCCCATAGAAAAAGATATAGTCGAATGATTGAAACCTTTGTTGCATGTATTTCACATGAAAAAAAGGATAAAAGTTCATTGTGGCCTCCATAGAAAAATATTTAGCTAAATGGTTAAAACCTCAAGAAAAATACATACAACAAGGATAAAAATTCATTGTGATGTTTATAAGAAAAGATTTAGCCAGATGGTCAAAGCATGTATTCTATGTAACCTAGATGATAGCAAGGATAATAATTGTTTATGATATCTATAGAATAAGATTTAGCCAAATGGTCAAAGCCTTTTTGTATGTCAACAAGGATAAATATTTTTTTTAAATCTCCATAAGAAAATATTTGATCAAATGATCAAAATCTTTATTTCATGTATTCCACATGACAACAAGGATAGAGATATTTTAATGAGAAACATGGACCTCGTGCTTAAATGTTCAAACCACAAGAACCTCTAAAGAATAGGAGATTTCATTCCCTATGATATGAAGCTATAAAGTTTGAGAAAATTTCACCATCAATTAGAAGCTATTTGAGAAGGAAAGATAATTTGTATCATGGTTAAATATTTATAAATCTTATAATACCTACTTGTTCATAACAATAAAATGTATCATATTGCATTTTGTTTTTACGTTATACTATTTTAGTCTAAATCATGTTATATTAATATATTGTACTATGTTTATATTATGGAATATAATATCAAAATATATTTTTAATTTAATTTATTAATAATTAATAGATCTAATCGAAATATATTAAATCATATTCTATAAGATTATGCATATTTAATGTGTTTAATATGTAACGTATAATATCATTGAGGATTTTGAAGCCACCTTAGTGACAGTTCAAGAGTAGAATCTCTAGCAAGGTAGGATAGGGAGTGTATAGGTGATATCTTTAGTTTTGAAAATAGGGGCAGTGTCCCAAATCATGGGTTTTGGGGGGGGGGGGGGGAGTCTAGGGAAAATGCTCCAATAAGAGTCTGGGGGCAGTGTCCTTGGTGGGGATCTAGAGGCAACGCCCCCAACAGGGGTTCCAAAGGGGTATCCCTTGGGGGGGTTTTGGAGGCAGCATCCCCGATAGGGGTTTAGGGGCAATAGCCCCAAAGGGGAATCCAAGGGGGGGCAGTGCTTTGGGTGGGAGTATGCAAACAATGCCCCCAGCAGTGGGATCTGAGGGCTATCGGTAGACCTTAGCATGCAACGATATAGCAATTACGTGATTTTTGAAAAATTCATGACTTGAAATCTTTAAATAAATTAAATAATAGTTACAAAAATAATATCTAAATCTACTTGTATTTTGTAACAAGTTATGGTAATGCGAATAGAGCAATACATTAAATGATCTCTTTCACGAGATCGGTCTTTACAACTAACCATGAAATTTTTTAAAATGAGTTTGACTTTCTCTCCCTCTCTCTTCCACATAACTCTCTAATATGAGTGTTTTCTCTATTGCATTTTTACAGTGCAAGTTTTGCATCTCTAATCCTCTGTGTTTTTATCTCTGCTCCTATCACCCCTCTCTTACTATAAGTTTTGTGGCCCTAATATTTGGCGATTCTCTCCCTGCTCTTCTCTAAGTACTCTCTATTGTTTCATTTTCTCAATTGAAATAGATTGTGTAGTGCAAATCTTGATTCAAATATGGGTATTGTGACCAAAATGACCTGCGTCTTCAACTCATAAATCTTGCTCCAAGGGTTCAGCAATTCTACAAGGCAGTGAATGATCGCCACTCCACAACATGTCTGCTCTACTTGATGGGTGATTTTTATTACATTCTAAATAGCAGAGATTACTTAATTCTACTAATTACAATAGGTTTTAAACTCTTCACTACTTTATTTCTGATTTTAGGTTAAACTACACTAATGATTTGATGCTAGTGATGCTCCACTTCTTTTCTAATCTCTAACTAATGCATACTCTCTCTTGATCAATTCAATCCATACAATTACTACAAATCACACTAGTAATCTTTCATATGATTAGTATAAAATGATATTTAAGATCAAGCACCACAAACATTATCTAAATAAGAATCATGTATGAAAATTAAATGCAATCTTTACTTTTGTAGCAATGAGATTCGGCACTTACTCTTGGAAACTCAATGTCTTCTTCTTTTTCGCAATTGCTTGATTGATCTCTTAGAGTGCTTGTCTTTTTTTATGCCCACTACCTTGCAACCGAATGATAGCTTATTTGATGTGAATATGAAAAACATGATTTTGTGCAATGTTAAAAATACTCTCTTTGCTGTGAATATGAAATATATGATTTGTGTAATGCTGAAAAAACTCTCTAGGATATAGATATCAAGTAAATCATTTGTGCAATGCTTTCATCAATGAGTGCTTTCAAAATACTAACCTTTCCTTCTATTGTGTGATGCTATATACCTTAAGGTTTCGCCTCAATGCTAAATATAGCCTTATATTTCTTATATTGTTCACTAATATTAGAGCATTTTATCAAGTTCTTATGCATCATATTATACTTTACTATATAGTAGTCTATATTATACTATATATGCATAGTAAAAGCATTTTTGTAATATTTGATCGTTACATTTTTTATGATTTTACAATAAGCATATGGCCATACAATACTTACCAATACTCAATAAACCATATTACATGGAATGCAATATATGATTTTGCTATAGGATGAAATTTGATCTTCTAACAACACATATCATGATCTTTCATCAATCTATAGATTAGACCATATGGTCAAAAATTTTCTTACAATATAAGAAGTACTTTTTGTTATTTTATCCAATATAGTTTGAGATTTGGCCATGTGATCAAATCTTTTATTATAATATAATATGTAATTTGTATTATTTTTTCCACTATACTATTAGATTTAGCCATGCGGCCAAATCTTCTCCTTAAGCTTTCTCTTGGCCAAAATAAGGAATCTTGTAGTATCACAATATCTTGCAATAAATCAGCCACTTTGCTCATTCTACTACAAGAATGATATTTTGCCATTTGGTCATATGCTTTCTTACATTATCAACCCTTACTTACTTCTAACACGAAAGACTATTTTCTACTTAGAATTCCTTACTTTCTATCATTTGACTGTGTGGTCAAATCTTGCCTTGCAACAAACAAACCACTTTTTTGGGAATTGATCCTGAAAAATTAAGACTAAATCTATGGTGGGTTCAATCACACAGAGTTTGGGTATGCTAGATTTGGTCGTATGGAAAAATCTTCTAAGACAAACATATTTTATATTATCTCCAAAAAAGAAGGCCATATTCTACTTGGAACTCCTTAATTACCTACTATATTTACAGGAAGTTTGGCCATGTGGTCAAAACTTGTCATGCAATAAACGAACCACTTTGTTTCCATAAGCCATTTGTTTTATTTTAATTTTTCATAACTTCTTATCTATATGGTTATATACAAATATCATATCATTTTGCAACAAATAAACCACTTTGTCCATTCCACTGAAAAATAAAAAGTGGCCATATAATCAAATCTTTCATTTTATTATCAGTGCTAGCATCCAAGAATCCCCCATTCTTGTTTCATTCATCCATATGATCAAATCTAATCTCATACAGCTTGCAAACAATGAGACCACTTTTTTCATTCCACTATAAAATGATATCTGTCTATATAATCAAATCCAATTTCACAACATGTTGCAACAAATGAATCACTTTCTTCATATGGTTATGAAACTAGATTTGGCCTTATGGTTAAAACTAGTTTATAAAAATATAGATATCTTGTAAGTCTCACCATGAGGTCAAATATCCACCTTTCAAGTGTCCTTCACATTACCTTATGTTGATTTTTGTGGGATTTGCTACTTAGACACATTTGTTTATATGTGAATCTCATATCACAATAAACCACATCCTATGTTTAACTAGCCTTTAAAAACCATGACCAATTTTCTAATCTCATAGATAAGTCTTATGACTAAATAGGATTTGAGCACATGGCTAAAACCAATGGCAAAGTTTCTAGAACTTTCAAGGAAAACTTACATGTACAATAATTAAAATGTTAAATTTGGGCCAAATGGAGTCGTGAGATTGCTACATAACCACATTGATATATGGGTGGATCTCATATTGGACTAAATCTCGTTCTTTGATTAAATAGGATTTGACCACATGGCCAAAAACCTTAGCAAAGTTCCTAGAGTACGATCCTTGCATAGGAAACTTATATGGAGAAGATATCCAATGTTAACTTAGGGACAAAATCATCCATGAGATTTTTTGCATAACCACAATGATTTTTCACTATATCTCATACCACACTGATAGTCAACATTTTATTATCTCTTAACCATTTGGTTAAGCCCATGGCCAAGTCTCACTATTAATAGAAATTGATCTTCTAGATAGAGTCCATGGCAAAGTTTCTACTATATGATTCTTGCAAGAGAAACATAATTAATGCTAACTTAGGGCCAAAATAATCCATGAGATTTGATACATAAGCACATCTACTTATGTTTAGATCTCATACCACACTTAATCTCAAATTTTAATCTTTCATTTTATGAAAGAGTCCCTTTGGAGTATATTTATCTTGTATTTTGTAAAATCTTGTTGTGTTGTGTTTTCAATTTTTAACCTAGAAATCTTATACATTATTTAGGTTTTATGAAATTTGACTATTTGTAGATCCATTTTTGTTTGACAACTTTTTCTCTTTGTAGAACTATTTAATGGCAAAGAAAGGCAGCATGTCCAAAAATGAGACCCAAACCATTGATGGAGTTAGTGGTGATTTTGTGTATCCATGGTATGTGGATGTTTATGAAAGTCAAGAAAAAAGGGTCAAAAATGTTCTCTTTTTAACTTTAAAGAGTGATATTGCATTTTTTCAACAAGATGGTGTCATAGAGAAGGTAATATATGGATGTGGTGGGAAAGAGGGAATACCATGATGTGGTACACAAACTTGATCCTTTGTCATTTCACTTTTCACATATTAAAGATGATGATGAATACTCTTTGAAAAAAATGGGTTGGACCTTATTTGAGGAGGTAAAGGGCACAGAAGACATTATATCAACATTCCAAGCTATCCAAAATAGTGAGCTACTTTTCCTATCAAGAAAAGGTGATCGCCCAACAAAAGAATGAAGCTCCAAGATAAACAAAAAAACTTGAGATCTTCACCTGCTCCTCAGGAAGAAAATAATACACCAAATCCCACAAGCTCAAATTCAAAAATCACCTCAACAAAGTTCCTTGTCACAAGCTCTAGTTGTTAGTATGGCTGCTAACACTAGTGAGAATGATGCCACTTTACCGTCCATGCTGGAAGTTACACCTGTAAAGCCAATAATTTCTCTTGAGGTCAAGGGAGTAGAAAGAACATTTGATTTTCCTGAGATAGTGAAGAAGAAGGGAAAGAAGGAATAATCTAGATTTCACGTGTTTAAAAAGTTCTTCCCATTTGGTCCAACAACACAATTTCATATTCTCATTGATAGGTGCTATGAGGCACCTCCTTTGTATGCTTATAGGTCACTATGTTGGGATTATGTGGAGAAGCTAACCATGTCTTTCATAATGGATCCCATGAATCTAGCAACAACAACATATCTTATGCCTTTTGTACAAAACAACAATGAGAAGAGACCCATGCATCGTGATGAGATGGATGCTAATAAGTTGGACACATAGTTATTGGAATATATCAAGGCTTCACTCAATTCATGCATCAAAGATATATGTTCAAAGTAATACTGCATATTGTCTAGCAACTAAGCATTTATACACCATGAGAAATGCTAGAATATTAGTTGATTGTTCTATTGAAATATGCATTGAGCTTTCATGAATGACAAATATGGAATCACATAATGTTATGAAGAATGCCCCTTATATTGAGCAACTTCAACAATTAAGAGATCACTGGCTAGCATTTGGTTCTCCACCAAAACCCCAACAAGGGATTTCTAAGACAAGCTCTCAACGAGTACCATCGCAGGTAATCACATATAAGCTTACCTTGTCTTTTTGTGAAGACTAGTGTGATGCTCTTTCTTTTGTTATATCCTCACTATTTTGATCTTTTTTTTGTAGAGATTTGTGGCATACATTAGAGAAAAATGGGCATCTAGAGATTGCCATATGATTGTTAGCTCCCAATAAATATTTAATAATTGGATCAAAATCATGAAGAGATACTCTGGAGCTGAGCTTATATCCCAGGAGGAGAGTTCGAAAAAGAAGGGAAGGCAACCTTCTTCTACTGCATTTCATTGCCTTATGGGTCTAAAGGACAGAGACACCCTTACACTACAATAGGAGATCAATGAAAATTTTTCTTAGAAACAAATGGGATAAGGAAGATATGATTGATATGGAAATAAGGGCTAAGAAAATCAAGCAAGATAGGGTCTTAAAGGAGGAATTAGTCACTCTTTTTTATGCCTCACTTTGAGATATTAGCACTGTGATGAAGACTTGGAAAGAGCTTGTTGATGACTATGATATCAATGATAAAGTCTACACAAGATTTTAGGCATTTGCAATGATTGGGTATCAAAGAAGCTCACACGTGGAGCTGATGCAAGGTCCCTTACAAATGGAGCAAAATATATTGTGAACTTCTAATTGGAAAAAAAAAATCCTATTCTATCTTCCACTAGTTCACCTTGGTGTGTATATGTTTTCGAATGCAAACTAGAAATCTTTAATCTTATACATAATGTTTACAGAGATCCAATTACCATTGGGGTTGTTGTTCTAGGTGCAACACATGGAGTTGAGGGAATGAAATGGGACATGTGAACCTAAACAATTCATGGTGTATGTTGGCTTCCTTCAATGGATAGAACCTTTGCTTTTGGATCTATAGATTCCTTTTTGGTTTTGATATTAGTGACATGGAAAAAAGCTTCATCAATCTTGAGCGATAGATAAACAATGTCAACAAGCCTTCCATTTTTTACTTTGAAAGCTTGGACCAAGGAGTGCAATGATGAAGACTTTGAAGAAGACCAGAGGATTGCAAATGCCATTTTGAGAATTAAAATGAAAGTCATGGGGACTACAATCAAAGCATTCAATGATGCTCATGAGATTGTATTTGATGTATATGCAAGTGGACTTGCATCTAAGGTGGCATTAGTAAATCACATGAAGACTATTGTAGTGGTTTGCAATACTCAAGAGTAAAGAGAGGTTGAAGCACAATTATGGAGATTCCATGAGAGTACCAAACAAAATTCAAGTTCCCAGGAGGTTCCTCCTACTAAAGTTCAAGTTCTTGAAGTACCACCCGAGGGCATAGAAGAATCAAGCCAAGATATAGCAAGTCTAATTATGAAGGATAAATTGAATGCTACTTCAAGTGTTTAAACTTTGTTCCTTTTCCTTTCATCAAGGAGGACACATTGATGCAATTTTGGTTTTTTTCTCGAGAAGTTACCTCCATTAGCATTTGCGATATTTTCTTTCTTTGGTGATATTGCTTAAAGAAACTATATCTTTAGTTTTTTTAATTTTTTACAAAAGGTATCAAGCATGTTTGGTTTAAAAAATCTATTTAAGTAAATATTTTTCTAAAATAGTATTCAAGAGCTCATTAAAATATATCATCCTTGGTAAGGATAACTGTTTAAAGGAGATATTGTAATCTAGTGTGTAAGAATACTTATCATAATGAAAAGTTTGTATTGTGTAATTATCTTCTCATGTTAGTTTTGGTTAGATTTATCGACATGATCAAATCTCTTACCTCTTATAATCTACTTTACTACATCACTAGTGTATTGTCAAGATTGTGGGAGAGAAGGAAGGAGTCTCGCTTGAAGCTTTCTTGCTTGCACAATGGGGGAAGACACACAAGGGTGGAGGCTGAAAACAGTTTTCCTCTTCTTAGTTGTGTAAGCCAAAAGAACTCTAGTACAAAGAAATAGAAGAACCCTATATATGGGTTTCAAACCAAACTCAACTAACTAAGGTGGCATACTAACTGAGCCACGAACTAGAGTAGATAAGGATAGCTATCATGTAGCTATTATTCATGGGCGGTGTACCAACCGCGTCTGCAACTGACAAGTCGGTGACATAAATACACAACGGTCACCCTGGCGTATCACGAGTGGAGCTCGATATCTCAACACTCCCCCTCGAGCTCAATCCCAATTCCTGCACACCAAGCAGGTCTCTGAACTTGCGTAGCTTCTCTGCGCCCAATGCCTTCGTGAATATGTTAGCTACCTAATCCTCTGTGCTGACATAAACTAGATCAATAAGACCTAGTAAAACCCTCTCTCGCACATAGTGATAATGCACCTCAATGTGCTTTGTTCTAGCATGATAGACTGGGTTATTTGCCAAGTGTATACTACTCATGTTGTCACAATAAATGACAACTGGTCCATTTGTAGACTGATGCATATCATAAAGTAGCTTATGCAACCAAGCTACCTCACATGCAGCCATTGTTGCACCCCTGTACTCGACAAGGCAACTGTAGGCTGTTTCTTGCTGCTCCAAGTGACTGCAGCACTCCCAAAAGAGAACACATATCCACTGGTAGATCGTCTATTAGAAATACTACCAGCCCAATCAGCATCAGTGTACCCATGCAACTATATCTGAACCCCAGTCTCATAAAATAGTCCATACTGCAATGTGGACTTCACATACCTGAGTATGCGTCTAGCCGCATCCAAATGTGGTTTCCTTGGAGCCTGCATAAACTGACTTACCAATCCAATAGCATAGCTCAAATCTGGCCTGGTAATAGTCATATAAATCAAACTTCCTACTATGCGTCTGTACATAGTAGGGTCTTCTAGAAGCTCACCTGCATCTGTGCTCAGCTTCATATTCTGCTCCAAAGGAACTGAAATAGGCTTACAGCCTGTCATCCCATATTTAGACAGCATGTCCAATCCATACTGCCTCTGCAAGAGCTGAATCCCACTTAGTGATCTAATCACCTCAATGCCCAAGAAATAACGCAGCTCTCCCAAATCCTTCATCTCAAACTTCTACTTCAATAGCATTTTCACATGAAGGATATCTTCATCACTGTCACCTGTCATAATCAAATCATCAACATAAATGACAAGTAGCATAATACCTTTCTCTGTTTTTCTCACATAAAGTGAGAAATCTGCCTTGGAAATCTGAAAGCCAATAGTGACAAGATACTGTCCTATCTTGTCAGACCATGCTCTAGGTGCTTGCTTCAAGCCATACAAGGCTTTCTTCAACCTGCAAACAAACTCAGGATGAACAGCATGCACATAACCTGGTGGCTGCTCCATATAGACCTCTTCTTGCAAATCACCATGCAAGAAGGCATTCTTTACATCCATCTGATGTAAAGACCATCCCTTTGATGCAGCCATAGCAATGACTGCTCTTACGGTTGCCATCCTTGCAACCGGACTGAATGTTTCTTCATAGTCAATGCCATATGTTTGTGCATATCCCTTGACTACTAATCTTGTCTTGTATCTATTCACAGAACCATCTGCATTGTGCTTCACCTTATAAACCCACTTATAGCCAATTGCATTTTTACCTTTAGGCAAAGGTACCAATTCCCATGTAGCATTTGCTTCCAAGGCATCCATTTCTTCATCCATGGCTTTCTCCCATTTTTCTTTTCCCATGGCTTCCTCAAAAGAAGTGGGTTCTGGTTCCTGTATCACTTTAACCATATATGCATAGTGAATGGCTGTAAATCCATCATATTTCAGCCTATCCACAGGATACCTCTCGTAGACCTGCGCAAAGTAGGTTCACTCCCAGGTGCTCTCAAAACATCCCTGGTCTTCCTTACTCCAGGTGTAACAATAGAAGGAATACCCAACTCATCATCAATGCTCTGTTCTGAGCCACTGGATTCACCATCCACATAAGAGTGACCTGCATTCACATCAAACATGGGCTGATCAACCTTCTCTTTTCCTTTTCGTGATACCTGCATACCACTATCTGCATTACTTTGAGAAGATTCTCCTGATCTCAATCTGCCTGTCCATGGCGAAGAATGTGAACCACTACTAGAGGACGCTCCAGGTCCACTAATATTTTGTGACTGCTGCTGTGAGTTTTGTGCAACATTACCATTTTGTGCATCTACATCATCAATCACATTTATTGGTTTATACCAGCTACTCATCTCATCAAAAACATCTCTGCTCACTGTAAACTTACGAGTAGAAGGGTTATAGCATCTATACCCTTTTTGCTGCAGAGAGTAACCAATAAAGATGCACTTCTTAGCTTTTGGATCCAATTTGGATCTCAACTCATCTGGCACATGTACATAGGCAATGCAACCAAAAATTTTCAAATGAGAAATATCTGGTTTCCTACCAGTATACCTCTCCTCTGGAGTCATTCCATGTATTGCTGCAGTGGGAGTCCTGTTCATTATGTAGACTGCTGTAGCAACTGCTTCAGCCCAATAAAAATCTGGCAAGTCTTTTTCATTGAGCATGGCACAAGATACCTCTCCAATATGCTTGTTTTTCCTTTTTGCAATTCCATTTTGTTGTGGGGTATGACTGCATGAATATTGTTGCTTTATGCCATGCTCCTGCAGGAGCCTTGCAAACTCATTTGAGAGGTACTCTCCCCCTCCATCTGACCTTAGGCATTTTATCTGCAGGCCTGTTTCTTTTTCAACCATCGCTTTAAGAGTTTTGAAATGCCCAAAAACTTCACTTTTCTTTTTCATAAAATACACCCAAGCTTTTTTGCTATAGTCATCAATAAAACTGAAAAAATAATGACAGCCTCTAAGAGATGCAGCTTTAGTTGTCCACACATCAGAGTGGATTAATTCCAATGGCTTTTTACTCTCTTGAACATGTCTAGGAAATGGTTTCCTTGCCTGTTTTCCAAATTGACAAGCTTCACATACCTTATGCATTTCTGCAACCTTGAATTTCGGCAAACCTGCAACAATATTTTGGGCCTGCATTGATTTAAGTCGCTGTACATTAACATGACCAATGCGTTTATGCCAGATATCAATATCTGCAACTACACCGGTCCCATGTGCAAACATTGCTGCACTCAATTCAGACATGTCTGCATCCAATGTAAACATTCTGCCCTTCTTCTTTCCTTTTGCTATCAAGCGACCTTTATTTTTCATATCCTCAACAAAGCATCCATGAGGATTAAATCTGACCTGCAAGCCCTGCTCAACCATTTGACCAACAGAAACCAGATTCTTGGTGATATTCGGGACATGAAATACATCGGACAGGTATTTCTTTTTCCCATCCTGCATAGACAAGGGAATTTTTCCAATCTGCACAACAGGATGTGCAGTATCATCACCAGTCTCCACAAATCCTGGTTTTTTCATTTTCCTTGCATCCTCCATCCATTTTACATGACCTGTCATGTGGTTTGATGCACCTGAGTCAATATACCATACATCGTTGCTTTCTTCTACACTTGTCACAGAATTGTTCATGTGCTGCACCATAAACAGATGCTCATTTCTGTCATCACCCTGTCTACTAGAGGATGCATAATTTCCTTGTTGCAGTTTTCCATTCATGATGTCATTCTGCTTTTTATAGCAGTCTTTAGCCATATGACCCATTTTACCACAATAGTAGCATTCAACATTACTGTTTGCATTTTGGCCTCTTTGCCATCCACCACGACCTCTTTGGCTCCCCCTGCCTCTAGAGTTACCACGTCCTCCTCCATAGGACTGGTTTTCTTGAGTTTGCTGCATATTCTGATTTTTACCACGGCCTCCATATCGGGCTCCTCTACCTCTACCTCTACCTCTTCCAGCATTTGAGTAGAAGACAGCTTCTTTTGAAGTTCCTCCTGAAGAAGATACACCACCATTTCTTTGCTCCTCAGAAATTAGAAGAGCAATCAGGTCCTCAAAATCAGGAAATCTTTCACGAACTGAAATGGATGTCCGAAACTGTGCATAATCCTTTCCTAGACCATTCAAGGTCACAGAAACTAAATCATCATCTTCCACTGGTGACCCAATGGAAGCAAGTGCATCTGCAATCTTCTTCACCTTCATGTGGTAGTCGTTGATGCTCATATTTTCTCTTTGCACATTGTACAACTCTTGCTTGAGCTGCATTTTCCTGGCTTGCGTATTTGTGCTATACATTTTTGACAAAGTATCCCATGCCTCCTTTGGTGTACTTGCATCTTGAATATGCATAATCATAGAGTCTGAAATGCTGATAGACAGCCAATACATAACTTTCCTGGCTCTCTCATGCCATGCTTTAAATGCCTGCATTTGCTGTTGACTGGGAACATCAGGAAGAACTGGTTCTTCTTCATTTCATGCAACAAATTCCCAATATCCTTTTCCCATAAGGAAATTCGTCATTCTAAACTTCCATGCTTGGAAGTTGTTCTTATCAAGCTTTTCAGTGACAATCTGTGAAAGAGAATCAGATGCCATTACAGAACACTGCAAAAAATTCTATCACTGCAAAAAACACAGCTTCACCCTCACAAGGGAAAATCTGCAAAACTGGCGAAAGTGGTATTTGACCACACAGTCACTTCCTAGTGACGATTTTGCATCAACAGGCAACAGGGATGATTCTGTAACTCCCAATGTCTCTGCGCACAAGCATACGATGCAATTTCTACAGTAACTTTTCACCGACCTGTAGAACAGTGGCTGCACAGCATAAAACTGGGCCTTTTTCTGAGTGCGTGCAGAAAACTTCCGCCTCCAAAACAGGCCCCGAAATGGCCTCAAATAAAAAAAACAAGGTCGCCAAGGGCTAAAGCCCTGTCCCGCAGCATATACTGCCCTCTTGCTTCACCGCGAAGGGCGTCTCAACCTGAGACAATGCACTCCTGCACTTTTCGGCTGTGCTACCTGCAGAGATCTGCTCCCAAAACAGAAAATGAAAGCAACACTGCTCCTCTTACCAGAACACCGCGAGCTTGACTTGCTTTCTTGAGCTCCTTACCACGAACAAGGCTCTGATACCATGTCAAGATTGTGGGAGAGAAGGAAGGAGTCTCGCTTGAAGCTTTCTTGCTTGCACAATGGGGGAAGACACACAAGGGTGGAGGCTGAAAACAGTTTTCCTCTTCTTAGTTGTGTAAGCCAAAAGAACTCTAGTACAAAGAAATAGAAAAACCCTATATATGGGTTTCAAACCAAACTCAACTAACTAAGGTGGCATACTAACTGAGCCACGAGCTAGAGTAGATAAGGATAGCTATCATGTAGCTATTATTCATGGGCGGTGTACCAACCGCGTCTGCAACTGACAAGTCGGTGACATAAATACACAACGGTCACCCTGGCGTATCACGAGTGGAGCTCGATATCTCAACATGTATGTCTATGCATGTACCTTAGGATAGGAGAGCCAACAATATATTGCATACCCCAAAAACGTTTGACTGCACCTCCCAAAGGAGTTTTACCTCACTAGCAAATATTGCAACAAAGATTTCACCTCCAAATGTATCTTTTGAGATGTGTATATGAAATATTAGGATAAATTGCTTGTTACAATTCATAAGCTTAAATATATATGGGATATAACTAGTTCAAGCAATAGAATGTTAGTCCTTAATAAGAAACTATAAAAACTTTATCTAAATAGAGTATAGCTTATCTCAATTAAATTGTCATGTGTCACCTATACGTGATAGTAGTTTTGGTCACATGGTCAAGTGCATCATGTTTAAATTTTCTTTTAATAATTAGGACTAATAAACACCTTCCCTATACATGTCATTTTGAAGGCCTTTTTAGAATCTAAGTATGTTTAATATTATAATGATAAAAAATTAAAAAAATTACAATAAACTATTATTAGTATCCCAAGTATACTTTTAATTAGTGATAAAAAGTAGGTATGGAAAATTGACTTTATTAGAATAGATTTTATCTTAAAGAAATCATCATATATATTTTCTTCACCTCATGATATTACTCTTGGTTAGATTTGTCCACATAGTTAAATGCCTATTTTCTTAAGACATAATTTATTAACTAGTACCTATGCATATATTTGTCAATATGAAGCTAAATTGCTTTAGTGTTTTATGCCAGTTTATAGCTCAAACATTAAGTAGAATGATGAGGAAGTAAATGAATCTAATGTGCTTCTTTTTCTTCTTTGTAACTTCAACTAAGATATCTATGGTTGAATATCTAGCAGATTCAACAACAATAGAGCATGATGATGTGATTGATGTGTCCTTGATAAGAAATGCAACATAAGTATATGTAATAATTGATCTCAATGGTCTTCTTTTGCAATAATGCTTTGCTAAGTCTAAAAAGTTTCAAAGTTTTCAAATGGAAAAGCAGTGGCTTGTTCTTTGATTGGGATGTATGGAATTTCTTGGAGCCTTATTTTTTGCAAGATACTAAGTGGGAGTTTGGTCAACAACTTCACATAAGAATGTCATGGCCATTATTAAATGCTTGGAGATCCATGCAAAAAGGAAGTAATCTTTCTTCATGGTTTGGGGCCAAGTACAATGCCATAAACATCCACTCAAAATCATATATGGGCTAGATAAGATGGGAGTAAAAGTAATGTTCAAGCCTTTGAAGTATGTATGGGATCAATATGGAGATGTTTGTCAGTATATCAAGACTATTCTCATAGATGGCAGTCCTTACAAAGGATTTCCAAATCCTATTCACAACTACATTGATCCAAAAACATTTGATATTGATTGTGGAGACTCTATATTGATCAAAGAACTTCTCCCATACTTGACTTCCTTAAGAAAATACCATGATGCACGTGAAGTCATCAAGTTTTGATCAATATGGATAGGAGCCAATTCAATATGGATATGAATTGTATGCACAATTCAAGGTTGTCATTGATGAATGGACAACAACAGAGAATGATGTTATTTCATCATCATCATCAGCAGTGCACGAGATCATGATTGATAAAGACAGAAGATATATTCAACCTTCAATCACTTCTTGCTTCAAGAGACCATCTATTATACAAACATCCTCAACAAATTTCTAACGTCATCTGTCTCTTACATTGAATAGCTCACAATTATCCAAGTTGAACCAGACTCCTTTAGTCTCTACTTTGAAGATATGGAAGCTATGCAACTTACTCATGAGTTAGGATATCACAAACATTTCATAAATGGTAGTGCAACCAACTTTTTATACAAAATCTACAAAAGTCATATTTTCCCAATATACATGGTGTAAAAAGACAGTGACTCTATGGACTAATTTTGACTCCCATAATAAATATATCCTTTATATTAAGGGCTTTTGCATAGCTATGAAATATATGCTTGTTAGAAATTTAAAATGTTTTATGTAGTTACCTTGGTGTTTTTAAACACCACCAATATCAATGAAAGAATCTACTTAATGTTTTTTATTCTTCCAATAACATTAGTTAATCATATTGAAATTTCTTATAAAGTGGTTTAAGTCCAATTTTGTACTTTATATCTTAGATAACAACTAATCCTTAATTAATAATAAAATTTATTTCCATTTTTTTGAAAACACAAACCATTGGTCAAATGTTAAATCTTTAGTCTTAGACTAATCATAAACTTCTCGTTTAAGATATATAGATATTCATTTTATGATATGAAAGTTCATTTCACTATTCAAAGTGTTAAGCTAATTGATTTTGGCCAAAGCCAATATCCATCTTGTCCATATATTGTTAAGATAGATTGAACTTTTGAACAAAAGATATTTATATATCATGCATATATATACAAAAAATGCAAATGGGGTGAGAAATTATTTAACATACTTGTGTCTGTTGGTTTACAC
Source organism: Lygodium microphyllum (assembly GCF_053477565.2). Classification (NCBI taxonomy): domain Eukaryota; kingdom Viridiplantae; phylum Streptophyta; class Polypodiopsida; order Schizaeales; family Lygodiaceae; genus Lygodium; species Lygodium microphyllum. The sequence goes on from NC_141158.1 coordinate 43,045,492, forward strand.
AAAAAAAAGAACCATCACATCATAAGTTATCCAAACTTATTACTATATTGTATTAGATAAAGTTATTAAACCACACCTAGTTAATGGTGACTCTTTTAAGGTCTTAGTTCATGAAACTTATACATGCCCCTTTAAATGATGCTATATCTAAAAGAAGAAACTCATTTTATAATATCTTCAAACCCATAACATTATAAAATTTTGCCATGATAACATATCTTCATATAATGTTTGAGGCTCTTGTATTCTAAATTCTCTCTACACTCCTTTAAACCTTTGTATTCTTACATCATTCTTCAAAATTTCTTAGGTATACCCTAGCTAAACCTCCTTGATGTTTACACAACCATACAACATTGCATTTTTTTAGTATGCTAGAAAAGATAGAGTGAAATCCAAATCTTCTAATAGCCACATAGCTTTACACTTCATCACTTAAGCTTTCAAGATGTGTGATCTCACATTTGTAACATACAAAGTGCATTTTAAAGACAAAAATAAACATAGTGCTCTTTTTCATTCACAAAAATAATACATCCATTAAAAGTGGAGTATGGTGTTACATGACCATCTTGGAGTCCCACATTTCTTGGAGTTTGATCCACTTCATTCTGATACCTAAAAAAATTATGAAAAATCTAAGACTCATCCGAGATCGTTGCAAAGTATGTCTTTCAAAGTGATTTGAATTCTCATCTTTCACAACCACTTCAAATTATCAAATCCACATCCATTGCATCCATCAAATTTTAATTTTCACTTCAAATTGACAAAATTTGGCCCTTTCCTGGCATTCTTCGAGTCCTAAAATCCTTTCTCATTGCAATTGTTGGTTCTCTTGCATGTGACGTCCTCTCTTCCATGAGCTTCAATCTTGAAGCCAACTTTTAGTTCACACCTCATTTAGGTGCTTTTCTCATCATGCCAGCACACTCTGTTCTTCTTTGAATAGCTTTTAGCTTCAGCTCTCTGCACATTGGCTTGTCTTCAATGTATTCATCATTCTCTACTATGAGTAATCCATCATCATGACTCCATCTAGATTTAGAAACACATGTGAAATGGGATCATCCACCTTCTTTGACTAATCCAAAACTCTCCACCCTCTATTGATCCCTTATCATTGAGGCTATCGGCTTCCCAAAAGTTTTCCTCCACATCATGGCATCCTAATTCAGTGGAAATCTCCCCAAAAATAGCATTTTAGGTCGGCCAAAAAGCTAGCCTAAAGAAAGCTAAAGCATAGAAAATTTTTCTTTTTCTTTTACCACCACTCCCATGATTTGACATAAGCAAAAGTTTAATCCATCCTATTCGCATTACTTGACATATGGTAAAATTGAACTTCGCTCTAGTTTACGTCCCTCAAGAATAAAAAACCTGATATGAAACATTCCCAATGCACCTCTCCAAGCTGCAGTCTTAATCATCCTTGTTAAAGCAAAAGCGATACATTCTACATTACTCAATAAGTCAAAACATGGAGAAGTAGTGTCAACTATATTCTAATTAATGATCCAATACGCATCCATTTTCCTTAGTTTTTCGGGAGTCAATGTACAATGGCACGACAAGAGGAATCCTAAAGACTCTTGAAAAATGCACGACTTTTCAGGACCTAAGAAAAACCTAACATTGTCTCTGATAGCTCTAATTGAGCTCCTAAACATGCCAAATGACCCCACATGGCATGGCTAGGAGCATCTAGATACTATAAATGATTCTTTTAACTTCTGTTTTTGTAAATGCCATTTTGAATTGTAGTCCAAGTAATTACCCCTCCCAACTCCAAGCAAAGGAGTTTCCCACATGTAGGTGACTATCTCACCTCAAATCACATATATAAAGGGCATCCCCCAGCCAACTACCGTGGCCCCTATGGCTCTCCTACACCCTAGGATTGGCCCTAGGATGTGTCATCTAAAACATATAAAACATTGCAATATCCTCCTCTCTTCATATTTGTTGTTCTAGGAGACTTTTCATAACCTCACATAATCTTTCCCCCATGAATAAACACACTAATCTACGACTAGGGATCCTCTTCCACTCCATGTGGGTCAATGGGGTTTTCAAGCAAATTGTTATGCATCCAAGAGGTTTGTTTTAATACCATGCTTTTATGCTCTTTCCATGTAAAGTGGAATGCTCTAAAGTGCACCAAAAAAGAAGAAGAAAAAAAGCATCGTGTTCTATATACACAATCATATATTTTCATGCTTTTTGTTATACATATTGTGATGATATAGAAGATAGCATCGAGAAAATTTGTGCTACTATCTTTCTTACATTAAGAATTGATCTATATGCATATAAAAAAGATTTAAAAATCAGTACATTTAATCTCATTTTTTTCTTTCACCACCCTGTGTATCGATAAATTTTGCAAGTGTTGTCATATTCTTAGGTATATATTGAAATGAGAAAAACCGTATAAGAATGCACCTCAATACACAACATGAGGCCATGCTGAAGCAATCTCCCTGCCATGAGTCCCACACAAACATTGCACAAATATATATTTATTATTCCAAAACATCGGGATTCATCTAATTATTTAATTTTCCTCAAAACTCCATTTTTTGCAATTTTACTCATATGAATGCCTTTTCAAACCCAATTATTATTATAAAAAACACACTTATCAAATATTTCAAAAAAATCTAATTTTCTCTCAATAATAATGCTTTATATGCACATACACCATTCATTTTTTCCATTTTCCAATAAAATGAGACTTAGCATAAAATATTTCATGAAACACTTTATTTTTTATTATTTTGAGATCACTTAGGCAACTTACTGATGCTCCACATAGCCGTTGTCGTATTGCTGCGCATTCGAGGTGTGAAAACCACCCAAAAGTTGTGTGTGATTTGATACTTTGTACATACTTAGTCGTTATGTTTGCTCTTTTATTTTATGTGGGTTATATAGTGAAGAGGGGTTTGGTGCAAGAGGAACTTATCTGTAATGCTCTTGGTGACATGTACGCTAAATGTGGCTTCTTGGCAGAAGCACATTACATGTTTGAAAGGCTGCCATCGCGGAATTCTATTTTCATGGAATGCATTGGTTGCAGGATATGCTAAACATGGGCCTTGGTGATGAGGCACTGAAATGTTCTCAACAAATGTAACCTGAAGGTTGTAGCCCTGATCCCATCACATTCGTTTCCATCTTGAAAGCATCTAGTATCACAGGAGCTTGATTGTAGGATATGCTGAACATGGTCTCAATGAGGAAATACTGGAATGTTTCCAATGTCTACAGCTGGATGGTATTTCTGCAGATGTTGTCACATTTATTATCTACTTGAAAGCATGTGGTAGTAGAGGAGCCATAAAAGCAGGTCAAGAGATCCATGCTGAGATCAGGAAATCAGGATTAGAAACAAATTTTATAATAGGAAACATGCTGATAGACATGTATGGCAAGTGTGGTTTGTATGCAGAAGGGCTGGAATCTTGTCTCGAGATCACTTTCACATGTTGGGTTGTTTAGAAAGTTGCGGAAGAATGGATTTTATGCGAACTTTAATAGTCTTAATGAGAAGCATTGTAAGGAACTCTGAGAGAGGAATTACAAAGAAGGAGCAGCACTTAAAAGCGGAATGGATGAATCTGGACAATTGTCTTAAGTTGGATCTACTAAAGATGAGCCAGTGGAGGATCAAGTGTTGGATGTGGAGCATTTACAAAGGAGCTTTAACTGCATCATTGGATACGGAGCAGTCTGAGCATGATCACTTGCAACCTAAGGATGGTGTTTTTTTTTCTGGAAGATTTACAGCATGACAGTCGGGAAGATTTGTCAAGTGTCCGTTAATTTAAGAAACTTGTGAGAAAAGTTACTGCAGCTTTTCTGGGAGGGAAGCCAATTTGGGGGCGGAGGAAGATCAGAGAGAAAAAAACACGAGGAGGAGAAAAGGGGACGCTGGGGAGAAGTTTTGGGGAATCGTCGTGAGCTGACGAAAAGGGAGTGTGGGAGAAAAAGCAAAGAACGGGAAAAACAGAGGGGGAATCTATAGAGAAAAATCAGAGGGACGGAACAGAGGAGCTACGGAAGAAAAAAAGAGGGGATTAGAATCCATCAAGGGTGCTTAACTGAAGACTTGTTGATTGTCATGAAAAAGACGGAAAGGGGAAGCTGAATATCAGAACGAAAGCTGAAGAAGAAGGTGGAAAACAAGGCTCCAAGAAGGCTACACAGGGTGCCGAGAGTGAAAGGCGAACTCAGAAGAGGTGAATGAAGGGACTTCGATGTAGCAGAAGGAGATGCAGAAGACAAGGAGGCTATGATGCAGCAGCTAAAGAAGGGACGAATGATGAAGAAAATCCAGAGGAGGTGTGTTTGGCATACTAAGAGCTTTGGAAAGTGAAGCTTGCAGATGCAACAAAAGGAGGAGCAATACTAAAACCTGCTGATGAGAACGATAAAGAAAAGACTTGCTGACCAAAATGGCGAAACGAAGGAGAACGGAACAACTGGAAGTACTAAAGGCGAAGGAAGCGGACGATGATTTCTGATATGCAAAAGACGACGATAGGAGGGAAGACGATAATAAAGAGAAGTTTAGTTAGCTACTACGAAGTTGGAGACCTGTGATGCAACCTATAGAAGACTACAACAACGAATAATGAAGGAGGAAGCTCGTAGACAAGACAGACAGAAGGAGCCGCAAAAGACAAGAAGAAGTTGACGAAGAAGGATCGGTCAGGGATTCTGGGACCTGATGTGCAGAATTCAGGGCAGCCCAATCAATTTCATGGTCAGTTGGAATATATGTGTGGAATTCTATCGAAACAACAGATATCAGAGATATGGAGGAAGGTTGCCATTTCTGCTGATAAAACACTGTAATATTCAAATCCGCAGCCAATCAATGTCATCGACAGACTTGTAATCTGCTGTAATCTTCAAATCCGCAGCCAATCAATGTCATCGACAAACTTGTAATCTGCTGTAATCTTCAAATCCGCAGAAACAACCTATAATATGGCAATCTGATTTTGAGAGGATGGTGGAGGATTAATAATGCTCTGCAAGCTCGATTGCAAACCACAGGGCTAGGTGAAATTTTAGCAGACATTTCAGAATGATGAGAATATGTCAATGAAGTGGCAGACCTGTGAAACATATTCGTGGTCACTGCAAACGGTCCAAAAATGGCCAATGCCACAGGATTTAATTAAGTTGCAGCCTTCATATGTTCAAGACAATTGGGATCCAGATTGGCAAGCAACTTCAAGCAGCATGGTGGCTTATCTTGTTGACAGGCTGAAAGAACTGAAAGGCAACAGACGATAATCCAGGAATAGGGCAGATTGAAGGCTAACATTATATATAAAAATGGAAAACTGTTTCTAACCGTAAGCCATCTCAATATCAGTAAATAGTCATCATGATGGAACTTGAATCAGAAAATTATCCATGTTCATCCACTTTCTTACTCATCGATGAAAACCATACTCTTGGAAATTCTATTTGAAATGTATAGATGATCTATGCAATCCAGAGGCTGCTCAGGTTTCTTCATCTTGAATCTTGAATCTCTTATTGATAGAAATAAAATAGAGTCTTGACATTATTTCCACATCTTGCTTATTCATCTGTTTGATCTTTTATCCTGAAATTTATCAAGGTCTTCTGAAGACGCGACTTTGCTTTCACAAACCCTTCGACACCGTTAACCACCTTCACTCTCCCTTGCTCCATTGCTCGTATCACATCACATTCTAGCACCTCTTTCCCCTCTTCCTCTCAGCCCATATGAATACTTGCTATGAGGAGAGAGAAATACTAGATTTCCAATTTTTTTCATAGTGCATCATTTTGTGTGACTCGACTAGTGATCAGAAGCGAAGAAATTCAGGAATCCATAGCCAAGAGCACTCCTTACCTCTTTGATAGTTGAAAAATCATAAATCATGAGAAATGAGGGAGCGCTGAAAAGAATGTGTCCCCTCCCCAAAAATCATGATGAGTTTGAAGTTTTTAAGCTTCTTAATCAAGTTATTAACAAATAATTCATTCATCCCTTGCGCATTCACACTACTTATAAGTGTTTTCGTTGAAATTAGAGGGCCAAACGAGCTTGGATTCAAGATTTGAAGGTGCAGTCATGTTTCTAGCATCATTTTCTACTAACTTAACCTCTTGGAAGCTATTTCGAGCCTCTGGATCAAGTAGCTACTTTGTAAGATTAAAGTTGCACCTCTTTCAATGGGCCATCTAACAAACTCTGATTGACAAACAGATGCTTCCAACACGTTTTGAGCCATTTGTTTGTACTTATAAAACTTTGGTTCCTCTTCATTTTTACCATAAATGCTTCATTTTTTTCTTCAATTTTGGTGCCTAGTTGCATCTCTCAATGATGCAAGTATATGTTGATGCTATGTTGAATCTCCATTTTCATTGTATAAGATCATGAACTAGAGATAATTTCAAATAAAGTGGGAAAAGTCCCATGGTATGGAAAAATTGAAATGCCTAAGGGCAACATTATTTTTAATGAGTTTATCTGGTGTTACAAGTTTAGAAAATGGATCATAGGCTTGAGAAGTATCATTTTTGGTGTGCTTATCTTCTTGTAATTTTGAGCTTGGCCAAGTGACCAAGCCTAACATCTATGCTTTGAATATGGTTGGCCCATTTGAATACAACATCATGATATTTTTATTCCATGGTAAATATTGATGGTGACATGGTGATAGTGTACAATATGTTGAATTGCTTCAGCAACTCCATTGACCAAATCCTAGTAATAGATCTCAAGAAAGGGTAGTATTTGAAAACATTATTGGAATTATTTCTTTCAATCAATTGCAACTATTGATTTTGGGTTTCATTGCTCCACATGCAAATTCTTCTCGAGTCAAAAGATCACTTAGTTCCTGTGAAAAGAAAACTAAATGAAAATTAAAAACAAAATTTAATAAAACTTGTATAAATTTTATATTTGAGCTACATGGTCACTCACCTTGATATATTATTTAGTATGTTCTTCTCAAAGCTCACCAAGAAAGTAAGCTTAATTGTGCCTTCTTACATGCAACCTCTAGTATCTTCACTCTTTTATGATGAGTTTCTCCATTTGGTTTTCATGCCCAAACTATTGAATCAACATTTTCCCATATCTTTGGGTCTTCCTTGTTCTCCATCCAATACTTATTCCAACAATCATGATAAAGCTCTGCATTAGTCAATCCTTTTCTTTTTGCACATGGTGCCCACTACTATATGAAAACCTTTTGGTAATTTGGTGATGTTCTGTCAACCTCAACACTTGACTAAGCAATAGCAAGGCAAGTGGAATAGATGGTGGTGTCATTTGGATACAGTATGAGAAAGTCTCATGGTGCACATCAATACACATCTTGAATTCTCCCTTTGGTTTCATGGAATCTGTCTTATAGTAGTGTTCATTACATTGCTCAAATCCTAGCCATTCTTCCTCTTTTATCTCCCTACTTTTTAACCCAATACTATTTTTGCTCTCAACACTTTTGAATATCAGCCAAACATTGCATCTACATCCTTATTGTATGACCCACCATAAAATTTTTCCAAGATGCACTATTTTGAAAACCACCTTTGCAACAAGAAGTGAGAGGTATGCAAACACATATTTATTCTTATTCTTTGATACATGGTTATCCATTTGTAGTAATAAGAAGCTTAGGAAATGAGTGTTCCCTACTTCTATTGGAGGAAGTACTCCTTGTTTATTTATCTTTGTTGATACTAATCACCATTGGTATTGATGGTGTAGCCTCTCTAGTTGACCTATAGTCGTTTATGTATGATGTAGGATTATGAGAAATTTTTGGGGATGGTTGTAGTTATCCTTTGCCCCACAAATATAGAGCATTTCTACAGTTCAAAGCATAAAACAAGGAATTATTACTCCTTGGTAGATCATTTATTGCTAGATCTTCAAGCTCATATCTATCTCCTCCCTTTAACTTATGCAAAAAAAAATGCAAGAGATCTAATTGTGAGTTGGGATTAGAAGGCCACAAACCATTTAACACAAAGTTCCCATAGTGACCTTCTCCATGATTATAAGAGATTTCTCCAATAAGTGTGATACTTGGAGTTTCCATGCCGAGTCCAACTCTTTTGAAACTTGAGTCAATCTAGGGAATGCAGTCTTCTTTTGGTCCATCTTGTCATGGATAATGCACACATACCTTTCAGGTTGATTTTGAGAGTATTTATGCCATGTGTAGTAAACATTCATGCAACTTAAGTTGTGTGTGCAAGAGAATGCGTGTTTGTGAAGATGAAGAAGAGAGAGCAAGACATAAGTTACCTACAAAGTAGAAAAGTATTGATGATAATAGATACAATTGTTGTGTTTTGCAATGAGAATGAGCCTTTGATAAGGCAAGTGGGTTGCTTACATCATTAGTGATGTCATGATCACATGGATCCAACTACTTCTCTCATTAGGGTCTAGATACATCTTCCCTTTTTCCACCAACTAAAGAGGATTCACATGAGCGTGTTAGAGAGGCCTATTCCCAAATGAAAACTACCATGTCTTGAATTTGTATCCAATACAAGGGATCAACCACTTTTTTGAATCCTTTGAAGCTTCAATATGGTCCTTAAGATCAAAGAAGATCCATGCCGGGTGCTTGGTTGATGGTATTCGCAGATTCGTTTACTTGCCATTCTGTTTGTAGTACCAAGCTTGGACATGTAGGATGGATGATCAACCACTTTCTTGAATCCTTTTTGAATTTTTATCCTTATACAAGATATCATAAATCAAGAGTGATAAGAGCGAGGATCAAAGGATCAACCACTTTTTTAAATCCTTGTTGTAGAATTTTGGGAGAGTTGGTATTGATGTAGAAGTGATTGCATTTTATTTTTCATGAACTATTATATTTGAAAAAGTAAAACCTCATGTGCATTTACTTCCTAGAGGAGGGTGCTAGTCTTTTGCATTGTGTGCATGACATATGATATTGTTGGTTTGGGAGATGGGTCAACTTCAAGCTTTAGGAAAGCTTGAAGTATTGTTTCACACTTGAGGACCCAAAACCACGAATAGATTACTGTACAAATATATTATCAATTAGGCTATTACATAGTTAAAAGACTGATTCGTGGGTTCTTCTATGGAGGATGGGACACAAATGAAGCAATAGAGGTCGAATTGAAGAAGATAGGCAGAATTGTTATTGCTAAGAGAAGTTGAAATCAAACATGGAGAACACTAAAATGTGGCACGGACAAAAGATGGAGTCAAATCTTAGCTGACTCTCTCTCTCTCTCTCCCTCGATCCTTCCCTGTCTCTTTCTCTCTTTCCCCCCCTCTCTCTCTCTCCCTTGCCCTCTCTCTCCATCTCTCACTTCCTACCCCCTCTCATAAAATAAATCCAAGACTTATGATTTCATTATCTTTGACTTTCGTTTACTTTGCCTTTGATTGTAGCCTTCCACATTTACTGCTAACAATTATGAATATAATGCAATGTTAATTATGGGTGCTTGGATGTTTCATTAAATCATCTTGTACACTATAGCATATGCTTTTGGGGGTCACTCTATATATATTTGTAGTGATATATGATTTCTATATTGTTTTAGCCTTGGCCGCAACCATAATGGAAGTCATACTGCTCATATATCTATATATTGAGATATTCTCTTAGTGATTTCCTATTGATGAATGGACTCTTGTATTAGAAACCCAACATAAGAAAAGTTGAAATTCCTCGAGATTTTTCTAGAGGATATAATGGATATCACAATAGTATCTAAGGAAGATTTTATTTTCATTTCTCCCCCTCCCTCTCGATCCCCCCTCTCTCTTTACCTCTTTACCTCTTCCCCTCCACCCCCCTCTCTCTCACCCTCTCTCTCCATCTCTCTCCCTTGTCCTCCTGCCCTCTCTCTCTCTCTCTCTCTCTCTCTCTCTCTCTCTCTCTCTCTCTCTCTCTCTCTCTCTCTCTCTCTCTCTCTCTCTCTCTCTCTCTCTCTCTCTCTCTCTCCATAGACAATAATGTCGAAGGAAAGAGGGAGGGAAGGAAGAAAGGGCTTACCTCAAGGCTTGAAGGCACACACCTACTTCCTTGAAGCTATCCTTAATGGCCTTCTTATTCTCTTTCTCCTTTGAAATTTTCTTGGTGCTCTCCTTGGCCCTCTCTCTCTCTCTCTCTCTCTCTCTCTCTCTCTCTCTCTCTGTGCATTCATTGCAATTTTTAGTGATTGCTTTGATCTTGTTTTTCCCCACAGTATGGTGTTACTATTTGTGTCGCTACTATGAGCATCACTATTAGCGTCACTATATAGCAATATTAATAGTGGCGATCACATCAATTCTAACGACGATGCTTGTAGCGACACTAAAAAAACCTTGCTATAATGACCATCGCTATAGCTCCATTCCCTTGTTAGTAACGTAAGAGTCCAAGAGTAGTGCACTTAAAGTACTCTAGGTTTTCACACTTGAAAACAACCCTACCAAGGTAAACTGTATGTGTGTATGAGACCTTGTCCACATCCGAATTTTGAGAGGTAGAGATAGTAAGGCTAAGAAGGTCCAACATTTGGAGTGCGTGCACACACCAACTTCAAGAGAAGACTGCTTTTGCTGCATTTTATAAACAGAAAATTAGAGGATGGAGGATAAGGTGACCCCAATCTTTCTATTTAGCAAAATGAAGGTGAAGTTTCTTCAGTGTGAAAGGCAAAAATCAACAAAAGGCTTATAAGGTACAACTACCTCTTGTGGGGGGGAGGGAAAGGGGGGACTAAGGTGTACAACTCAAATGGCATGCAAGTTCAGTGTAGCTTGTTGTATAGCACACTATGACAAAATGTAGTGCGGGATAGCACTATACATTCAGAAACCTAAATGTGGGAAGGGCGATGTTCTCTTGACTTTCGAATCCTGGAGGGGTACTTGTGCCAACTCTTCGCCATGCTGTGGAGATGGAAAGCACAGCCCTATGTGTAATGTCGAGTCTATGTCGTAGTAGATTCTTGTTATCTTCGTCCTCTGTGATATTTGACACATCAGTGGTAGTGGCCGATGGTGGGTACCTGTATAGTAGGCAACCGGATTGGCTGCCATGCCTTGCCCGAGGTCGTTTTCAGTTCCTCCGTTTAATTGCTAACAGAGGATGCTTAGAAAGCATGCTTGATGAGGACAAAGTCAGGGTACCGGTATCCGCACATGTCCACTGGTGCTGGTATCACTATCTCCGCTAATTGCACGCGTTTACCTAGTTTCTTGGCTCAACGATCCCTATCATAATACCGGGTGGTGAATGGCTTCCTTAGAGATCATCACTGAGAGGGCATGGTCGGCTATGGAAAGATGGAGCAGTGTTTGAGAGGGGCAGATAACATTTTACACCCACGTGATCGCATCTTACAAAGCCGAATGAGTAGGTGCACTCTGCTATGAGGCGGTGGTACTGCCTCATGCTTCCATCTACGAGGGCAGTGGTTAATTTATCCACTCAAAAACAAGAATCATGGATAGGCTAGGGCCTCATGTTCCCTTAATGTTGTGTGAAAGAAAAGCTGCCTATGGAAGGTCAAGGATCCTGGGAAGTGCAGGGACGTGAAAGGGCACTTTGTTAATCTTATTATGCTCTCCTAAGGAAAGATCGATGAAAGCTCAAAGGCACGTGGCAGTGGGCTTTGATGACAAGAAGTCCTAGAAGAGGAGAGAGGGCCAAAGGCATGATAATTACAAGCATGGATGCATGCGTGCAAAGACGATTAAACATGGGAATCATCGATTGTCTTAGACCAGCGTTTTGACCGAATGCCACGGCGATTATGTATAAATAGAGAGTGTTTGCTTTCCTCAGCGTCTTATTCTTTTGCTTGTAGAAGTTGTACGGCATTTATAATCTCCGGAGAGGATGCGATGTGAATCTTGGAGCTATGGCGACCGCTGCTATTAGAGACGCAATCATGTGCTCACCCTTGTCAAGATAAGCAGGCTCTAGTCCGTCTACCTACAGCTAGTCAGGACGGCAGGCTTAGCGAATAGAAATAATAGAGCCGGCCTCAAGGAAGGATGGGGAAAAGAGAGAGAGGGAGAGGGAGAGGAGCATGTCCGCAGCTTCTGCGCTTGCTGGACAAGTTTATACTACCGAAGACTTATTTATTCTACATCGCACGCAAGAGAAGCGTGGACCATTCGTCTTACTAGGTGTTATTAGCGTGTGCGTAATAAAATATTTAACACGCTTCCGCTCATGCAATCTGACGTCCTCGGTCCTGTGGTCCAATGGATAAGGCGCCGGTCTACGGAACCGGAGATTCCAGGTTCGACCCCTGGCAGGATCGGCCGGGCCTTCTCTTCCTGCTTTTGTTTACTGGCTGACGTCCAGGTTCTTTAATCATGGGCCGACATCGATAGGCAGGCACCCCAAAATCAAGCCCTGCAGTGAAGTTTCGCGTCATCGAGCGCCCTCGCCTTTTAGGGCACTTCATGGATGCAAGTGCGGTCAAAAGTACCACAACATCCATGGATGATGATGGACGTCGACGATATGGAATCGGTCTGCACATGCCATGCCACTCTGAAGGTCAGTCACCACCCGTGAGGGAAATGCATGTTGCTCTATCTTCACGCATGTCACTTTTATGGAAATGTCAAATCCCCAAATATTCCTAAAGAAAATATCGGATATCAAACTCAAAAGATTTATCTCAAGACATTATATCGCACAATATCTATGGAAGTTTGTGAATTTTATGAACACCCGAGCTTTGAATTAATCACTTTAGAACTCTGGAGTATACCCATGTGTTTCGATAACAACACTATAAAAACCTAGTCTCACTTTGCGTAAGATAGCGCAAGCATGGTCATGCAGTCGAAAGCAAAACTGTTGCCTGCACTCCTTGTGAAGGCCGGGATTTTTAGGAGCAAATTATGCGTCCAAAAATAAGATTGTGTTTGTTGGAAGCATGGGAAAGCATAGGTGAGAGAGACAGCGTATAAGAAAGAGCCAATTTTCTATGAAGAAACATTGAATCTACATAAGAGAGATTGAGAGGAAGACTGTGAAGATGATGAAATACGAATGTTATGTGATGAATTCCATTCAAAGTTAAGCATTCCTTTGTGTTCTTTGGTTCTTTGATAGTTTCTATAAAGAATATGTTGAAGTTCTGTTGTGATAAACCTGTGGGAGATTCGTTCTAGGATGCTGCATGAAGATTTGTTGTTCTTTTTCTTCTTGTGGTTGATTGAAGTATGAAGAACATGCTTGTTGGTAAGATAAGATAGATTTTCTTGTAGTTTTTTCCCTGTGTCTTTGGAGCTCCATATTTTTGGTTTGCAGTCAAGAAAAACTGCCATCAACAAGTATCTGAAGAAGAGGCTGAAAACGAAGGAAATCGCGCTATTGAGATATTAAAAATTCAATGCATATTTAGAGAGTCTCGGATACCCTTAAAGAATTGGAGATCTTCATTTCCAAAGCTAGTTTCTACAAGAAGTTCATTTCTCAATGGTAGAAACATATCACTATCTTGATGTGGACTCTTTGCGATGACAGACTAATCCCATTGTCTTCTGAAGCTATAGAAAGTTGTATCATTATAGTCAATTGTTTCTTACGAATACTGAAGAGCTTTAAAAAATGAATGAGTATCAATGGAAGATTTAGCCTTCATTGAAGAATTTTCAGACATCATCAAGTGAGAGATTGTGAAGAAGCTTCAAGAGTTGTGATTAGTGATTAGTGTTCTTTACAACATATACCATTGAGACCCTCCGAAGTTGATACTATCAGGACAATGGCACTATGGCGAAACCTCAAAAGAATGAATTTTGATACCGTCAAAACTGAATATCTTTCCCTCTGTAGTGGCATGAAAGTGAAATTCAGAGATGTTGAAAAGAAAGAAGTAGAAGAAATGTTGGCAAGGGAGTCTTCCATAGACTAAAGCCCCTCTGATTTTCTTCTATTTTAGCATAGACAAACTGGGTGGATCCAACTCCTTGATAAATGGCGTGATAAAGAGGCAAGCACTAGAACGAATCCAGAGGTACGTGTGAAGAGAGAATGCAAAAATTAAAGTTGAGAACAAGCTAACAACAAAAACCTCCTTTGAAGCCCTTGCAAAACTTTTCACACAAGTCCCAATGGCAAATGAAGGTCTCCTTCCAACCAGATTGGTCCTGAAAATGTTAATGATAGGCTAGCGAATGTAGTCACGTTGCCAATCTTTATCTTTAAGGGAGAATACAATGAAGATCTCAATCTTCATGTAATTGAGTTCATGGTAGCCTATGTGGACAGCAATGCGGAAATCCTAAAGTATTGGTTGGTGATATTTCCCATCACTTTCAAAGGTGCAGTGTTTTAGTGGTATGAGAGATAAGTAGTATGTACTTTTGACATATACAACATATTGAAGGTGGCCTTTCTTACCAAATTCAAGCATGAAGGTTTTAAAGAGCAGATGCAAGAGGAGTTCATGAACTTAGGTCACAATTCTCTAGAGAATGAGTGAAAGCATATATTTCTAGAATGAAATCTATATTGAAGAGTATGAGCTAAGAAGACCACTTGTTCATCTATAAGCTATAGTGGAAGGTGCAGGATTGTATGATGAAGTGGAAGCAAGGTTATCTATGACATTCAAGATTATATGACATTCAAGATTGAGGTGTAAGTTATTCTAGATAAAGGAATAAAGGAGATCAATGCATTCATAGAAAATGTAGAAGGCTACAATCAAACACAAAGTCAAGAAAAGTCATATAAAATCAAAGCACAAGTGTCATGCATTATTTTTAGAAGGACATTATTTTTAAAGCTTTAGTATATTATATTTGGATACTTGTGGCACTTCATGGATACATTATTATCATGGTTGTATTATTTTGTGAGAGATGGACTCACTACATCCATGCACATTGTATTATCTCTTGCAATTGTATTTTTCACACCCATAATTGTTGTGTGGTTTGTGTACATGAAAATGTAATTGCAATACCATATGCTAGGAAAATAAGACTAAGATAAAAGCATGCTTCTCGAGAAAAGACCAACCAAGATACAAAAAAGTGGATTAGTTACCCAAAAGAGGGTGCAAATCCTAAATCACAATTGTGGAAACCCTAAAACGCAAAGGGGGGTATAAACTCTAAAATGCAAAAGGGATGAAAATCCTAAAACATAAACAAAGTACCACCCTAGAGAAGGGGCCTATATGGGTGGGAAGTTTCAATTGTATTTACCCTTCTGGTGCATCCATAATGTAGAAGCTTTGTTTACTGCAACTATTGAGCATCTATTTAATTATTATACTATATAAGCTTATATCAATTCTTGAGAGAGAGAGAGAGAGAGAGAGAGAGAGAGAGAGTGTGTGTGTGTGTGTGTAAGTGTGAGGCATATTTGAGTAAGGAACTTAAAATAGAAAAGCATTTCATCTTCTTCTTGTTTTCTTCTACTTCTTTCCATCCACATTAATAAGAGGATTGGAGTTGTGTGTGAGGCTATGAGATTGTGAGAAAGTAAGCAATCAAGCATAGTGAAACTCTTCTTCATCTACTTTCTCTATTTCTTAATCTTTATCTTTTTCTCTTATCGTAGGTGTACTTGGTACACTTAGTGGTGTATGCTTTTCTTCTTCTTCTTCCTATCCTAGTATACTTCATGGTGGATACAAAGGAGAAATGGTATAAGATTGTGTTGCTTAGGTTGTGGAACTATATTTAAGTCTTCAAGCTGATGCCAGGAGGCATAGTCACGGTGGACACCTGTCCTTCTCGAGCATTTTATTAATTAATGTGCACATGGGTGATTCCACAATGGGTGATTTCGTAAAATTCATATTAATTAATTAAGCTTTTACCAGTTTAGAGTGTACACTCGAATTAAATTAAGGTTAGGACAATGTTCCAACCTATTTGAATCATTTGTAGCAGATGAAGACTATTAGGTATTCACTATTATTTGTTTATTTTATTTATAAACAATTTTGAATGCTTCATTTGATGTGTAAAGTAGGTAGCGGTGGCTTTGGGTAGTAGCACTAAGTGTTAGCATAAGTCCAAGTATAAATTTCATAATTATGATTAGTTATCTTAAGTATAATATATAATATTATGTATTTAGATTATATTGTATTATTAAAATTATTACTCTATTTGTAAGTTATAAGTTTAAAATTCTTTAGTAATAATTAGATCATTGTCATTAGTACTATTATTTTATTTATTTTGAATATATATTATTTTAGAATATGGGATTTAAGATATGTTTTTATTGAAATAAGCTTTCTTTATGGAATAACTTGCTATTCTCTTAATGTGGTTAAGTTTTAGAAGGCTTTTCTAGCTTTCTTTTTAAAAGCAACACGATCACGCCCAAAACAGGAGAATAGGGTAAAAATCGAGTTTTTTCGTTTGTCTCTCATTCGGAAGCGAAACTCAGAGCTTCAAGAGTCGTTTTGGGGGTTTTGGCACCTCTAGATGCGATAGTGATGTCAAAACATCAAGATTCAAAGCACAAAATTTTCTGCAGCATCTTATAGAATGCCTCTTGGCTCTTAAAACTTTGTATTTCAATTTATATTTGTACATTTTTTATAATTATATGTAAGATATGAATACAAATATTTATGTAAAAACTATAATATACAATTAAAGAAGGCAAACCATGGCTTTTGCCATGGGGAGGTTGGGCCCAATTGCACATTTTTTCTCTTGTCTTTCTCAATCTGTTGAGTTATTCAAATCTTCTTATGTATTATAATGTTGTTTGTATTTAATAGTTGAGATGTTTGATTTATTAGATTTTTTTACTAAGTTTTATTATGTGTGTCATAAAGTTGTTTATGATTGAGATTTGATTTGCTAGATTTGCCACATGTTCCGCTTCGTACCATTGGTATCAGACCTTGGCTATGCTCCGAGTTTTCAATTGTATGATATCAGTTGATAAAGGCGAACACCATGGAACAATCACAATCTACAAGAAAAATCACTACAGATGAATATTACAACTGCATTTCTCGTGTTTTGGACAGCCTTATATCCACAGTTGATTGACTTGAATTGATCCAATTTGTTCTTCTCTGAATTTGGATTATAGCATGGACTTGGCTATGCAAATAGGATGTTATAGCCAAAAAACTTTTGAAGTTTATTTCATAGTAAATCATAGCTTTGTTTTATTTTATAAAAGTTTCAAGTTTATTAAGCATATTAAGTCTTTATTTATGTAACATGCTATATAGAATAGGCACTTAAAAGTAGTCTAGCTATTACATACGCTTCACCATAAAATCATCTCGAACAACTATTTTTCAAGTAATGTAACTTTTTGCTGGTTTATATTTTGAGGATGGTGTAAAACAAAAGTTTTAGCACTCAAAAAGATCTACAATTTTTATTAGACACATATTTTACAAATTTTTAATATTTAGCAAGTTATTTAAATCCTAAAGTGACCTGAATATAAATTTCATAGTAGTATGAAGAAAACTATGTAGTAGCCAACTTTGAGCCTTGTTTTTTATGACCTTACCTTTAGATTTGGTAATCCATAATAGAGACATGAATTGTAGACCTTTTTGTTGTCTACAACTCTCTAGTTATATTCATGACTTAATTCTACCTACAAAGAAAGTTATTTATCTTGAAAGTAGGTCTCGAAGTTAACACAGACTTGGTGAAATTTGTAAATTTTAACATATACAAATATCTAATTTCCTAGTAGGATAGCTTTTAATCCATTTGGAATTTGAGTATACTTCCAAAAGAAAAAGTTTTAGCTTGTACAAAGATCTAAAATATATTAGACATGGTTTTGTCTAAAGATGCATATCTTAAAAGATAATCATATCTAAATATGCCATAGAACCTAAATATTACTATGTTTTACCAAGAGACTAGTATTCTATTCAACTTTAGCGTTATCTTTAATATATTTCTTTTTAAATTTAGTCTTAGTCATACTAAGTAAATGTTTTGTAAAATTCCTTATAAGCTCCAACTCTCTAGTTATAGACTAACTTGATTCACAAGAAGATATAAGTTGTTTTTTATTCAAAGTAGAAATTCAATATGATTCTCACTCTAATTTTTAACGATTATATAAGTATGCCTTTAATGTTGTTATCTTTTGATTTGATAAACATTGAGACTAACAAATTTTTCTTAAAAGTACATTGGAAAAATTTTCAAATTCCTAATTTTGTTGCAAATTCACGCTTTTTAGTAAAGATAGAGATCTTTAATCAAGGTACGATAGGTAAGTCTTTACTATTTTTTCTAAAATTCTAAGTTAATTTTTTACTTACAACTAAACTAGAATAACAATTTTATCTGTTATTGTCGATGCTTTGAGTATGAGACCTAGCATTCATAATATTTATGTCTTATCTTTTGACTCCCTTACTTCCATGAAATATATCTATTGCACTAACACGAGTTTTTAATCTATTGCACTAATCCTACACTACTAGCTCCACATTTAGCAGCTAGTAGCAATTGTGGGCAATTGCTATCTCACCCTGCGGGTATGATGCCAGGAGGCATAGTCACGTTGGATT
The DNA here is from genome assembly GCF_053477565.2 of Lygodium microphyllum. NCBI lineage: Eukaryota > Viridiplantae > Streptophyta > Polypodiopsida > Schizaeales > Lygodiaceae > Lygodium > Lygodium microphyllum. Next base: position 43,064,056 of record NC_141158.1, read on the forward strand.
TCGTGAGATTTTATGGTGGATTCTGTAAAATTTATTTGTTGATTGGGCCTTGTACATAAGGTGGAATCCTTGTGCGAGAAATTGACAGGGACGCCTATCCTTCTCGAGTGTTTTATTAATTAATGTGCACGTGGGTAATTTTGTAAAATTTATATTAATTAATTAAGCTTTTACGAGTTTAGAGTGCGCACTTGAATTAAATTAAGATTAAGACAGTGTTCCAACCTATTTTAATTATTTGTAGTTGAAGACTATTAGACATTCACTATTGTTTGTTTATTTTATTTATAAACAGTTGTGAATGCTTCAGTTGATGTGTAGAGCAAGTAGCGGTGGCTTTGGATAGCACTGTGCGTTAGCGTAAGTCCAAGCGTGAATTTCATAATTATGATTAGTTATCTTAAGTATAATATATAATATTATATATTTATATGATATTGTATTATTAAAATTATTAATCTATTTGTGAGTTATAAGTTTAAACTTCTTTAGTAATAATTAGATCATTGTCCTTAGTACTATTACTTTATTTGTTTTTAATATATATTATTTTAAAATATGAGATTTAATATATGATTTTATTGAAATAAGCTTTTTTAATGGAATACATTGCTATTTTCTTAATGTGGTTAAGTTTTAGAAGGCTTTTACAGCTTTATTTATAAAAGCAACAGGATCGCACGCAAAATAGGAGAACGGGGTGAAAACTTAGTTTTTTCGTTTGTCCCTCATTTGGAATCGAAATTCAGAGCTTCAAGAGTCATTTTGGGAATTTTGGCATGCTCCAGACGTGATGGTGATGTTAAAATGTCAAGATTCAGAGCATAAAATTTTCTACAGCAACTGTAGCATGTTACAAGATACATCTTGACTCTTAAAACTCTGTATTTCAATTGATATTTGTACTTTCTTTGTAATTATGTAAGATATGAATGTAAATATCCATATAAAAATTATAATATATAATTAAGGATGGCAAACCATGGCTTTTGCCATGGGGGAGTTTGGATCCAATTGTGCGTTTTTTTCTTGTCTTTCTCAAACTATTGAGTTATTCAAATCCTCTTATGTATTATAATGTTGTTTGTATTTAATAGTTGAGATGTTTGATTTGTTAGATTTTTCCACTAAGTTCTATTATGTGTGTCATTAAGTTTATTATGATTGAGATTTGATTTCCTAGATTTTCCACGTGTGTCACTTTGTACCTGTGAGATTTTACGGTGGATTCTGTAAAACAAGCTTTCAAACTACAACAAGGGAAGGTAAGATATGTGAGTTCAGTATACTTCAAAGCTAGTCTTGTATTCTTATTTTCTGAAGATAGAGAGAATGATGCATGGCTAGTTAGATTAGAGTTGTGAGAAGACAATGTGAGAGACTTTTGCTAAAGTGTGAATAAATAGAAGTCAGTTCAAAGTTTCAATTGTTGTGTGTTTAGTCCAACATTTTAGTTCCCTTGTTGGAAGAAAGAATGGGGCAACCATTGAGATTCTTACACTCCCACTATGTGGTGAGATAAATGTAAATGATTGGGTTACCATGCTTCCATCTCTTCTTGCTAGGAGAGAAGCTCTTGGGCTATGTAGCAAGGTAGCAATGCATTTAGGAACGCCAAGAAAGTTGTAGCAATGAGTGATTAAGCAAGGCCCAATGAAAAAGAAAAGGGAAAGAGTGTTGACCAGATCTAAGCTATAGATGACCTAAAATTAGAACTAGCCAGACTATAAGAATCACTGTGAAGGCCAGTACGACCTCACATGTAGTGTGTGTATTGTGGAGGGAACCACCTACCATCTGAATATCCCGATCCTAGATCAAGTCCTTGTGCCAATTGCAAAAGATTTGGGCATGACACCATGTACTGCCGATTGCCAAGGCAATTGCCTACTAGTAACCTTACACTCAGCCATACTATCTAGGGAGATATAAAAAATTTACTATACATGTATAGAAATACCAAATGGTAATTTAACTTAAGTGGATTATCATGATAAATATAAAAAATGATATAATTGATGTTTTGCTAAAGGAATAAGGTATTAAAAAAATCCTAGTCTTTAGCTTTCTTTTGCTCTTTAGGTTAATCTTTCCTAGCCTTGTTTGGTTTAGTGACTTGTTTTACAATTTTCTCAAAGAAAAAAGGTTTCATTACAGTGGCTCGCTTGCATCCCATATAAAGGGGCTACTTACAGATTGAATAGAAAAGGGTTATGTTTTATTAAGAAAAAATTCACACAAATAAGGATATTTATAAATAGGCCTTGAACGCACGTGATATAGAGAGTATACATATAGTGAATTACCTAGGGGTCTTAGTGACCTTAGTGCCACAATCAATCTATTAGGAGGAGGAGGAAGCTCTAGTGCTTCCCTTCTCCCAATAAGTTAACCCACTTTCACTTCAAGTAGGGTTGCATTCATACCAGTACAAATTCCTAAAGAAAATCCAATCATTGTTATGGCGCAACCTATTGAAATTTATGCAGGAACACCGGATCTACCAACTTTAGGTTTCCCTCTATCCATCTTTAATGGGTTACTGGAGGAGGATGTGGAGCTTCACATCAATGAGTTCTAGAAACTCATGTTTAATTGTGGAATTCACGACAAGGGACATCTAATGATGTTCTTTAACATGATCCTAAAAGGTGCTCTAAGGTAACTTCCTTGTTTAGCATCAACTCCATATATATCTCCCTGATCTACCACATTATGCTTTAGGGTATTCTTTTCATTGGAGTAAGACATTAAAAAGTTGGTTACAAAGTTAAAGCATTCACATCCCAATTTAGCAACTTTGTATCTATTGTCTTATATTAAGCATTCATAATAACTCTTCAACCACAATATGAGCTATTACTTTGATGTGGCACCTCACGTATCTCGTATTTGAATGGATTTTGAGGTTCAACAATATCTTCAGAAGTCCTCTCTAAGAAGCTTATAAGAACTCTACTAGCATTGCAATATAAAATCAATACTAATAAGTTGATGTAATAACAATATAAAATCAACACTAGGTGGGATAAGAAAAACAAGAAAGGGAAGCACTCATTACATATTTTCTTGGCCATGTATTCCAAAGAGAATTCATTAATCTTGGAAGAAGCCTCCTTGGAATCTTCCCCTAGTGAACCATTCTTTAAACAAGCCTCTTGAAAACATCATTTGAAGAAGACCTCTTATAAATCTAATAGGAAGAAGTATACTTGGCACAAGCCTCAACTTGGACTTCCTCAATTAGATGGGTTGGAGAATCTATCATTAAGAGAAATATGGACTTAAAAAGGCCCATTTAGCTTAAGGGTTGATAACTCTCCTAATGGCAAAATATTTGAGGTGGCAAATGGGAGGGGAGGTGATGTGTACATTTTATCCACTCAATTTTTTTTATTTGACTCGCAAAGGCGATTTCATCCAAAAGATAGTGGTTTTTTCCATTAATATTTCCAAAAACATGGTTAATGGTTCAACTTTTGAATTTGAAAGGGGGAGTTGTGAACTTAAAATTTTTAAAATTTTAGGCATCAAAATGCGTGGATTTTGGCCCTCATGACATGTGACTATTAGCCTTAGCCCCCCCCAATACAATGGGATAGATGCCATGATTTTTAGGGCAACTTGCATAATAAGGAGCCATGTTCTTATTATAATAAAAATACTTTTCCAAGCTCACATGTGTGGAGATTGAAGGCTAGTACCTCTCCTTTATAGCCTTTAGACCCTACCACCAAGAGACGAGCCAATCTTGTGTTCCCATGTGTAAAATAAACATAATAAGAAATATTTTAGGCTCTCTCTTTTTTACTTTTTCACAAAAACCACTTGTGGTTTTGGTCAAAACCTCTCATGCCCTCATCATGGCATCCAGGCCCACTTGTATCACAAGATTAGGAAAAGTAATCTTCCCCTAATCCAATCCTTATGAGGTCCTTTTGGATTGTTCCATAGGCTTGCCTATATACACCTTCTGAGCTGTTTGATTTATCATAGCCATGGAGGTCCAAGAGAGTAATGGGAAGGAGAAAAGATGAAACATTATGATATAGATAAGCCAAGAAATTCAATGATTTATATTGCATTGTATCACCAAGAGTGTCAAAACAAGGAAATATGAGAGAGTCACAATCATTAGGGGAGATTTGGACCCACTTTTGGGCCTTTTAAGCTCTTTGGGATTTTAGGAAATATTTCATAAGCACAAATAAGGGTGAGGCTATTGTTATGGAACTTTTGAAGTTACCTTTTGGTTAAGAGACCATAACCTTAGCATATAAACTCCAAATTTATTGGAGGTTAGTGTTTTAGAATCCTCTCATTAAGACCTTTCCAATGATATGTTACATGATATATTTGAGGTACAATGGACATAGTTATCTATAGGTTCCCTTTTTTGGATAAGGCGATGACATGGAGATTCTTGAAAGCCCCAAAAGTGATTCCAAATATCTCCTAATGGAAGCTAGGGATATAAAAACAATGCAATATGGGGGGTTGTAGTGCACGAGGCACCGATATTGCATCGTATCATTGGGTGGGGTGCATAGTGCCAAAAGAATTGACAATATGGCCCAAGCGGGGTCGGCTAGCACTTTGCAAGAGGTAAATGGTGTCAAAAAAACATTGGTGGGCATTATATACCAATGCCTTGAGAAAGGACATGTGCCACTTTGCTATTCATTGAAACTCACTTCCACCAAATGGTTATATCCAATGATTAGTTATAACTATTTTTTGTTTTCTAATTTAAAGCTTGTATAACTTCCTCTCTCTCTCTCTCTCTCTATGTGTGTGTGTGTTTGTGTGTGTGCGGGCGCGCACCAAGCTCAATGGTTGATGAAATAACATAATTTATGCCCCTTGTAGTTATTGACCCCCATATATTGTAGCTCTACCTTTTCACATTCTTATCACTATTTGCATTGTTTTAAATCTCTATCTCTCACTCTTGCTCCACCTATCTCTTGATCTTTCTCAACTTATATTTTGCTCATGTCTTCATTTCACACCCCTACTCACTCTTGCTCCACTTATCTTTTTTTGTTGCAACCTTTTGAACCCCTATCTCTTGCTCTTATTCCACCACAAAATCCAAACATAAGACACAAGCTTGGGCTACTAGTAATAGAATTCTCTCACAATGCCTCGTGTTCTCTTGACCTTCAAGGACACAAATTGGGTGAACAATGAAAGAACACAATTTGGGTATCCCATATTCTATGACCCATATATATATTCAATTGCATCACCTATCACATCATCTTGCCCCTACATCACATCATCTTACCTTTGTATTTTCTCCCTCGATTCCTGGGCGCTACAAAGTCAAGAACATGGAAATCTACCTCTGTCCATAAGTTGACGAGCTTAAGATTTTTTGGAAGGAGGGGGTTATTGTGAAAGACATAAGTAAGCATGATGATTGCCAGTCTACTAATATATGAGCCATTCTCATATGGACCATGCATGACTTTCCAGGATTTGGGAAGTGGTCAGGTAAGTGGGCTTCCATTCTTGTTGTTGATATCTAGCATAGATCATTCAAGTTTGTGTTGACTAGATAGGGGTATTGTGACAGGTTTGGTCTTAGATTATTATACATATCCATTGTCTAGGTCCCAATTAGACCCTTGAAGGTCATAGACCATAAATAAGATGGTATATTAGGGATACACCAATTTCTTGCTAGAGGATCATGAATTAAGGGAAGGTTTTCTTAGATAACCTCTAGCACGAAAGAATACCCAAAGCTAGTACGAGTTGAAAACGGTCCACAAGGAGTCACATCCAAGCATAATGCGACGGTTCTCACTTCTACGAGTTGTCATATTGGACCCACTTACAAATCAACCATCTGTTGGATCCCATGCATATTTTCAAGAATGTGGGTGTCTTATTGTGGGACCATATTGCAAGAAAGAGAGACATTGTAGGGGCATGAATGGATTTGGAGTAGAAAAGATGGAGGTACTTTGAGTTGAGCTCTGATGGTCACTTGCAACTACCTCACGCTTCTTGGGTCCTATACACTAAAGGAGAGCACATGGTGAAGCAAATTATCATGTCTATCCACACCTAGACAGGTATGATGCATTCCCTCAAGTTTGTTTTTTCTAAAGATGACCAACTATATTGAAATTCCATTATTGGCACAAGATATGTTAGGTTTGTCATGGCCTTGATAGCAAGTAACCTCACTATTTCATTATTTAGTGTTTATTCAATGTTTGTAATGCTTTAAATTTTCGATACTTTGTACTACTAATCGCGATTGTGGAGTGTCTCATTCTAGAAATGTGCTAAAAAATTATAAGTTGTCTAATTTAGTGCAATGGATCTCATAGGAGGAGATCAAGACATCCTCTATAGAATTCGCAAGGCGGAGAAAAGCAATGAAGACACTCTGTCTCTTTGAGAAGTACCTGCCTACAATCATGCTCATGATACAAACTCACATCTTGGTACATCTTGTGGATGAAGTGGAGATTGTGGGACCCATCCATATGCGATGGATGTTCTTCTTAGAGCAGTTTATAAAAACACTAAAGGGATTTGCGTGACAACGAGCTTAGGAAGAAGGTAGTATGGCTGAACGTTTGGCTAGTATCGGAGGCATTAGTGCATATTTTGGAGTGGCTACCAGTGCGGTGGATTTAAACAAAATTATGCCATGGATGCTGAAGGAAGATGATAGACTGACCAAAGATATGGTGATTGAAAATGGGTTAGAAAAAGGGATGGATGGTGCCATGGAGGAGAAAGTGAATCATTTTTGTATGTTGCATCCTACATCCATGGAGAAGTAGCTTGCTAGCTATGAGTATGTCGCCAGAAGAGAGTAGGAGAGAGTGGATTAGAATTTTGATGCAATACACGCCATCAACTAGTTTGATATTCCAAGGGCATGGAGGAGATGCCACGATTTATGTCTATGCAGTGATTGCATGAAGCTTTGACCACTAGAGCTTCGCACGAAGGGGTAGAGGTCTGTACGGAGAAGTGGAAATTCTTGAGGAGATATAGTCTAAAGATGACCACATGCTTTCTTTGTTGTTATATCTAGATTTTGTGTGCAAAAAATAATCTAACCGTTTCAATGTACATTACAAAATGTACAACGTAGTGTGGTCGTGTGGGTGACATTTTTGAGTTGAGCACATTGAAAAAATGCGCTCCACAACAGATTGTGGTGTCATGGCAATGTTCAAACAAGAAAGCCAACAACAAGCCACGGATCTGAATACTATAGTAGATGAGATGGAGTATTTTAGCAACTTACAAAGTGTTATCTTAGTGGATTACCGTAGCTTCTCAATGATCATATTCAATGTACAGTGGTTTAAAGGGGTACTGGAATGAGCTAGGGCAACCATTGGGTAAGGTCCATCTGGATTTGTGAAGGTAGATTTTGAGAAAAGATAGAATGATTTGTGTGACACGTTTGTCTTGCTAGGTCATTGTGAACATGTGAATGCCATTTTTTGTTAATTTTTCCACGATATGAAATAGTCACAAATGTTGATTCATTCTTTTGCAACACACTTATATGTGATATTGGACATGCAATCTTTTATCCAAATCCCTGACAACCTCGATGGTGGTATATTGTGTCATCACAACACCTCAAAGCATGCTAGGATATTATGAAATCAATGCCCCTAGTGTGGATGAGAAGAGTATGTAGCTAGAGGGATCAATGTTGCAAAGGGTAGAGGACGAAGAGGGCTTGGAGCGTGCAGAGGAGGCATGCATGGATAATGTAGACAAAGAGACAAGAGGCTATGAATTTTTCAAGAATGAAGTAGAATTCTCTTTCTCTACCAACCTATGTATAGACCTTCCAGTGTATGCTAAGCTATACCAAGAGCTTGACATGGAGCCATAGGTCAGGTTGTATTTGTGTTAGCTTGCTCAATTCGTTGATAAATCACTTTTAAGGATACTTTAGTATATGCATTTTAATTAGCATTCTTTTTGCAAATTTATGTTATTATGATTTACCTAAATCCTTATATTGATTACCCTAACATTGTTTTCTATCCGTGCAAGTTATTTTTGACGATACCTAGACAGCAAGATAAGTCAAGGGATGATTGATGATGAGGAGTTGCAAGAGAACTTCACATGTATGTCTTTGGATCAGATGACTCGCTTTAAAGATATGGTAGACCAAGATTTTCCACAGACATTGTAAGGCCATTTTGCGAGGTCTACTTTAGTACGCTCTAAGGCTTTGATCTCCAATAGTAGGTAGGGTCAACACTCTACATTGGCCCCGGATAGAGGGAGTGGTTTTGGGAGGTGTTGTGAAGATGTAGATATTGTGAGCCCACAGTCAATTCCAAAGATTTTTGCTACTCCTCGCTCTCATATTGGTTCTATAGAGTGTGGCTCAAATAGGTGTTGTAGAGGCACCGATGGAGTGTCTCCATCTCGTCGATGTGGTGCACACTTGTCGCCTCTAGGATTTATTACATGTACGGATATCTGCTCCCATGACCCCAAGTTTCGCTCACAGTCGTCCATAAGTGGCACCCCTATGGGTGCTATTCCGAGAGATACTACCCCTGCAGGTACACTAGATGTACATGGGTCTCTTGGTTATGCCTAGGAGCGTGGTTGCAAGTGGGAGAGGCCGCACCTTAGACATACCCTAGTAGGGTACGGATATCTTGTAGATGAGAAAATAGGTGTTGTGAAAATGAATGATGAGGAGAGGAGGTTGATGTCTCACACGAGAGAGTTTTGCCAACAAGTATTTAGGCACAACGTTTTGGACCATTAGAATAATGTAGTGGAGGGGAGCAAGGACTATGTAGTGGCATCTTTGCATGAGGAGTTTTCGGTACCTAATGGGAGCAGAGAGGTTTTCCACTGGGTGGATGATGGAGTGTATGCATACATACATGTGACATAGACAATCAGACACAAACTAGGCAATGCAGAGTGGCTCCTCAAAGCCCAAGTGGTTAGACATAGAGGATTGGTAGAGACTCAAGGAGCAGGCCACAGATTCTTTAGGATGATGGCGGCAAGAGCGGGAGGTAACAAGGGCACAATTGGAGGCAGGGGTTATGCATCATCTGGGGAGGAGTGGTAGCCATAGGACTTATTTGGAATACCACTTGTATTAGAAACCTTATTTCTAACAATACTATTCAATTTTCTTTGCAATACTCCATCACCAAACCGTGATCCTAGAGGTTTGGAGACTCAATATGTGCAAAGACACAATCTCACTGCACTTATCAATAGATTGTATACGTACAATAGTCCTGGAAGTCAATCCTCTTTCTTGTTTGTAGTCATTAGGTTTTTTGTGATGCATTATGTATGGTGGACTAATGTGTGATTGTTTATTTTTTAGATTCTTTTCGATGCTCCATTGCATTGGGACGAGCTTTCAGATGACGAAGAGCTATAGCATGCGCTTGGATTCATGGAGCTCACATCATTTTCTTTTTTGGTCTTGTGATCTATGTAGGCCTCTTCCATGTAGCATTCCTTAGATATATTTATCATCCTTTGTATAAAATTACATTTTGCGATATTTAGAGATAGATTTCCATGTTTGTTTTGGACTCTCCTCTTCATGGTTCCATGTAGTTTTATGAGTTGTCATCTTTAGTCTCGTACTTATTTTATGAGTCAATCTTGTGGTTTTATGTAGTTTCTACACCTGTCTTGGTAATGATTGTGTATTCAATATGTAATTGCTTTGCAAAATATTATTTTCTAGGGGGTGGCAGGGCAGCTTGTTGCCTTAACATCAAAATTTTTTTCTTTGTAACTATCACTATTTGCATTGCTAATTTACTGCATGCATCGCTATATGAGTTGGTATATGCATCGCAAAGTGTCGCTATGATCATCGCAAAAGTGACTCTAATAGCGATGGATCTATAGAGACATCTATACCGATGCTTTTAGTGATGAGATGGGGGAAATTTTTTTGATGAATATTTGCATCGCTTTAAACGTTAGTATATGACCTGTATCTTATAGTGAATGACCTAGTTTTTTGCATTAGTGGCAAGTGAACTTGAGCTTTTTACATTGAACATTAATGTTTATGGTTTGAGATCTACCATATTATTTGCATATCTTTGTTTGTTGTTGTTTTTTGGTTGGAAATTGGAAGGTGTGTTGGTGGAAAAGAATTAGGGTGATAAGGGATGAAGATTTCTTTTTATTATAGTTGGGTACTAAAAGGTCAAGGTGTTTGAGATTGTTGGCCATGAAGGATATGGGCAATAAATTGAAATTCTTTTTCAACATCATGGGCATAATAAATAGCATCATATAGTGAAGTGTGTTTAAGATAATTTAATTTAGGAATATTACAATGAATGAAATGCATGCACTAAAGAATATTTTTATTGGCTTGCAAAATGAAGCACGATACTATAAAATTTGTGTCCAAATGCATTGTGTGTTAACATTTTCGGGGGTACGTGTTTAGCCACAATCCACAAGGGAAAAGAGTTGAAGCAAGAAGAGGAAAGGAGAGCAATTAACACCAAGTTTTCAACTCTTAATATTATGAATCTATCACCAAAGGAAACTCTTTCATGAAGATAAAGTGTTTAACCATTGCAAATCACATATATAAGATCAAGCCCAAGCAATCATTCATAAGGTATGAAAATATCTAGATAAAAATTTGTCCTCTCATATTTGAAGTGAATGCCAAGAGTAGATGGATCCCCAAGAGGAACACTAAAAAAATGGTATTGAGAATCTGGCAATCACACTCGCTTGTATGCCTCTTTGTATGGAGTAGTAGGCAAGGAAAATACTAGTAGTCTAGGAAGAGGTCTTGAATCCCATAAGCATAAGCACAGTGGTGCAAAATGCTACCTATGGAGATTCTATAAAGCATTGTATTTGACTATCACATTCACAATGATGAATGAAATATCATGATGCTTTCCTCTTTCAGTTAGTATCATTGTTAGTCCATTGCACAAGATTGTGTTAATGAGTCCAAGCTTCCATCTTCGAACTTAATTCACTTGTGTAATAGTTGTCTACTCTTCAATCTATGTTAGCATGAATCTAGCTTTCATCTTCCATCCACCATAGCTTCTGCCATGCTCTAGATCTGACATTTTAACATGGTATCAAAGCTCAATTGAGCATGGCCTAGCTATCCTTTCACTCCTCTCAGCTCCTCTTCATCTCAGTCCATCTCAGTTTGAGTGTATAACTCCCATTCTTCACTTGAATCTTAGAGTCATTGTTTGGCAGCCATAGCTAGACAGGACCTATAGTACTTGGAGCCTTCATATCTCTCTCTATAGGCCATATTTCTCAGTGCTTCCTTGGAGCCTTCATATCTCTCTCTATAGGCCATATTTCTCAGTGCTTCCTTCTGGGGGAGTTGTTCCTCTGCTCAAGGCATTGGTTCCTGGCACCTCAGAGTGCAACATTGGCCACTGTATTCTTCAACATTGCTGAAATTTACTGTGCTATTTAGAATTGCAGCTGTGTTGTTCATACGACCCTGATCTCTCTCCAAGCAGCACGATTCATCCTGCGAGTTTAGGACAATTGAAGGTCCATATATGAGCTACCTCCCACATAAATCTTGTGTCATATGATCCATTGTAGCAGCTACAATCATAAAGAAACTAGACCTCCAAAAAACCCTAACAAACAGACACCATAGCCATTGACTTGCAAGCTCAAAACCACTGCATTTTCTCACTCTTCTCAGTTAATTGGAGTTCCTGCCACTTGGTTTAGAGTTCTTACTCAGTAATATAACCAACACACATTTGGACGTCAAATTAGTAAGGAGGGGATATCTTGAAGGCTTGGAAGATTAGGAAGACCATCAAGCAACATTAACACCAAGCTTTCTTTCCACTACATTTTTTTCACTCTCCTTAAGTTGAATCCCAGCTCAGTTTCCAGCAAGCATTCAATTGATTTACCAGCAAGGAGGAGACTCAAGTTACAAGAAAAGTATCAAAGAATCATCTTCAAGCTCAACATCAAGTTCAAGCATAGTATCTATATAGTGTGTTTTCACATTGCCCATTATTTATGTCCTTTGACACACTAGATTTCAACTCTATTGCTAAAAAGGTTTCAAAGTTTCAAGCTGATTCTCAATGGAAATTATGAAGACCCTAACATGGAACTCATTCATGAGAAGTAACATGACTACACTAGAAAAATGTCTATTCTACTTGCAGGAACACATGAAGCTTCCTACATCAAAGAGCAATTAATGAATCCATTTGAAGATTTTGAAGATATTTCTACTGCCTCAAAGATGATAATACCTTTGCTTGAGGGGGACATGGACATGAAGACTAATGCAAGCAAAGTGGAGAAGAAGAATAAAAATATCAACCATGAGGACCTAAAGCTACAATCAAAGTGAAGAACAAGAAGATTTATAATGACATATCTAAAATTGCTAAAAACCACAAGGGCCTGTCGGTCCTCCTTGACCCAATTGTTTACTAGACTTTTTTATTGTATGTACTTGCCATTAATGCTCCCTTCATAAGCAATGTAAAATCCTCATGTAGCCTATGCATAACAACCTCTACACACTTAGTGAGGCCTTGTAACAGCCCTTGGATGTCAGCCATGTTTGTGGTACCCACACTTAGCCTTTTCTACGACAACCTCTGGATGATTACCATGTTTATGGCATATCCACACTTAGGTTCCACTCACAACAACAACCTCTATACACTTAATGCTTTCCCATGGTTGTGATTGAAAAGGGGTGTTGAGAATCTGGCAATCACACTCGCTTGCATGCCTCTTTGTATGGAGTAGTGGGCAAGGAAAATATTAGCAATCTAGGAAGAGGTCCTGAATCCCATAAGCATAGTGGTGCAGAATGCTACCTCTATGGAGCTTCTATAAAGCAATTCACTTGACTATCAATTTCATAATGATGAGTGCAATATCACGATGCTTTCCTCTTTCAATTAGTGTCATTGTCTGTCCATTACACAAGATTTTGTTTATGAGTCCAAGCTTCCATCTTCAAACCTAATTCACTTGTGTAACAGCTGTCTACTCTTCAGTCTATGTCAACATGAATCTATCCTTCATCTTCCATCCACCATAGCTCCTACCATGCTCTAGATCTGACATTTTAACAAATGGAAAATCTATTGAAAGAAAATCTATGTTGTATCATTTATATTTTATGTGACCACAACAAAAAAAAGAACACTAGGAACAAGAAATCTTCACGCAACTTCATAGAAACAATTCTCCTATGGCTTGAACTTGAACAAAATTGATTTTACTCTTCATATTTTTCATATAATTCATAAAGAAACCACAAAGAAACAAGAGAATACAACACTTTGAATGGAAATCATCACATAGTATTCTTCTTCAAAGGTTCCATAGCTTTCTCTCACTTATAGATACATTGTTTTGCATAGATTTGGCTATATCTCACACACCCTATCTCATACATTGTTTTTATCAAATGTGCCATCAAATAATCAAGTATAATTTTTTATAACCCCCCTTTGGTCATGGATATCCCTCCTAAGGGGTATGTCTGATATGAAAGGTCACCAGAGCCACTACATTATCCTTTTGTAGCTCAATAGTGTCACTATCACTTCAGTTTACTTTGAGTCTTTAGCAGCTACTTCTTCAAGCTATTTTGAGCTTGTATTCATCTCTTTCCAAGGTTGAAAAACTTCTTCAAGCTACACATTCATCCATCATAACACTTACAAAGGCATATAGAACATAACAAAATAGAGACAGAGGCTCTACATAAGCTCAATAGAGGGTCTATAGAAGGTCATCAAAAAGCCTTGAGCTCAACTTAAATCATTCAAAACTATCAAGAATAAATAAACAAGCTTTCAAAAACTCTCAAAATCCACCAATCCTTACTCCAATCTCTCATACATAAGACAATAGAGCAAAATAGAAGCTCAATAGACTCAAACAGAACCAATCAAACATTAACAAGACATCAACAAAACATGTCAGAACATCATATCTCCACTATAAACCATCATGAGGTTCCAAAACATAATAAACCTTATCCAAAATATTAAACACTTCAAAAACAACCAACCATCATAAAAAATCCATAAAAAATCAACCATCCAGTCCACATAAACAACAAAAATCAGCCAAAATTCAAGTCATTTCAACCCTCAACAGTAGAATAGCATGTAGGGAGAAAACATAGTTTCCTAACTATTGATGGTATGAAGCATTCACATCCTTTGAATAACTAAAAATTATTTACATATTTTTGAGTCAAAAAATATGTGCTATCATATTGGACACATGGAAACCACACCATCAATCCATCAGGATCAACATTGGTTTCATTTCCTTTTACAAGATATTGCCACACTTGGGTGTGATAATCACACTTAGTATAGCATCTTAGCAACATTGATCCTACATAATGCCTAGCTCTTAGCAGCCCATGTTTTTGCAGATGACATCCTCCATGTTGGTGTCAGCTTCAGGATGACCTGAAGTTCTTCATGTCAAGCCACCTTAATATAACATTGTGTCGTCCTCTCAATCACAAAGACTGAATAGTGTAAATGGCTGCAAGAGCATATGATATCATGGATTTTAATCATGATCTAGAGATTGCACCTCTATCAAACAAAAGCCATCTTATCTTGTAGTTAATTGCTTCATTTTTTTGTTTCTTTTCCAATTTAAGTAGTCCGCCTTCCTAATATGATCCTAAAACTTCTATGACAGTTGATGTTCAGGTAGCAAATCCTTGATCATGATCATGATTTTGAGCTTTTAATGCCTTAACAAGTGATGTTTTCAGAACCATCACCCTCCTTCATGAGCCCTCTCTCCAGTTGATGTTTCCTCTCCCCATAAGCTGGATCAAAACATCATTAGCAGCTTATCATATCATAGTAATGTGGAAGAAAGTGAATCAATTAAACATTGTTGTAGTGAGTGATGAAATTTTGCATAAAGTTCACTACTTCATGGTTGCAAGGAGGGCCATAACGTTCCCTATAGGCCTTCTTTACAAATTGTCATGAAAGCCCTACAAATAAATAGTATTTTTCCATAAAATCCATCTTTTTTCTCTTTCCTCCCTCACAAGCATGTACATATGCATATAAGTATGCATTAAAGACTTGTATTATTCCTTCCCTTTCTTCTTCTCCAAGTTAAGCATCATTCGTCAATTAAGCATATTTCAACAATAGTTAAGTTTTTCCCCATCCTTTCCCATGTTATTATTCACCACATTTTTAGCCATTGAGCTTATGTCCATGGATCTTTTTTTCCCGCCAAAGATGCAAAGGTTATAAGAAGTTAAGAAGACATATATTTAAGAGAGAGATTATTAATACTACGTTGTCAAACTCACATAGGTATAAAAGGTGTGAGATGGAATTTTCAATACTTTTGAAAATAATAGAATTATTGTCTCTCATCTCACTTCCTTGTTTACAGCTCCCATGGCTTCTCTCACTTCTCTCATATATTTCTACTCTTTCTCTCTCTGTATCACTCATTCTCTCACTTCACTTCTCTCGCTTTTCTTCTCTCTCTCCTTTATCTCACCTCTTAGTCCGCTTCTTGATTAGTGGTATAAAAGCATTGGCCTTTGATCTATTTGGTTACAATATTTCCCTAGATTTCCTTCTAAGACTAGTTAGAGGTATTATTGTTTGGGGTCTATCAAATGATGTATTACATCATATTTCTAGCATCAAGGATGCAAAGAAGGCATGGGAAGAACTTGACAAGATCTTTGGTACCCAAGCAAAGAACTCAAAGGTAAAATTACTCATGCAGTTTTATAAGTTGGATAAAAAGAACATTGATGAGAATAAGGCAATAGTAGTGCTACTTGCCGATGTTAATCATGAACCATATGAGAATCTTGTTTCAGCACTAAGTAATGTTCCTAGTCTCTCACTCAAAGACATTGAGCACTCACTGCTTGATGGAGAAATCAAATTTAGAGATAACCTCTTGTACACTAGGGTACTTAGGCAGCAAAAGGACGTGGTTGAGGATTCACCACCAACAGCAACAAGGACTAAATTATTTGTCATTTATGTGGCAAGACTGTCAATGTAGCCAGTGAATGTTTCCACAAGAAGAGAGCACAATAGGTGCAAGATGATCACCATCAAGGTCAGTTTATGAATGAAGAAGAAGAAGAAGATGCTTCCGCCACCATCAAAAACTCTAACAAATTATTCTAAAGAAATTTTCATTGTATCTTTCCCATAGTGGATGTTTTCTTTCCCTTAGTGGATTTGTATTGAAAAAACCCTTGCAAAAAATTTAAAATTTCAAGCTTGACTTGACTAGGCTTCCCATGAGCTAGTCTCTCAAACCATTTCATCATGTGTTGGAGGCATGATACTAAGTTGGAGGCATCATGGACAAATTAATGGTAGGTTATGGACAAGAAATTGGCCGTTTTGGAGGTAAAAGAGTTAAAGAATGGAAAAATAGAGTTAATCAAGATTAGAAGTTGAGTTGCTTTTCAAAACAAGCTCTTTCTTTCCTCTTTTTTTCAAGTTTTTGGAAAATATTTCATGGCAAACAACAAGAATAATCTCTTCTTGATTAGTAGCCACTCCATTTCTCTCTGAAACAATGGGTAGTGATTCTTCATCTTCTACCACTAATCATTCCAATCACCAATGATGAAGCATGACACTCACTAGTCTATAGAAACAAGCTTGGGTTTTGCATTGTTTTTTGCACTAATCTTCAACTCTTTCTCTATAGTTCATGGTAGTCATTAACCTCTTGTCTAGTACTTGTACACTCTTTGGACAAATGTTTGGTATCATCCTTAGCAAGGATTGAGTTATTTGAGTCTCTAATCTTCATTCTTATCTTTGAAACCCAAAAAACTAGTAGGGTAGTAGGTTTGAAGCTTCAAATTTCTTCAAGATTTGACTCTTTGTGACCTTTAGGGCTTCTCTACTACCACTATCAATAAAGTTTGGCTTCAAGATTGAAGAAATTGAAGAGATTTCAGCCTCTTAAGCTTCATGGAGTGCATAATGGAGTTCTATTTTGGGGTTTTAGTTAGGGAGCTTGAATCTCTTACATTCAAGATTTCAAGAAGTCTCAAGGAAACTATTCTTCAAGGATTTAATGATATTTAAGAAAAGGATGGGTTGATTTCAATGGAATCATGGAGCAGGGAGCTTGTAGACTAATTTGGGACAAAATCTTTTACCAATGGTTGAGGCTTGGTTACAAGTGATTCTTCCATCTTCTTCTTCAAGCTTACAAGAGGTATTTTAATTGTTTTTAATCCTTGAAAGATCTCTACAACCACTTGCTCAAGCTTTTCCATTTTATGATGAGAGATATTGATCACTTGAGCTTCTAAATGAACCATGGGTCAAAGATTAATGCCTCTTTAGCTAAATTAGAGCTCTACATCACATTTTAGTATTCATTTTAATCCAATTCAATCATGGTGATCATTTTTAATGCTTTTACCCATAACCCTAATTTTGATCATTTGATTCTCTTATACCCAAGAATTAAATTGTCAAGGGTAAGTAATGCAATCAATGAGTCACTGAATTGTAGTGGTAAGACCCTTAGTAGCTAATCGCATTTTTTATTTTGTTTTCATCGATAAAAATCTATGCATATCATTGAAGGTTGAAAGAATCATTTTAGTAATGCATATCATCTCTATTTTCTTAGAATAGAATGCTCTTGCTATAGAAATTCCCATCGAGGAAAAAGGTAGATGCCGAGGGAGATAGTGGGACAAAGAGAGGCGATCCTCCCTCATTTTATTGAAGATCCAAAGGGGTGCAACCGACCTGAGGAGAACTTTACTCACCTATCCATGATTGGGAGCTTGTGTAGGGAGCCTATCATGCTATTTATCTCTCACATAGATACTATGATTGGATAAATTGAAGACCCAAATATTCTAGCTAAAGAGCATTTGATTAGGATCTCATTGATTAGTTCACAAGGATTACATGTTTTTTCTAGGATTATTCAATCTTCATTAGTAGGGTACAAGTACATGTAGTCATAACAAGGCACTTGGACATTGATTGGAACTGATATTGTGCCATTTACATGTGCTACAAATTATTCCAAGTCTATTACATGTTGTTCATATGGTAGTTCAATGAAATAAGGAATTAGGACCTACTTTGGGGTATTATCCACTTGGTTACAAATATTCTAGAGTATTTTAAAATTTATCCAGAGCATATACAAAGTATTGCAAGTCATATCTACTCCCTAGAGGTCATATTTAGGGTGCTTTAGGGTTGGGAAACCTTAGTTTGGACCTAAGGGTGGTGAAAATGTCAAAATAATGTATTTATAGGGTGGACTATTCTATATAGAAAAAAAGAATATTTTTATGGTATGTTATTTCAATTCTAAAGTCAAGTGCTATACTCATCCTAAAGAGCTATTTGTTAGCTCATTTTGAATCAAAAAGTTATTGATTATGATATCGTGGTGAAAATTTATAGCTATTAGTGACACGTGGCCTACTTGGATTACACTGTGACAATGAGCAAAAATGGTTGGAAATAAGGGAAAGAACAAGGCTAATGATGATATCATTATGATGAGAAAGAATTTCAATAATATGGTGCATATAGCACTCTCAATGCCATGCTTTGTAACCATGAAACTAGGCACTCTATTAGACATATGGAGTTGGTTTCTAAATTGGATCAAGTGGTTGGAGCAAATGGTTCACTCAAACATCCAAACCAAGGAAGTTATGGAGCAGATAGCTCACTCTATTAAGGATTCCACAGAGTTTGCCTCTTCCACTAAAGAATCTTTGGACAAACTTAGTGCTTAGATTTTCATGCTTATGGTAGTACAAATGGCAAACAAGAAATATAGAGATAAACAATCATTGCAAACCTTGAATAATAACCCACAGCTAGGTATCATTGGAAAGAAGGGTATAAAACATACAACCTATGAAATTAAGGAGACTTCTTATCAGCATATTTTGATCATGCATGCATCTAACCTTCCTCCAAGAGCTAGAAGTGAGCCAGTTATTCCTCCAAGTAGATTCCAAACCAATTATCATAGGAGTACCTCTAATCTTTCAGTCCCCATTGGTAAGTATATGAACATGCAACCCCGAGTATCAAATGGATAGAAATGTTTTATTGAGAGGGAGCTCCATGATAAAATTGTGTTGACCAAATATACTGGCCATTCATAATCATAGGCTAATTTGGAGAAGTGGATCTTAAATTTAAAGTCCTATTTTGATATTTTCTTAGGTTTGGCAACCAAAATATGCACTTTTTCTATGCTTCACCTTGAGGCTTTGCTTATACATGGTGGAGGTACATAAAGAGGGAGAATCAATAGGTTGATAATTGGAAGGATTTCAAAGCTAAGATAGCTCAAGTGTTTCTCTCCCATTGAGAAGGATAAATTGGCTAGGAGATGGTATCAATTGGACCAATGAAGCCTATCAGTAGCAATTAGACCGTATACTAACTAGTTCTTGAACCTTACCATGTATGTAAAGAGTATGAGCGATGGTGCAAAATTGCATAAGTATATCTTTAGTCTTGATCCTAACTTATTAGCTAATGTTATGGCCTAGAAACTTGCTACACTATTTCAAGCTATTGAGCTAGTAGAGAGGTATGGCCATAAGTACATGAAAGATATCCCTATGCAAGCTTCTTTTGGATAATACTTCATTTGGTAGCTCAAAGTTCCTACATATCCTACTTTTGATGCTTCAAGATAGCAAAGTGCTTCAAAATAGCAATTAGCCATACAATTGTGCCTAAGCAAGGTGATAGTAGACCCAAAAATAATTTAGCAAACAATGGCAAGTTTATACGTATGGATCTTTGTTGAGAGTACAAAGAGAAGAGTCTATGCTTCAAATGTGGTGTAAAGTATACAGTTGATAATGTGTCTAAATGCACTTATAAGAATGTACTAAGAACTACAACATGATAGTACTTGAGGATATTTATGAGGAAGTCATTGAAGAACCAAATGTGAGTGCACAAGCTAAGTTTGCAGACCATGATGAGGATCTTGAGCCAAATTAGTCTTATGAGTAGTTGATAGATTTCCATTTGACCTTGGTGGGCATGTTCCCTTTGATCTTGGTGGGAAAAATTTGCATATTGATACCACTATCCTTTGTTCTATTTCTAGAGATGCTTGGTGAGGTTCTAGGAGCCCTAATGTACTCTATATGAAGGGTACCATTCATGGAAAGGATGTGTTTATCTTGACAGACACTCACATTATGCATAGTTTTGGAAATAACTCAATTGTTTATAAGTTGCATTGTTTTCCCATTGATTTAAAATATTCCACAAGAGTTTAGGTAGAAATGGTGAAGAGAAAATTAGTATCCAAATGTGTCTATAGGTTCCCATGGAGTTGGCTAAAAATTATGAAGCAAAGGTGAACCTTACTTTGGAAATGGGGCCCATAGATATAGTAGTTTGGTGTATTTGGTTGATAACCTTAGGGAGGATCTTATAGATTTCTCACAGTTGTACATGAATTTTTCCATTGATGGGCAACCTATCCATCTATAGGGGATTCCTAGTAAATCAAATTTTTAGCTTATCACCATTAAGCATATCAAGAAGGAGTACAAGAAGTGCTCTTAGATTTTTATTCTACACATGAATAAAGAGGTTGACGATCAATCTAAGGATTCAATTGCTCATCCAACATTAAAAGATCTACTTAAGGAGTACAAGAATTTGTTTGAGGTGCTTCATTACCTCCCAATAGAGTAATGGATCACCCTATTGATTTAGAGACACATTCCAAGCATGTTGTCAATATGCCACCCTATAGATTTTCTAAATGTCAGCATGAAAAAGTGTCCAAGCAAATCAAGGATCTTTTAGAGGTGGGGTTCATTGAGCCTAGATAGACTTTGCTATATGCTTTACTGGTCTTGTTGGTAAAGAAGAAAGATGGATCCTTCAGGATATGTATTGACTATAGAGATCTAAACAAGAGCATACTGAATAACAGGTGTCCGATTCCTAGAGTAGATGATTTTCTTAATGAGAGCAAGGGAGCTAAGTTTTTTATCAAGATTAACTTGAGATCAGGATATCATCATGTTAACCCCAGTGCAAGACAAAGGGAAAGGAAGAAGCAAAGAAAATTTGAGAAATTTCAAAAAGGGTGATCCGAGAGAAGGATAAGAGGAGAAAAAGACAAAAGAGCAAGAGAAACCTTAAAAGTCAAGGCAATGGAAAATGTGTATTTTAAAATGTAAAGGCAACCCAAATTTTTTGTAAAAGAGCGCTAGTCTCCCTCCCGTGCAAGTTGGAAAGAGTGGATAGGCATAGGTGAAGGCATTATGTAAATAGAAGGGAATAGGAAAAGAGGCGTTGACAATATGGCCGGTCATGTAAAAAAGGAGATGGGTGCCCAAAGGGATGATGGCATATATAAAATCCAAAAAGTGAATAGAGAAACTTAGTCTTGGTGTGTGGAAAAAGTGGATCTTCTTCTTCTTCCTCTTCTCATTCTTCATCTTCTTGCTTGCTTGAGCTTGTGCTTAAGGGAGGGAGTGTGAGAGTGTGAGGGTGAGGGATAGTGGTGGAGAAGCTCTTCATTTTTTCCTCTCTCCTTATTTTTTCTTCTCTTCTCTTATCTTGTGTGTGCGCCTATGGAGTATGGAGCTTGAAGGTGGAGGATTGAGTTTTCTTGAGGTTGCATCTTGGATCGTGGAGCTGCCAGTGTGCTTGAGAGAGGAGGGTACTTGATCATGCATTTAGGTAAGCTCACTACACTTGTAGGCTTGAGAGTACGTATGGGTATGTGAGAGGTAGCCATTAGCATTTGACTTGAAATGCTTGAGCAATAAGTGGTCCATGGGTCTTGGCAAGCTCCCACATTTAACCACAATAATGACAGGTCAGATTAGACTTCCATCCCCACGGGACTTACTGCAACCACGTGACTTGGACCTGGAATTCTGAGAGTCCCTGCCCTTATGATCATTATCACGCCTGCCATTTCTGCCACCTCTAACGGTCAATGCACGTGAAGAGCAGGCAGTATCATTGTTTCTCTTGTTGATTTCCTCATTCAATAAAGCACTCTCAACATCTTTGATTTTTAGCCCATCAATCTTGTTCATGCATAAGGTAGTATGGAAGACATCCCATGATTCAGGCAAGGTGCCAAGAGGAAACAATGGGTGTAAGTTGTATTTGGACTCAATACCCCGTGACAACAGACTCTTCATGATAGCATGAAACTGACTAAAATGAGATGAAAGGGAGGTCCCCTCCATGCGAAGGTCCATTAACTGCTTTAGTCAATACATCTATGACGCAGGACTCTGCTGCGCATAGAGCTCCTGAATCTTCTCCCATAAATCCCATGCACTCTAATTTTCATCTTCAACAACATTATGATGGACCTCTTCTGAGAGTGACAAAATAATGGTAGACTTGCATAGCTCATCAACTTCCAATCAAACATCATCATCAATATCCTCAGGTTTGACACCCTTGAAACGCAAGGGTTTAATTTGCAACTTCTGCACATGGCATATTTGGGACTTCCAATACCCATAGTTGGTACCATCCAACTTGGCAATGTTAAAGAGAGTGGCATCTTTTAGATGACCAGCCATGCTGTCCCGAATCAAAGCAAAAAAACAAAATTGCAGGTTGCTGTAATTAGCAGAAAATGCACTAAAACCATTGTTAAAACTTGCTGAAAGGGTGGATTTCACCAAGAGAAGCACCTGTCCACCAAATATGACCAAGATAACATCAAATAGTAAGCATTACCCTCATAGAAGTGCTCAAAATCTACAAATTTCAGCTTGCTGTAATAAATGACAGCAGTATGTAAAACTGTCCCAAAATGAAGCAATTATTGATACATATGTCACTGCAATTGCCAGGTAGCAAGATACATCCAAGAGTGAGTTTCCATGGGCAAGAAGGTAGCAAGAACTGTCAAACCAATAACTTGTCAGGCAAGAGACATCTCATAGGTCCAGAAGTCATGCATGTAATGGGTCTCGGGGTAAGAGAAGAGACCAAGCACAAGCATAACTGATACAACAAGAAGCTCAATACATAACTATCCAAGATGCATACAAAAGTGACAAACTTGTGACAGAGATAGGTGCCTACCCCAATAGGCGTATCAAATCAGCCCACTACAGACAAACTGCAGACATAAAGCTCTCAAGAGAGCAAATGCATGTAACTGTCCCACAAGCTCAAGCTCATCTGTAAATAAGACTTTGTGTACATCCGAATATACCAAGAGGCTCCCACTGGAAGTGAAGTCAGATGCAAAGAGAGCAAGAAATGCTCTAATACATCAAATACATAGCATTAGACATGCTTGTTATCAATCAGAGATAGAGACAAGAGTTTTGTTCTGGCATGGTATATTGGATTCGTGTTATCAATCTTAGTAGTGTACTCCTGGCAATGAATCCAGTATACCATGCTTGTTCTGGCATGGTATACTGCATCCATGTATCCAATGAGTTTCAAGGGCTTATCTCTGACATAAAATAGCCCATACTCTACAGTGAACTTAACATATCTCATAATGTGTCTAACTGCATCTAAGTGCAGCTTTCTAGGCTTCTACATAAACTGGCTTATGAGCCCTACAACATAGCTCAAGTCGGGCCTAGTGATGGTCAAGTAGATCAAACTTCCAACCATCTGCCTGTACATAGTCACATCCTGAATTTCAGCTCCAGTGCTAATGTCCAGCTTGACATTTTGATCAAGAGGTGTATCCAATGGTTTGCATTCAACCATGCCATACTTCTTCAGCATTTCCATGGCATAATGCTTCTGCATCAGCCATAAACCATTTTCAGCTAGAACTACCTCAATGCCCAAGAAATACTTCAGTTCTCCTAGGTCCTTCATGTTAAATTTAGATTTCAGCATCTTCATCACATGCTGTATGCCCAAGTCATCATCACCAGTGATTATCAAAACATCAACATATATGACCAACACTACCAAGCCACTGTCAGTCTTCTTTGTAAATAGGCTGTGATCAGCCCTACCAACAGCGAATCCCAATCTCTGCAAGTAGTTACCGATCCTAGCATGCCAAGCTCTTGGAGCCTGCTTCAGCCTATACAATGCCTTTTTCAGCCTGCATACATAATGCTGAAAATTAGGGTAAACATACCCTTCCGGCTGAACCATATAGACATTCTCTGCTAAGTCACCATTAAGAAAGGCATTCTTCATGTCCATCTGTTGTAATTTCTAGCCTCTAGCATTAGCCAAAGCAATCACAATGTGTATGGTTGCCATCTTGGTAACAGGGCTGAATGTTTCCTCATAATCAAGTCTATATTGTTGGGCATACCCCTTAGCAACCAGCGTGGCTTTGTACCTTTCCACACAGCCATCCAACTTGCATTTGATTTTCTAGACCCATTTGCAGCCAATGGTCCTTTTTCCTTCAGGAAGTGGCACAAGATCCCATGTCTTATTTTCAGCCAAGGCATTCATTTCTTCATCCATAGCTGCACACCAGTTCTCATCTTCCACTGCTTCAGCATATGTACTTGGTTCTTTGATCTCCATCACTTTTGTCATGTAAGCATAATGCTTTGCAGAGTAGCCACTATATGTCAACCTGTCAACAGGGTATCTGACCCTCTATGAGCATCTAGGCT
Organism: Lygodium microphyllum; assembly: GCF_053477565.2. Classification (NCBI taxonomy): domain Eukaryota; kingdom Viridiplantae; phylum Streptophyta; class Polypodiopsida; order Schizaeales; family Lygodiaceae; genus Lygodium; species Lygodium microphyllum. The sequence goes on from NC_141158.1 coordinate 43,088,738, forward strand.
GTGGTGCACTGCTCGATTCCCCTCGCTCATGAGGCAGAATGTACTTGCTTTGCCTTGCGCCAGGTGTATAGATAGTCGGAATACCAAGTTCACTATCTAAAGTGTCAGCAGACTCATATCCAGAAGTCATTCTACCAGGTGTCATCATATCAGATGCATCCTTAGTAGTTTTTTCTTTTCCTTTGCTGTCCAAGACATCATATCTCCCCCTCACTGACATATTGGTGTCGGTGGACGATGAGCTCCTCAATCTCCCTGTCCATGGGGATACTGTCTGACTACTAGGTCCTCTCATAGCAGTGCTTTGCTGTAAATCAACTGTAGATACATGAGTGGAAGGCATATCTGATGGCACTGTAGCCGGTGATACATACCAAGAACCCATCTCATAAAAAATAACATCCCTGCTCACCAAAGTCTCCCTAGTAGAGGGATCATAGCATTTGTATCTCTTCTTCTCCTGCGAATATCCAATGAAAACACACTTATGCGCTTTTGGATCCAGCTTCTTTCTTTTTTCATCTGGAATATGCACATAAGCAAGACAGCCAAAGACTTTCATGTGACTTACATCCGGCTTATAGCCATACAGCTTCTCAAACGGTGTCATCTCATGAATACCTGCAGTCGGAGTTCGATTCAAGATATACATGGCTGTCATAACAGCCTCAAACCAATAATAGAGTGGCATCTTCTTCTCATTCATCATGGCATGAGCAGCTTCCATCAAGACCCTATTCTTTCTTTCAGCTATCCCATTCTGCTGAGGAGTGTAGCTGCAGGTAAGCTGCCTGCGTATGCCATTTTCAGCCAAAAAGTTTTCAAACTTATTTGACATATACTCCCCACCGCTATCTGATCTCAAGCAAGAGATATAACAGTCAAATTCCTTTTCAACCTACTTTTTAAACTGTTGAAAAACAACAAACACCTCATCCTTTGTCTTCAAAATGTAAACCTAAGTATAGCGATTGTAATCATCAATGAATGTCACATAATACTTCGAGCCTCCCATGGATGCATTATGGGTTGGCCTCCAAACATCAGAGTGCACTAACTGCAACAGACGTGTACTCTGCCTTACATGCATGACAAATGGCAACCTTGACTGCTTACCAAACTGGCAAGCATCGCATACATGACCAATATCTGAATATTGGAACTTGGGTAAACCTGTAACAAGCTATTTTTTCTGCATAATTTGCAATCTTTGCAAATTCACATGCCCCACTCTCTTGTGCCAAATTTTCAAATCTCTGATAGTGCCAGAACCATGGGCAAACATAGCTGAATTCAGCTCTGGCAAGGTAGCATCAAGAGTAAACATTCTGCCATTCTTGTGATCGTGAGCTATCAACTTGCATCCATTGCCAAACTCTTCAATAAAGCAGCCATGCTTATTGAATCTAACCTGCAAGTTTTTCTCTGACAGATAGTAAGTTCTTCGTAATCGATGGAACATGCAATACATCATGCAAATTTTTCTTTTTGCCATCATGAACCACAAGAAGAGGTACTTTACTTTTATGTTCAATGCTATGCTACGTGTCATCACCTGTATAGACACATCCATGTTTTTCAGCCACCATATCAGTGAACCAATCACCGTGAGGGTCATGTGGTTTGATGCCCCTGAATCAATATACCAAACTGCATCATCGGTGGATTTTTCAGCAGCTCTGTCTTTTACATACTGCATGGCAAACAATCTATCTCCTGAAGTATCACCTGCCTGACTAGATATAGCAAAATGTCCATGTTTGCCTTTCTGATTGCCCTGCTTCTTCCAGCAGTCCTTGGCAATATGACCATACTTCCCGCAATAATGACAATCCTTATCCTTATTGGGATTGTCAGATGGGCGCTATTGCTGCTAGGAGCCTCTGCCTCTAGGGCTACATTTTCCCTTGCCTCTAAAGTTTGCACCACCTCTTGCATTCGATACCTGCTGGTTGTTATTGCCATAGGATGCATTCTGCTGGCCTCCTCTGCCAGATCCATAACCTCTACCTCAGTTGCCACGGTCGCACTGATTCGAATAAAAAATTGCATCCTTATTTTTAGAACTACTTGACCCTGTAGCCAAGCCAAGTTTAACCTCCTCATGTATAAGCAATGCAACCAGCTCATTAAAATCAGGCATTTCAGCCCTCACAGACAGAAGTGTCAAAAGACTTATACTCAGGCCCCAAGCCATTCAAAGTCACAGCAACCATGTCTTCATCTTCAACCTGTGTACCAACAAATGCCAGCTGATCTGCAATGGTCTTAACCTCCATGACATAATCCTGTATAGATCTACTCTTTCTCTCCATGTTGTTAAACTTCTGCTTCAATTGTATCTTCCTGGCACTTGTGGTTGTGCCATAGTACTTGACCAAAATGTCCCATGCATTCTTACGAGAGCTGTAGTTCATTATTTGCATTACCATGGCATCTGAGATACATAAAGAGAGCCAGTGCAAGACTCTACAAGCTCTTTCTATCCAAGCTCGGTGTAATCGTCTCTGATTAGTTGTAGGTTGATTTGGGAGCTTAGATTCAGCTTCCGCTCTAGTCACCAACTCCCAGTAGCCTTTCCCTATTAAGAAGTTCTCCATGCGGAACTTCCATATGGCATAATTATTACTGTCAATCTTTTCCCCTACTATCTGGGTTATGTTGTCAGTCCTCTCTGCATTAGCCATATTGTACCAGACAATATTGAGTCACTGCCCTGACTTCCTGCAAGCCAACAAGTATGGCTGACCACATTCAATCCTCAACTATTTATGACAGTTTTTTGTAATTAATTGTAGTAAAATACCAAGGTATTTCAGCCCAATGATAGCTCAAAATAGTCCACAAACAAGTGGTCTAACTCATAGGTATAACAATCAATACATATGCTATGTAGTTGCTTTAGCTTAAACTCTTGCAACCTCACTGCCAGGGTAAATACATAGAGTTTGAAAACTGTAAACTGTGAGTAACCAGTAGCAATTTTAAGGCCAAAATCAATGTGTATACATGTCATACATGCCCCAAACCGTACAGATTATCTGCTAGTACATGTGGCAGCCCAAACATAAGCATAGGGGTAGAAAACAGTGCATAACCAGCAAGTACGGTTGTCAAATAACTTGTTTGTAGATTGCAGTTAGCAAATACTCAGTGAAATCAAGCCTTTTTAGCTCCAAAAATAGCTCCAAACCATGCCATACATCCACTTTGAAATATCAAGGTCACTGCATGACCATATGGGCACCCATAGACAAGCTATCTTCAATAGCCAGTGGCATACATTGCATTTACAGTTTGTACCCAGCTAAGACAATGTAAATGCATTCAATTTCAACTTCAGATTTCAGTTTTTAATCATGCTCAATGCCCGATTCAATGCTCCAAGCATTCCCATACATATTCCCAATAGCATATAGTTGTTAGAGATCAACAGTGTCATAACATGCCTCAGTAGAAGATGATGTTTGCTGTCTGCATTCAATGACATTTCTTAGCTTGTCAATGGCTTCCAGATCAAAATATTTCAGTCATAACAGACCAGCTCCAACACATGAGAACATGTACATATGTGTAACGTGTCCACTAGAATCATCCAGGACACGTCTTAGCAGTCCATCAGAAAGGATGTCTAGAAAGTTCCGCTCGGCACTCCCATGGAATGTTACAGGTTTTGCAATCTAGGTCTTCCCGTGTCTGCCACGTAGCGGAAGTATCCTGGCCGTTCCCACTTAGGATCGACCGGAATTTGGGTTTTCCTGTTTGGTCATTAACTAGCAGCAACTAGCGTCAGACCCGAGCGAACTACTTTACGCAGAAACGCCAGGCCTGAAGCGGATTCACGCTGCACTTGGTTCAAGGAGAATGGGAAACGAGAGGGATGCAAGGCTCGACCTCTCTGCCATAAGGCATAGTCCCATTCCGTTCCCCTAAAACAGCGTGAATCGGGTAATAGGTAATTCCAAGTCATCGTTCTCGTTATTTGTTCCGGCGATGATGATCATCCCTCTGTTCGTTGAAGATTTTTGAGAAAAGTACTCGGCTAACCGGGACCACTCATCCATAGGACAGACCCATGGTCCATCCTCCGCACTTTCCTCGGTTTGTTTTACTTATGTAATTACCTACCACATTAATTCGACATATATCAAACAGCTTCTTTGATTAACCCTGTTAAGCACTGGTTCCTTCACGTAATCTTATCACAGGACATAAAGAAAACAATGTCAAACAACTTCTTTATTATCATTTTATCCTTTTATCTTTGAAATACAAGGAGTTCCACCCGTAGGCTTGTCTATAATCCGCCCGAAGGCTATCCAGTAATCCACCAGGGATCACTATTCCAAGCTTCTGCCCGTAGACTAGTATGCGGGCCTCGAGATCCAATCCCGAGTCACGTTAGCCTCTTGTGCAGGACCCGGAAGGCGAGGGATTTACGGCCAGAGCCCCCCCTGGCACCCAAGCGTCCTCCTGCTCCAAGTAGAGCTCAACGGAAAGACCTCTCGCGGCGGGTTCGGTCCACGTTCCCGGCGCGGTCAACAACCCCCTTGGTTAGGGTCAGGCAGGCAGTCGGGGGTAACTGAAGCTGCCTCTCCCTTCAGGCCTTCAACCTGAAGCATTTATATATCTTTCATCCTTTAATTCGTTGAACAAACAATGCAAACAGTGCTTTCTAAACTGTTACAAGCACAATCAATTCCAGTGGTCGTTTAGTTGGCAAACTGTTAAGGAGTGACTCCTTCTCTCCGAATGCATCCCGCATTCGATCTGGAATCAATTGCAACTTGGCAAGATTCCTATCGTCCTTGGGCTAGGGTCATACCCAACTTAACCAATACCTTAGGTTTTATTAATAGTAGATTTCGGCGACCATGTCGCTTTAATTTATTGACTAATCATTTGCGCCGAGCAATTACTTAACTTCCCTTAACTAGCAATTTTTCCCTAATGAGGACGATGTAACAGGATGACTACCCATCCCTTTTCAAGTTAAACTTGCGCAAGAACCTGCCAACCTCATTCCAAGGAATGGCAAAATTTCCTACGATCAACCCGCAAGGCTATGCGACGTTGCAACTTATTGCGCAAGCGTCGCCTCCATTCCAAGAGATCGTTTTACCTAATGAATGGCGTATTCTGGTCACGGAATTAACTTCAGACGAGAAGCAGGGTTTAGGGTGTCTTTTTACCCAACCCATCCCTAATTTTTCTAAATCGACAACAATTAGTCCTAGGGTTCCAACTCAATTCGAGTTTCATCATTTTGAACGCTTGGTCCTTAAGGTAGGAATCCTAGATTATTGTTTACATGAGCATCCAATTAACTCAACATTTTGGGAATGTGGTTAGGACTATTGGGCTTGAAGGTTTCGACTTAGCGACAATTGGAAAACTTGGCCGAATCCTTAACTTGCTAATCCCTAGCTAGTGTTTGGGGTATCTATCGTATTGACTGATTCATGCGGATACGAAATCCTTTGTGGCTAGGTGATTTGGGTAATTCACTATGCTTGTCTCGCGACAAGGATGAATCCTTCCTAGAGATAATAAACTAGATCTAAAGAAGAAAAATGGCCTCGACTACCACAATACATGTAAACATGCGACTCACTCTATTATTGGTAAGTAAAAAACACATGATAAGTTGGATACCAACTTTCTTAGGACCTACTAGGCCTTACTTCAAATAATCATGTCTACTACCTTGTTATCTACACCTTAGAATCTCAGGCTTTGTTTAAATCCTGCAACCTTTCCTACGGCAACACTTGATGAATGAATTTTTATGCACGATGAAAGTGCAACATGCAACCCTTACATAACTACAACGTGGTTAAATGAGATTATTGTAGAGTTAGTGTTGGTATATTCTTTCTTGCAAGCACATGCCACATGCCAATCCCTAGATTCAATTTTTGATATGCCATCATTACTTTTCGGATAACCTCCTACGGGTGTTAATAGCTTTTCCCCATGAACCATTACAATAAAGATTTTTCCTCAATTGCCTTTTTAATTCGGCTTGGTAAATTTAAACATGCATAGGTACCTTCTATTCCGTGAGAGTTATCATACCTAATGCATTACTTTTGCGTAGAATCAAAAATCATAAAAACCTGGGTCTGTGGGCTCGAGGAGATATCCACTTGAATGCTTGGAGATGAACCTCCCGCAGGCGCGCCTTGCAGCTTCTTGAGAGCCATAGTAGTCGTGGTTACGGCCTCCGCAGATTCCCTCTATCCTTTACCCTTGCTTTTCGAGATGACTAGGAGGTCGATACCTTCTCCTCGCTTGGGAATAGGAGTTTCCCTAGCCCGGATTTAAAACCGAGAAGCCGCATAGGATCAAGGCCTATGTCTTTAAACCTTAGAAGCTTCTTAAAGAAGCTTCTAAGAAGCTTCTGGGCAGCAGCGACGACGAGAAGGGGGTCCCAATGATTGGGAAGGAGGCCGTGATCAAGGCGAGGGTGGGCGGCGGCCTGGGCCTTTCAGCAAGGCGGCGGAGCTCCTGGACGCGGCAGCGGATGGTGACCACGGCAGCCCTTGGCGGCGTTTGTCAATACGACAGCTCCCTCCTCCTCCAATCCCACCAGCATGGCAGCCTTTCCCTCACACAGCACGGTCGCCCTGCATTCCAAGCTCATAATGGATGTTTTTATAGGCATGGGGGGGGAAAGAGAAGGCCTCCACACACGTGGCCCCTTGCATGGGTTCCCCCCCCTCCCATGCAGGCCACGACTCCTCCATGGCCCATCCCCCCACACTCCCTCTTCTCCAGCCATGCATCGGCTGGGGAAAAGGGATTAAAGTAAAAAAAAATTTCTTTAATAATAACTATTTTGCCCCTCCCAAGAGGGTGTTTACGCGGGAGTTTCGGTTTTGAACCCTCGGCTCGCTTTTGCCAATGCGAATGGTCTCGATTTCTCACGTGCAGGCTACACATTATACTGCCGGTAAATCCAATATGTGGGATAACCTTTGTACAAAGTTTACGCAGTGTGCGGAAAGTCAATGTTCACGGGTGGAAATATTACATTCTCTCCCCCTTAGAAGAATCGAGATGTCCTCATCTCGAGATAAACTGGGGATATTGATGATTGAGAGAGCTTTCATCCATCCAGGTAGCATCCTCTTCGGGGTAATCTTTCCACTGGACGAGGCATTCTTTCAAGGTTCTAGATCTCAATTGTCTCTCCCTGACATCTAAAATCTTTTCCGGTCTTAGTTCAAGGACTCCTTGACTAGGCATTACAACTTGTTGGTCATCAAGTACATGATTTGGGTTGGGTACATATTTTTTTAAGAGACTAATATGGAATACATTGTGAACTTTTAGGTTATTCGGAAGTTGCAATTTATAAGCATTGGGTCCCAAGCATTTGAGGATTTTATACGGACCGCAATACCTTGGACTTAGCTTCCTGCATTCTCCTAGAGATAAAGAGCTCCTTTTAGGGCGTACACGAATGAAGACCATGTCTCCTTCTCCGAAGACCCTCTCTTGGCGTTTCAAATCCGCATATGCCTTTTGTCTATCTTTGGCTGCTTGTATGTCTTGTCTTATTGACCTTATTTGGTCATCCATGTCCTCCAACATTTGTCTTGAAGCTTCCACCCTTAGGGTAGGATCAGAAAAGTTTAGGGGACTTCGACAATCATGACCATACAATGCCTGGAAAGGGGTCATTTGAATGCTTTGCTGGTAAGAAGCATTGTAAGCAAATTCTACTAACGGCAAGTATTGAATCCATCTCTTTGGCTCTCGACAGCAGTAAGCCCTAAGCATATCCTCAATGATTTGATTTACTCGCTCTGTTTGTCCATCCGTTTGGGGATGGTAGGCAGTGCTAAAACAGAGTTGAGTTCCAATAGCTTCAAAGATAGCTCTCCAGAAGTGTGAAGTGAAGAGAGAGTCTCGATCGCTAACGATCCTTCTAGGTAGCCCATGTAGCTTGAATATCTCTTTGATAAACACTCTTGCAATGTCGGAGGCTTTATAGTTTGTCTTTACTGGAATCAGGTGTGCAACCTTGGTAAGCATGTCAACTACAACCATAATGGAGTTGTATCCTCCTTGGACTTGGGGTAAGCCCACCACAAAATCCATACTGATGAATTCCCATTTCATTTGGGGAATGTCAAGTGGTTGCAATTTCCCTGGCATCATGACATGTTCAGCCTTGATACGTTGGCAAGACAAACATTCAGTGACATATTTGAGAACGTCACCTTTGAGCTTCACCCAGTGGTAGCTCTTCCTAACTGCGTTAAGAGTTTTTGCATAGCCAGGATGTCCTGCGAAAGGGGAATCATGAGCTTCCCATAATATCTTCTACTTAAGTGACTGGCTTGTTGGTATACATAGCCTTGTTCTGTAATAGACAAGTCCATTATCAATGGAAAATTCCCGATACTTAGCTTGTGACTTCAGATTCTGCTCTTTGGTAGATATTTCTTTTATCATGGTTTGGTAGGCCAAATCATGGCATGCTTCCTCTCTAGCTAGTTCGAGTATAGGGTTGCTTGGCATAGATACCTTTGTAGCCAGAGACCTGGCCGTTGATGGATTTTGCAAGATTAGGGAGTTTAGGAATGCCTTGCGACTGAGTGCATCGGCAACTACATTCTCTTTCCCTGGACGATACTTGATTTCAAAATCATACTCCTCCAATACTTCAATCCATCGACGTTGCCTCATGTTGAGCTCGTTCTAGGTAAAAATCCATTTGAGACTCTTATGATCGGTTACTAGAGTAAACTTGTTACCCAACAGGTAGTGTCTCCAAAGCTTTAGAGCATGGATGACAGCTAATAACTCCAGATCATGCGTGGCATAATTCTTTTCATGACTCTTCAATTTCCTTGAAGAATATGCTACTGGATGACCTTCTTGCATAAGTACACACCCCAAGGCAAGAATGCTGGCATCAGTTACTACCTCGAACTCCTTATTGAGGTCAGGAAGTTTCAGAATAGGTGCTGATACCAAACATTGCTTCAGTTGGTCGAAGCTATTTTGCTCGGGAGTTGACCATGTAATAGAAGTCTGCTTCTTTAGTAAGTCGGTAAGAGGTGCTGCAATCAAAGCATAGTTTTTGATAAAGACCCTATACCATCCTGTCAAGCCAAGAAAACTGCGTATTTCTTTGACGGATACTGGTATTGGCCATTCAAGCACATCTCTGACTTTGGCTGGATCTACTGATATTCCTTCTGATGATACTATGAATCCTAGATATTCAATCTGACGTTTGAAGAATGCACACTTCTTCATTTTTGCATATAGCTTATGAGACCTCATTGTCTCAAGGACAATCCGAAGTTGAGATTCATGATCTTCTTCCTGTTTAGAATAGACTAAAGTATCATCGAAGAAGACAAGCACGAAATCATCAAGATATGGTCTAAAAATATCCTGCATTAATCTATTGAAGGTGGCAAGTGCATTTGTAAGCCCGAATGACATAACTAAAAATTCAAAGTGCCCATATCTTGTATTGAAGGCCGTTTTTGGAATATCTTCATCCTTGATCCTGATTTGATAGTAACCTGACCTGAGATCAATTTTGGAAAAGATCTTTGCACCTTGAAGGCGATCAAGAAGCTCATCTATTCTAGGAATAGGATACTTGTTCTTGACTGTTGATTGATTCAACCCACGGTAATCAATACATAGTCGAAGTGTCCCATCTTTCTTTTTCTGGAATAGAACTGGAGCTCCCCATGGTGAGTTGCTAGGACGGATGTAACCCTGTTCTAACAGTTGCTTGAGTTGTTCTTTTAACTCAATAGCTTCCGGAATGGACATTCTATAAGGTCTCTTTGCAATTGGCGCAGCTCCAGGTATTAGCCTTATTTCATGATCAACTTCTCTTGGAGGTGGAAGTTCAGTTAATTCCTCAGGGAATACGTCAGCGTATTCTTTTAGCCAAGAGGGTCCCTCATGAAACTCTTGCCTTTGATCTAACTTGTTGAGTTTGATCAAGTAAACAGGTAACCCTTTCCTAACCCCTTTTATGATCTGCGATACTTTGGCTAACTGGATTCTTGGCACTCCTGCTTCACCTTGAGTTGTAACAAACTCTCTTCCAGAGTTTTGAAAAGAAACTTGACCCTTTCCACAGTGGATGTGGGCGTCATTAGGCTTAAGCCAATCCATCCCGAGTAGACACTCATGGATACCTAAGTTCATGACTCTGAATTTGACTGAGGTTTTCTTTCCTCCCAGATAGAACTCCTCCTTAGCAGTTTGCCTGGTACAAGTTACCTCACGACCATTTGCCAATTCCACAAGTAGGGTAGGTGCTTTTAATGTGGCTATTCCTAATCTCTTAGCACACACTGGTGAGATAAAGGAATGTGTACTGCCACAATCAATCAAGGTTTTGAAACCTTTACCTTGATAGTCCGACGGTGTTTGAATCACCGAGAACTGGCGATTCGGCCCCTTCTTGTGTAAAGCGGCATGGACTATCGCTCTTTCGAATTCCGCTTCCATAGTCGGATCTTCCCCTTCTTCTGCATCACATCTTTGCCTATTGATAATGCAGGCAGCTCTTCCTCTTCCACGGGTGGCGGCTCCCTGACCGCGGCCTGCACCTTGACAGTATCCCTCGCTGAGCTTGGGACATTGCCTTTTGAAGTGACCGAGTTTGTTGCAGTGGAAACATTGGAGGTTTCGGCCATTACTGTGAGTAGGAACAAAGTTGTTGACGTTATTTGTCCTTGCTTTCTTCCTTTGTCCCTGATTGTGGCCTTGAATTCTCTTAACTTGGGGTCTGAATGCTCCTCTGTTCGAGTCGCTATAAGACCAATTCTTAATACCCCTTGGTTTAGCTTGCACTTCCTGAATTATAGGTGCCGCTCGTATGAGTGCATCCTGAAGATCTGATGGTCGCATAGATTCGAGACGGGTATTTACAGGTGGATTTAAGCCTGCGCAAAATTTGGACACCTGCTGTGTCGTGTCCATTTGTGGCGCATACTTTAAGAGTGAGACAAACTTAGAGTAGTATGCGTCAAGGGTGAGTCCTAACTGTTTTAGCTCATAGAACTCATTCATTTTCTGTGTACGATATGCAGGCGGCAAATATCTTCCTTGCACGGCTCGCTTTAACTTCTCCCAGGTAACGGACCCCTCTGAAATCCCTTGATCCCTGCACCATTGTTTCCACCATAGTCTGGCTTCACCGGTGAGTTTTAATTTGGCGAGCATGGCCTGATTGGTAGGTGCAGTACCAGCTGCTTCGAAGTAGTCCTCCATAGATTCAATCCAAATCTCAGCATCCGACTGGACGAATCTGCCTCTCCCGTCAAACTCGGGTGGCTTTATCTGTTTGAGGAGGAACTTCTTCTCCTGGATCACAGTAGTACTTGATGTAGGGGGTGAATTTGGACCCTGTTCCTGGGGTTGTGCCTGGATAAAAAGTTTTCTTAACATTATTGTATGATAATTGACATTAGCTTATCTTTAGTTTAGCTATCTCGTAAATCATGAAGCTACTTAACTTTTTGCAACAACCCTGATGCACAATTGGATATTGATAAAAGAAGTCCTTATTTATATTTACATGGGCGTAGCCTCATACAACATCTCATGTGATGATAATCCAATCATTACATTTAGTTTGGGGAGAACAACATTGTATTGGATTTGTCTACAGGAACTGTGTAATAGTAGGGTTTTGGGTCATGAATCTTTAGGAATCGATAATTCATCGGAAGCTCAGGATATCCTTTCCGCTGGAATCCATACTTCCCATGGCGGCCCAATACCTTAATCCTGTCAGCTGGGATTACACGGGTTACTTCCTCATATACATATGAGTTCAATTCAACCCTCCGACCTCGAATATGCAAAGTCAAATTTACGTGAGCTTCCACAAAAATGAACAGCTTCACGACTTTCAAATCTTCCAACCACTTGATCCTCTTTAGGTTGGTTTGTAAATAAGCGAACCGGTGGGCAGCTATGTAGTAGATTCCTAAAGACCCAGTCCATCTTCGTTCTATATATAAAGGTGATGGATTATAAATCTGCTCCAGGATGTTCATCATTTCAATTCTCTGCCTATAATGCGGAGAATGCATTGCAGTCATAAACATGATCCGGAACACCAAAAACTTGTTCCACGCTTCATAGTTCTGCAAGACAGTATTGAAGATGAGGAAATGTTTGGACAGCAACAATTTCTTTACTTCATTTTATTGAGATCTCACGAAAACAATTCCGTTGTTGGTCGGCTCTGATACCAACTGTAACGTGTCCACTAGAATCATCCAGGACACGTTTTAGCAGTCCATCGGAAAGGATGTCTAGAAAGTTCCGCCCGGCACTCCCATGGAATGTTACGGGTTTTGCAATCTAGGTCTTCCCGTGTCTGCCACGTAGCGGAAGTATCCTGGCCGTTCCCACTTAGGATCGACCGGAATTTGGGTTTTCTTGTTTGGTCATTAACTAGCAGCAACTAGCGTCAAACCCGAGCGAACTACTTTACGCAGAAACGCCAGGCCTGAAGCGGATTCACGCTGCACTTGGTTCAAGGAGAATGGGAAACGAGAGGGATGCAAGGCTCGACCTCTCTGCCATAAGGCATAGTCCCATTCCGTTCCCCTAAAACAGCGTGAATCGGGTAATAGGTAATTCCAAGTCATCGTTCTCGTTATTTGTTCCGGCGATGATGATCATCCCTCTGTTCGTTGAAGATTTTTGAGAAAAGTTCCCGGCTAACCGGGACCACCCATCCATAGGACAGACCCATGGTCCATCCTCCGCACTTTCCTCGGTTTGTTTTAGTTATGTAATTACCTACCACATTAATTCGACATATATCAAACAGCTTCTTTGATTAACCCTGTTAAGCACTGGTTCCTTCACGTAATCTTATCATAGGACATAAAGAAAACAATGTCAAACAACTTCTTTATTATCATTTTATCCTTTTATCTTTGAAATACAAGGAGTTCCGCCCGTAGGCTTGTCTATAATCCGCCCGAAGGCTATCCAGTAATCCACCAGGGATCACTATTCCAAGCTTCTGCCCGTAGACTAGTATGCGGGCCTCGAGATCCAATCCCGAGTCACGTTAGCCTCTTGTGCAGGACCCGGAAGGCGAGGGATTTACGGCCAGAGCCCCCCCTGGCATCCAAGCGTCCTCCTGCTCCAAGTAGAGCTCAACGGAAAGACCTCTCGCGGCGGGTTCGGTCCACGTTCCCGGCGCGGTCAACAACCCCCTTGGTTAGGGTCAGGCAGGCAGTCGGGGGTAACTGAAGCTGCCTCTCCCTTCAGGCCTTCAACCTGAAGCATTTATATATCTTTCATCCTTTAATTCGTTGAACAAACAATGCAAACAGTGCTTTCTAAACTGTTACAAGCACAATCAATTCCAGTGGTCGTTTAGTTGGCAAACTGTTAAGGAGTGACTCCTTCTCTCCGAATGCATCCCGCATTCGATCTGGAATCAATTGCAACTTGGCAAGATTCCTATCGTCCTTGGGCTAGGGTCATACCCAACTTAACCAATACCTTAGGTTTTATTAATAGTAGATTCCGGCGACCATGTCGCTTTAATTTATTGACTAATCATTTGCGCCGAGCAATTACTTAACTTCCCTTAACTAACAATTTTTCCCTAATGAGGACGATGTAACAGGATGACTACCCATCCCTTTTCAAGTTAAACTTGCGCAAGAACCTGCCAACCTCATTCCAAGGAATGGCAAAATTTCCTACGATCAACCCGCAAGGCTATGCGACGTTGCAACTTATTGCGCAAGCGTCGCCTCCATTCCAAGAGATCGTTTTACCTAATGAATGGCGTATTCTGGTCACGGAATTAACTTCAGACGAGAAGCAGGGTTTAGGGTGTCTTTTTACCCAACCCATCCCTAATTTTTCTAAATCGACAACAATTAGTCCTAGGGTTCCAACTCAATTCGAGTTTCATCATTTTGAACGCTTGGTCCTTAAGGTAGGAATCCTAGATTATTGTTTACATGAGCATCCAATTAACTCAACATTTTGGGAATGTAGTTAGGACTATTGGGCTTGAAGGTTTCGACTTAGCGACAATTGGAAAACTTGGCCGAATCCTTAACTTGCTAATCCCTAGCTAGTGTTTGGGGTATCTATCGTATTGACTGATTCATGCGGATACGAAATCCTTTGTGGCTAGGTGATTTGGGTAATTCACTATGCTTGTCTCGCAACAAGGATGAATCCTTCCTAGAGATAATAAACTAGATCTAAAGAAGAAAAATGGCCTCGACTACCACAATACATGTAAACATGCGACTCACTCTATTATTGGTAAGTAAAAAAACACATGATAAGTTGGATACCAACTTTCTTAGGACCTACTAGGCCTTACTTCAAATAATCATGTCTACTACCTTGTTATCTACACCTTAGAATCTCAGGCTTTGTTTAAATCCTGCAACCTTTCCTACGGCAACACTTGATGAATGAATTTTTATGCACGATGAAAGTGCAACATGCAACCCTTACATAACTACAACGTAGTTAAATGAGATTATTGTAGAGTTAGTGTTGGTATATTCTTTCTTGCAAGCACATGCCACATGCCAATCCCTAGATTCAATTTTTGATATGCCATCATTACTTTTCGGATAACCTCCTACGGGTGTTAATAGCTTTTCCCCATGAACCATTACAATAAAGATTTTTCCTCAATTGCCTTTTTAATTCGGCTTGGTAAATTTAAACATGCATAGGTACCTTCTATTCCGTGAGAGTTATCATACCTAATGCATTAGTTTTGCGTAGAATAAAAAATCATAAAAACCTGGGTCTGTGGGCTCGGGGAGATATCCACTTGAATGCTTGGAGATGAACCTCCCACAGGCGCGCCTTGCAGCTTCTTGGGAGCCATAGTAGTCGTGGTTACGGCCTCCACAGATTCCCTCTATCCTTTACCCTTGCTTTTCGAGACGACTAGGAGGTCGATACCTTCTCCTCGCTTGGGAATAGGAGTTTCCCTAGCCCGGATTTAAAACCGAGAAGCCGCATAGGATCAAGGCCTATGTCTTTAAACCTTAGAAGCTTCTTAAAGAAGCTTCTAAGAAGCTTCTGGGCAGCAGCGACGACGAGAAGGGGGTCCCAATGATTGGGAAGGAGGCCGTGATCAAGGCGAGGGTGGGCGGCGGCCTGGGCCTTTCAGCAAGGCGGCGGAGCTCCTGGACGCGGCAGCGGATGGTGACCACGGCAGCCCTTGGCGGCGTTTGTCAATACGACAGCTCCCTCCTCCTCCAATCCCACCAGCATGGCAGCCTTTCCCTCACACAGCACGGTCGCCCAGCATTCCAAGCTCATAATGGATGTTTTTATAGGCATGGGGGGGGGAAGAGAAGGCCTCCACACACGTGGCCCCTTGCATGGGTTCCCCCCCCTCCCATGCAGGCCACGACTCCTCCATGGCCCATCCCCCCACACTCCCTCTTCTCCAGCCATGCATCGGCTGGGGAAAAGGGATTAAAGTAAAAAAAATTTGCTTTAATAATAACTATTTTGCCCCTCCCAAGAGGGTGTTTACGCGGGAGTTTCGGTTTTGAACCCTCGGCTCGCTTTTGCCAATGCGAATGGTCTCGATTTCTCACGTGCAGGCTACACATTATACTGCCGGTAAATCCAATATGTGGGATAACCTTTGTACAAAGTTTACGCAGTGTGCGGAAAGTCAATGTTCACGGGTGGAAATATTACAATATGGCCTCCAAGCAAATGTCTAAGTCTTGTTGATGCTTTTGGGCATGACGAGGAGCTTCTGTATCTCAATGATGATCAAATGCAAGCTGTCCTTTCACTTTCCCAACAGTTCAGGACTGTTTTACAAATCTGTATACTCTGATTCCAACTCATAACAGAGATCCAACCAACACAAGCAATAGCTTCTTGTAGTCTTCAAGTTCCTTCCAAAGAGTGTAGACATGCTTTATAGCACTTTGTAGATGATCAATGGCTTGATTTTCAGCCAACAGAGGCAGCCTTCTAACCTGGCGCAAACACGCTGGTAGCCTAGGGAGTTCACAGCAGCAGCAAGCTTCTTCACAAATGATGTTCAATGCCTTCTCCAAGATGTTCAATAGAGCCTTTGAAAGACTCCAACCTAGCCAGGAACAACTCTTGAGCAAGATCAAGACCAAAATTTAAAAACAATGCATACCCTGTGTGAGAAATGGTGAGAAATGACAGGTAGCCCTCTTCTCTTTTCAACCTTGGCAGGTCAATCTTTAGGTCTTCTTCCCGCATGCACTCCACAGAGCCCAGTCATGGGTGCCCTGATACCATGTTATCAATCAGAGACAGAGACAAGAGTGAAGAGCTGAGTGCTCTCTACTTCTTCCATTATGTTATTGACCACACACATAACATAAATGTATACAATAGTACTAAGGTTCGTAGGACCATTCACACTGGGTCTAAGACCACCGACTTATTTAATATCCCACACTTGCTGATACAGGTAGACACAGATAATGTCGGTCATACATACTGACAGGAGAATAAAGGGAGCTTGATATTCTAACATTCTCAACATTTGGCATCAACCATGCAAGGAAAATGAATTGAAATTGTGCCTCATGGACTATTTGCACCACAAAAATTGGAACATTTGTCGCGGAGTTTGATTCCCAGAGTTGCGAACACTCAGACTCAGATAGTTTGAGTTGGTCCACTCGGACCCCTACAGTACTTTGTCCGATCAGACAATGCTAAGTAGTTTGAGTCGAATAGGCTCAGAATTGAATAAGTAGACTCAGACCGTCCGATTTAGATAATCACCTCAAACATGAGACTTGGACTCGGATTGTCTAATTTTCTCGATTAGAGAGGCCTAGAATTTGGATAGTCCAATTCTGCAAATCGGACCTTTGAGAATTGGCTAGAACTTGAAAATTGACCAATCTAGCACATCCAAGCTAAGTAGAGCTCTATCCAAAGCAAGGCAACACCCTTGTAGACATCCAGACACATTGAATGACTCATAGAGTCTCCAAACTTCAAGATTGCAATTCAGTCACCTAGGAAGTGACCTCGAACAAAGCCCCTTAGACCACTCATCCAAAACGCCTTAAAGGACCTAACCGAACCTATTAGAGTGATCACTTGAGGGAGCGGGCTAAAAACGTTGTTGCATCACATTGTTTTTGTAATAGTCATGCACTATTTGAACAATTACTTGAAGTGCACTCAAAAAGTAGAAAGCCAAATTTTGCACTATGCATGAAAAGAAGCACCCCATGAACACTTGAGTGCACTTAAATTTGAGGACTATGGCTGAAATAACAAGGAACTCACATGCAAGATAAGTGACTTGAATGAACCCACTAATAGGAGAAGACCCTCAAATTGCAAATGTACAGCCAAGGATATGGGGTATCAAAATCAAGCCTTTTGGAGAGTGAGAATACATGTGTGATTAGGGACTCAATCTTACCTGAGTTGATCAGGTTGATCGACAACCTAATGAACCAAGAGGCTGAAAAGATGTCAAGGCCAAGCTCCAAACATGAAAATCACTAGCTCGACTTGGGAGACTTTTGAATCGATATCAAACAAATGATCAATTGATATGATTCATAAACCAAGATGGAGCATCATGGTAGGCTAGTTGAGGATATCATAGCTAACCTTGAGGAAGAGTGGAGATTGGCCAAGAAGGCACTGTATGGCATAGCTACTTACAACCAAGAGTAGTGAGCTCAGAGGCCAAGGCAAGAAATAGAAATGTGAGAGGTCCAATGAGTTTTAGCACTAGCCAATCAAAATAGGACAGGAACCAATGCAAAGAGGGAAAGAGTGCTAGAAGCTAATCTCACATTAACAAGCTTCTCACTAAGAGATTCATAGACAACACGGCTACAGAGTAGAGCAGAGTGGCCCTAGCAACTTCATTGCTAGCGGGACTAGGAATCTTGCAAAACTCAAGGAGCCACAACCAAAGTTACTCGTATTTTTCCAAGCAACTCGACAAGTACAACCCATATAACTTCATAGAGTAGTTTGAGCTAGTGTGTGAGGTGAATGGCCTAACAGACCCTGCCTAGTGTGCACAAGCCTTTGGTCTTTGCCTCGGAGATAAGGGATGGACGTGTTACACCAATCTAGATGACACGGAATGCAACACTTTCAATACTCTCAAAAGCCTCTTCATCAAGAGGTTCTCTGAGGTAGGGTATTCAGATAACCTTATTGTTCGACTAATAAACACCATATTGGGGAATATGGGAATTTCCCATAAGTTTTGGACACGTGGTCAAATCTTTGGATTTATCATAACTTGAACACTATAACTCCAATTGAGTGCTCTATAGCTTAATAGATTCAATTTTTCAAGAGGATAGGTCACATCATATGGTTTTGAGAAACTTATGGGCATGTTATCCGGGTGCCACCTTTTTAGTATTCAAAAAATGGGAATTGGGAGATTCCCAAACTCACTAATATTGTGTTAATAAATATCAGTCAAAAAGACAAGGAGGACATTAGAGATTATGTCACCCATGTGAGGAGTCTCTTTAAGAGAATCCCAGCACAATAGAGCAACATAGTGAGCGAATGATATCCACCATATTCATAAGCAGAATTAGGAGTGAAGAGCTCTACAAAGCCTTGGTAGGCAACTTGAACCTGCAAAGGGACATGCTAGCTAGGGTCTTTAAGGATGCCTTATGTGTATACAACCTACTCAAGGAGAGGAGTTGAGAGCCACAAGTTGTGATAGTGCATCCTCTAGAGCCTTAGAGAGAGTTGCCAATGCTAGCGAGAGATTTAGTTAGAGTAATCAATAGAAAGGGAAGAGCATTGACCCTAGCCAAGAATTGGCACACATAAAGCTAGAGCTGGCCAAGCTCCAAGAAATGAAAGGATAGTCCCCAACCTTGGCACTCCCCTTCTCCACAGTTTTAGGTGTTGAAGTCTCAGCCTCTATCTACCACTTTCTTCCCTCTCTTAGTGTGGTCGCACTGTCCATTTCTAATGTTACTTTAGCATCTGTCCTCTTCTTCCTTCTTTAGCAAGTCCAATGAAATACTGTTCTACTTCATTTGTGCCCTTTTCATGACATTCAACGAGATGGGAGTAGCCTCGCCATCAAGTTTTTGACTCCAAAAAACCCCAAAGGTATAGAAGGTACGATGGCTGAGCTAGTAGATGGTTTTTGCCTTGGACATTTGGCATGTAAGTGAGTGATCCCACACTCGGGGCATCTAAAATTGGCCTTTTCTCAGTTAGCTAGTTCTCATTCAAGGCAACGAGATGAGAGCATGATATTGGGTCTTTGGTTTGCCCTCCTCCTAGTCCTCTTTCCCTTTCTTGACCTAATGCCATCTCACCAATAGTACTACCGGCCATTAAGATGAGATTTCCCTCATTGTCATAGGATATGTAAGGGTTTACGTATGTCTCGTCCTCATTCAGTTCCTCTACATAGTGTATTGGAGCATCACTCAGTGGATGGGTCACGAAGGGTCTAGTGGTCTAGGTATGCATGTAGGGTTGATGCCCATTTTGGGGACCGCTAGCTTGGCATCATTAGGCATCATTGGGAGAGCTAGTGGGGATCCCCTTCCAAATTTTAATAGTCTATTCCCCAAGTAGTATGGCTGCTTTTAAAGCTGCGGATATGATAATCACCTCAGAAGTAGTCGTAGGCAATGCATATCATTGTGACCAAACCTAGAGATGCATCCACACCTCACGTAGAGTCATGAAGACAAGGGGATTAGAAACCACCCAGTGAGTAAGCTACCCAAGACTAGTGGCAAAAGGGTGAAGGGAAAGACAAAAGGAAATCGGCTAATGGCTTGGTTACAACATTGCTAGGGGCTCCTGTAACATTGTCGATGGGGGATTTGCTTAGGCAAAGCCCTTCATTATGGCAAGAATTGAAGCAATGGATAGAGGAATCTAACGAGCTAGGAGTAGCTAACTTGCATGACTATAACACACCCATGTAGATACCTAGCCTCACATTGAACTCAGTGTGCCTAAGTCATTTCATGTGAATGCTTTCTAGGAGGGTACAAAGATGCATGCGGTCTCGCCAATGGCAGCACTAGGAGATCTCACAAAAAAGGGATCATAGACATAGGAGCAGGAGTTAGTGTACTTAGTCATGTAGTTGTGTAGGTTTGAAGTAACCCGTTGGTGGAAACTGCAAGGTTTAATGTCACCCTAGCTAATGGCATGAAAGTTAATCCATTCACAATGTTGAAGGACTAGCTCTTTAAGATAGCATGTATTGAGTTCTCGGTGAACTTCATTGTTATGAAGATAGTAGACCATGACATCTTGCTAGGCTGCCGGCTATGGGTGGAAGAGAAACATGCCAGTAATCAAAGATTGGGGTAATGGCCTCATATTCCTAGGCAATAGATTGGAGCTAGTAGTGAGAGTTAAGATGGACACTTGGATG
Organism: Lygodium microphyllum; assembly: GCF_053477565.2. Classification (NCBI taxonomy): domain Eukaryota; kingdom Viridiplantae; phylum Streptophyta; class Polypodiopsida; order Schizaeales; family Lygodiaceae; genus Lygodium; species Lygodium microphyllum. The sequence goes on from NC_141158.1 coordinate 43,109,175, forward strand.
ACCACTCCAATCGACTTAGATGCCATATCCTCTATCTTGAAAGGAGACACCCAAGCCAAGAATTCATGTGGACCATTGACAAAGTACATTCCTTACCCTGAAGATGAGTGGGATAGATGCATGTAGTAGCCACTATCAACCTGCCATTTTGAACAAGGAAGAAGATTATAAGCAAGCTGCAAGGATAGCCAGTGAGTCCCATAAAGCCATCGCACCTTAGTTTCCAAGGGGCAAGACCCTACCATCAGTGCCACTCTGTACGATGGCTAAATATCCTAGCAGGAAACAAATGCCCACTCCTTTCCATGTCCCATTTAGCATGCATGAACTCCAGGGGATTCTTGAGTACCTAACAAGGGAGCTAGCTAGTCACCAAGCTGCTAATCTCAAGCCGCTCCAAGATTTCAGGGAGGATGAACCTAAATGGAAACAATGGACCAAAGTGCACGACCTAAACCTTAGATACAATTGGGCACTAATCACGGATGAAAAGAGAATCGGGAATAGATACCTAGATGATGACAAGAAATCAGAGAGCAGCAACTCAAAGGATGAGTATGAGGACTGCTATTCCTCAACTTGAAAGTAGTGAAGAAGAGGTCGAGATGATAGAGTACGACACTGACAATTGAGTGATCAAACAAATAAAAGTAGACTCCAAGCCGCAAAGAGCCAATGCAATTATAATTGAAGAAAGAGGAGTCCTCAGAACCAAATGTGATCGCACTTGGTTGGATCACTTAGATGTGATGGACTATGAACAAGTAGGGCTAGTCCCTAGCCAAGTGTGGTGCCTGTCTTTAGGATGGAGTTAACCTCAGAGTTGCAACCACTAGGGGAAACTCCATTCTCTAGCGAGGGTTGTGAGTTCAACTCGAAATTGGAGGTATGCTCTAAGAGTGATCCAGAGATACCCCGACCACCTAAACTCAAATGCACCAAAAGGGACTTGTTGGTCCAACCACCTAAGGTGCAGATGGTTGAAGGAGGGAAAGGGAGGACAACCAAAAGGGACAGAAGTTGAAGAGTAAAAGAAACCCCAGGACCTACCAAAGCATTTCACTAAATTCAAGAAAGGGGATAGGGTAGTGATCTTATTGGGGACAAAAAGATAAGGATAGAAATGAGTGAACCAATAGAAGGACATGCCACAGTTAAGGAAGTCGACTTAGAAAGGGAAGGGGAGAAGACTCGACCATGTCTATAGTTGAGAGCTTGACTATGTAAGAAGAGGCCGATCATATTTCTCTCTTGCAAGAGTACATAGACGTTTGCCTGGTCCTTAGACACTCAAAGGAGTCAATCTGAGGGTCGTAACACATAACATCCCAATGACTCTAGATGCGATGCCAATAAAGCAGTGAACTTACCCGATGAATCCAAAGCATACTCATGCCCTAAAGGAAAGAGATTGACAAGATATTGAAGGCAAGATTCATTTACAAGATCTAGCACACGGACTCATTGTCACCTATTATGATTGTCTTGAAGAAGAACATAAAAATCTGAGTGTGCATGAACTACAAGAAAGTCAATGCCATGACTAAGAGAGATAATTACTAGTTGCCTTACATAGAGCACATGCTCAAGAGAGTAGTAGGAAAAGAGGCCTACAGTTTCATGGATGGCTTCTCAATTTACAAACAAGTTCAAGACCCTGATGATAGGTATAAGAAAAAATTTTCCACAACGAAGTGGGGTGTATTCGCATACATGGTCATGCCATTTGGACTGATGAACGCTCCTACTATCTTTCAGTGTCTAATGTGTACCATCTTCAAGGACATGCTTAGGCATGAGCTAAAAGTATTTGTTAGTGATTTGTGCTTGCACTCTAGCTGGAAAGAACACCTAGATAAGCTTCATGCAGTCTTTGAACAATGTAGGCTCTATAGTCTGTCTTTGAACCCCCTAAAGTGCCAATTCTGGGTGAAACACGGATGCATCATGGGGCACGTGGTGTCCAAGAATGGCATTGTCACTGACTTCTCAAAGCTCAAGGGTTATTGTCGAATTACCACCACCAACCAACTATAAGGGAGTTCAGTGCTTCCTAGGACACATAGGGTATTATCGGCCCTTTGTTCTGAACTACACATTGATTGCTAGACCACGCTACAAGTTACTGATTGTATTTGAGTGAACCGAGGAGTGCCAATGCGCTTATGAGGATTTGAAAAAGGCTCTCCCTACTACACCAATTTTACGAGCCCTAGACTAGAACAAAACATTCTGTGTGCATATTGATGCATCAAAGTTTTTCGTTAGAGCTATTTTGTGCCAACCTACCAAACATAACCTTGACTATCTAGTGAACTTTGCTAGTAGACAACTCATGGATATGGAGATGAACTACTCCAAAATGGAGAGGGAAGGTTTGACCATGATATTTGTTCTAAATAATTTTTGGCATTATCTTTTGGCCACACCCTTTATCTTCTTTGTTGACCATCAAGCCTTGCTTTATCTTGTCAACAAACCTTTCGGTACTTGACACATAACTCGATGGTTACTTTTGCTTTTAGAGTTTCATTTTTCTGTGGTTGTACATAAGGGCAAGCAACACTACATGGTAGATCACATGTCCCACATACACACTAGAGAAGCCGTTGTTGGACAAGGCATTATAGGAAGATCTACCCAATGCACACCTTTTCAGCATGTCCAGTGAGATAAGGATTTTTTTAGAGTCGACTTGATGCCTTTGGGCTGATGACATAGTCTAGATCCTAGAGCATGGACTACTAGAGAGACCTATTGAGAAGGCTAGGCTAAGGCACCTCATCCTTAAGATTCAACCCTATCAATTGATCATGGCCAACTCTATAGGTTAGGGCAAGATGACTTGTTGCGGAGATGCATATGTGAGCATGAAATGCATGATGTGCTAACAGAAGTGCATGGTGGAATTGTTGGAGGATATTTCAGTGGAGATACTATGGCCCACAAGGTTCTACAATCTCAATTGTGGTGGCCTACCCTATTCCGCAATAATACTAAATTCGTAATGCATTGTAATGAGTGTAAAAGGACTAAGGTTCCTATTCGTAAGGACAAAATGGAGTTGACCCCAATCATAGCATGCCAACCATTTGAAAAATGGGGCATTTACTTCATTGGGCCAATCATTCTCGTAGCATAGTACTCCCAAGCCAAATACATCATTGTGGCCGATGGAATACCTTACAAAATGGGCTGAAGCTCAAGCCATGAGAAAGAATGATACAAGAACCATTTCTAAGTTCCTTTGGGAGCAAGTGATCTCACAATTTGGCTGGCCCATTGAACTAGTTAGCAACCAAGGCACTCATTTCATTAATGAAGTGATCTCAAAGGTAGGCATATTAATGGACCCTACTAAGGTCAAAGATGTTTAGGATTGGCCACCACCCTAGAGTGTTAGAGAAATCATAGGATTTCTAGGTCTCATAGGGTGGTACATGATTTTCATCAAAGATTGCTCCTTGATAATAGCACCGCTCATTGAATTGCTTAAAAATCAAGCAAAAATCACATGGATGTATGGAAAGCAAGAGATCTTTGAAAATTGAAGCAATGTCTTACTACTGCTCCAATCTTAAAGTTGTTAGATTTCATGAAAGAATTTGAGGTCATTACAGATGCCATCATCATAGAACTAGGATGTATTTTTACTCAAGAAGGGCATCCAATGATGTATTCTTCTCACAAGCATAAACCCTATAGGGAAAACTATGCTACACATGACCTTGAGCTTTTAGCAATCATTCATGCAGTGAAATTGTGGCATCACTATTTGCTCAAAAGAAAATTCAATCTTGTGATAAACCATAAAATCCTCAAGTGGATTTTTACCCAATTTGATCTCAACATGGGATAGTGATGCCAAGAGGCATATTCCACGGTGGATTCCGTGAGGTTTTACGATGGATTCTGTAAACTTAGATGACCGGGGCTCATACACAAAGTGGATTCTTTGTGCAAGAAGTTGATGGGGACGCCTGTCCTTTTCGGGCGTTTCATTAATTTAGTGTGTACATGGGTGATTCCATAGCAGGTGATTCCGCAAAATGCATATTAAATTAATAAACGTTTATGAGTTTAGAGTGCGCACTCGTAATAAATTAAGGTTAGGATTTATTTCTAACCAGTTGATTTATTTTTGTAGCTGAAGACTGCTAGGTATTCACTTTTGTCGGTTTAATTGTATTATTTTACTAACGATTGTGAATGCTTCAGTTGATGTGTAGAGATAGCAGCAGTGGCGGAGGAAAGCATTGGAGTCTAGCAAGTATTCGACCTTTGGATTATATTTTGATAGGCGCCACGCCTATATTTTGTTATGTCTATTGAGACATTGATTATTGATTATTATTTTGTATGCGCCTATGCGCACGGATATGTTATTTCTATTTGGACATTGAGATTGGGCGTGCCAGACTCTATGGTCACCGTCCATTAGCTTTATTTCCTATTTTTGTAGAAAGCAAACTCAAAAGCTAAAAGCTTGTCATATTTTTGTAAATTGGGCTATTATTGAGCATGAAGATGGAAATATACATAAAATACATGCTTTGTGAAGCGCTCACACAAGGCATGGGGGGAGATTGAACCCAATTGGTCTCTTGCTTCTTGTCGTTCATGCTTTTACATTGTTTTTTGTGCAAAAAGGTAGAGTTCATTGTTCTTGGGGACCTTCAGGGATTCACTACATGAGCATACTGCGACCGATCTGCACACAAGATAGAGGAAATGGTTTGAAGCCCTCCAATAGTTCAACTTTGAAATAATTTGCCTGTCTAGGCTCAACTCGCTAGCAAAAAATCTTTCCTAAATTTACTGATGGAAGATCTAGCCACTATAGGATTTCTTGCAAGTATAATTTCCATACCTAGAAATCCCATTTTAAAGACTTTCTTATGGAAACTCCTAAGGATGACTACATTGAGATAATGAGATCCATCCAATCTAGTGGAGATAGCCAAAACACCAAGGCCAAATTCAAGCATTATCACATTGAAGGCAAGCTTCTCTACTGGCATCTAATAGTTGGGACCTTAAGAAAAAGATTCTATGGGAGGTCCATGACAGCCCAATAGCTAGACATCCTAGCTACAAAAAGACTATAAATACATTAAGGAGAAGTTATCATTGGCTAGGAATAAAAGTAGATGTACTAAGATATGTTACTCAATGCTTGAGTTGTCAGGAATTAAGCTTGAAAGAATCAAGTTGCTAGGAGAGTTGCACCCACTAGACATACCACAATGAGGTGGGAGTGCATCAATATGGATTTTATAGTAGGTCATTCAACAATTCAATGTGGATATGACTCAATTCTAGTAGTTGTTGATATGTTGACAAAGGTTGCTCACATCATTCTTGTCAAGACTACCTTCAAGGCATTCAACATTGCTAAGTTGTTCATCAAGGAAATTTTCAGAATGCATGGTGTCAAGGAAAGAATTGTGAAGAGAGAGAAAGAAGAGAAAAGGAGAGAGAAAAGAGTAACGAGGAGAGAGAAATACTAGAAAGCTAGGAAAGAAGAGAGAGAAGCCATAGAAGATGTGAACAAGAAGATGAGGTAAGAGACAGTAAATGTTTTAATGTTCAAAAGATGTGAAAAGTTACATGTCTAGCCTTTTATACTTATGTTAGTCAGACAAGGTATTATTAATAATTCCATACTAAAATATATATTCTTCCTAGCTTTTTACAATCCATCCCTTCCCAAAGGTTTTTGCTACAAAAAAAACCTTACAAGAGTTGAAAAGGATGGATGAGACAGAGTACTAATTTGTTTTTAACTATGCAAAGTATGGAAATAAATGAAATATTGAAGACATATTGACTGAAATGAAGATGTGAAGATAAGCTTGAAGTGTATACATGATCTTGATGTCTTCAAAAGATTTTTGAGCCTTTAAGTCTTCAAGAAATAAATTCAAAATTGAGAGGATAACTTGCTGTAAAAACAAGCCCTACTAAACAAAATCTGCCATAACTTCTTGTAGAAGTACCCAAATGAAGTGTGCCACATGTGAAAATGTAGCTTTTGAAGAGTACTTTGACCTTATATGGGTGGAATATTTCTAAAATTTTGGCAAAATAAAAATTGTTCTAAAAAAGACTATTATTAGGACCGTGTCTACTCTATAATTAGCTCCATTGTAGTTATGCTTCAACTACTACCAATGCATCCCGTAGATAGGGAGACTCGTCTAATATAGATGCCTCAAAGAATAAAACTCCAATTCTAGCATGAGTGGAGTTATTATAGGAAAACTCTGTCAAGTGCAACTAAGAATCCCATGCATGATGCACATCATGACAGAAATGGCGAAGGTAAGTCTCCAACCACTTATTTACCCTTTGTGTGTGGCCATCAGTCTGTGGATGATAGCTTGTAGAAGGAGCCAATTTAGTGCCCATGGAGTTAAGTACCACTTGCCAGAAAGTACACATGAACTTTAAATCCCTATCATGTATAATCACGTGAGATAATCAATATAAGCTAAAGATCTACCCCATAAACTAATTAGCCACCTGTAAAGTAGTGAACTATATCTTGGTAGGAATAAAGTGGGATGCCTTGGTGAGTCTATCCACTATCACATAGATACTATTCTATCCCCTTTTGGTAGTAGGTAAACTAGTAATGAAGTCCACGGAAATGTGCATCCAGTTGCCCTTAAAATAGGTAGTGGTTGCAAGAAACCACATGGCTTATGGGTGATGTCCTTATTTTGTTGACAAGGCACATAATTCATAACAAAATCCTTAACATCTTTCCATTGCCCTTTCCAATAAAAGTTTTTGTTGATCTTATCATAGGTTTTTAAAACTCCAAAATGTCGAGCTAAAGGCGAAGAATGCAACTCCTCTATAAATTTATGTGTGAAAGAAGTAGAGGGAATAACAATCTTGCCATTTAACCAAACTAGCTCATTTTTATGTTGATAATGTGAGTTTTCCTCCATGAGACCTTGTTGTAATTTTTGGAAAATATGGTTGAGCTCATCATCTAAAAGATAGGCTTCTTGTTTCAATCCAGTCACTATGTAGCTTAGTCACAATTGAAAATTTACACATCCACATATAAAAAAGAGAATCAGCTACCACATTGTCTCTGCCCCTCATATGAGTGTTGTCAAAATCATAATTTTGTAGAGTAGTTACCCACCGATGTTGCTTAGGAGTGAGATTGGACTAAGTGAGGAAATACTTTAAGACCCTATGATCACTTTGAACTCTAAACCTGTTGCCATACAAGTAATGGTTGCCACTTCTTTATCGCCGCATTTAAGATATCCAACATCTCTTGGTCATAGACATTCATAGCCATTTTCTTATCTGTAAGATTTCAAATTTCAAAGTCAATAACTTCATGCTCCTATAACAAAATAGTCCCTATGCCACAACCACTGGCATCACACTATGTGGTAAACTCTTTCGAAAAATCTGGGCATACTAAAATAGGAGTAGAAGTAAGGAACTCCTTCAATTGGTAAACTCTTTTGAAAAATCTGGGCATACTAAAATAGGAACAAAAGTAAGGAGTTCCTTCAATTGGTTGAATCCCATGCATGATGCACATCATGACAGAAATGGCGAAGGTAAGTCTCCAACCACGTATTTACCCTTTGTGTGTGGCCATCAGTCTGTAGATGATAGCTTGTAGAAGGAGCCAATTTAGTGCCCATGGAGTTAAGTACCACTTGCCAGAAGTTACTCATGAAATTTAAATCCCTATCATGTATAATCATGTGAGATAATCAATATAAGCTAAAGATCTACCTCATAAACTAATTAGCCACCTGTAAAGTAGTGAACTATGTCTTGGTAGGAATAAAGTGGGATGCCTTGGTGAGTCTATCCACTATCACATAGATACTATTCTATCCCCTTTTGGTAGTAGGTAAACTAGTAATGAAGTCCATGGAAATGTGCATCCAGTTGCCCTTAAAATAGGTAGTGGTTGCAAGAAACCACATGGCTTATGGGTGATATCCTTATTTTGTTGATAAGGCACATAATGCATAACAAAATCCTTAACATCTTTCCATTGCCCTTTCCAATAAAAGTTTTTGTTGATCTTATCATAGGTTTTTAAAACTCCAAAATGTCCAGCTAAAGGCGAAGAATGCAACTCCTCTATAAATTTATGTGTGAAAGAAGTAGAGGGAATAACAATCTTGCCATTTAACCAAACTAGCTCATTTTTATGTTGATAATGTGAGTTTTCCTCCATGAGACCTTGTTGTAATTTTTGGAAAATATGGTTGAGCTCATCATCTAAAAGATAGGCTTCTTGTTTCAATCCAGTCACTATGTAGCTTAGTCACAATTGAAAATTTACACATCCACATATAGAAAAGAGAATCAGCTACCACATTGTCTCTGCCCCTCATATGAGTGTTGTCAAAATTATAATTTTGTAGAGTAGATACCCACCGATGCTACTTAGGAGTGAGATTGGACTAAGTGAGGAAATACTTTAAGACCCTATGATCACTTTGAACTCTAAACCTGTTGCCATACAAGTAATGGTTGCCACTTCTTTATCGCCGCATTTAAGATATCCAACATCTCTTGGTCATAGACATTCATAACCATTTTCTTATCTGTAAGATTTCAAATTTCAAAGTCAATAACTTCATGCTCCTATAACAAAATAGTCCCTATGCCACAACCACTGGCATCACACTATGTGGTAAACTCTTTCGAAAAATCTGGGCATACTAAAATAGGAGCAGAAGTAAGGAACTCCTTCAATTGGTAAACTCTTTTGAAAAATTTGGGCATACTAAAATAGGAACAGAAGTAAGGAGTTCCTTCAATTGGTTGAATCCCATGCATGATGCACATCATGACAGAAATGGCGAAGGTAAGTCTCCAACCACTTATTTACCCTTTGTGTGTGGCCATCAGTCTGTGGATGATAGCTTGTAGGAGGAGCCAATTTAGTGCCCATGGAGCTAAGTACCACTTGCCAGAAGTTACACATGAACTTTAAATCCCTATCATGTATAATCACGTGAGATAATCAATATAAGCTAAAGATCTACCCCATAAACTAATTAGCCACCTGTAAAGTAGTGAACTATGTCTTGGTAGGAATAAAGTGGGATGCCTTGGTGAGTCTATCCACTATCACATAGATACTATTCTATCCCCTTTTGGTAGTAGGTAAACTAGTAATGAAGTCCACGAAAATGTGCATCCAGTTGCCCTTAAAATAGGTAGTGGTTGCAAGAAACCACATGGCTTATGGGTGATGTCCTTATTTTGTTGACAAGGCACATAATTCATAACAAAATCCTTAACATCTTTCCATTGCCCTTTCCAATAAAAGTTTTTGTTGATCTTATCATAGGTTTTGAAAACTCCAAAATGTCCAGCTAAAGGCGAAGAATGCAACTCCTCTATAAATTTATGTGTGAAAGAAGTAGAGGGAATAACAATCTTGCCATTTAACCAAACTAGCTCATTTTTATGTTGATAATGTGAGTTTTCCTCCATGAGACCTTGTTGTAATTTTTGGAAAATATGGTTGAGCTCATCATCTAAAAGATAGGCTTCTTGTTTCAATCCAGTCACTATGTAGCTTAGTCACAATTGAAAATTTACACATCCACATATAGAAAAGAGAATCAGCTACCACATTGTCTCTGCCCCTCATATGAGTGTTGTCAAAATCATAATTTTGTAGAGTAGTTACCCACCGATGCTGCTTAGGAGTGAGATTGGACTAAGTGAGGAAATACTTTAAGACCCTATGATCACTTTGAACTCTAAACCTGTTGCCATACAAGTAATGGTTGCCACTTCTTTATCGCCGCATTTAAGATATCCAACATCTCTTGGTCATAGACATTCATAGCCATTTTCTGTTAGATATGATCAATGCCCCACCCTCATTAGGTGCTACCAATGATCCATGGTGCTCAAAGTTGTAAGGCCCCCATTATGAGGAGAAGCCAAATGTGAACTCGGACATTGGTTGAGTCCTGACTTGTATATTAGATGAGGTCTATGTGACCGGATGGCAAAAAGATGACTGTTGTGGGTCTAATCTTTGGGTTAGACGGAGTGGTTAAGCTGGTAGCAACTCGAGGCACATTGCATTGAGTTGCGTGGTAAGGGAGTTAAAAGGGGCCCCTATTGTGGGGTCCGGGGGCCGCGGAAGCGGCCCCTCGCTGGGGGGTCCCAGGGGGGCTAGCGGCCCCCTGGCGGGGGTCCGGGGGCAGTGCCCCCGGCTTGATGGTAAAGGGAATATTCCCTGGAATATTCCCTGGCCGACTAGTGAAGGCTCATATGGTAGGTCGGGCAGTAGGCCGACCTAACGACCTTTGCGGGCTATAAAAGCTAAACCCCTTCGCAGCCATCACTCACTCATCTTTCACCTAGTCAGAGTTGTTGTTCCAGCTAGCCTTAAGCTCTTCACCTATCTTCTGTCTAGATCGCCATCTAAGCTTCACACAGTGGAAGCGCACGGGTGGACAGAGCCATCTTTGTATCAGTTGTTTGGAGTTAAAGAATTTACTGATTCTCCTCTTATCTGTTGTGTACTCTCTATCTCTTTCTCAGATTCTGTTCGCTGCGCCGTGTAATATTTTACATGGTATCAGAGCCCAGGGGGCTCTAGAGATCGGAGAGCATGCAAGAGGCAAAGGCTTCAACGGAAAAGAGAAACTATGTCGACTTCCGGAAGCGGTGCAGGAGGTGGTGTTGCTGTACGAGCTATTCAAACACTGAGGATTCATCCACCAACCTTCAGCGAAGGCAAGTTAGATGGTACAAACTACACCTTGTGGAAGTTCAAAATTACAACTATCCTTGATTCTTATGAGCTTCTGGAGACTGTGCTGGGGACTGACGCAGAACCACAGCCTACCCCCGACCCATCAAATCCTAGTGTGATGATTCCTCCGAATGCAGATCTTCTACGAGCTTGGAAACGAAGGAATGCAGATGCATTGTGTGCCTTAGTTACAAGCTGTTCTGACAGTGTTTTGACTTTGTTTCAGCATACAACCAAAGCGTCAGAGGCTTGGAATGTGCTAAGGAGTCAGTATGAAACACAAAACCAAACAAGGATTCAAAACTTGGAGAATCAACTAGCAGCGGAGAAGTTTGCTGAAGGAGAGACGGTTGAAGCATTCATCACTCGGATTAAGAATCTGCGCGACTAGATGGCTGACGCTGGGATACAAAAGACTAGTGAAGAGCTAACTCAGAGGTGTCGTCGGATTTGTCCACAAAAGTTTGATGGACTAGTAACTGCCCTTAATACTTAGGTGAGACCTCAAGCTTTGACTTTTGAGGAGTTTTGTGCATTATTAATGGAGGAGGAGTTGAGGCTGAAAGCTCGAGAAGGAAGCAACAATGGAGATGCTGCATTCTCTGCCAATGTAAAAGGCAAAGGTGTTTCCTCCACCAAAAATGATGGTGACAAAAAGAAGAAGGGCGGCAAGAAGAAGTTTCAAGGAGAGTGCTTCTACTGTAAGAAGAAAGGACATGCAATTGCAGATTGTCGTGTCAAGAAGGCAGATGAAAAGAATGGTACCCTTAAAAGTAAAGGGAAAGAGACAGCCAATACGGCTGAAGCAGAGTTGGAATTATTCATGGCAACCATTGAGGAAGTGTGCTCCTCGGCGCAAGAAGAATCTACCACTGACTCTTGGGTGTTGGATAGTGGAGCCTCCCGTCACATGACCAACAAGAAAGGTCTATACAGTTCTATGCAGCCTCTACAAGAATCCATCACTCTGACGGTTGGAAATGATGCTAAATGCCCTGCTGCGGGCACATGTACTATTTCTTTTGTTGCTGCAAATGGTGAAGTCAAAAAGCTTTCAAATGTGTTGTATGTTCCCGAAATCAAGAGAAATCTCTTATCAGTTGCTGCCATAACTGATCTTGGTCATGAAGTGAGGTTCAAGAAGAAAGGTGCAAAAATTATTGATAGTGCTGGCACAATTGTTGGCAAAGGAGAAATAAGGAACAACTTGTATGAGCTAAGTGCTCTTACAGCCAGCGCTAGAGTGGGCACAAGTAAGCTTTGGCATGAAAGGTTTGGACACATCGGATTTGCAGTATTGAAGGAGATGCAAAAGCAAGGTATGGTTGCTCACCCACCTACAATAACTGAATTGAAGGAACCATGTGAAGCTTGTATGATGGGCAAGCAACAAAGAAAGGCATTTCCACAAGAAAGCAAGAATAGAGCATAGGCTCCTCTAGAGTTGGTGCATGCTGACTTGTGTGGTAAGATGCCTATACAGACCTTGGGGGGATCTTCTTATTTTATGTTGATTGTCGACAACTATAGTAGGAAGATGTGGGTGTACTTCCTTCGTGATAAGGCTCAAGCTTTTGGTAAGTTTAAAGAATGGCTAATACTTGTTGAGAATGAAACATGGAAAAGTGTGAAGAAATTTAGAACAGATGGTGGTGGTGAGTTTAACTCAAAGGAGTTTGAAGGCTTTTGCAAGAGCAAAGGGATCAAGCGTCAATTGACAACGCCTCACACACCTCAGCAGAACGGTGTTGTGGAACGCAGGATTCACACCATTGTGGAGATGGCAAGATGCATGCTAAAGGGCAAGGGATTGCCTAACCATTTTTGGGCTGAAGCTGTTAATACTGCAGTCTACATTCTAAATCGGAGCTATACAAAGGCTCTCAAGGGAAAAACACCTCATGAGGCTTACATTGGTAAGAAACCATCTGTCTCACATTTCAAATTTTTTGGATGTGAATGTTATGCACATGTTCGAGATGAGAAGAGAAACAAGTTACAACCAAAAAGCAGAAAATGTATCTTCTTGGGTTATAGTGATGAGCAGAAGGCTTACAAATTATATGACCAAGAGGCAAAGAAGATCATCGCGAGCCGTGATGTGGTGTTCAAGGAGGAGCCGCATACAGTGGAGGAGAAGAAGGCAAGTTCTTCCACTTTATCATCAAGCGCAGAAGTAGTCCACTATGAACCTGTCCCGAGAGCTATCCCTATCCTTAAGGAGGAGGAAGCATCATCTTCAGATGATGAGGAAAAAGTTCACCAACCTGACATCACCCCACCGGAAAAGCCATTGCTGCGCTGGGTGAAGCAGCTCTATGACCACAATAATCCTATGCCTGCATCTGTTGAGGAGAAGGCAGACGGGACCAAGGAGGTCTCAGAGAATAGAGGAGCAAAGGAGGGCTTCTGCTCACATAGTCAATATGGCCTTGATGGTTGAGATTATGAGAGAAGTAAAGGAGCCAACTGACTTAGAAAAAGCACTTCCAGATCCATCATGGAAGGATGCTATGCAGGCGGAGTATGACAGCATAATGAAGAATGACACTTGGGAGCTAGTGGATTGACTAGCAAAGCGGAAGGTTATTGGCACCAAGTGGATCTAGAAGGTAAAGTACAAGGCTGATGGTACCTTAGAAAAGTACAAAGCTAGACTGGTTGCCCAAGGATTTTCACAAGTTGAAGGGTTTGATTTTCAAGAGTCATTTGCCCCAACTGCCAGAATGACCACTATTCGCACAGTACTTGCAGTGGCTGCCCACAAGAAGTGGCCAGTGTACCAAAAGGATGTTAAGTCAGCGTTCTTAAATGGTGACCTCAAGGAGGAGGTGTACGTGGCTCACCCACCAGGGTTTGAGGCCCCCCATTCTGAGAACAAAGTGTGTAAACTAAAGAAGGCATTGTATGGGCTAAAACAAGCCCCCAGAGCATGGTACCAGCGGATAGATAGGTTCTTTTTAAATCTAAACTTCAAAAGATGTGCCTCAGATGCTAACTTGTATGTTTACAGGGATGGTAAAAAGTCTGTAGTGATTGTCCTATATGTGGATGACCTTCTTATTACAGGTGACTATGAAGATATGATCAACCAAACTCAAAAGGCTTTGAGCTCTGAGTTTGAAATGACAGACTTAGGCTTGCTACACTATTGTTTGGGGATTGAAGTCTGGCAAGAGCCAGGAAAGATCTTCATCTCTCATAAGAAGTATGCATGGGAGATCTTGAAGGCATTTGGCATGACCGAGTGCAAGGAGATAGCTACACCTATGGAGGTGAATGCAAAGTTATCCGTCGAGGATACATCAGCATTAGTAGACATTGGGAGGTATAGGAGGTTGGTCGGCAGTCTGATCTACTTGTGTAACACCAGACCAGATATCAGTTTTGCTGTTTGTGTTTTGAGCAGGTTCTCAAACAAACCTCATGAGAGTCATTGGAAGGTTGGGATGTGGGTGCTCAGATACTTGAAGAAAACTCTTGACTATGGTATCACATACAGTTTCGGAACTTCTCTTGTGGGGAACTGTGACTCAGATTGGGCAGGAGACATTGATTCCAGGAAGTCAGTTTCTGGTTATTGTTTCTCTTTAGGTTCAGGAATTTTCTCTTGGATTAGTAAGAAGCAACCAACAGTGGCATTGTCTTCTACCGAAGTAGAGTACAAGGTAGCTTGTTTTGCTGCATGTGAGGTCGTATGGTTGAGAAGGATTCTATGGCATATGGGAGGGCAGGATGAAGAACCAACTGTGCTGAGATGTGACAATTAGACTTGCATCGCCATTGCCAAAAATCCAGTGTTTCATGCATGCACCAAACATATAGAGATCCAGTATCACTATGTGTGTGATTTGATGGAGGATGGGATAGTGGAACTCGTCTACTGTCCAACAGAGGAGAATGGAGTAGATATCTTCACCAAAGCACTTACGAAGGATTTGCTTCAAGTTCATCTTCAGAGACTCGACATTGGGCCAAGGAGATAGTTCACCTATGGGTGGACATTGAGGGGGGGTGTTAGATATGATCAATGCCCCACCCTCATTAGGTGCTATCAATGATCCATGGTGCTCAAAGTTGTAAGGCCCCCATTATGAGGAGAAGCCAAATGTGAGCCCGGACATTGGTTGAGTCCTGACTTGTATATCAGATGAGGTCTATGTGACCGGATGGCAAAAAGGTAATTGTTGTGGGTCTAATCTTTGGGTTAGATGGAGTGGTTAAGCTGGTAGCAACTCGAGGCACATTGCATTGAGTTGCGTGGTAAGGGAGTTGTGAAGGCTCATATGGTAGGGTGGTCAGTAGGCCAACCTAACGACCTTCGCGGGCTATAAAAGCTAAACCCCTTCGCAGCCATCACTCACTCATCTTTCACCTAGTCAGAGTTGTTGTTCCAGCTAGCCTTAAGCTCTTCACCTATCTTCTGTCTAGATCACCATCTAAGCTTCACACAGTGGAAGCGCACGGTTGGACAGAGCTATCTTTGTATCAGTTGTTTGGAGTTAAAGAATTTACTGATTCTCCTCTTATCTGTTGTGTACTCTCTATCTCTTTCTCAGATTCTGTTCGCTGCGCCGTGTAATATTTTACATTTTCCTATCTGTAAGATTTCAAATTTCAAAGTCAATAACTTCATGCTCCTATAACAAAATAGTCCCTATGCCACAACCACTGGCATCACACTATGTGCTAAACTCTTTTGAAAAATCTGGGCATACTAAAATAGGAGCAGAAGTAAGGAACTCCTTCAATTGGTAAACTCTTTTGAAACATCTGGGCATACTAAAATAGGAACAGAAGTAAGGAGTTCCTTCAATTGGTTGAATCCCATGCATGATGCACATCATGACAGAAATGGCGAAGGTAAGTCTCCAACCACGTATTTACCCTTTGTGTGCGGCCATTGATAGCTTGTAGAAGGAGCCAATTTAGTGCCCATGGAGTTAAGTACCACTTGCCAGAAGTTACTCATGAACTTTAAATCCCTATCATGTATAATCACGTGAGATAATAAATATAAGCTAAAGATCTACCCCATAAACTAATTAGCCACCTGTAAAGTAGTGAACTATATCTTGGTAGGAATAAAGTGGGATGCCTTGGTGAGCCTATCCACTATCACATAGATACTATTCCATCCCCTTTTGGTAGTAGGTAAACTAGTAATGAAGTCCATGGAAATGTGCATCCAGTTGTCCTTAAAATAGGTAGTGGTTACAAGAAACCACATGGCTTATGGGTGATGTCCTTATTTTGTTGACAAGGCATATAATTCATAACAAAATCCTTAACATCTTTCCATTGTCCTTTCCAATAAAAGTTTTTGTTTATCTTATCATAGGTTTTTAAAACTCCAAAATGTCCAGCTAAAGGCGAAGAATGCAACTCCTCTATAAATTTATGTGTGAAAGAAGTAGAGGGAATAACAATCTTGCCATTTAACCAAACTAGCTCATTTTTATGTTGATAATGTGAGTTTTCCTCCATGAGACCTTGTTGTAATTTTTGGAAAATATGGTTGAGCTCATCATCTAAAAGATAGGCTTCTTGTTTCAATCCAGTCACTATGTAGCTTAGTCACAATTGAAAATTTACACATCCACATATAGAAAAGAGAATCAGCTACCACATTGTCTCTGCCCCTCATATGAGTGTTGTCAAAATCATAATTTTGTAGAGTAGTTACCCACCGATGCTGCTTAGGAGTGAGATTGGACTAAGTGAGGAAATACTTTAAGACCCTATGATCACTTTGAACTCTAAACCTGTTGCCATACAAGTAATGGTTGCCAGTTCTTTATTGCCGCATTTAAGATATCCAACATCTCTTGGTCATAGACATTCATAGCCATTTTCTTATCTGTAAGATTTCAAATTTCAAAGTCAATAACTTCATGCTCCTATAACAAAATAGTCCCTATGCCATAGCCACTGGCATCACACTATGTGGTAAACTCTTTCGAAAAATTTGGGCATACTAAAATAGGAGCAGAAGTAAGGAGTTCCTTCAATTGGTTGAAGGAACTCCTTCAATTGGTAAAATCTTTTGAAAAATCTAAGCATATTAAAATAGGAACAGAAGTAAGGAGTTCCTTCAATTGGTTGAAGCTATTATTTGCAAAGAATGCATCCCAAATGTAATATATCAAATATATATATTGTGATTTTTCTCCTTCTCGCGCGGTGGCGCATCGTGCTGAAAGGGTAGAGGGGGGATAGAGGAGCCAGCAAGCTCCTCACTCGAGCTTGCTCGGCTCCACAGGGCATGCAAATGGACACGTCGAGGGGGGAGGATTCCCTCCCCTCCCCTATATAAAAGAGGGAGGGCCGCAGGTACAAGGGGAGACTAAGGAAGGATGAAAGAAAAACATTGCCGCCCTGCCTTCAAACCCTGCCGCCATGGACAGTCTGTGCAGGGGAGGAAGGATACGCAATCTCGACGCCAGTTCATCATCTCCATTTCCGCCGCCTGCAGACTACCTCCCCCCGTCGTCGTCGTCGTCAAAAATTTCCCCCCCCTCCCCCTCCCCCCACGTGGCTATAGAAGCTTCAAGAAGCTTCTTGAAGCTTCTAAGGGGGGGCTCCTCAAGCCCCCCTTTCTATACCTTAGAATCCTTTCACCCCGGGTTTTTAAACCCTCAAGCCCCCTTCCTATACCCTTCCCTTACCCTTTCACCCCCTCCCGGTTTTACCCCCTTAGAAATCCTTTCACCCCGGCCCGGTCTTAAGGCTTTAGCCCCTTCCCGTGGGGCCATTAAACCCCCACACCCCTTGTCCTCATAACCCACAA
Source organism: Lygodium microphyllum (assembly GCF_053477565.2). Lineage (NCBI taxonomy): Eukaryota > Viridiplantae > Streptophyta > Polypodiopsida > Schizaeales > Lygodiaceae > Lygodium > Lygodium microphyllum. The sequence goes on from NC_141158.1 coordinate 43,126,748, forward strand.
ATTCCCCCCCCCCCCTCCCGTGCCTAAATCTATAAGTCCCTTCTTGTGTTGAAACCCCGTGTTTTACCCCCCCTCATATTCCGTTTTTCTTAACACAACCCCTAAGCCCCTTTCTAACCCCCATGTCCCCTTTTTCCTTACACACCTTTTTCCCCGTGCTATAAACCCTTGTGTTACCTTTCAAATTTTCCCCTTGGGTTTGAAAAACCCCTAAGTCCTTTCACTCCTGTGCCCAAAGATCTCCCAAGGGCCTTCATATATGTTCGTGAAGCCACACTCACACATAACCTTTTTCACCGTGATTATACCCTATAGACCCTTTTTCTCTTAGGCTTTATAAACCTTTCCCTCTCCGAAGAAGCTAAGACCTTAAAGGTCTTGTTACCCCTTTCTCGTGGTCAACCCCTTAACGATTCCTTGACTCAAAAGAGAGAAGAGGATTATTGAAACGACGGTGAATTCTGAAAAGGAGTGTAAAGCTGCCTTCACGTTCGAAGGATTACAACTACGATGCCGCCTAAGAAAGTCCAAGGAGTAGCTGCGGGAGGATCATCTCCCGGTATCTGTGTGGATATCTCACCCCAAAACCAAGTTTTTCCTTCTTGGTTTTTATATCGGTTTTAATTCAATCATGCAAGATGAATTGTTAGGATAAGTTATATTTTATCCTAGTTATTTACTATGAAGGAATTTAGTTTAATTGAACATGCATAATGGATAATGTATAAAATATAGTTTTCCTTCAAATAGCATTATGCATTGAAACGAATTACGAGCAAGATTATTTACCCACTATAGTAGTATATTTCGGCTAAACCTTGAAGGTATAAAAATTGCATCTTGCACCATTAACCTCTAATTTTTTTTACAACGAATCATCATAGAATATGAAATTCATGAAAGGTTTCTTACGTTGCTTAAACTCTAGGAAGTTATCATTGCTAAATGCATATCTTAGCAAGGGAAAGATTGTTTATTTGGTAGGAGTTTTTGTTCGCAAGGGAAAAAGGAAGATTACTTGAATTTATCTTACCTCGAAGTAATAAAATTTAAGACTGAAAAATCAATTGTCACATAGATAACAAATCGTGCCGAGGTGATCTCGATATTACCTTCTAAAAGTTAACCGAATTAATATAAACTTAGAAATACCTATGCTGCGAAATATGCATTGGGAATGATTTAAAAATCCAATAAACGTTTATACCTTAAATACTTGCCTACCTTCCCTGATTGTAGGGTCAATAAATCGTAAACGTAAAAGAACTAGGGTTTGTCCTTGAGGTTCTTAAAAAGAGACCCTAGGTCTGACAAACCTTAGCTTAAAGAAACTAAAACGGATTGTTTCATCGTATATTACGATGCAGGACTTGGGCAGCAAGTACGAGGTCATATGGTCTTGTGATTGATTCACAAGAAGAAAAGTGAAATACCCTCAACAAGGATGGCGGATCCTTACGCAAGTTATCTTGCAGAAAGGATGTATTCTTTGATATCCTTCTAAGTAAGGAAGGTTGAAATCGGAAAATAAAGTATCCAATGAACTTTAGGGTTGACCAAGTTGGGTTAATAGGATACGCCCTAACCCAGAGTATAAAGGATCTTGCCAAGTTGCAAGGTACCCCGGATCGAGTGCTAAATGCATTTAAAAAAAAAAGATTCCTTCTTTAGCAGTTTGCCAACAACAAGATCGGTTAATGGAAATGTTTGTGCTTGCTAGAGATTTTAGAGCACTGTTTGATTTATGAATTACAAATTAAATGAATATCTATACTTCAGGTTGAAGACCTGAAGGGAGAGGCAGTTTCAGTTACCCCTGACTGCCTGCTTGACCCTAACCAAGGGGATTGAGCACTACTTGGAGCAGGAGGACGCTTGGGTGCCAGGGGGGCTCTGGCCGTAAATCCCTCGCCTTCCGGGTCCTGCACAAGAGGCTAACGTGACTCGGGATTGGATCTCGAGGCCCGCATACTAGTCTACGGGCGGAAGCTTGGAATAGTGATCCTTGTGGATTGCTGGATAGCCTTCGGGTGGATTATGGACAAGCCTGCAGGTGGAACTCCTTATATTTCAAAGATAAATATGATGATATGTTAATAAAGAACTTGTTTGATATTGTTTTTCTATGTCACGTGATAAGATTACGTGAAGAAAGGGGTGCTTAATAGTTTAATTAAAGAAGTTGATTGTTACATGTCCAAATTAATGTGTTAGATAATTACATAACTAAAACAAACCGAGGAAAGTGCGGAGGATGGGCCATGGGTCCGTCCTACGGTTGGGTGGTCTCGGTTGGCCGGGAACTTTTCTCAAATCTCGAAGAACAGCGGGATGATCGTCAAAGGACACGAACAACGAAAGCGATGACCTAGAGTTATGTCTTACCCGATTTACGTTGTTTTAGGGGAACGGAATGGGACTATGCCTTATGGCAGAGAGGTTGAGCTTGCATCCCTCTCATTTCCCATTCTCCTTGAACCAAGTGCAGTGTGAATCTGCTTCGGACCTGGCGTTTCTGCGTAAAGTAGTTCACTTAGGTCCGACGCTAGTTGCTGTTAGGTAATGACCAATCAAGAAAACCCTAATTCTGGTCGATCCTAAGTGGGAACGGCCAGAATACTTCCGCTATGTGGAAGACGCAGGAAGTCCTAGATCGCAAATCCCGTAACATTCCATGGGAGTGTCGGGCGGAGCTTTCTAGACGTCCTTTCCGATGGGCTGCTAAGACGTGTCCTGGACCATGCTAGGGGACACGTTACAGTTGGTATCAGAGCAGACCAACAACGGAAATTGTTTTTAAGAGATCTCACTCAAATGAAGTAAAGTAATTGTTGCTGTCCAAACATTCCCTTACCTTCGATATTGTCTTGCAAAATTACGAAGCGTGGAACAAGTTTCTGGTATTTCGAGTCATGTTTATGACTGCAATGCATTCTCCGCTTTATAGACAAAGAATAGGGATTATGAACATCCTGGAGCAGATTTATAACCCATCACCTTTATACATTGAACGAAGATGGACGGGTGCTTCAGGAATCTACTATATAGCCGCCCACCGGTTTGCTTGTCTACAGACCAACCTAAAGAGGATCAAGTGGTTGGAAGACCTAAAAGTCGTGAAGCTATTCGTTTTTGTGGAAGCTCATGTAAATTCAACTTTACATATTGGAGGTCGGAGGGTTGAGATGAACTCATATGTATATGAGGAAGTAACTCGTGTAATCCCTGTTGACAGGATTAAAGTGTTGGGTTGCCATGAAAAGTATGGATTCCAAAGGGAAGGATATCCTGAACTTCCAATGATTTATCGATTCCTGAAGATCCATGACCCAAAACCTTATTATTACACAGTTCCTGTAGATAAATGCAATACAACGTTGTTCTCCCCAAACTAAATGTAACAATTGGGTTATCATCACATGAAACGTTGTATTCGAAAGGGCTATGCCATATAAATACAAATAAAGACTTCTTTTTATCAATGTCTGGTTGTGCATAAGAGTTGATAAAAATTTAAGTAGCTACATTGTTTACGAGAGAGATGAATTAAAGATAAGCTAACATCGATTATCGTATAATAACGTTAAGAAAACCTTTATTCAGGCACAACCCCAGGTACAGGTTCCTAATTCGCCTCCTACATCAAGTACTGCTGTAATCCAGGAGAAGAAGTTCCTTCTCAAGCAGATTAAGCCACTCGAGTTTGACGGGAGAGGCAGATTCGTCTAGACTGATGCTGAAATTTGGATTGAATCCATGGAGGATTACTTTGAAGCAGCCGGTACTGCACCCGCCAATCAAGCAATGCTCGCCAGGTTAAAACTCACCGACGAAGCCAGACTTTGATGGAAGCAATGGTGCAGGGATCAAGGGATCGTAGAGGGATCCGTTACCTAGGAGAAGCTAAAGAAAGCTGTGCAGGGTAGATACTTACCACCTGCATATCGCACGCAGAAAATAAACGAGTTCTACAAGCTAAAACAGCTAGGACTCACTCTTGACGCATACTACTCTAAATTAATCTCACTTTTAAAGTATGCGCCACAGATGGATATAACACAGCAGATGTCCAAATTTTGTGCGGGCTTGAATCCACCAGTAAATACCCGTCTCAAATCTATGCGTCCATCAGATCTTCAGGATGCACTCATTCGAGCGGCGCCTATAATTCAGGAGGTACAAGCTAGACCAAGGGGTAACAAAACTTGGTCTTATAATGAACCGAACAGAGGAGCATTCAGACCTCAAATGAAGAGAGTTCAAGGTCATAATCAGGGACAAAGAAAGAAAGCAAGGACGAATAACGTCAACAACTTTGTTCCTACTCAAAGTAATGGCCGAAACCTCCGTTGTTTCCACTGCAACGAACCCGGTCACTGCAAGAGGCAATGTCCTAAGCTCGACGGAGGACATCGCCAAGCGCCTTTCCAAGGAACAGGCCGTGGTCAAGGAGCCGCTACCTGAGGAAGAGGAAGAACCGTCTGCATTGCCAATAGGCTAAGAGGTGAAGAAGAAGAAGAAGAAGATCCGACCATGGAAGCAGAGTTCGAAAGAGTGACAGTCCACGCTGCTTTACACAAGAAAGGGCCGAATCGCCAGTTCTCGATGATTCAGGACTATCAAGGTAAAGGTTTCAAAACCTTGATTGACTGTGGCAGTACACATTCCTTTATCTCACTAGCATGTTCAAAAAGACTAGGAATAGCCACAGTAGAAGCACCTACCTTGCTTGTGGAATTGGCAAATGGTCGTGAGGTAACTTGTACCAGGCAAACTGCTAGGGTGGAATTCTTTCTAGGAGGAAAGAAGACTTTGGTTAAATTCAGAGTCATGAATTTAGGTATCCATGAGTGTCTACTCGGAATGGATTGGCTTCGGCCCAACGACGCCCACATTCACTGTGGAAAGGGTCAAGTTTCCTTTCGAAACTCTAAAAGGGAATTAGTCACAACTCAAGGTGAGGCAAGAGTGCCAAGAATCCAATTGGCCAAAGTATCTCGGATCATAAAAGGAGTCAGAAAAGGATTACCTGTTTACTTGATCAAACTCAACAAGTTAGATCAAAAGCAAGAGTCTCATGAAGGACCTTCTTGGCTAAAGGAATACGCGGACGTATTCCCTGAAGAGTTGACTGAGGTTCCGCCTCAAAGAGAAGTGGATCATGAGATTAGGTTAGTGCCTGGAGCTACACCAATTGCCAGGAGACCTTATAGAATGTCTATACCAAAAGCAATTGAGTTGAAGGAACAACTCAAGCAACTATTAGATCAGGGCTACATCCAGCCTAGCAATTCACCGTGGGGAGCTCCAATACTATTCCAAAAAAAGAAAGATGGGACACTTCGACTATGTATTGATTACCGAGGGTTGAATCAATCAACAGTCAAGAACAAGTATCCTATTCCTAGAATAGATGAGCTTCTTGATCGTCTTTAGGGTGCGAAGATCTTCTCCAAGATTGATCTAAGGTCAGGTTACTATCAGATAAGGATCAAGGAAGAAGATATCCTAAAGACGGCCTTCAATACAAGATATGGGCACTTTGAGTTCCTGGTTATGTCATTCGGGCTCACGAATGCACCTGCCACCTTCAACAGGTTAATGCAGGACATCTTTAGGCCATATCTTGATGATTTCGTGCTTGTCTTCTTTGATGACACTTTAGTCTATTCTAAACAGGAAGAAGATCATGAACCTCAACTTTGGATTGTCCTCGAGACAATGAGGTCACATAAGCTATATGCTAAAATGAAGAAGTGTCCATTCTTCAAGTGTTAGATTAAATATCTGGGATTCATAGTATCATCACAAGGAATATTAGTGGACCCAGCCAAGGTCAGAGATATGCTTGAGTGGCCAACACCAGTATCCGTCAAAGAAATACGTAGTTTTCTTGGATTGACAAGATGGTATAGGGTCTTCATCAAAAACTCTGCTTTGATTGCAACACCTCTAACGGATTTACTAAAGAAGCAGACTTCCATTACATGGTCAACTCCTGAACAAAATAGCTTCGACAGATTGAAGCAAAGTTTGGTATCAGCACCTATTCTAAAACTTCCAGACCTCAATAAGGAGTTCGAGGTAGTAACTGATGCTAGCATTTTTGCCTTGGGGTGTGTACTTATGCAGGAAGGTCATCCAGTAGCATACTCTTCAAGGAAATTGAAGAACCATGAAAAGAATTATGCCATGCATGATCTGGAATTACTAGCTATCATCCATGCTCTAAAGCTTTGGAGACACTACATGTTGGGTAACAAGTTTACTCTAGTAACCGACCATAAGAGTCTCAAATGGATCTTTACCCAGAATGAGCTCAACATGAGGCAACATCGGTGGATTGAAGTGTTGGAGGAATATGATTTTGAAATCAAGTACCGACCTGGGAAAGAGAATGTAGTTGCCGATGCACTTAGTCGCAAGGCATTCCTAAATTCCCTAATCTTGCAGAATCCATCAACGACCAGATCTCTAGCTATAAAAGTATCTATGCCAAACAACCCTATACTTGAGTTAGCTAGAGAGGAAGCATGCCATGATTTGGCCTACCAAACAATGCTAAATGAGATCTCTACCAAGAAGCAGAATCAAAAGTTGCAAGCTAAATATCAGAAATTTTCCATTGATAATGGACTTGTCTACTATAGAACAAGGCTGTGTATACCAACAAGCCGGTCACTTAAGCAGAAGATAATGTGGGAAGCTCATGATTCCCCTTTCGTAGTACATCCTGGCTATGCTAAGACTCTGAATGCAGTTAGGAAGAGCTACCATTGGGAGAGGCTCAAAGGTGACGTTCTCAAATATATCACTGAGTGTTTGTCTTGCCAACGTATCAAAGCCGAACATGTCATGATGCCAGGGAAACTACAACCGCTTGACATCCCCCAAATGAAGTGGGAATTCATCAGTATGGATTTTGTTGTAGGCTTACCCCAAGTCCAGGGAGGATACAACTCCATCATGGTTGTGGTTGACATGCTTACCAAGGTTGCACACCTTATTCCAGTAAAGACAAACTATAAAGTCTCCGACATTGCAAGATTGTTTATCAAGGAGATATTCAAACTGCATGGTTTACCCAGAAGAATCATTAGTGATCGAGATTCTCTCTTCACATCACACTTCTGGAGAGCTATCTTTGAAGCTATTGAGACTCACCTCTGTTTTAGCACCGCCTACCATCCCCAAACGGATGGCCAAACAGAGCGAGTAAATCAAGTCATCGAGGATATGCTTAGGGCATACTGCTATCGAGAGCCGAAGAGGTGGATTCAATTCTTGCCTTTGGTTGAATTTGCCTACAATGCTTCTTACTAGCAAAGCATTCAGATGACCCCTTTCCAAGCTTTGTATGGTCATGACTGTCGAAGTCCCCTAAACTTCCCTGATCCAACCCTAAGGGTTGAAGCGTCAAGGCAGATGTTGGAAGAGATGGATGACCAAATAAAGTCAATAAGACAAGACATCCAAGCGGCCAAGGATAGATAGAAGGCATACGCAGATTTTAAGCGTCAAGAAAGATTCTTCTTCGAAGGAGACATGGTCTTCATTCGCGTACACCCTAAAAAGAGTTCTCTATCCCTAGGAGATTGCAAGAAGCTAAGTCCAAGGTATTGTGGGCCGTACAAAATCCTCAAATGCCTAGGACCCAATGCTTATAGATTGCAACTCCCTGAGAACCTAAAGGTTCATAATGTATTCCATATCAGCCTATTGAAAAAATATGTACTTAACCCTAACCATGTACTTGATGACCAACAAATTGTAATGCCTAGTCAAGGAGTCCTTGAACTAAGGCCGGATAGGATCTTAGATGTTAGGGAGAGACAGTTAAGATCCAGAACCTTGAGAGAATGCCTCGTCCAGTGGAAAGATTATCTCGAAGAGGATGCCACTTGGGTAGATGAAGGCACTCTCAACCATCAATATCCCTAGTTTATCTCGAGATGAGAACATCTCGATTCCTCTAAGGGGGAGAGAATGTAATATATCAAATATATATATTTTGATTTTTCTCCTTTTCACGCCGCGGCGCATCGTGCTTGAAGGGTAGAGGGGGGGATAGAGGAGCCAACAAGCTCCTTGCTGGAGCTTACTCAGCTCCATAGGGCATGCAAATGGACACATTGAGGGGGGAGGATTCCCTCCCCTCCCCTATATAAAAGAGGGAGGGCCGCAGGTACAAGGGGAGACCGAGGAAGGACGAAAGAAAAAATGCTGTCGCCCTGCCTTCAAACGCTGCCACCGATAGTCTTTGGGAAGGAAGGATATGCAATCTCGACGCCAATTTGTCATCTCCATTTCCATCGCCTGCAGACTACCTCCCCCCGTTGTCGCTGTCAAAAATCCCCCCCTCCCCCCCACGTGGCTACAGAAGCTTCAAGAAGCTTCTCGAAGCTTCTAAGGGGGGGCTCCTCAAGCCCCCTTCCTATACCTTAGAATCCTTTCACCCCGGGTTTTTAAACCCTCAAGCCCCCTTCCTATACCCTTCCCTTACCCTTTCACCCCCTCCCGGTTTTACCCCCTTTGAAATCCTTTCACCCCGGCCCATTCTTAAGGCTTTAACCCCTTCCCGTGGGGCCATTAAACCCCCACACCCCTTGGCCTCATAATCCACAAATTCCTCCCCCGTGTCTAAATCTATAAGTCCCTTCTTGTGTTGAAACCCCGTGTTTTACCCCCCCTCATATTCCTTTTTTCTTAACACACCCCCTAAGCCCCTTTCTAACCCCCGTGTCCCCTTTTTCCTTACACACCTTTTTCCCTGTGCTATAAACCCTTGTGTTACCTTTTAAATTTTCCCCTTGGGTTTGAAAAACCCCTAAGTCCTTTCACTCCCGTGCCCAAAGACCTCCCAAGGGCCTTCATATATGTTTGTGAAGCCACACTCACACATAACCTTTTTCACCGTGATTATACCCTATAGACTCTTTTTCTCTTAGGCTTTATAAACCTTTCCCTCTCCGAAGAAGCTAAGACCTTAAAGGTATTGTTACCCCTTTCTCGTGGTCAACCCCTTAACGATTCCTTGACTCGAAAGAGAGAAGAGGATTATTGAAGCGACGGTGAATTCTGAAAAGGAGTGTAAAGCTGCCTTCACGTTCGAAGGATTACAACTACGATGCCGCCTAAGAAAGTCCAAGGAGTAGCTGTGGGAGGATCATCTCCCGATATCCATGTGGATATCTCACCCCAAAACCAGGTTTTTCCTTTTTGGTTTTTATATCGGTTTTAATTCAATCATGCAAGATGAATTGTTAGGATAAGTTATATTTTGTCCTAGTTATTTACGATGAAGGAATTTAGTTTAATTGAACATGCATAATGGATAATGTATAAAATATAGTTTTCCTTCAAATAGCATTATGCATTGAAACGAATTATGAGCAAGATTATTTACCCACTATAGTAGTATATTTCGGCTAAACCTTGAAGGTATAAAAACTACATCTTGCACCATAACCCCTAATTTTTTTTACAACGAATCATCATAGAATGTGAAATTCATGAAAGGTTTCTTACGTTGCTTAAACTCTAGGAAGTTATCATTGCTAAATGCATAGCTTAGCAAGGGAAAGATTGTTTATTTGGCAGGAGTTTTTGTTTGCAAGGGAAAAAGGAAGATTACTTGAATTTATCTTACCTCAAAGCAATAAAATTTAGGACTAAAAAATCAATTGCCACATAGATAGCAAATCGTGCCGAGGTGATCTCGATATTACCTTCTAAAAGTTAACCGAATTAATATAAACTTAGAAATACCTATGCTGCGAAATATGCATTGGGAATGATTTAAAAATCCAATAAACGTTTATACCTTAAATACTTGCCTACCTTCCCTGATTGTAGGGTCAATAAATCGTAAACGTAAAAAAACTAGGGTTTGTCCCTGAGGTTCTTAAAAAGAGACCCTAGGTCTGACAAATGTCAGCTTAAAGAAACTAAAACAGATTGTTTCATCGTATATTACGATGTAGAACTTGCGCAGCAAGTACGAGGTCATATGGTCTTGTGATTGATTCACAAGAAGAAAAGTGAAATACCCTCAACAAGGATGGCGGATCCTTACGCAAGTTATCTTGCAGAAAGGATGTATTCTTTGATATCCTTCTAAGTAAGGAAGGTTAAAACCAGAAACTAAAGTATCCAATGAACTTTAGGGTTGACCAAGTTGGGTTAATAGGGTATGCTCTAACTCAAAGTATAAAGGATCTTGCCAAGTTGCAAGGTACCCCGGATCGAGTGCTAGATGCATTTAAAAAGGAAAGATTCCTTCTTTAGCAGTTTGCCAACAACAAGATTGGTTAATGGAAATATTTGTGCTTGCTAGATATTTTAGAGCACTGTTTGGTTTATGAATTACAAATTAAATGAATATCTATACTTCAGGTTGAAGACCTGAAGGGAGAGGCAGTTTCAGTTACCCCCGACTGCGTGCCTGACCCTAACCAAGGGGGTTGTTGACCGTGCCAGGTACTGGACCGAACCCGCTACAAGAGGTCTCTCTGTTGAGCACTACTTGGAGCAGGAGGACGCTTGGGTGCTAGGGGGGCTCTGGCCGTAAATCCCTCGCCTTTCGGGTCCTGCACAAGAGGCTAACGTGACTCGGGATTGGATCTCGAGGCCCGCATACTAGTCTACGGGCGGAAGCTTGGAATAGTGATCCCTATGGATTGCTAGATAGCCTTCGGGTGGATTATGGACAAGCCTATGGGCGGAACTCCTTGTATTTCAAAGATAAATATGATGATATGTTAATAAAGAACTTGTTTGATATTGTTTTTCTATGTCACGTGATAAGATTACGTGAAGGAAGGGGTGCTTAATGGTTTAATTAAAGAAGTTGATTGTTACATGTCCAAATTAATGTGTTAGATAATTACATAACTAAAACAAACCGAGGAAAGTGCGGAGGATGGGCCATGGGTCCGTCCTACGGTTGGGTGGTCCCGGTTGGCCGGGAACTTTTCTCAAATCTCGAAGAACAGCGGGATGATCGTCAAAGGACACGAACAACGAAAGCGATGACCTAGAGTTATGTCTTACCCGATTTACGCTATTTTAGGGGAAGGATTGGGACTATGCCTTATGGCAGAGAGGTTGAGCTTGCATCCCTCTTGTTTCCCATTCTCCTTGAACCAAGTGCAGCATGAATCCGCTTCGGACCTGGATTTTTTGCATAAAGTAGTTCACTTAGGTCTGACGCTAGTTGCTGTTAGGTAATGAACAATCAAGAAAAACCTAATTCCGGTCGATCCTAAGTGGGAATGGCCAGAATACTTCCGCTATGTCGCAAACACGGGAAGCCCTAGATCGCAAATCCAGTAACATTCCATGGGAGTGCCGGGCGGCGCTTTCTAGACATCCTTTCCGATGGGCTGCTAAGACGTGTCCTGGACCATGCTAGGGGACACATTACACCAAAAGAAAGCTTTCTTCTTCAACTTGTTAGTCAAAGGAGCTGCAATAGCCACATAATAATGCCTAATGAGAATAGGCAATAAAATGACGATAGACTAAGAAGCCCTCTAAGTGAAGTAGTAGTAGTAGGTCTTGGCCAATCTTTAACACATTACACCTTCTTAGGGTTAGCCTATATCCCTTTTCCACTGATAATATGGCCCAAGTACTCTATCTCAATCTACATGAAAGAGCACTTCTTGTTTTTAGCAAAGAGTCTGTGATGCCTCAATACATAAAAAACATTTCTCATATGTGATAAATGGTCATATAGGGTCTTGTTGTAAATCAATATGTCATCAAAGAAGACTAGGACAAACTGGAAGAGAAAAGGCTACAAAATCCTATGCATCAAACTTTGGAAGGTAGTTGTATCCCAGGGGGTCTACTAGGGTTTACCGTATGGTACCACATGAGTGTAAGGGAGGGGGATTATTTAAGGGAAGGAAGGTACATTTTATAAGGTAAGGTCCCATATATAGGGGGTAGATAAGGGGTATTTTCTTGCATGTAGGTGACTCTTCTTATTACAACTAGTGAATCCCCCGTGAGTTGTGTTGAGAGACAGAGAGAAGGGTTGGAGGAATAGAGAGGAGCAATGTGCTCTCATCTCATTTCCTTCATTATTCCATAACACATAACTAAAGTAAATACAACACACTAAAAGTTTTACAGACCATTCACACACAGCCTAAACTCACCGACTTATTTAATGTTCCACACTTGCTGAGATAGCTGGTGGACATATGACAGGTGACAGAGTGTCGATTGCACACATACTAAAGATAAAAGAGCTTGAAGTCTTAATACTCCCCCTCAAGCTCAAGATAGCCTCTGCACACCAAGTAGCTTTTGAAAAATATTGAACTTATCTTTACCCAAAGACTTGGTAAAGATATCTGCAACCTGCTCATTAGTCTTCACACGCATAAGATCTACTTTCCTTGCAAGAACTATCTCTTTGATGATAAAATGGTAGTGTATCTCAATGTGTTTAGTCCTAGCATGATAAACTAGATTTTTTTCCAATAGTACACTACTGAGATTTTTGCATAACAAGGTCACTGGAGCATCCACCTGTATGTCTGAATCACCCATAAGCTTGAGTAGCCATGCAATCTCATATGCTGCCAATGCAGCACCCCTACACTCTGCCTTAGTGCTAGACAATGCAACCATAGGTTGCTTCTTACTGCTCCAACTGATTATTCCACTTCCAAATCCAAAGGCATAACCACTTGTAGATCTACAGTCATATGAGCATCCTGCCCAATCTGCATCCATGTATCCAACCAGTGTCAACGACTTAGCTTTCACATAAAGTAGCCCATAATCTACGATGGACTTTACATATCTCATAATCTGCCTAATAGCATCCAAATGTGGCTTTCTGCGCTTCTACATGAACTGACTTATGATCCCAATTGTATGACTCATCAAGTAGATTAGACTTCCAAATATCTGCATGTACATAGTCACATTATCAATTTCAGCTCCAATGCTAATGTCCAACTTGACATTCTAATCAAGAGGTGTATCCAGTGGTTTACATTCATCCATGCCATATTTCTTTAGCATTTCCATGGCATAGTTTTTTTGCATCAACCATAAACCATTTTCAGCCTTGATCACCTCAATACCTAAGAAATACTTCAGCTCACCTAAGTCTTTCATATCAAATTCAGATTTCAGCATTCGCATAACATGCTATATCCCTAAGTCATCATCACCTATGCTTATCAAATCATCAACATAGATAACTAGCACTACCAAACTATCTTTTTCATAAATAGACTATGATTAGCCTTGCCAACAATGAATCCCAAACTCTACAACAAGTAATTACTGATCCTTGCATATGCTAGGCTCTTGGAGCTTGCTTCAGATACAATGCTTTTTTCAGCTTGCATACATAATGCTGAAAATTAGGGTGTACATACCCTTCATGCCGATCCATATAAACATCATCTGTTAAATCACCATTGAAAAACACATTCTTAACATCCATCTGCTGCAATTTTCAACCTTTAGTAGTAGCCAATGTGATCACTGTTCATATGGTTGCCATCTTGGCAATAGGATTGAATGTTTCCTCATAGTCTATCCCATACTACTGAGCATATCCTTTGGTGACCAGCCTGGATTTGTACCTCTCTACACTACCATTCAACTTGCATTTAATCTTGTATACCCATTTGCAGCCAATGGTCTTATTTCCTTCCGACAGTGGTATAAGATCCCATAATCTATTTTCAGCCAAGGCAGATATTTCCTCATCCATAGCTGTGCACCAATTTTTATCCATCACTGCTTTAGCATATGTAGCAGGTTCTTTGACCTCCGTCACTTTTGTCATGTAAGCATAATGCTTCGCAGAGTAACCATTGTAAGTCAGCCTATCCACAAGGTACCTAACTCTTTGTAAGTGTCTAAGTTGTGTTGCACTACTTGATTCCCCTCTCCCATGAGGCATAATATACTTGTTTTGCCTAGTGCTAGGTTGGTGTATACACAGTGAGAATTCCAAGCTCACTATCTAGATTGTCAACTGAGTCATAGCCTGAAGTCATCCTGCCGATGTCATCACACCAAATGTATCATCAGAAGCTTGCTCTTTCCCTTTGCTATCCACCACATCTTATCTGCCCCTCACACTGACATAGTGGTGTCAGTGGTGGACGAGGAGCCAGAGCTCCGCAATCTCCCTGTCCATGGAAACACCGTCGTACCAATAGGACCTGTCAATGCAATAGTCTATTGTGAATCAACTGTAGAAACATGTGTAGAAGGCATATTCAATGGCATTGCAATAGGTGATGCATATGAAGATGTCATCTCATCAAAGATAACATCTCTACTCACTAATGTCTACCGAATAGATGGATCATAGCATTTATATGCCTTCTTCTCATGTGAATAACCAATAAAGAAACACTTATGTGCTTTCAAATCTAGCTTCTTCATCTTCTCATCAAGGATGTGCACATAAGCAAGACGACCAAATACTTTCATGTGACTGATATCAGGCTTGTAGCTATACAGCTTCTCAAATGGTGTCATATCATGAATGCTTGCATTGGGAGTCATGTTCAAGATATATATGGATGCCATAACAGACTCAGCTCAATAATAGAGTGGCATCTTCTTCTCATTCATCATTGCACGAGAAACTTCCATTAAGACCCTATTATTCCATTCAGCTACCCCATTATGCTGTGGAGTGTAGCTACATGTAAGCTGTCTACGTATGCCATTTTCAGCCAAAAAGCTATCAAATTCATTTGACACATACTCCCCACCATTGTCAGATCTCAAATAAGAGATGTAGCAATCAGATTCCTTTTCAACCTGTTGCTTAAATTGCTGAAAAATAGGAAACTTTTCATCCTTTGTTTTGAGTATATAAATCCAAGTATAGCGACGATTGAAGTTAGCAATGAATGTCACATAATACTTAGAGCCTCCCATAGATGCATTATGGGTTGGCCCCCACACATTAGAGTGAACAAGTTACAACGGTCGCTTACTATTTCTTACATGCTTGACAAATGGCAACCTTGATTGTTTACCAAACTGACAAGCATCACTGGCATGACCAATATTTGTGTGGGCAAACTTGGGTAGACCTTCTACATCATTTGCAACTGCTAAATCTTAACATGTCCCACTCTCTTATGCCATATTTCTAAATCTCTAATTGTGCAAGAGCCATGGGCAAACATTGCTGATTTCAATTGTGGAAAAGTGGCATCAAGAGTAAACATCTTGCCATTCATATGACCACGAGCAAGCAATTTGTAGCCATTACCAAACTTCTCAATGAAGCAACCATGCTTATTAAAGCTAACCTACAAATTCTGCTTAGTCATCTGGCCCACAGACAACAGATTTTTAGTAATTGATGGGACATGCAATACATCATGTAAGTTCTTCTTCTTGCCATCATAGATTACCAAATGCACTTTTCCTTTATGCTCAATACTATGCTATGTGTCATCCCTTGTGCATACATAGCCATTTCTCTCAGGCACCATGTCAATAAATGAGTCACCATGAGGGGTCATATGATTTAATGCCCTCGAATCAATATACCAAAGAGCATCCTCATCAATAGACTTCTCAAGAGCCATATCTTTCACACATGTCATGGCAAACAGTATATCCCCAAAAGTATCATCTGTCTAACTAGACAATGTATAATATCCATGTTGCTTGCCCTTTTGATTGCCCTAATTCTTCTAGTGATCCTTGGAAATATGACTATACCTTCCTCAATAGTGACAATCCTTATCCTTAGTAGGATTGTTAGATGGACGTTGCTACTACTAGGAGTCTCTGCCTCTAGGGCTAGATCTTCCCCTACCTCTGAAATTTCCAACTCCTCTTACATTTGAACCCTACTGATTATTATTGCCATAAGATACATTTTGTTGGCCTCCTTTACCAGAACCATAACCTCTGCCCACGGCCGCCAGGATCAGATGATGCAAATAAAAGATAACATCCTTGCTCTTGGAGCTACTAGAGCCTATATCCAAGCCAAGTTTAACTTCCTCGCATGAATAAGCAATGCAACTAGCTCATTGAAATCTGGCATTTCAACCCGCATAGATATGGAAGTATCAAATGACATATTTAGTTCCCAAGCCTTTTAATGTCACTACAACCATGTCTTCATCCTCAACCTGTGTGCCAATGGATGCCAGTTCATCTGCAATAGTCTTAATCTTTGTGACATAATCCTATATAGATGTGCCTTTTCTCTCCAGGTTGTTGAATTTTTGCTTTAACTGTATCTTCCTAGTACTGGTAGTTGTGCCATAATACCTTATCAACATGTTCCATGCATCTGCTAGTGACTTGTAGTTCATAATTTGCATTACCATAGCATGTGAGATACACAAACATAACTAGTGTAGAACCATGCGAGGTATTTCCAACCAAGCTCGGTGTGCTTGCCTTTGATCAACTGTAGGATTCCTCTCTGGGATTTCAGGTTTAGATTCAACACCTGTCACCAAGTCCCAATATCCTTTACCTATCAAGAAGTTCTCCATGCGGAACTTCCATACGGCATTATTATTACTATCAAGCTTTTCCCCCACTATCTGGGTTATGTTGTCAATCATATCTACATTTTTCATATTGTAACTGACAATGGCTAGTTAATGTCCGACTTCTTGCAAGCCAACGAGTCTAACTGACCAACTACAGTCTTTGAATATTTATGACAATTTTTTGCAACAAAATGTATGCTACAATCAGGGTATTTCAGCCCATTAAATCCTCAACACCATCCACAAACATGTGGCATAACTTGTAGGTACATCAATCAACACATAGACCATGTACTTGATGTAACTCTATATCATGCAACCTCATTGCAGTCAACCAAACATGCAATCTGAAATCTACAGACTGTCAATGACCACTAGCTCTTTCAAGGCCAAAATTGAGATGTGTACATTCCATACATGCTCCAAAAGTTCTCAGACATCTGCTAGTACATGTAGGAGTCTATACATGATCATGAGGGCAGTTAAGTGCATATACATCAAGTACAAGTGTTAAATAACTTTCTTATAGATTGCAATCAGCCAATACTCAATCAAAGTAGGTTTATCTAGCTCCAAAATGTCCTCAAATTACTTCATACATGTGCTATCAAATGTAGGGGTCAATACATGACCATACAAACAACCATAGGCACTCTATCTTCAACAGACAATGTCATAGAATGCATTCCTATTTGTAACTAGCCAAAAAAATGTCAATGCATTTATTTTTAGCTCCAAAATTCAGCTTTCATGAGTATTCAATGCTCATCTTAGTCCTCCAAACATTTAGCAGACATATGCCATGCCATACATTTGATTGAAGTTAACCAATGTTATGTAATGCTTTAGGACCAATGAGTGCTTGCTATCCATAGTTTTATGATAGTTTTTAGCCCATCATACACTCTCAAATCTATGTGTTTTGTCCAAGAAATTGCAACTCAAATGCATAAGATACAATACATATGTCTTCTAGGATGTATCTACACTCCAATGGAGCCAAGAATGCATGTCAAATAGTTTCAATGCTTCAACCAAGATCAAGTGTATGCTATATATTCATGGTTTATAGTAGTTCATGCTCTATTCCAGGTCTGTGTACCTATGTATAACCTTCAAATTGAGCTTCCATCAATGCATTGCCATGTCAGGACCTTCAAGTACCTTCCACAATGTATCTCCAAGAATTGGATAGCTAGGTTAGTGCTCAATGTCTTTAGTTGCAGTAGAGGAGATCAAACAAGAAACATGCACAATCATGTGATGTAGCCTGGGAGATCAGCAACAACCCTTCTCAGCAATGATGGCCAATGCCTTCTTCAAAGTGCTCAACCAAGCCTCCACAATGCTCCAGACAAGCTTAGACAACCTCTCCTTCAAGCAAGATGAAATACCTTCAACACATACCTTGTACAAAAAAAATGGCAGGCAGCTTGCTATTCACATGAACCCTTGGTCTTCAGTCTTTAAGTCTTCTTCCAAAATGCTATCCACCATGGAGCCCATTCATGGCTTTGATACCATGTTGAGAGATAGAGAGAAAGGTTGGAGCAACAGAGAGGAGGACTGTGCTCTCATCTCATTTCCTTCATTATTCCATAACACATAACTGAAGTGAATACAAAATACTAAAGGTCCTACAAACCATTCACACACAGCCTAAAGTCACTAACTTATTTAATGTCCCACACTTGCTGATACAGCTAGACATATGACAGGTGACAAAGTGTCACTTACACACATACTAAAGATAAAAGTGCTTGAAGTCTTAACAAGCTAGAGCATTAGTACGCCCAAATGGCATCGCTAGAAAATGGTATAGACCATGATCAATCCTAAAGGTAGTCTTAATTGCATCACCAACTTGCATATAGGTAAATAATCTAGCCTCCTTGAGCTCATCAAGAAAATCATCAACCCTAGGTATTGGATACATGTTCTTAACCACGATCTTGTTTAGATCCATGCAGTCAATACACATCCTAAAGGATCCATCTTTCTTCTTCACATGAACAAGACTAGAGATGCATAAGGTGAAGAACTAGGTTCAATGAACCCCATCTCTAGAAGCTCCTTGATTTGCTTGGTTACTTATTCATGCTCAGGCTTAGACAATATAGGGTGGCTTATTGATTGTTGGCTTTGATTTTGGGCTCTAAATTGATAGGGTGGTCTACTTCTCTCTTAGGAGGTAATGAAATAGGTAGTTCAAAAAAATCCCTCTACTCCTCAAGAAGAACTTGCAAGGCAAAATGATCCGCTGAATTTTTAGACTAATCTTCAACCTCTTTATTCAAGTGTAAGATACAAATGTGTGAGCGCCTCTTGTACTCCTTCTTGAGTTGTTGAATGGTGATAAGCTAAAAATCGGATTTACTAGAGATTCCCTGTAAATGGATAGGTTGTCCATCAAAGATAACCTCTGTATACAATTGTGAAAAATCCATAGTAATATTTCTTAATGTCATAAGCCAATCACATCTGAGTACAACATCTATGGGCCCCATTTCCAAAGTAATGAAGTTTACTTTTTCCTCATAATTTTCAGCCAAATGTAAAGAAACATGTGAGTACATTTTGTTAATAGAGAGAGAGAGAGAGAGAGAGAGAGAGAGAGAGAGAGAGAAGGATTGGAGCTACTGAGGGGAGCCGTATGCTCTCACTCATAATTATCTTTATATTCCATAATCCATATAACTAAGGTGAAATACAACACTCTAAGGTTGAAGGTCTGTAAGACCATTCACAAAAGTACAAACCAACTTATTTAATGTTCACATGTGGTACAGCTGGACAAGCTAAGTGTCACGTACACACAACCTAAAGATAGTAAAGCTGAGCTTGAAGTCTTAACACTCCCCCTCAAGCTCAAGAAAACATCTGTACACCAAGAAGTTGTCTAAAAACATTGAACTTATATTTACCCAAAGACTTGGTAAAGATATCTGCAACCTACTCATCCGTCTTCACATGCATAAGGTCCACTTTCCCTGCAAGAACCATCTCTATGATAAAATGGTAGTGTACCTCAATGTGTTTAGTCCTGGCATGATACACTAGATTTGTTGCCAGGATTACACTATTGAGATTGTCACATAACAAGGTCATTGGAGCATCCATCTGTATGTCCAAATTAGCCATAAGCTTGAGCAGCCATGCAATCTCACATGCTGCCAATGCAGCACCCCTGTACTCCGCCTCAGTACTAGACAATGCAACCGTAGGTTCCTTCTTGCTACTCTAGTTGATCATTCCGCTTCCAAAGCCAAAAGTAAAACCACTCGTAGATCTGTGATCATATGAGCATCTTTTCCAATCTGCATTTGTGTATCCAACCAGCATCAAGGGATTAACTTTCACATAGAACAACCCACAATATACAACAGACTTAACATATCTCATAATACACCTAACAGTATCCAAATGTGGCTTTCTGGGCTTCTGTATGAATTGAATTATGAGCCCAACAACATAACTCAAGTCTGTCTAGTGATAGTCAAGTAGATCAGACTACCAACCATCTTCCTGTACATAGTCACATCATCAATTTCAGCTCTAGTGTAATGTCCAACTTGACATTTTGATCAAGAGGTGTATCCAATGGTTTACATTTAGCCATGCCATTTTTCTTTAGCATTTACATGGCATAGTGTTTTTGCATCAGTCATAAACCATTTTCAGCCTTGATCACCTCAATACCCAAGAAATACTTTAGTTCACCTAAGTATTTCATGTCAAATTTAGATTTCAGCATCTGCATAACATGTTGTATCTCAAAGTCATCATCACTTGTGATTATTAAATCATCAACATAGATAACCAGCACTAGCTGTCCTTTTTGTAAACAAACTATGATCAGCCCTGCCAACAACGAATCCCAAACTTTGCAAGTAATTACTGATCCTTGCATGATGCCAGGCTCTCGGAGCTTGCTTTAGCCCATACATTGCCTTTTTCAGCTTGCATACATAATGCTAAAAATGAGGATGTATATACCCTTCAGATTGATCCATATAAACATCCTCTGTTAAATCACCATTGAGAAACACATTCTTAACATCCATCTGCTACAATTTCCAGCCTTTAGCAGTAGCCAATGTGATCATTGTTCGTATGGCAGCCATCTTGGCAACAAGATTGAATGTTTCCTCATAGTCTAACGCATACTGCTGAGCATATCCTTTAGCAACCAGCATGGCTTTGTACCTCTCTACATTACCATCCAACTTGCATTTAATTTTGTAGATCCATTTGCAACCAATGGTCTTCTTTTCTTCTAGCAGTGGCACAAGATCCCAAGTACTATTTTCAGCCAAGGCATCTATCTCCTCATCCATAGATGTGCACCAATTTTTATCCATCATTGCTTCAACAAATGTAGCAAGCTCTTTGACCTCTATCGCCTTTTTCATATAAGCAAAATGCTTTGTAGAGTAACCATTGTAAGTCAACCTATCCATAGGGTACTTGACTCTCTGCGATTGTCTAAGTTATGGTGCACTACTTGATTCCCCTCTCTCATGAGGCGAAATATACTTGTTTTGCCTAGTACCATGCGTATGCTCTGTCGCAATACCAAGCTCACTGTCTAGACTATCAGCTGAGTCATAACCTAAAGTTATCCTGCCATGTGTCTCACACTAGATGTATCATCAATGAATTTTTCTTTTCTTTTGTTGTCCACCACATCATATCTCCCCCTCACTAACATAGTGGTGTGAGTGGATGATGAGCTAGAGCTCCTCAATCTCCTTGTCCATGGAGATACCGTCGTACCACTAGGGCGTGTCAGTGCAAGACTCTACTGTGAATCAACTGTAGATACATGTGTAGAAGGTATATCTGATGGCATTGCAACCGATGATGCATACCAAGAGGCCATCTCATCAAAGATAACATCTCTGCTGACTAGTGTCTCCCAAGTAGAGGGATCATAGCATTTATATGCCTTATTTTCCTATGAGTATCCAATAAAAAAAAATATGTGCTTTCGGATCCAAATTTTTCATTTTCTCATCAAGTATGTGCATATAAGCAAGATAGCCAAATACTTTCATGTGATTGACATTAGGCTTGTAGCCATACAACTTCTCAAATGGTGTCATCTCATGAATACTTGCAGTGGGAGTCCTGTTCAAGATATACATGGCTGTCATAATAGCCTCAGCCCAATAATAGAGCGTCATACTCTTCTCATTCATCATTTCCCAAGCAACTTCCATCAATACCCTATTCTTCGGTTCAGCTACCCCATTCTGCTGTGGAGTGTAGCTGCATGTAAGCTGCCTATGTATGACATTTTCAATCAAAAAACTGTCAAACTCATTTGACACATACTCGCCACGGATGTCTGATCTCAAGCAAGAGATGTAACAATCAAAATTATTTTCAACCTACTTTTTAAACTGCTGAAAAATAGCAAATACCTCATCCTTTGTTTTCAGTATGTAAACCTAAGTATAGCGACTGAAGTGATCAATGAATCTCACATAGTACCTGGAGCCTCCCATGGATGCATTATGAGTTGGCCCCCACACATCAGAATGAACTAATTGCAATGGTCACGTACTATTTCTTACATGCCTGATAAATGGCAATCTTGACTGTTTACCAAACTAGCAAGCATTGTAGACATGACTAATATCTGTAAACTGAAACTTGGGTAAACTTGTCACAAGCTATTTCTTCTACATCATTTGCAGCCACTAAAGATTAACATGCCCCACTCTCTTATGCCATATTTCCAAGTCTCTAACTGTGCAAGAGCCATGTGCAAACATTGCTAATTTCAATTGTGGCAAAGTGGCATCAAGAGTGAACATCCTGACATTCCTATGACCCCAAGCAATCAATTTGCAGCTATTACCAACTCCTCAATGAAGCATCCATACTTGTTAAATCAGACCTGCAAATTTTGTTGAGTCATCTAACCCACATACAATAAATTTTTAGTAATTGAAGGGACATGCAGTACATCATGTAAGTTCTTCTTCCTACCATCATGGATTACCAAAGGTACTTTGCCTTTATGTTCTATGCTATGATGCGTGTTATCCCCTATGCATACATAGTCATTCCTATCAAGAACCATGTCAATAAACCAATCACCACCATGAGGCATCATATGATTTGATGCCTCCGAATCAATGTACCAAATTGCATCCTCATGAGACTTCTCAACAACCCTGTCTTTCACATATGTCATGGCAAATAATCTATCCCTAGATGCATCTTCTGTCTAACTTGACGATGCATAATGTCCATGTTTTTTTCCTCTTTGATTGCCGTGCTTCTTCTAACAGTCCTTGGAAATATGACCATACTTTCCACAGTAGTGACAATCCTTATCCTTATTAGGATTGTTAGATGATGGGCGCTGTTGTTGCTAGGAGCCTTTGCCTCTAGGGCTAGATCTCCCTCTGCCTCTGAAATTTCCACCTCCTCGTGCATTTGAACCCTGCTAGTTATTATGACCATAGGATACATTTTGCTAGCCTCCTCTCCCAAAATCATAACCTCTACCATGGTTGTCACAGCTGCATTGATTCAAATAAAATACAACATCCTTGTTCTTGGAGCTGCTAGAACCTATAGCCAACCCAAGTTTAATATCTTCATGAACAAGCAATGCAACCAGCTCATTGAAATCTGACATTTCAACCCGCACAGAGATGGAAGTATCAAATGACTTATATTCAGATCCCAAACTTTTTAATGTCATGGCAACCATGTCTTCATCCTCAACCTATGTGCCAATGGATGCCGATTGATCCACAATAGTCTTAATCTCTATGACATAATCTTGTATAGATCTGCCTTTTCTCTCTGTGTTGTTGAATTTCTGCTTCAAGTGTACCCTCTGCGGTGAGCACTACTAGTTGTGCCATAGTACCTGATCAATATGTTCCATGCATCTGCTAATGACTTGCAATTCATGATCTACATTACCATAGCATCTGAGATACACAAAGATAACTAGTGTAGCACCCTGTGAGCTCTTTCCAACCAAGCTCGGTGCGCTCTTCTTTGATCAGTTGTAGGATTCCTCTCTAGAATTTCAAGCTCAGCTTCAACACCTGTCACACCAAGTACCAATATTCTTTCCCTATCACGAAATTCTCCATCCAAAACTTCCATATGGAATAATTATTACTATCAAGCTTTTCCCCCACTATTTGGGTTATATTGTTGGTTCTGTGTGCATTTGCCATGTTGCAAACAATGCCTGACTACTTGCAAGCCAACAAGTCTAACTGACTAACTGCAGTATTTAACTGTTTATGATAGTTTTTTGCAACAAATTTTCTGCTAAGACTAGAGTATTTCAACCTCTTTACATCTCAATTCCATCCACAACATATGGCATAACCAGTAGGTACACCAATCAATACATAGACCATGTAGGTGCTTTAACAGTGTCTCATGCAACCTTACTGTCAAAGTACATACATGTAGTCTGAAATTTGTAAACTGTCAGTGTGACCAGCAGCTCATTCACATCTAAAATTGAGATTTATGTTGAGATATTGAGCTCCACTCGTGATATGCCAGGGTGACCGTTGTGCATTTATGTCACCGACTTGTCAGTTGTAGATGCGGTTGGTACACCGCCCATGAATAATAGCTACATGATAGCTATCCTTATCTACTCTAGGTCGTGGCTCAGTTAGTATGCCACCTTAGTTAGTTGAGTTTGGTTTGAGACCCATATATAGGGTTCTTCTATTTCTTTGTATGAGAGTTCTTTTTGGCTTACACAACTAAGAAGAGGAAAATTGTTTTCAGCCTCCACCTTTGTATGTATTCCCCCATTGTGCAAGCAAGAAAGCTACAAGTGAGACTCCTTCCTTCTCTCCCACAATCTTGACATGGTATCAGAGCCTTGTTCGTGGTAAGGAGCTCAAGAAAGCAAGCCAAGCTCGCGGTGTTCTGGTAAGAGGAGTAGTGTTGCTTTCATTTTCTGTTTTGGGAGCAGATCTCTGCAGGTAGCACAACCGAAAATTGCAAGAGTGCATTGTCTCAGGTTGAGACACCCTTCGTGGTGAAGCAAGAGGGTAGTATATGCTGCGGGAGATGGCTTTAGCCTTTGGCGACCCTGTTTTTTTGATTTGAGGCCATTTCGGGGCCTGTTTTGGAGACGGAAGTTTTCTGCACGCACTCAGGAAAAGGCCCTGTTTTATGCTGTGTGACCACTGTTCTACAGGTCGGTGAAAAGTTACTGTAGAAATTGCATCGTATGCTTGTGCGTAGAGACATTGGGAGTTTCAGAATCATCCTTGGTTCCTCTTTATACAAAATCGTCACTAGGAAGTGACTGTGTGGTCAAATACCACTTTCGCCAGTTTTGCAGATTTGCCCTTGTGAGGGTGAAGGTGAGTTTTTACAGTGACATAATTTTTTGCAGTGTTCTATAATGGCGTCTGATTTTCTTTCACAGATTGTAACTGAAAAGCTTGACAAGAACAACTTCCAGGCATGGAAGTTTAGAATGACGAATTTCCTTATGGGAAAAGGATATTAGAAATTTGTTGCAGGAAATGAAGAAGAACCAGTTCTTCCTGATGTTCCCAATCAAAAGCAAATGCAGGCATTTAAAGCATGGCATGAGAGAGCCAGGAAAGTTATGTACTGGCTGTCTATCAGTATTTCGGACTCTATGATTGTGCATATTCAGGATGCAAGTACGCCAAAGGAGGCATGGGATACTTTGTCAAAAATGTATAGCACAAATACGCAAGCCAGGAAAATGCAGCTCAAGCAAGAGTTGCATAATGTGCAAAGAGAAAGTATGAGCATCAATGACTACCACATGAAAGTGAAGAAGATTGCAAATGCACTTGCTTCCATTGGGTCGCCAGTGGAAGATGATGATTTAGTTTCTGTGACCTTGAATGGTCTAGGAAAGGAATATGCACAGTTTCAGATATCCATTTCAATTCATGAAAGATTTCCTGATTTTGAGGAGTTGATTGCTCTTCTAATTTCTGAGGAGCAGAGAAATGGTGGTGCATCTTCTTCAGGAGGAACTTCCAAAGAAACTGTCTTCTACTCAAATGCTGGAAGAGGTAGAGGCAAAGGTAGAGGAGGCCAATTTGGAGGCCGTGGTAGAAATCAGAATATGCAGCAAAGTCAAGAAAACCAGTCCTATGGAGAAGAACATGGTAACTCTAGAGGCAGGGGGAGCCAAAGAGGTCGTGGTGGATGGCAAAGAGGCCAAAATGCAAACAGCAATGTTGAATGCTACTACTTGTCAAAATTGTGGGAAAGAAGGAAGGAGTCTCGCTTGAAGCTTTCTTGCTTGCACAATGGGGGAAGACACACAAGGGTGGAGGCTGAAAACAGTTTTCTTCTTCTTAGTTGTGTTATCCAAAAGAACTCAAGTACAAAGAAATAGAAGAACCCTCTATATGGGTCTCAAACCAAACTCAACTAACTAAGGTGGCATACTAACTGAGCCACAAACTAGAGTAGATAAGGATAGCTATCATGTAGCTATTATTCAGGGGCGGTGTACCAACCGCATCTGCAACTGACAAGTCGGTGACATAAATACACAACGGTCACCCTGGCGTATCACGAGTGGAGCTCGATATCTCAACACTCCCCCTCGAGCTCAATCCCAATTCCTGCACACCAAGCAGGTCTCTGAACTTGCGCAGCTTCTCTGCGCCCAATGCCTTCGTGAATATGTCAGCTACCTGATCCTCTGTGCTGACATAAACTAGATCAATAAGACCTAGTAAAACCCTCTCCCGCACATAGTGATAATGCACCTCAATGTGCTTTGCTCTCGCATGATAGACTGGGTTATTTGCCAAGTGTATACTGCTCATGTTGTCACAATAAATGACAACTGGCCCATCTGTAGGCTGATGCATATCATAAAGTAGCTTATGCAACCAAGCTACCTCACATGCAGCCATCACTGCACCCCTGTACTCTACCTCTGTGCTCGACAAGGCAACTGTAGGTTGTTTCTTGCTGCTCCAAGTGACTGCAGCACTCCCAAAAGAGAACACATATCCACTGGTAGATCGTCTATCAGAAATACTACCAGCCCAATCAGCATCAGTGTATCCATGCAACTGTATCTGAATCCCAGTCTCATAAAATAGTCCATACTGCAATGTGGACTTCACATACCTAAGTATGCGTCTAGCCGCATCCAAATGCGATTTCCTTGGAGCTTGCATAAACTGACTTACCAATCCAACAGCATAGCTCAAATCTGGCCTGGTAATAGTCATATAAATCAAACTTCCTACTATGCGTCTGTACATAGTAGGGTCTTCTAGAAGCTCACTTGCATCTGCGCTCAGCTTCACATTCTGCTCCAAAGGAACTGAAATAGGCTTACAGCCTGTCATCCCATATTTGGACTGCATGTCCAATCCATACTGCCTCTGCAAGAGCTGTATCCCACTTGGTGATCTAATCACCTCAATGCCCAAGAAATAACGCAGCTCTCCCAAATCCTTCATCTCAAACTTCTGCTTCAATAGCATTTTCACATGAAGGATATCTTCATCACTGTCACCTGTCATAATCAAATCATCAACATAAATGACAAGTAGCATAATACCTTTCTCTGTTTTTCTCACATAAAGTGAGAAGTCTGCCTTGGAAATCTGAAAGCCAATAGTGACAAGATACTGTCCTATCTTGTCAAACCATGCTCTAGGTGCTTGCTTCAAGCCATACAAAGCTTTCTTCAACCTGCAAACAAACTCAGGATGAACAGCATGCACATAACCTGGTGGCTGCTCCATATAGACCTCTTCTTGCAAATCACCATGCAAGAAGGCATTCTTTACATCCATCTGATGTAAAGACCATCCCTTTGATGCAGCCATAGCAATGACTGCTCTTACGGTTGCCATCCTTGCAACCGGACTGAATGTTTCTTCATAGTCAATGCCATATGTTTGTGCATACCCCTTGACTACTAATCTTGCCTTGTGTCTGTTCACAGAACCATCTGCATTGTGCTTCACCTTATAAACCCACTTACAGCTAATTTGTAATATTTCCGCGTGATCGTACCGTAAATATTAACCTTGCGTACGCCGTGCAAACCCTGTGCAAAGGGTATCTCTCGCATTTAAATTATTGGCCGCATAATGTGTGAGCCGCACGCGGGAAATAGGGTCCTCTGCGAATGGTAAATCGAACCGGGTGTTCAAAACCGCAAGCCACACGGAAACACCCTCTTGGGAGGGGCAATTTAATTAAATAAATGCAAATTTTTTTATGTTTATCCCTTTCCCCAGCCGATGCATGGCTGGAGGAAAGGGAGTGTGTGGGGGGAGGATGGCAAAGTGGGGGTTTGCATGGGGGAGTTCCCCACGTGGGTGGAGACCCCCTTCCCCACCCCCAAGGCTATAAAAACACCCCCCATCAAGGGGGTGCGCTTAAGGAGAAGGAGGGAGAGGGAAGACTGTGTGAAGGAGGAGACTGTGGAGGCCTGTGAGAGAGGGAGCAAGGGAGAGGCTGTCGGGCCGTGGAGGAGAGGGACGTAGGTCGCCGCCATCGAATAGGAGCCGCCGCCCAGCCCGTCCGCCAGCTGCCATATCCGCCGCCAGCCTGTCCGCAGCCGCCATCGCTCCCGCCCTGTCCGCTGGCCAATTCGGGCCGCCGCCACGCTGTCACGACCCCCCTTTGCCCACGTGGAGCTGAGAAGCTCAGAAGCTTCTTTGGAAGCTTCTTTAGAAGCTTCCAAAGGGGGCCTCCATAACCCCCTTTCCCACCACCGTCCCGAAATCCCTTTCCCACCCTCTTTTCCCAAAGACCTTTCTCCGCCCGTTTCCAAGGTCCACTAATACCCCCTTCCCGGAAATCGAAGAGGGCCCATAAGGATCCCACTAGACCGACGGAAAAGGTCCCGCGAAGTCTTTTAAGGCCCTTCTCCGCAAGCGACCTACCGTAAAAGGATCTTCCGCCTACGAGGAAAGGAAAGGCCGGAAGGTTGCGTGTCAAAGCAGAACAATCCGTAGGCGACGAAAGCGAGTTCAGAAACCTAACCTACGTGTGCAATGGCTCCAAAAAGATCCCAAGAGGCGACCGCGGGAGGCTCGACTCCGAATGTGCAAGTGGACATCACCCCGACTCCACAAGTCCAGGTTCTTCCGTGTTAATTCCGCATAAGGAAATGATTAGGCGCGCTTAGAAAGGAAATTGCACTTTTACGTTTAATTTGCATATGGAAATTGAAAGAAATGCATCTTTTGAACATTATGAAAGATTGAACGATTAAAGGGTTAGATGCATGTAGTTGGTACCTTATCAAGGTAAGGAATCTAATCCTAAGCAAGGAAACGGAATTTATATGTGCATTATTTGTCATCCTAGATATGGTAGATTAAGCGTATACTGCACATTAGGTAACATACCTCTTGTAATGATTTCATAGGAAAAGGTTAAGCGCCATAAGGTTTCATTCGGAAAGAATTAATAGGGTACTAAAGTGAGCGTATGACTTGCAAAATAGTTATAAGATGGAATAGAATAACACTAGTTTCTCTTGTGTTTCACCAACGACTTCGTGGCTAGGAGAATGTTAGAAATTGCGTAGTCGTCATGAGAAAAAGGTCAATCATTAAGAGCAGTAATTAGGTGTAAAAGCATAGGATGAAAAAGGATAAACAACAAGGTTGTAGGTACGACTATTGATGTAAGACCTAGTAGGAGGTCCTAGGAAAAGTTAGTAACCAAATTATCGTGCACCAAGGAAAGATTGTATGATTCGCCAATGCATAAGTTTCGAGAGCATAGACTACAAAGTATAGGCTTGATTAATTAGGGAAGTTAGCGTACAGATTAGCAAGTAATTTTACCTCACCAAGGAAACGGCAATCAATCGCATGTTTACGCGAATTGGATCCCGTTAGATTTGGTTTATCACCCTAGAAGGATCATTCTTATCGCAGAACAAGCATAATTGAAATTGACTAGGTAATATAAACATCAAGGATTCGTATAAACATGACTGAGTCAATATGATAGGAATCCTAAGAGATAACTAGGATTTTGTGCAAGGATAATTCGACCTCGCTTAAGACAAAAACTGTGAATCTAGGGATCTTACATGCATTCACAAAATGTCGAAGCGATCGGTTGTTTATTCATGAAAGGATCTAAGGTTTTATCCTAAGGATCAGTCGTCTTAATGAAGGAACTCCGACGGAGTTGCATAATCTAGAATCATGAGCCAAACCTAATTAGAAATGACTTGAAGGATAACCAAAATCCTGTTACTCGGCTAGGGTTAGATTCCGTGATCGGAACGTTAAGAAATGGATAGAAGGATTCCGTGGAATAGATGCAATACTTGCACACCAGCCGCAACAGTGTATAGTCTTGGAATTTGTCCGCAAAGAGTGTTGTCAACTCTCGAAATGAGGCTGGCAAGTTATTGAAAGATTTTAACTTACAAAAGGATGAGTAATCGTCCTGTTAACTCACTTTTCTCGGGAAGTAATTGCCAAGGGAAAGGAAGATTAGGCGTTGCCTTGAAGCAAATGACCGACAATAAACTAAGGCGACATGGTCGCTGGATCCTGCCACAACAAAACCTTAAGTATTGGAAGGGTATGACCCTAACCCAAGAATGATAGGAATCTTGCCAAGTTGCAATTGATTTCGAATCGAATGCGGGTTGCATTCGGAGAAAAAAAGTCACTCCTTAACAGTTTGCCAGCTAAAAGACCACTGAAATTGATTGTGCTTGTAACAGTTTAGAAAGGACTGTTTGCATTGTTTGCTCAATGAACTAAAGGATGAAAATATATCTAAAGCTTCAGGTTGGTGCCTGAGAGGCAGCTTCAGTTACCCCCGACTGCCTGCCTGACCCTAACCAAGGGGGTTGTGAACCGCGCCGGGAACGTGGACCAAACCCGCCGTGAGAGGTCTCTCCGTTGAGTTCTGCTTGGAGCAGGAGGACGCTTGGGTGCCAGGGGGGGCTCTGGCTGTAAATCCCTCGCCTTCCGGGTCCTGCACAAGAGACTAACGTGACTCGGGATTGGATCTCGAGGCCCGCATACTAGTCTACGGGCGGAAACTTGGGATAGTAATCACAGGAAGGATTACTGGATAGCCTTCGGGCGGATTATGAATACGCCTACGGGCGGGAACTCCTTGTATTTCAAAGATAAAAGGATATAATGATAATAAAGGAGTTGTTTGACATTGTTTTCTTTATGTCCTGTGATAAGATTACGTGAAGGAACCAGTGCTTAACAGGGTTAATCAAGGAAGCTGTTTGTATGTGTCAAACTAATGTGGTAGGTAATTACATAACTAAAACAAACCGAGGAAAGTGCGGAGGATGGACCATGGGTCCGTCCTACGGATGGGTGGTCCCGGTTAGCCGGGAACTTTTCTCAAGGTCTTCAACGGACAGAGGATGATTGTCATCACCGAAACAAGTAAGGAGAACGATGACTTGGAAATACCAATTACCCGATTCAGGCTGTTTTAGGGGAACGGAATGGGACTATGCCTTTTGGCAGAGAGGTCGAGCCTTGCATCCCTCTCGTTTCCCATTCTCCTTGAACCAAGTGCAGCATGAATCCGCTTCAGACCGGGCGTTCTGCGTAAAGTAGTTCGATCAGGTCTGACGCTAGTCGCTGTTAGCAAACGACCAAACAATTCGGTTCGATCCTAAGTGGAAAGCGCCCAGGACACTTCCGTTACGGGGCAGACGCGGAAAGTCCTAGATTACAAAACCCGCAACATTCCATGGGAGTGCCAGGTGGAGTCTTCTAGACAACCTTTCCGATGGACTGCTAAGACGTGTCCTAGAGGATGTCAGTGGACACGTTATAGTTGGTATCAGAGCCAACTTATAATGGAATTGTTTCCATAAGATTTCATTAGAAGTGAAGTAAAGAAATTGTTCCTGTCCAAACATTTTCTCATCTTCGATATTGTCTTGCAGAATTACGAGGCGTGGAACAAGTTTTTGGTGTTCCGGATCATGTTCATGACTGCGATGCATTCTCCGCATTATAGGCAGAGAATTGAAATGATGAACATCTTGGAGCAAACTTATAACCCATCACCGCTATATATAGAGCGAAGATGGACTGGGTCTTCAGGAATCTACTACATAGCTGCCCACCGGTTTGCTTATCTACAAACCAACTTGAAGAGGATCAAGTGGTTGGAAGATTTGAAAGTCGTGAAGCTGTTCATTTTTGTGGAAGCTCACGTGAATTCGACTTTGCATATTCAAGGTCGGAGGGTTGAATTAAACTCATATGTTTATGAGGAAGTAACCCGTGTAATTCCAGCTGATAGGATCAAGGTATTGGGACGCCATGGGAAGTATGGTTTCCAGCGGAAAGGATATCCCGAACTTCCGATGAATTATCGATTCCTAAAGATACATGACCCAAAACCCTACTACTACACAGTTCCTGTAGACAAATCCAATACTATATTGTTTTCCCCAAACTAAATGTAATGATTGGATTATCATCGCTCGAGTTGTTGTATGAGGCTACGCCATATAAATATAAATAAGGACTTCTTTTATCACTATCCGATTGTGCATCAAAGTTGTTGCAAAAAGTCTAGTTGCTTCATGAGTTACGAATTAGCTGAACTAAAGATAAGCTAATGGCAATTATCATATAATAACGTTAAGAAAACTTTTTACGCCAGGCACAACCCCAGGTACAGGTTCCAAATTCGCCCCCTACATCAAGTACTACTGTGATCCAGGAGAAGAAATTCCTCCTCAAACAAATAAAGCCACCCGAGTTTGACGGGAGAGGCAGATTCGTCCAGTCGGACGCTGAGATTTGGATTGAATCTATGGAGGACTACTTCGAAGCCGCTGGCACTGCACCAACCAATCAGGCCATGCTCGCCAAATTAAAACTCACCGGTGAAGCCAGACTATGGTGGAAACAATGGTGCAGGGATCAAGGGATTTCAGAGGGGTCCGTTACCTGGGAGAAGTTAAAGCAAGCCGTGCAAGGGAGATATTTGCCACCCGCATATCGTACACAGAAAATGAATGAGTTCTATGAGCTCAAACAATTAGGACTCACGCTTGACGCATACTACTCTAAGTTTGTCTCACTCTTGAAGTATGCGCCACGAATGGACACGACACAGCAGGTGTCCAAATTTTGCGCAGGCTTAAATCCACCTATAAATACCCGTCTCGAATCTATGAGACCATCAGATCTTCAGGATGCACTCATTCGAGCGGCACCCATAATTCAGGAAGTGTAAGCTAAACCAAGGAGTATTAAGAATTGGTCTTATAGCGACCCAAGTGGAGGAGCATTCAAACCCCAGGTTAAGAGAGTTCAAGGCCACAATCAGGGACAAAGAAAGAAGGCAAGGACAAATAACGTCAACAACTTTGTTCCTACTCACGGTAATGGCCGAAACATCCGATGTTTCCACTGCAATGAACTCGGTCACTTTAGAAAGCAATGCCCCAACCTCAGCGAGGGACACCGTCAAGGTATTGGCCACGGTCAGGGAGAGACAGTGGAGATCTAGAACCTTGAGAGAATGCCTCGTCCAGTGGCAAGATTATCCTGAAAAGGATGCTACCTGGATGGATGAAAGCTCTCTCAATCTTCAATATCCCCAGTTTATCTCGAGATGAGGACATCTCGATTCTTCTAAGGGGGAGAGAATGTAATATTTCCGCGTGATCGTACCGTAAATATTAACCTTGCGTACGCCGTGCAAACCCTGTGCAAAGGGTATCTCTCGCATTTAAATTATTGGCCGCATAATGTGTGAGCCGCACGCGGGAAATAGGGTCCTCTGCGAATGGTAAATCGAACCGGGTGTTCAAAACCGCAAGCCACAAGGAAACACCCTCTTGGGAGGGGCAATTTAATTAAATAAATGCAAATTTTTTTATGTTTATCCCTTCCCCCAGCCGATGCATGGCTGGAGGAAAGGGAGTGTGTGGGGGGAGGATGGCAAAGTGGGGGTTTGCATGGGGGAGTTCCCCACGTGGGTGGAGACCCCCTTCCCCACCCCCAAGGCTATAAAAACACCCCCCATCAAGGGGGTGCGCTTAAGGAGAAGGAGGGAGAGGGAAGACTGTGTAAAGGAGGAGACTGTGGAGGCCTGTGAGAGAGGGAGCAAGGGAGAGGCTGTCGGGCCGTGGAGGAGAGGGACGTAGGTCGCCGCCATCGAATAGGAGCCGCCGCCCAGCCCGTCCGCCAGCTGCCATATCCGCCGCCAGCCTGTCCGCAGCCGCCATCGCTCCCGCCCTGTCCGCTGGCCAATTCGGGCCGCTGCCACGCTGTCACGACCCCCCTTTGCCCACGTGGAGCTGAGAAGCTCAGAAGCTTCTTTGGAAGCTTCTTTAGAAGCTTCCAAAGGGGGCCTCCATAACCCCCTTTCCCACCACCGTCCCGAAATCCCTTTCCCACCCTCTTTTCCCAAAGACCTTTCTCCGCCCGTTTCCAAGGTCCACTAATACCCCCTTCCCGGAAATCGAAGAGGGCCCATAAGGATCCCACTAGACCGACGGAAAAGGTCCCGCGAAGTCTTTTAAGGCCCTTCTCCGCAAGCGACCTACCATAAAAGGATCTTCCGCCTACGAGGAAAGCAAAGGCCGGAAGGTTGCGTGTCAAAGCAG
Organism: Lygodium microphyllum; assembly: GCF_053477565.2. Taxonomy (NCBI): domain Eukaryota; kingdom Viridiplantae; phylum Streptophyta; class Polypodiopsida; order Schizaeales; family Lygodiaceae; genus Lygodium; species Lygodium microphyllum. The sequence goes on from NC_141158.1 coordinate 43,160,891, forward strand.
AACAATCCGTAGGCGACGAAAGCGAGTTCAGAAACCTAACCTACGTGTGCAATGGCTCCAAAAAGATCCCAAGAGGCGACCGCGGGAGGCTCGACTCCGAATGTGCAAGTGGACATCACCCCGACTCCACAAGTCCAGGTTCTTCCGTGTTAATTCCGCATAAGGAAATGATTAGGCGCGCTTAGAAAGGAAATTGCACTTTTACGTTTAATTTGCATATGGAAATTGAAAGAAATGCATCTTTTGAACATTATGAAAGATTGAACGATTAAAGGGTTAGATGCATGTAGTTGGTACCTTATCAAGGTAAGGAATCTAATCCTAAGCAAGGAAACGGAATTTATATGTGCATTATTTGTCATCCTAGATATGGTAGATTAAGCGTATACTGCACATTAGGTAACATACCTCTTGTAATGATTTCATAGGAAAAGGTTAAGCGCCATAAGGTTTCATTCGGAAAGAATTAATAGGGTACTAAAGTGAGCGTATGACTTGCAAAATAGTTATAAGATGGAATAGAATAACACTAGTTTCGCTTGTGTTTCACCAACGACTTCGTGGCTAGGAGAATGTTAGAAATTGCGTAGTCGTCATGAGAAAAAGGTCAATCATTAAGAGCAGTAATTAGGTGTAAAAGCATAGGATGAAAAAGGATAAACAACAAGGTTGTAGGTACGACTATTGATGTAAGACCTAGTAGGAGGTCCTAGGAAAAGTTAGTAACCAAATTATCGTGCACCAAGGAAAGATTGTATGATTCGCCAATGCATAAGTTTCGAGAGCATAGACTACAAAGTATAGGCTTGATTAATTAGGGAAGTTAGCGTACAGATTAGCAAGTAATTTTACCTCACCAAGGAAACGGCAATCAATCGCATGTTTACGCGAATTGGATCCCGTTAGATTTGGTTTATCACCCTAGAAGGATCATTCTTATCGCAGAACAAGCATAATTGAAATTGACTAGGTAATATAAACATCAAGGATTCGTATAAACATGACTGAGTCAATATGATAGGAATCCTAAGAGATAACTAGGATTTTGTGCAAGGATAATTCGACCTCGCTTAAGACAAAAACTGTGAATCTAGGGATCTTACATGCATTCACAAAATGTCGAAGCGATCGGTTGTTTATTCATGAAAGGATCTAAGGTTTTATCCTAAGGATCAGTCGTCTTAATGAAGGAACTCCGACGGAGTTGCATAATCTAGAATCATGAGCCAAACCTAATTAGAAATGACTTGAAGGATAACCAAAATCCTGTTACTCGGCTAGGGTTAGATTCCGTGATCGGAACGTTAAGAAATGGATAGAAGGATTCCGTGGAATAGATGCAATACTTGCACACCAGCCGCAACAGTGTATAGTCTTGGAATTTGTCCGCAAAGAGTGTTGTCAACTCTCGAAATGAGGCTGGCAAGTTATTGAAAGATTTTAACTTACAAAAGGATGAGTAATCGTCCTGTTAACTCACTTTTCTCGGGAAGTAATTGCCAAGGGAAAGGAAGATTAGGCGTTGCCTTGAAGCAAATGACCGACAATAAACTAAGGCGACATGGTCGCTGGATCCTGCCACAACAAAACCTTAAGTATTGGAAGGGTATGACCCTAACCCAAGAATGATAGGAATCTTGCCAAGTTGCAATTGATTCCGGATCGAATGCGGGTTGCATTCGAAGAAAAAAAGTCACTCCTTAACAGTTTGCCAGCTAAAAGACCACTGAAATTGATTGTGCTTGTAACAGTTTAGAAAGGACTGTTTGCATTGTTTGCTCAATGAACTAAAGGATGAAAATATATCTAAAGCTTCAGGTTGGTGCCTGAGAGGCAGCTTCAGTTACCCCCGACTGCCTGCCTGACCCTAACCAAGGGGGTTGTGAACCGCGCCGGGAACGTGGACCGAACCCGCCGTGAGAGGTCTCTCCGTTGAGTTCTGCTTGGAGCAGGAGGACGCTTGGGTGCCAGGGGGGGCTCTGGCTGTAAATCCCTCGCCTTCCGGGTCCTGCACAAGAGACTAACGTGACTCGCGATTGGATCTCGAGGCCCGCATACTAGTCTACGGGCGGAAACTTGGGATAGTAATCACAGGAAGGATTACTGGATAGCCTTCGGGCAGATTATGAATACGCCTACGGGCGGGAACTCCTTGTATTTCAAAGATAAAAGGATATAATGATAATAAAGGAGTTGTTTGACATTGTTTTCTTTATGTCCTGTGATAAGATTACGTGAAGGAACCAGTGCTTAACAGGGTTAATCAAGGAAGCTGTTTGTATGTGTCAAACTAATGTGGTAGGTAATTACATAACTAAAACAAACCAAGGAAAGTGCGGAGGATGGACCATGGGTCCGTCCTAAGGATGGGTGGTCCCGGTTAGCCGGGAACTTTTCTCAAGGTCTTCAACGGACAGAGGATGATTGTCATCACCGAAACAAGTAAGGAGAACGATGACTTGGAAATACCAATTACCCGATTCAGGCTGTTTTAGGGGAACGGAATGGGACTATGCCTTTTGGCAGAGAGGTCGAGCCTTGCATCCCTCTCGTTTCCCATTCTCCTTGAACCAAGTGCAGCATGAATCCGCTTCAGACCGGGCGTTCTGCGTAAAGTAGTTCGATCAGGTCTGACGCTAGTCGCTGTTAGCAAACGACCAAACAATTCCGTTCGATCCTAAGTGGAAAGCGCCCAGGACACTTCCGTTACGGGGCAGACGCGGAAAGTCCTAGATTACAAAACCCGCAACATTCCATGGGAGTGCCAGGTGGAGTCTTCTAGACAACCTTTCCGATGGACTGCTAAGACGTGTCCTAGAGGATGTTAGGGGACACGTTACACAATTGCATTCTTACCTTTAGGCAAAGGTACCAATTCCCATGTAGCATTTGCTTCCAAGGCATCCATTTCTTCATCCATGGCTTTCTCCCCTTTTTCTTTTCCCATGGCTTGCTCAAAAGAAGTGGGTTCTGGTTCCTGTATCACCTTGACCATATATGCATAGTGAATGGCTGTAAATCCATCATATTTCAGCCTATCCACAGGATACCTAACTCTGGTAGACCTGCGCAAAGTGGGTTCACTCCCAGGTGCTCTCAAAACATCCTTGGTCTTTCTTACTCCAGGTGTAACAATAGAAGGAATACCCAACTCATCATCAATGCTCTGTTCTGAGCCACTGGATTCACCATCCACATAAGAGTGACCTCCATTCACATCAAACATGGGCTGATCAACCTTCTCTTTTCCTTTTCGTGATACCTGCATACCACTATCTGCATTACTTTGAGAAGATTCTCCTGATCTCAATCTACCTGTCCATGGCGAAAAATGTGAACCACTGCTAGAGGACGCTCCAGGTCCACTAATATTTTGTGACTGCTGCTGTGAATTCTGTGCAGCATTACCATTTTGTGCATCTACATCATCAATCACATTTACTGGTTTATACCAGCTACTCATCTCATCAAACACAACATCTCTGCTCACTGTAAACTTACGAGTAGAAGGGTTATAGCATCTATACCCTTTTTGCTGCAGAGAGTAACCAATAAAGATGCACTTCTCAGCTTTTGGATCCAACTTGGATCTCAACTCATCTGGCACATGTACATAGGCAATGCAACCAAAAATTTTCAAATGAGAAATATTTGGTTTCCTACCAGTATACCTCTCCTCTGGAGTCACCCCATGTATTGCTGCAGTAGGAGTCCTGTTCATTATATAGACTGCTGTAGCAACTGCTTCAGCCCAATAAAAATCTGGCAGGTCTTTTTCATTGAGCATGGCACGAGATACCTCTCCAATATGCCTATTTTTCCTTTCTGCAATTCCATTTTGTTGTGGGGTATGACTGCATGAATATTGCTGCTTTATGCCATGCTCCTGCAGGAACCTTGCAAACTCATTTGAGAGGTACTCTCCCCCTCCATCTGACCTTAGGCATTTTATTTGCAGGCCTGTTTCTTTTTCAACCATAGCTTTAAGAGTTTTGAAATGCCCAAAAACTTCACTTTTCTTTTTCATAAAATACACCCAAACTTTTCTGCTATAGTCATCAATAAACTGACAAAATAATGACAGCCTCCAAGAGATGCAGCTTTAGTAGTCCACACATCAGAGTGGATTAATTCCAATGGCTTCTCACTCTCTTGAACATGTCTAGGAAATGGTTTCCTTGCCTGTTTTCCAAACTGACAGGCTTCACATACCTTATGCATTTCTGCAACCTTGAATTTTGGCAATCCTGCAACAATATTTTGGGCCTGCATTGATTTAAGTCGCTGTACATTAACATGACCAATGCGTTTATGCCAGATATCAATATCTGCAACTACACCGGTCCCATGTGCAAACATTGCTGCACTCAATTCAGACATGTCTGCATCCAACGTAAACATTCTGCCCTTCTTCTTTCCTTTTGCTATCAAGCGACCTTTATTTTTCATATCCTCAACAAAGCATCCATGAGGATTAAATCTGACCTGCAAGCCCTGCTCAACCATTTGACCGACAGAAACCAGATTCTTGGTGATATTCGGGACATGAAATACATCGGACAGGTATTTCTTTTTCCCATCCTGCATAGACAAGGGAATTTTTCCAATCTGCACAATAGGATGTGCAGTATCATCACCAGTCTCCACAAATCCTGGTTTTTCCATTTTCCTTGCATCCTCCATCCATTCTGCATGACCTGTCATGTGGTTTGATGCACCTGAGTCAACATACCATACATCATTGCTTTCTTCTGCACTTGTCACAGAATTGTTCATGTGCTGCACCATGAACAAATGCTCATTTCTGTCATCACCCTGTCTGCTAGAAGATGCATAATTCCCTTGTTGCAGTTTTCCATTCATGATGTCATTCTGCTTTTTATAGCAGTCTTTAGCCATATGACCCATTTTACCACAGTAGTAGCATTCAACATTATTGTTTGCATTTTGACCTCTTTGCCATCCACCACGACCTCTTTGGCTCCCCCTGCCTCTAGAGTTACCACGTCCTCCTCCATAGGACTGGTTTTCTTGAGTTTGCTGCATATTCTGATTTCTACCACGGCCTCCAAATCGGCCTCCTCTACCTCTGCCTCTACCTCTTCCAGCATTTGAGTAGAAGACAGCTTCTTTTGAAGTTCCTCCTGAAGAAGATGCACCACCATTTCTCTGTTCCTCAGAAATTAGAAGAGCAATCAACTCCTCAAAATCAGGAAATCTTTCACGAACTGAAATGGATGTCCGAAACTGTGCATAATCCTTTCCTAGACCATTCAAGGTCACAGAAACTAAATCATCATCTTCCACTGGTGACCCAATGGAAGCAAGTGCATCTGCAATCTTCTTCACCTTCATATGGTAGTCGTTGATGCTCATATTTTCTCTTTGCACATTGTGCAACTCTTGCTTGAGCTGCATTTTCCTGGCTTGCGTATTTGTGCTGTACATTTTTGACAAAGTATCCCATGCCTCCTTTGGCGTACTTGCATCCTGAATATGCACCATCATAGAGTCTGAAATGCTGATAGACAGCCAATACATAACTTTCCTGGCTCTCTCATGCCATGCTTTAAATGCCTGCATTTGCTGTTGATTGGGAACATTAGGAAGAACTGGTTCTTCTTCATTTCCTGCAACAAATTCCCAATATCCTTTTCCCATAAGGAAATCCGTCATTCTAAACTTCCATGCTTGGAAGTTGTTCTTGTCAATCTTTTCAGTGACAATCTGTGAAAGAGAATCAGATGCCATTACAGAAGACTGCAAAAAATTCTGTCACTGCAAAAACTCAGCTTCACCCTCACAAGGGCAAATCTGCAAAACTGGCGAAAGTGGTATTTGACCACACAGTCACTTCCTAGTGACGATTTTGCATAAACAGGAACCAAGGATGATTCTAAAACTCCCAATGTCTCTGCGCACAAGCATACGATGCAATTTCTACAGTAACTTTTCACCGACCTGTAGAACAGTGGCTAAACAGCATAAAATTGAGCCTTTTCCTGAGTGCGTGCAAAAAACTTCCGCCTCCAAAATAGGCCCCGAAATGGCCTCAAATCAAAAAAACAGGGTCGCCAAGAGCTAAAGCTTTCTCCCGCAGCATATACTGCCCTCTTGCTTCACCGCGAAGGGCGTCTCAACCTGAGACAATGCACTCCTGCAATTTTCGGCTGTGCTACCTGCAGAGATCTGCTCCCAAAACAGAAAATGAAAGCAACACTGCTCCTCTTACCAGAACACCGCGAGCTTGGCTTGCTTTCTTGAGCTCCTTACCACGAACAAGGCTCTGATACCATGTCAAAATTGTGCGAAAGAAGGAAGGAGTCTCGCTTGAAGCTTTCTTGCTTGCACAATGGGGGAAGACACACAAGGGTGGAGGCTGAAAACAGTTTTCCTCTTCTTAGTTGTGTAAGCCAAAAGAACTCAAGTACAAAGAAATAGAAGAACCCTCTATATGGGTCTCAAACCAAACTCAACTAACTAAGGTGGCATACTAACTGAGCCACAAACTAGAGTAGATAAGGATAGCTATCATGTAGCTATTATTCAGGGGCGGTATACCAACCGCATCTGCAACTGACAAGTCGGTGACATAAATACACAACGGTCACCCTGGCGTATCACGAGTGGAGCTCGATATCTCAACACTACTGTGGTAAAATGGGTCATATGGCTAAAGACTGCTATAAAAAGCAGAATGACATCATGAATGGGAAATTGCAACAAGGGAATTACACGTCTTCTAGTAGACAGGGTGATGACAGAAATGAGCATTTATTTATGGTGCAGCACATGAACAATTCTGTGACAAGTGCAGAAGAAAGCAACGATATGTGGTATGTTGACTCAGGTGCATCAAACCACATGACAGGTCATGCAGAATGGATGGAGGATGCAAGGAAAATGGAAAAACCAGGATTTGTGGAGACTGGTGATTATACTGCACATCCTATTGTGCAGATTGGAAAAATTCCTTTCTCTATGCAGGATGGGAAAAAGAAATACCTGTCCGATGTATTTCATGTCCCGAATATCACCAAGAATCTGGTTTCTATTGGTCAAATGGTTGAGCAGGGCTTGCAGGTCAGATTTAATCCTCATGGATGCTTTGTTGAGGATATGAAAAATAAAGGTCGCTTGATAGCAAAAGGAAAGAAGAAGGGCAGAATGTTTACATTGGATGCAGACATGTCTGAATTGAGTGCAGCAATGTTTGCACATGGGACCGGTGTAGTTGCAGATATTGATATCTGGCATAAACGCATTGGTCATGTTAATATACAGCGACTTAAATCAATGCAGGCCCAAAATATTGTTGCAGGATTGCCTAAATTCAAGGTTGCAGAAATGCATAAGGTATGTGAAGCCTGCCAATTTGGAAAACAGGCAAGGAAACCATTTCCTAGACATGCTCAAGAGAGTAAAAAGCCGTTGGAATTAATCCACTCTGATGTGTGGACTACTAAAGCTGCATCTCTTGGAGGCTGTCATTATTTTGTCACTTTTATTGATGACTATAGCGTAAAAGTTTGGGTGTATTTTATGAAAAAGAAAAGTGAAGTTTTTGGGCATTTCAAAACTCTGAAAGCTATGGTTGAAAAAGAAACAGGCCTGCAAATAAAATGCCTAAGGTCAGATGGAGGGGGAGAGTACCTCTCAAATGAGTTTGCAAGGTTCCTGCAGGAGCATGGCATAAAGCAACAATATTCATGCAGTCATACCCCACAACAAAATGGAATTGCAGAAAGGAAAAACAGACATATTGGAGAGGTATCTCGTGCCATGCTCAATGAAAAAGACCTACCAGATTTTTATTGGGCTGAAGCAGTTGCTACAGCAGTCTATATAATGAAAGGACTCCCACTGCAGCAATACATGGGATGACTCCAGAGGAGAGGTATACTGGCAGGAAACCAGATATTTCTCATTTGAAATTTTTTGGTTGCATTGCCTATGTACATGTGCCAGATGAGTTGAGATCCAAGTTGGATCCAAAAGCTGAGAAGTGCATCTTTATTGGTTACTCTTTGTAGCAAAAAGGGTATAGATGTTATAACCCTTCTACTCGTAAGTTTACAGTGAGCAGAGATGTTTTTTTTAATGAGATGAGTAGATGGTATAAACTAGTAAATGTGATTGATGATGTAGATGCACAAAATGGTAATGCTGCACAAAATTCACAGTAGCAGTCACAAAATATTAGTGGACCTGGAGCGTCCTCTAGTAGTGGTTCACATTCTTTGCCATGGACAGGCAGATTGAGATCAGGAGAATCTTCTCAAAGCAATGCAGATAGTGGTATGCAGGTATCACGAAAAGGAAAGGAGAAGGTTGATCAGCCCATGTTTGATGTGAATGCAGGTCACTCTTATGTGGATGGTGAATCCAGTGGCTCAGAACAGAGCATTGATGATGAGTTGGGTATTCCTTCTATTGTTACACCTAAAGTAAGGAAGACCAGGGATGTTTTGAGAGCACCTGGGAGTTAACTTATTTTGCGCAGGTCTACGAGAGCTAGGTATCTTGTGGATAGGCTGAAATATGATGGATTTACAGCCATTCACTATGCATATATGGTCAAACTGATACAGGAACTAGAACCCACTTCTTTTGAGCAAGCCATGGGAAAAGAAAAATGGGAGAAAGCGATGGATGAAGAAATGGATGCCTTGGAAGCAAATGCTACATGGGAGTTAGTACCTTTGCCTAAAGGTAAGAATGCAATTGGCTGTAAGTGGGTTTATAAGGTGAAGCACAATGCAGATAGTTCTGTGAACAGATACAAGGCAAGATTAGTAGTCAAGGGGTATGCACAAACATATGGCATTGACTATGAAGAAACATTCAGTCCGGTTGCAAGGATGGCAACCGTAAGAGCAGTCATTGCTATGGCTGCATCAAAGGGATGGTCTTTACATCAGATGGATGTAAAGAATGCCTTCTTGCATGGTGATTTGCAAGAAGAGGTCTATATGGAGCAGCCACCAGGTTATGTGCATGCTGTTCATCCTGAGTTTGTTTGCAGGTTGAAGAAAGCATTGTATGGCTTGAAGCAAGCACCTAGAGCATGGTCCAACAAGATAGGACAATATCTTGTCACTATTGGTTTTCAGATTTCCAAGGCAGATTTCTCACTTTATGTGAGAAAAACAGAGAAAGGTATTATGCTACTTGTCATTTATGTTGATGATTTGATTATGACAGGTGACAGTGATGAAGATATCCTTCATGTGAAAATGCTATTGAAGCAGAAGTTTGAGATGAAGGATTTGGGAGAGCTGCGTTATTTCTTGGGCATTGAGGTGATTAGATCACCAAGTGGGATACAGCTCTTGCAGAGGCAGTATGGATTGGACATGCTGTCCAAATATGGGATGACAGGCTATAAGCCTATTTCAGTTCCTTTGGAGCAGAATGTGAAGCTGAGCACAGATGTAGGTGAGCTTCTAGAAGACCCTACTATGTACAGACGCATAGTAGGAAGTTTGATTTATATGACTATTACCAGGCCAGATTTGAGCTATGTTGTTGGATTGGTAAGTCAGTTTATGCAGGCTCCAAGGAAACTGCATTTGGATGCGGCTAGACGCATACTCAGGTATGTGAAGTCCACATTGCAGTATGGACTATTTTATGAGACTGGGGTTCAGATACAACTGCATGGATACACTGATGCTGATTGGGCTGGTAGTATTTCTGATAGACGATATACCAGTGGATATGTGTTCTCTTTTGGGAGTGCTGCAGTCACTTGGAGCAGCAAGAAATAGCCTACAGTTGCCTTGTCGAGCACAGAGGCCGAGTACAGGGGTGCAGCAATGGCTGCATGTGAGGTAGCTTGGTTGCATAAGCTACTTTATGATATGCATCAGCCTACAGATGGGCCAGTTGTCATTTATTGTGACAACGTGAGTAGTATACACTTGGCAAATAACCCAGTCTATCATGCTAGAACAAAGCACATTGAGGTGCATTATCACTATGTGCGGGAGAGGGTTTTACTAGGTCTTATTGATCTAGTTTATGTCAGCACAGAGGATCAAGTAGCTGACATATTCACGAAGGCATTGGGTGCAGAGAAGCTGCGCAAGTTCAAAGACCTGCTTGGTGTGCAGGAATTGGGATTGAGCTCGAGGGGGAGTGTTGAGATATCGAGCTCCACTCGTGATATGCCAGGGTGACCGTTGTGCATTTATGTCACCGACTTGTCAGTTGTAGATGCGGTTGGTACACCGCCCATGAATAATAGCTACATGATAGCTATCCTTATCTACTCTAGGTTGTGGCTCAGTTAGTATGCCACCTTAGTTAGTTAATTTTGGTTTGAGACCCATATATAGGGTTCTTCTATTTCTTTGTATGAGAGTTTTTTTTGGCTGACACAACTAAGAAGAGGAAAATTGTTTTCAGCCTCCACCTTTGTGTGTATTCCCCCATTGTGCAAGCAAGAAAGCTACAAGTGAGACTCCTTCCTTCTCTCCCACAATCTTGACAATTTATACATGTCATACATGCTCCATAACTTCATAGACATATGCTAGTACATGTAATAGTCCAAATATGACCATACGGGCACAAATTAGTGCATAATCAGCAAGTGTCAAAAAACTTGTTCACATGTTGCAGTCAAAAAATATTCAGCAAAGAAAGGTTTATCTAGATCCAATATTTCTTCAAATCATTTCATACATTTTCTTTAGTGTGTTGGAGTCAATATGTGACCATTCATACAACCATAAACACTCTGTTTTCAAGAAGCAATGTCATGGACTGCATTCCCTGCTTATAACTAGCCAAGACACTTTAAATGCATTTGGTTTTAGCTCTCTAGACTTCAATTTTTAGTAGAATTCAATGGTTTTCCTAATGCTTCAAACAGTCCCAGACATATCCCAAACTATACATTTGATAGGGACCAATCAATGTCATGTAGTGCTTCAAGAATGTTTGCTGTCCACAATTTTATGACAATTTTCAGCTGTAATGTTTAGATCTGTAAATGCATTCCAAAATTGAATTTTTAATCCTCTTAATCATGCCCAAGTGCACATGAGTATTGCCCAGACATTCACCTAGCATTCTAGTAAGTTATAACCATCATTCCAAGGCATGTATGGATCAAACGGTTCCCTCTATTAGTGTGGAAATTCCAGGATAGATTTCAACCTTTTAGATACTTCCAGATTTGAGTATTTTTTCAACAAACTTCATCTTCAAGACTTAAGAGTCAATGCATATGTCCTTCTTGCATATACCTATGCTTCAATGATGCTTTCTGAGCATGACATAGAGCTCCAAGATCATGTCAAGGTAGCATACATGCTATGTATTCTCTGTTACTAGTAGTTTAGGACTGAATTTTAGACCTATACATTCATGTCTCAGCTCATAACTAAGCCCTCTCCAGAGTATTTGCATACAATAGTCTTCAAGCACCTTTCAAAGGGTATGCAAGCTGTAGTTCACTTGAGCACTGACTACTTTACTGATTGCTGTCATGGGGAGAAGCTTGGACAATAGGTGCAATCACGCTGAATGGTCCAGAGGTTGTTGCTGTTGCTCATGTGGTTAATGATGACAAATGCACCCTCACAAGTGCTGAAGGAAGCCTTAGCAACCTCCCAAACAAGCTACAGACACTACTTGAGCAATGGCAAACTCAATGTTTCAATGCATACCTTCAAGAAACAATGGCATGTTTCTTCTTTTCTCAGATACTTTGGCTTTCAAGTTCTTCAAGTCTTTTTCACTTACTCTAGAGAGCCCATTCATGGCTTTGATACCATGTTAGAAGAGAGAGAGATAGAGAGAGAAGGATTGGAGCCAGTGAGAGGAGTCATATGCTCTCACTCACCATTACCTTTATATTCCATAATCCATATAACTAATGTGAAATAAAACACTCTAAGGTCTAAGGTCTAAGGTTTGTAAGACCATTCACACCAAGTACAGACTGACTTATTTAATATTCGCATGTGGTACAGTTGGACAAGCTAAGTGTCATACACACAACCTAAAGATAGTAAAGCTGAGCTTGAAGTCTTAACACATTTGAGTGTTGATTTCTTCTTCATCATTTGCTACTTGAACTCTTATGGCTATTATAAATCAATGGGAAGACAATTGAGTATGTCTACAAGTGACTTATTAACAAAACTATGTGTACTACCACTATCTATCAGGATAAACACATCTTTTTTATAAATATTACCCTTCATATGAAGTGTATTAGACCTCGTAAAACTTGTCCAAGCATCCATGGAGATGGAACAATTAGTGGTAGCATGTGGCTCATTAAGAATTCTTTGGGATCAAAAGGAACACTACCACCCAAATCAAAAGGAAAAGTGTTAGCAAGATCATAAAACTATTATTACCCAACTTCCTCCTCAACATCCTCATTTTCAATGGTAGTCACAAATGTATTTGCCTCATCATTATCATCCTCAGAGTCTTTAAAGACTATAATATACTATGGACCTTGGCTTTTGTATTCTTGTATTCTTGTATACACACTTTGTTGCATGGAAAACTGCACACTTCTCTCCAATTTGAAACACAAGTATTTTTATTTCCTTTCTTTGTAGAAGTCCATAGGAATAGACTTTGGATTAATATTGGCTGCAGTAGATCTACACTGTCGTCCCCTTGTTTAAAATCCACTCTTGGACCATTTGCTATCTTGAAATTTCCTCGAGCTCTTGAAGCATTGAATCATGGATAAGTTGGCAATTTAAAGCTCCCACTTAGTGCATGATTGATGTCATAAACATTGCTAACTTGTCCCTATTTTCAAACAGTCATTGGCTATCCATAACTAGGCTGAAATGAGGATCTCTTCTATACTTCCTTCCATAATGTTCCACAAGGTCAATGGCTTTGAAAATAGTGGTGGAACTTTGTACCATAACATTAGCCGATAAAGAAGGTTCTAAACCATACATATACTTGTAAAGTTTAGCTTCATCACTTATACTCTCTATATACATGGTGAGGTTGAGGAATTGGTTTTTATAATCTCGTATACTTAGGCCTCTTTGCTCTAATACATACCATCTTTGTACCAATTTCTCTTTTTGTTAACCCTCAAGACGAAAAATGTGGAAAATCCAAAAAATATAAAGCAAAAGACAAGGCCAAGGCAAAAGTGAAACGGAAGATGAAGGCATGCCAAGAAAAATCTAGAACACAAGAAGTGCAAAAAGTCCTAAATCAAGGAGAGAGACATACAATAAAAAGCGCAAGTTAATACTTTTGTAAAAGAGCGTAAGGCACACTATGATTTATTTTGTAAAAGAGTATAGGGCTCTCACCTGTGCAAATTGTGAATGGTTAGAGGAGCGAGACCTCTGACAACCCCACAGCCTCGCGGCCAAGAGCATCTATAGGACACATTACCCTGCCATCGTACATACATTTTGTGTTTGTATCATGTTTTATAGTCCAACCCTTAACCTTCTCAGACTCCTTAGAGGGAGACCCTACACATTTTGGTGTAATTCACCACGCAGAACAACATAGGAGGCACCCCTTGGCTGATTGCTGTGGCCCCACTGCAACCCTCCTACACCTTGGGGATTGGCCCCTCGATGCATCACTAACACATATAACACATACAAAAAAGACTCCGCTCTTGGTACCAATATTATATCGTTCTACGAATGTACCAATCCTCACTTACTTGTCCCCTTGGACCCACCGTCTAGACCTACAACTTGGGTGCCTCTTTCTCTCCAGTGTGGGTCATTTATACTTAAACCAAGTGCTATGCATACCAGGAATAGATACCATGCGTATATGATTCATATAAAAGTGTTTGATTTATTGTGCACAAACAATCATGGTTTAAAATTAGCCTATGTGTCATGCAGAAACAACTCTTTTAATGAATTTCCGCTACTACACAATGTTGCGTTGTAGGAACCTGGCACCAAGGCTAACCCTCGTGCTAGTAGATCCATTATTTCTAAATAAACCCCATTCTAAATGTTATACATAAAGAGAACAATCAGACTTTGTATTATTTCGACGCTTAAACTATTATATAACATCATCCTTCCCCTCATCATTTAAATTTTGCTGCAGTGCACAGGTGTAAAGGATTTTTAATGTCATTTTTTATATGTAAAAGCAATAAATACGCACTTGAACACAAAGGACAAGGCCAAACTGAGGCTTAACCTCATGCTTCAGCCTCGTCAGACATTCACATACATAGATCTTATTTTTCCAATTTTTTCGAACGCAAGAAACTATTTTTTCATTTTTAAATTTTTTATAATTATTTTTAATAGAAAATAGGTATTTTTTGGTTTTTTTTTAATGATTCATCATTGGAACTGAAACTCAGTATTTTTCCTTATTTTATCCCATGTCCACTCATTTTTTCTCGTTTAAAATCAAAGGAACTATCAATTTCCATCAAAATTAGTGTTTTTTTGGGTTTTGAGAATTTATAATTGTTGTAAATCAATATAGGTTCTGCATAACAGTGTCTTAGGGTCTCCAACCTCTTCCATTTCCACATTTACTAGTGTAGGGAGGTTAATATTATCCTTGCCATCCCTTTCTGCCAACTCACAGAGCGGTCTAGGGAGTCCTATAGCTCTTAGCATGTCATTCTGATCCTTTCTTAGAGGATCTTCCATATCTTGCCCCTTCCTAGGCAGTTCCATGATGGCTTTATCTAGGAGCTTCTGGCCCTCTTCAAAAGCAAATTTATCCTTAGCATTTAGGTCCTAGGGACCGTCCCTTTTAAGCAATGGTTTTCCCTTTACAGCTAGGGCTTCTAACATCCTTGTGATACCTAAAATTTTGGCACGATGCCCCACCACATGGGATGTTTCAGCCATAACTGTGCTCCACTGCATGTCGAGTTTTTCCCATGGCACTACAGTTTTAGCATAATCACTTGTTGATGCCATGAATGCCATATCATCCGACATACTTATTCCATGCCCTCTAGGTTGATGGATGGTTATACATGATTTCTCTTGGGTAGAGACCACACCAAGGAAAACCTCGACCCATGCCATCGCATTAGAGGATGGGATAACCACTAACTGGTTACTCTTCAAATCACCTAAATTAGCTAAGTCCATCAGTAAGTTTTGTATAGGGAAACCCAAGGTTTTCCATCCTTGAACAAACCCCATTTTATGATTAGCTTAGCACACTCCTA
Organism: Lygodium microphyllum; assembly: GCF_053477565.2. NCBI lineage: Eukaryota > Viridiplantae > Streptophyta > Polypodiopsida > Schizaeales > Lygodiaceae > Lygodium > Lygodium microphyllum. Next base: position 43,176,072 of record NC_141158.1, read on the forward strand.
ATGGAAATTATAAACATAGGTCCCTTCATGACCTAAATTCGGAGACCGCCACTTATAGGTAGCTCCCAGCAAACGCACCACTGATGGAACCTAAAATGGGCCGGCATTGGCTATAGCACTAGCTGGACCTGTAACATGCATAAGACAACCCCACCGCCTCGCAGCGAGGAGTGTCTATAGGACACATTGCCCTGCCATCGTATGTACATTTTGCATTTGTATCATGTTTTGTAGTCCAACCCTTAACCTTCTCAGACTCCTCAAAGGCAGACCCTACACATTTTGGTGTAATTCACCATATAGAACAACATAGGAGACAACCCTTGGGGCTAATTACCGCGGCCCCACCACGACCCTTCTACACCTTGGGGATTGGCCCCTCGATGTATCCCTAACACATATAACACACACGAAACAGACTCCACTCTTAGTACCAATATTATATCGTTCCAAGAATGTACCAATCCTCACTTACTTGTCCCCTTGGACCCACTATCTAGACCTACAGCTTGGGTGCCTCTTTCTCTCTAGCGTGGGTCATTTATACTTCAACCAAGTGCTATGCATACCAGGAATAGATACCATGTGTATATGATTCATATAAAAGTGTATGATTTATTTTGCACAAACAATTATGGTTTAAAATTAGCCTATGTGTCATGCAAAAACAACCCTTTAATGAATTTCCGCTAATATGCAATGCTACGTTGTAGGAACCTAACACCAAGGCTAACCCCCATGAAGCTAGATCCATTATTTCTAAATAAACCACATCCTAAATGTTATGCATAAAGGGAACAATCAAACTTTGTATTATTTCAATGCTTAAACTATTGTATAACATCATCCTTCCCCTCACCGTTTAAATTTTGCTACGGTGCATAGGTGTAGAGGGTTTTAATATCATTTTTTGTATGTAAAAGCAATAAATACACACTTGAACACAAAGAACAAGGCCAAACTGAGGCTTAACCTCATGCTTCAACCCGGTCAGACAATCACATACATAGATCTTATTTTTCCAATTTTTTTGAACGCAATATACCCTTTATTTTTCTTTTTTTCTTTATTTTTCCTATTTATTTTTAATAAAAAATAGGTATTTTCTAGTTTTTTTCTGATGACTGATCATTGGAACTGAAACTCAACAATTTTTCTTATTTTATCCCATGTCCACTCATTTTTCCCCATTTAAAATCAAAGGAACTATCAATTTTTATTAAAATTAGTGTTTTTTTTGGATTTTGAAAATTTATGATTGCTGTAAATCAATACGGGTTTTGCATAACAGTGATTACAGCCCTCAAACATAATGCAAGGGACATTCAAATTAAATTTCAGCCCATGCACACACCATTTAGACCATGAATGATAAAAAACAAGCAAAATTCTTTCATAAAATAGAGCATACCGCCTTTTTGCGTGTTTGAGGTTTTGTGAATATTTAATTGGGACTATGTATCGACCAACCAGCCATGGATTTCAGCATAGATCTTCAGCCTTCAGCCTCCTCATCCTCTTGGAACAATTCGGTGCCTCTCTCGGACAAGCATCCATCACCCGATCCTCTTCTTGATTCTTGCCACATGAAGTGCCTCTATGCAGGAGAGAGAGGGAGGAGAGAGAAAGACTAAAGATCAAAATTTCATTCCCTTCATCATATTGCATGTGGTTACCATCAAAATCTTGCCCTCTCTGCATAGATCAGGGATCTCCCCTTCTCTCTCTACATGATTGAGCATCCAAGATGCACATACATCCCCAAAAAATAGGGCGTCAATCAAAAAATGCCCCTCCCTGCATCACGACATATTTTTGCATGTTTTCTTCATTTAGAGGTTCATTTCATTTCATTTATAAATTTTCCACTTTTAAAAAAACCACTTTTACACTACTATGGGTTGTGGAAGGACACAATATGGCCACTATGCAGGCACTTATGGTGGTACAGGTTATGGAACTAGAGGTGGATCGCCTAGAGGTCACCTATTTGCTATGGAGCATGTGCTTGGGAGCACGATTCACCCTCTTCGTGATAATGACTGGTTTTGGATTTAGGAGCTACAAACCACATGACTCATCATGCTAAGAGGTTTGATATCAAGGCGCAGATGCAGAACGAGGAATATGTTGCCACTGGTGATGATACTTTGCATAAAATTACTCATATTGGTAGTGTACCACTTATTACTAGAGATGGGATTAATAATAAACTTGGTGATATACTTTATGTGCCCACAATAATTGAGAACTTAGCATCGGTTGGTCAAATGACAGATCAAGGATTGCAGGTGAGATTCAATAAGTTTGGATGTTTCATTGAGGACTTCCATGATGGAAGACCTGGCAAGGTGATTGCTCATGGTAGAAAGAAAGGGAGATTATTTTCTTTGGATGCAGGTACTCCAGTGATTCAAAACACTATGTATGTTGAGAGAGGACATGGGCAAGATAAGGATGTGGAATTATGGCATAGAAAAATTGGTCATGTCAATTTACAAAGATTGAAGCAAATGCAATCAAGACAGATAGTTCGTGGTCTATCGCATTTTGGATATGTGAATTTTAATCATGTTTCTGAGGCTTGTCAATTTGGCAAGTAGTCCAGATCGCCATTTCCAAAGAGAGGGAGAATAAGCAGCTATCCTTTGGAAATGGTACACTCAGATATTTGGGGCCCATGTCAGAATGTTTCCATGAGCGGAAGATGTAGATTCTATATCACTTTCTATGATGACTTTAGCAGAATGACTTGGGTGTACTTTATGCAGCATAAAAGTGAAGCACTTGAAAAGTTCTTGGAATTTAAATCTATGGTTGAAAAAGAAGTTTGGATGCTACATAAAATGTTTGAGGTCAAATAATGGTGGAGAGTACATGTCATATGAGTTTTGTGATTTCTTGAGAGATCATGGTATCAAAAGGCAATTGACGTGCAGGTACATACCTCAGCAAAATGGTGTGGCTGAAAGGAAGAATCGGATCATTGCAGAGGTTGCAAGGGCAATGATGAACCAAATGAACATGCCATTGTCATATTGGGCAGAAGCAGTGCATACTACAGTTCACATTATGAATAGAACACCTACAACTTTGACTCATGAATATGTCACCATATGAGAAAATGTATGGCAAGACACCCACTGTGGCATACCTTAGAGTCTTTGGATGTGTGTGTTATGTTCATGTTCTAGATGATTTGAGGGAGAAGATGGAACCAAAGGCTGTAAAATGTATTTTCTGTCAAGATTGTGGGAGAGAAGGAAGGAGTCTCGCTTGAAGCTTTCTTGCTTGCACAATGGGGGAAGACACACAAGGGTGGAGGCTGAAAACAGTTTTCCTCTTCTTAGTTGTGTAAGCCAAAAGAACTCAAGTACAAAGAAATAGAAGAACCCTATATATGGGTCTCAAACCAAACTCAACTAACTAAGGTGGCATACTAACTGAGCCACGAACTAGAGTAGATAAGGATAGCTATCATGTAGCTATTATTCATGGGCGGTGTACCAACCGCGTCTGCAACTGACAAGTCGGTGACATAAATATACAACGGTCACCCTGGCGTATCACGAGTGGAGCTCGATATCTCAACACTCCCCCTCGAGCTCAATCCCAATTCCTGCACACCAAGCAGGTCTCTGAACTTGCGCAGCTTCTCTGCGCCCAATGCCTTCGTGAATATGTCAGCTACCTGATCCTCTGTGCTGACATAAACTAGATCAATAAGACCTAGTAAAACCCTCTCTCGCACATAGTGATAATGCACCTCAATGTGCTTTGTCCTAGCATGATAGACTGGGTTATTTGCCAAGTGTATACTACTCATGTTGTCACAATAAATGACAACTGGCCCATCTGTAGACTGATGCATATCATAAAGTAGCTTATGCAACCAAGCTACCTCACATGCAGCCATTGCTGCACCCCTGTACTCAGCCTCTGTGCTCGACAAGGCAACTGTAGGCTGTTTCTTGCTGCTCCAAGTGACTGCAGCACTCCCAAAAGAGAATACATATCCACTGGTAGATCGTCTATCAGAAATACTACCAGCCCAATCAGCATCAGTGTATCCATGCAACTGTATCTAAACCCCAGTCTCATAAAATAGTCCATACTGCAATGTGGACTTCACATACCTAAGTATGCGTCTAGCCGCATCCAAATGTGGTTTCCTTGGAGCCTGCATAAACTGACTTACCAATCCAACAGCATAGCTCAAATCTGGCCTGGTAATAGTCATATAAATCAAACTTCCTACTATGCGTCTATACATAGTAGGGTCTTCTAGAAGCTCACCTGCATCTGTGCTCAGCTTCACATTTTGCTCCAAAGGAACTGAAATAGGCTTACAACCTGTCATCCCATATTTGGACAGCATGTCCAATCCATACTGCCTCTGCAAGAGCTGTATCCCACTTGGTGATCTAATCACCTCAATGCCCAAGAAATAACGCAGCTCTCCCAAATCCTTCATCTCAAACTTCTGCTTCAATAGCATTTTCACATGAAGGATATCTTCATCACTGTCACCTGTCATAATCAAATCATCAACATAAATGACAAGCAGCATAATACCTTTCTCTGTTTTTCTCACATAAAGTGAGAAATCTGCCTTGGAAATCTGAAAGCCAATAGTGACAAGATACTGTCCTATCTTGTCAGACCATGCTCTAGGTGCTTGCTTCAAGCCATACAAGGCTTTCTTCAACCTGCAAACAAACTCAGGATGAACAGCATGCACATAACCTGGTGGCTGCTCCATATAGACCTCTTCTTGCAAATCACCATGCAAGAAGGCATTCTTTACATCCATCTGATGTAAAGACCATCCCTTTGATGCAGCCATAGCAATGACTGCTCTTACGGTTGCCATCCTTGCAACCGGACTAAATGTTTCTTCATAGTCAATGCCATATGTTTGTGCATACCCCTTGACTACTAATCTTGCCTTGTATCTGTTCACAGAACCATCAGCATTGTGCTTCACCTTATAAACCCACTTACAGCCAATTGCATTCTTACCTTTAGGCAAAGGTACTAACTCCCATGTAGCATTTGCTTCCAAGGCATCCATTTCTTCATCCATGGCTTTCTCCCATTTTTCTTTTCCCATGGCTTGCTCAAAAGATGTGGGTTCTGGTTCCTGTATCACTTTGACCATATATGCATAGTGAATGGCTGTAAATCCATCATATTTCAGCCTATCCACAGGATACCTAGCTCTTGTAGACCTGCGCAAAGTAGGTTCACTCCCAGGTGCTCTCAAAACATCCCTGGTCTTCCTTACTCCAGGTGTAACAATAGAAGGAATACCCAACTCATCATCAATGCTCTGTTCTGAGCCACTGGATTCACCATCCACATAAGAGTGACCTGCATTCACATCAAACATGGGCTGATCAACCTTCTCTTTTCCTTTTCGTGATACCTGCATACCACTATCTGCATTGCTTTGAGAAGATTCTCCTGATCTCAATCTGCCTGTCCATGGCGAAGAATGTGAACCACTGCTAGAGGACGCTCCAGGTCCACTAATATTTTGTGACTGCTGCTGTGAATTCTGTGTAGCATTACCATTTTGTGCATCTTCATCATCAATCACATTTACTGGTTTATACCAGCTACTCATCTCATCAAAAACAACATCTCTGCTCACTGTAAACTTACGAGTAGAAGGGTTATAGCATCTATATCCTTTTTGCTGCAGAGAGTAACCAATAAAGATGCACTTCTCAGCTTTTTGATCCAACTTGGATCTCAGCTCATCTGGCACATGTACATAGGCAATGCAACCAAAAATTTTCAAATGAGAAATATCTGGTTTCCTACCAGTATACCTCTCCTCTGGAGTCATTCCATGTATTGCTGCAGTGGGCGTCCTGCTCATTATGTAGACTGCTGTAGCAACTGCTTCAGCCCAATAAAAATCTGGCAAGTCTTTTTCATTGAGCATGGCACGAGATACCTCTCCAATATGCCTGTTTTTCCTTTCTGCAATTCCATTTGTTGTGGGGTATAACTGCATGAATATTGCTGCTTTATGCCATGCTCCTGCAAGAACTTTGCAAACTCATTTGAGAGGTACTCTCCCCCTCCATCTGACCTTAGGCATTTTATCTGCAAGCCTGTTTCTTTTTCAACCATAGCTTTAAGAGTTTTGAAATGCCCAAAAACTTCACTTTTCTTTTTCATAAAATACACCCAAACTTTTCTGCTATAGTCATCAATAAAACTGACAAAATAATGACAGCCTCCAAGAGATGCAGCTTTAGTTGTCCACACATCAGAGTGAATTAATTCCAATGGCTTCTCACTCTCTTGAACATGTCTAGGAAATGGTTTCCTTGCCTGTTTTCCAAAATGACAGGCTTCACATACCTTATGCATTTCTGCAACCTTGAATTTGGGCAATCCTGCAACAATATTTTGGGCCTGCATTGATTTAAGTCGCTGTACATTAACATGACCAATGCGTTTATGCCAGATATCAATATCTGCAACTACACCGGTCCCATGTGCAAACATTGCTGCACTCAATTCAGACATGTCTGCATCCAATGTAAACATTCTGCCCTTCTTCTTTCCTTTTGCTATCAAGCGACCTTTATTTTTCATATCCTCAACAAAGCATCCATGAGGATTAAATCTGACCTGCAAGCCCTGTTCAACCATTTGACCAACTGAAACCAGATTCTTGGTGATATTCGGGACATGAAATACATCGGACAGGTATTTCTTTTTCCCACCCTGCATAGACAAGGGAATTTTTCCAATCTGCACAATAGGATGTGCAGTATCATCACCAGTCTCCACAAATCCTGGTTTTTCCATTTTCCTTGCATCCTCCATCCATTCTGCATGACCTGTCATGTGGTTTGATGCACCTGAGTCAACATACCATACATCATTGCTTTCTTCTGCACTTGTCATAGAATTGTTCATGTGCTGCACCATGAACAAATGCTCATTTCTGTCATCACCCTGTCTACTAGAAGATGCATAATTCCCTTGTTGCAGTTTTCCATTCATGATGTCATTCTGCTTTTTATAGCAGTCTTTAGCCATATGACCCATTTTACCACAGTAGTAGCATTCAACATTACTGTTTGCATTTTGGCCTCTTTGCCATCCACCACGACCTCTTTGGCTCCCCCTGCCTCTAGAGTTACCACGTCCTCCTCCATAGGACTGGTTTTCTTGAGTTTGCTGCATATTCTGATTTCTGCCACGGCCTCCAAATCGGCCTCCTCTACCTCTGCCTCTACCTCTTCCAGCATTTGAGTAGAAGACAGCTTCTTTTGAAGTTCCTCCTGAAGAAGATGCACCACCATTTCTCTGTTCCTCAGAAATTAGAAGAGCAATCAACTCCTCAAAATCAGGAAATCTTTCACGAACTGAAATGGATGTCCGAAACTGTGCATAATCCTTTCCTAGACCATTCAAGGTCACGGAAACTAAATCATCATCTTCCACTGGCGACCCAATGGAAGCAAGTGCATCTGCAATCTTCTTCACCTTCATGTGGTAGTCGTTGATGCTCATACTTTCTCTTTGCACATTATGCAACTCTTGCTTGAGCTGCATTTTCCTGGCTTGCGTATTTGTGCTATACATTTTTGACAAAGTATCCCATGCCTCCTTTGGCGTACTTGCATCCTGAATATGCACAATCATAGAGTCTGAAATACTGATAGACAGCCAATACATAACTTTCCTGGCTCTCTCATGCCATGTTTTAAATGCCTGCATTTGTTGTTGATTGGGAACATCAGGAAGAACTGGTTCTTCTTCATTTCCTGCAACAAATTCCCAATATCCTTTTCCCATAAGGAAATTCGTCATTCTAAACTTCCATGCCTGGAAGTTGTTCTTGTCAAGCTTTTCAGTGACAATTTGTGAAAGAGAATCAGACGCCATTACAGAATACTGCAAGAAATTCTGTCACTGCAAAAAACACAGCTTCACCCTCACAAGGGCAAATCTGCAAAACTGGCGAAAGTGGTATTTGACCACACAGTCACTTCCTAGTGACGATTTTGCATAAACAGGAACCAAGGATGATTCTGAAACTCCCAATGTCTCTGCGCACAAGCATACGATGCAATTTCTACAGTAACTTTTCACCGACCTGTAGAACAGTGGTCGCACAGCATAAAACTGAGCCTTTTCTTGAGTGCGTGCAGAAAACTTCCGTCTGCAAAACAGGCCCCGAAATGGCCTCAAATAAAAAAAACAAGGTCGCCATGGGCTAAAGCCCTCTCCCGCAGCATATACTGCCCTCTTGCTTCACCGCGAAGGGCGTCTCAACCTGAGACAATGCACTCCTGCAATTTCCGGCTGTGCTACCTGCAGAGATCTGCTCCCAAAACAGGAAATGAAAGCAACACTGCTCCTCTTACCAGACCACCGCGAGCTTGGCTTGCTTTCTTGAGCTCCTTACCACGAACAAGGCTCTGATACCATGTCAAGATTGTGGGAGAGAAGGAAGGAGTCTCGCTTGAAGCTTTCTTGCTTGCACAATGGGGGAAGACACACAAGGGTGGAGGCTGAAAACAGTTTTCCTCTTCTTAGTTGTGTAAGCCAAAAGAACTCAAGTACAAAGAAATAGAAGAACCCTATATATGGGTCTCAAACCAAACTCAACTAACTAAGGTGGCATACTAACTGAGCCACGAACTAGAGTAGATAAGGATAGCTATCATGTAGCTATTATTCATGGGCGGTGTACCAACTGCGTCTGCAACTGACAAGTCGGTGACATAAATATACAACGGTCACCCTGGCGTATCACGAGTGGAGCTCGATATCTCAACATTTTCCTTGGATATCCTGATGAGAAGAAGGATACAAATGCTATGATCCAATGAGTAAGGAAGTATACATAAGCAGGATGTCAGATTTAGTGAATATGGATCATGGTACAAGCCCAGAATTGTAGTGGATGTTGATTCCTATGAAAGTAGTGATGACGCCTATGGAAAAAAAAAATCAGCAAATAACAAGGCTGAAAATTAGCATGTAGAAGATGTTTCAGGACCTGAAGAGAATGTGGAAAGCAGTGGCAGTTACAGTCCATGGAATGGTAGGTTGAGAAGTGCACAAACGAGTGTGGAAGTTGCAAAAGGAAAAAGACCTATGGCTGAAAGTTCAGAAGATGAATCTATAGATGATGAGTATGGCATTTCACATGTTAAAACATTTGGCACTAGAAGTGCAGGAAAGTATGTTCCACCACATGCTAGATCAGTTGAGATACATGGTAGTGTACCTCAATTGAGAAGGTTAGAAAGGGTAAGGTATCCGGTCGATAGATTGAATTATAATGGGTTCATGAAGATGCATTATGCATACATGGTTTCTTATATACAACATGTGGAGTCTACTTGCTTTGAAGAAGCAGTAGAGAGCAAATAGTGGAAACAAGCAATGGATGAAGATACAGATGCACTAAGGAAAAACAAGACTTGGGATTTGGTGAAATTACCTCATGGTAAGAAATCCATTGGATGTAAATGGATTTATAAAGTCAAATGTAAGTTAGATGGTTCCCTTGAGAGGTATAAAGCAAGGCTGGTTGCAAAAGGATATGCACAAACTTATGGTTTGGACTGTGAAGAAACATTCAATCCAGTAGCTAAAATGATGACAGTGAGATCGATAATTGCCTTGGCTTCTATCTATGCTTGGAAGCTTTATCGAATGGATGTGAAAAATGCATTTTTGAATGGAAACTTAGAAGAGGAAGTATCCATGGATCAGCCAGAGGGCTATGTAGACCCAAAATACCCACATTATGTATGCAGGTTGAAGAAGACATTATATGGACTAAAGCAAGCACCAAGAGCATGGTGTGATAGAATCAGCAAATTCTTATGCAGTATGGGATTTTAGCAGAGCAAAGCTGATTATTCACTTTATGTGAGGCATACAGAAGATGGTATGGTTGTTGTTGTCATCTATGCTGATGATCTCATTATTGCAGGTACACTTCAGAAGGAGATCACTGAAGTCAAGCATGGGTTACATAAGGAGTTTGATATAAAGGACCTTGTTTTGATGAGATACTTCTTGGGTATTGAGGTTATTGACACACCTCATGGTAATGGCTGATACAAAGGCAATATGCATTGGATATGTTGAAAAAATATGGCATGACAGGATGCAAACCAGTTGATACACCAGTGGATCAAAATGTTAAGTTGATGGATGATGGATTTTATGTTGAGGATGTCACTATGTTCAGAAATATGGTTGGTAGTCTTATCTACTTACCATTACAAGACCAAACTTGAGTTATGCTGTTGGATTGATAAGCTAGTTTATGCATAAACCATGCAAATCACATTTGGATGCAGTGAGAAGAGTTCTTAGGTATGTGAAGAAGACAACTGGATTTGGCTTGTTTTATGAAAATGGAATCAAGCCTACATTGTTTGGATACTCAAATGTAGACTGGGCAGGTAGCTCTATGGATAGAAGATCTACTAGTGGCTGTGCATTCTCATTTGGGTCAGCCATGGTAAGTTGGAGTAGTAAGAAGCAACCTACAGTTGCTCTATCAAGCACTGCACCAAAGTATAGAGGCATTGCATTGGCAGCATGTTAGTAGACATGACTGAGATTGATCTTATATGACATGGGGATAGGGATTGATGGAGGAGTCATTATGTATTGTGACAATGTTAGCAGCATTATGTTGGCAAAGAACCCAGTCTACCATGCAAGGACAAAACACATATAGTTACACTATCACTTCATTAGAGAAAAATTCATTGATGGAGAGATTGACTTGGTCCATGTGAAAACAAATGACCAAGTTTTTGATATCTTTACCAAATGATTAGGTAAAGATAAGTTTGAGTATTTCAGGAGTGCACTTGGAGTATTACCTTTGCAAGCTCATTCTGAGGGAGTGTTAAGAAATAATGCATAGTCTAAGCCTTATCCTATGGTTGTATTAAGTAAGTGTGTGAGAGGCTCTGTAAAGTGCCCTAAAGGTCAAAGTGTCTATCTTTTTGAGAGAGACTTGGAAAAGTGGACTGTAGAGAAGATAGTATGAAGATGAAGAAGAAGAGTACGAAAAAAGCTTGAGCCTCCATATCCGTATCTCAACCACCTTCTGTTGTGCACCCCCATCGAGTCTCTCATCAAATTTTCATGATTCATGGGCGGAAGGTCGAGTGGTGAAAAGGCCAACCACAGGAATGATGTTTCTCTCCTAGAGAGCTTTCGGGTTACATGGAGCTTTGGACACCCCTTGCTAGGTCTAGAATGGAGTTGAAGACCTCCAAGGCCCCCAACGTATGGGCATGTTGGGAGATCCTATTCTAGATAAAGGATTGAGTTTGTAGTGCCATGTGATTTGGACTAATCACGTCTACAAGGCAGAAGGGATACTTCTATTGGAAAGAAGTGAGAGCCGAGTTTTGAGCCCAGGATGTGCCTAAAATTTGCCAAAAAATCTGGGATTCAGGGGAAAAATATTTAATATCGAAGGTGGCGGCTGCAGCTAGGACGATTTTACGCATTAAGTGAAAGACGGCTTTTAAAAGGCGCCTGAGCGACACTTGTGGATTTTTGATAATTTTTCCGACTGCCGTGGGGGATGCCAGGAGTTGCCAGTCAGTGCAGGATGTTAAGACGGACGCGCAGGATTTTTCAGAGCTCGAAACGGAGCCCGGACAAGAAAGAGACCACAAAATGGGCAAGATTTGAAGAGGTGGACAACTTTGAGGACCAAAGGGGGGGTGCCCTTTGGGAATTTTAACCCCCTCCCCTAAACTTTTATGCAATGAACATGAAAAAATATAGATATGGCGGCCTGTAGCAGCGCGCGCATTTTTCGCCTCTCCCCTCTCATGGATGACGATGCCGGGTTGTGAATAAGCCATGCAACCGACATTGGGCCTCATCTTCTCCCTCTTGGTTGATGATATCGCCGGTCTTCGCACGAGGAATGGCTGCCTGGATGAAGAGAATAGATTCTAGTATTTCTCTTTCCTCCCTCTCTCTCTTCCCTATGGGCTATTCATGTGTACCATCTTGATGGAGGAACCGGGGAGGGAGAATGAAGGAAATGGTGATGGAAATTGATGGAGATGCTGAAGATTCAAGTACAACATTGGATTGAGAGCAATGGAGGCTCCATTTGCTGGTTATGCAGTCATTCAAGGCATCTCGAGTTTCGTAAAAACACGGTATGATCATTTTTATGAAGAAAATGAAGGATTTTTGATAGTTTATGATGATAATTATGTTCTTATTGGATAAAAATTTGTTTGTGGGCTGTTTTATCATGAGTAATTGCTGTTTATCAGAAAATATTGGTTTTGCAATGATTTACATACTTTATTTAATTCCCGTAAACCCGAAATGCAGTTTTTAAGTGGCAAAATGGTAGTTTTTCCGTTTCGGGTGGGTAAAAGGTATTCCCATGGGGGGAATACGGAAGATAAATTGAATGTTAGTATGCTGAAGTGATTGGAACAAGAAAAATTAGAAAATATTATATTTTATTGCTAAATAAATTAAGAAAATAGAAAAAATAAGAGAAAAAATAGAAATACGTCTTGAAAAAATAAGGAAAAATATAAGGATTGTTTGTGGATGTATGGTAGTGGCAAAGCATGAGGTTTGGCCTCAGTTTGCCCTATCTATTTGTCAAATTTTGTGATTTATCACTTTTTATACATCAAAACATGCTAAAATGAACCTCTACACCTGTGCAACGAAAGCAATACCTAAATGTAGGGGGTTGGGATGTTTGAATGGTGTGATTTGCGTGCTGATTGTTGTTGATTTTTTGATGCATATCATGACATAGAGCTCGTGTTATTTTGATTAAGAGGATAGTAGCACGAGTGTTATCTCGGCGCTATCCTTTCATCGCCGCAACGGGTTAGGGAATAAGCATTTGAAAAGCCTGGTTGTGCACAAACATGTGTCTGATTTGAAAATGATGTTTGAGCACTCTAGGATTATTCACTTCGCATGTGCATGAAACCATGGTATCGGAATAAAAAAACCTGGATGCATAGCACCTGTTTTCAATGACAATGATCCACGCTGAGTGTGAGAGGGCATCCTAAGCCGTAGGATAGACGTTCCTTTCTTGGGGGATTATTTAGTAAGGACACATGGTATCTCCTGGAGTCTTTCGAAATGAAGAGTGGAGTTTGTTCGTTTGTTTTATATGTTGAGCAGCGCATCAAGGGGCTAATCCTTGCGATGTAGGAGAGCTGCACTGCGGCCGCGGTGTTACTACCGAGAGGTTGCCTCCCATGTATGTGATTATCATGGTATTGATTGCCAATGTGTATGGGTTCTCCCTTTGAGGAGTTTAGAAAAAGGAAAACGTTGGACTACAAAACTATAAAACTATAAACACATAGATTAGGCTTTAGGGTAGTTCACCCTTTAGCAGTAGATAGACGCTCTTGGCCCGCGAGGCCGTGAGAGTGTGTTTGTCTATTATGAGCATGAGGTCCGGCTAGTGCCAGTGCCGGCCCATTTCAAGTCCCATCAAGAAGGGATACATAATTTCTCCTGTATAGGCGAGAGACAAAGATTAACTTGAAGATAAGTTAAGGAACTTGTTTGAACTTGTTTGTCAATAGATTGCTTGCTCCGTTTTTGTATATGTGCTATAAGTTATGCGAATGAACCTTGTTCCCTAAAAGGCTTAATTAATGAAGTTGACTTCAAGTGTCACACATAAATGCAATAGGACCTAATTAGAAAACTAAAACTATTGAGGGAAGCGGGTGGGCAGAACCCCCGATGGGTCCATCTTATGACAGGGTGTGTAATATTTCAGCACAAAATATTAAAGAATTTTGACCAGTACACGCCCGCGCAAAAGCAGTGCTAAGTCATCTCCCGCAACGGAATAATGTTAGTGGCTAAGTCCTTACCCCGCATGCTTCAATAAACAGCTCACTGCATCGAGCATAGGAGGCCGAGGCTAAAAAATCGCAAGACCACACACGAACACCCTTTACGGGAAAGGCAAAAGGATAATGGTTGAAATTTTTGTAATTTTTTTAAATTATTTACCCCCTCCTCTTAGCCGATGCATGGCAGGGGAGAGGGAGTGGAGCTAAGTGGAGGAGAGAGGAGTGTGGTGTGGAGAAGCATGAGGGAGGGGAGGCATGCAAGCCATCCACTCAGGAGGCTATCTCCCCTCCCCTTACACACTATAAAAACCACCCCCTCCCCAAGCTTGAGGGAGGGAAGAGAGGAGAGAAATGATCGTGAGCAGCCGTACTACCGCCATCATGCTGTGCAGTCTGCGAGACACCCATGCTGCTATCGCCCATCCCATCGCCATCACCATTATCATCACTCTTATCTTTCTTCATCATCCTCTCCATCCACCCCAACATCACGTTTTCTTTCCACGTTTTTGACAGAGAAGCATAGAAGCTTCTGTAGAAGCTTCTAATTTTGAGCTTCCATAAAGCTTATTCTCCTGTGCATTGCGGGTTTGTCTTAAAACTCCATTCCATAAAGGCCGTGTCCTGCGTAGAAGGAAAGATCCCGGCAGAGAGGAGTTGATACACGAAAGTAAACCAAGAGAGAGTTGATGAATCAAATTATTTATATCATCAATGGCTCCCAAGAAAATGGCGAGAGGTGCTCATGCGGGAGTTTCTACCCCGAGCACACGCGTGGACATCCCTACGAGTCCTCATGCCTAGGTTCTTAAAAGATTAATTCCGCATAAAAGGAATGCATAAGGCATGTTTAATTTTCATGGGAAGAATGCATTTACGCATGTCTCTAATTCACATAGTCAAGTTAAAATACATTTGGGGAATTTATCTCCTTGGACGATTTACAAGAGTTAGTGCATGTTGTGCATTTGGGTTTGCTTGCATTTCCAAGTTGCAAATCCTAAGCGCATATTGCGTAGGTAAAAAAAGATGGAATTGTTTAAATGCATCGTTGATTGGCCGCGAAAAAGAAAAGCGCATAAGGCATTTAGGTAATGATTTTCTTCTTGTGGATTCGTATGAGATAATCATTGTCGTCCATTGGATGTTGTCCAAGTAGTTGCATTGCATGGAAATGAAACCATGAACTTGCCTATTGCATGCAAAGATGATTGCATTTTAAGTCAGGTTAAGTGCCGTAGAACGGATTAAGTCAACGATAGTCTTATGACATTCGTCATGCGTGAACTTCTTTTATTGAAGTTTGTATTTAGGAAAAGATGCATTTCATATTAAAGCTTGAATTCAATTGCATTAAACGAAAGGTTTATAGACATAGCTTTTGATGTAAATCTATGTAGGTTTTATGCAAGTTATCCCCCAAATTATCAATCATCATGATTTTAGCAAGGAAAAGAAATGGTCATTGCAAACCTTATAGTTGCATAGAAGTAAAAGTCTATGATTCGCATACTTGCATGGAATGTTGTATCTTGAATTTATTTATTTGCATCTCTTAGGAAAAGTATTTGCATCTCTTCTAAGCAAAGATCACTCTCGTCGCAAGACAATTAGATCGTTTTAGGTAAATCGCTTGTAATGGCATAACCCTCAAGGGATTCATAAAAGCATAACTAGTTGGTACGACGAGCACCTAAAAGTGCTAGGTAGGGTTTAGCTACATTAAAAATTCTGCCTAGTATCACACTTGGGATGCCAAGCCAAGACTTTTGATCCCAAGATCCTACCACATTCATGGAATGTTAGGGTTAGTTAGACGCCCATACAATAATGATCTAGGGTTTTTACCCTAGGGCAAATTGGCCTAATACTAGACTTCCAATTGAGTTTAGAAACCCTAGGGCCCAACGTTGTCGGCCTTGTATGGTTAGGATTGGGTTGGGTCAAGAGGACTCCCAAACCCTACATCTTGACCAAACATATTTCTTAACCAAGGAATGCCGTTTGATGGGACAAATGATCCCCCAAGTTAGGCGCGACACTTGTCTTGTTCAAAAAGTTGCAACTTCTCATGGCTTTGTGTTTAAGTCACAAGATAGATTTGCCACTCCTTGGGACAAGGTTGGCAGGTTCTAGTGCAAGTCTATTTTGCAAGAGGATGAGTAGACATCCTGCTACATCGCCTTTTCTTGGGCCGATTTGCCAAGTTAAGAGAAGTTATGTATTTCCTAGCAAGAAATTGACCAATCAAGTTAGGGCGACGAGGTTGCCCAAGATATACTGTCTTAATTTAACGAACCTAAGATTCTAGTTAAATTGGGTTAATAGGATATAAACCCTAACCCAAGGATAAAAGGGTACATAAACAACAAGACCCTTGGGATCTTGCCAAGTCGTACTTGATCCTGGATCGAATGTTGGATGCTTCAGAGAGAAGGATTGTTTGTATAGTTAGGAGCAATGTTTGTATTGCTTTGCTCAAGGAACTAAATATGGAAAAATAATTAATGCTTTAGGTTGAAGGCCTAGAGGGAGAGTCAGCATTAGTTACCCCCGACTGTTTGCATGACCCTAACCAAGGGGGTTGTTGGCTGCGCCGAGTATGTGGACCGAACCTCCTACGAGAGGTCTCTCCGTGTGTGCTACTTGGAGTAGGAGGACGCTTGGGTGCCAAGGGGGATCTGGCCATAAATCCCTTGCCTCCGGCTCCTACACAAGAGGCCGATGTGACTCAGGATTGGATCTCGAGACCCGCATACTAGTCTACGAGCGGAAACTTGGATTAGTAATCCCTGTGGATTGCTAGATTGCCTTCGGGCGGATTATGGATTGCCTTCGGGCGGATTATGGATTAGCCTACGGGTTGGATTATTATGATATATTCCAAAGAGTGATAAATAAGATCAATTGTTGAAAAGGAACTTGTTTGACATTGTTTTTCTATGTCAGTGCTTAAGTTACGTGAAGGAACCTGTTACTAATTGTCTAATTAAGGAAGTTGTTTTTCCTTGTTAAACCAATTGTGGTAGGTAATTAAATAACTAAAAAAACCCTGAGGAAAGTGTGGTGGATGTGGCCATGGGTCCGCCGTCCTACGAAAGGGTAGTCCCAGTTGGCCGGGAACTTTTCTCGAAGGAAATTGATAGCAAGGAACGATGACCTAGAATCTAGAGTACTAGAGTCCCAATTTATGCTGTTTTAGGGGAACGAAATGGAACTATGCCTTACGGGTAGAGAGGTCGAGCTTTGCATTCCTCTCATTTCCCATTATTCTTGAACCAAGTGCAACATGGATCTGCTTCGACTCTGACATTTTTGCATAAAGTAGTTCACTCAGGGTTCGACGCTAGTTACCTTCTAGGAACTTGATCATTAGGAAAACCTTGATTCAGGTCGATCCTAAGTGGGAACGGCCGAAATGCGTCCGCTTCATGGTAGACTCGGGAAGACCTAGATCGCAAACCCCGTGACATTCCGTGGGAGTGCCGAGCGGCGCTTTCTAGACTCTCTTCCGGATGGCCTGCTAAGACATGTCCTACGAGTGAAAGGTGGACAGTTACAGTTGGTATCAGAGCAAACCAACAAGAAACTAATTTACAAGAAAACTTAATAAGGAGAAGTAGAGGAAATGTTGCTGTTAAGAACATTTCCTTACTTACTTATCAATGCTGACTTGCAGAGCCACGAAGCATGGAACAGATTCTTGGTGTTCCAGGTTATGTTTATGACTGCGATGCGTGCTTTAGATTATCGACAAAGGCTAGGTATGATGAATATCCTAGATTGTATCTACAATCCTTCACCTCTATACATGGAACGGAGATGGATGGGTGATTCAGGAATTTATTACATAGCTGCCCACCGACTTGTGTACCTTTGGACCAACTTGAAGAGAATCAAGTGGATGGAGGACTTAAAGATCGTGAAGTTGTTCATCTTTGTTGAAGCTCATGCAAACGCAACCCTACATGTCGGTGGTCGAAAGGTTAAGCAGAACAAGTACGTGTACGAGGAACTGACTCGAGTAATCCCTGCCGACAGAATCAAGGTGTTGGGATGTTATGAGAAGAACGAGTATCAAAGGAAAGGATACCCTAAGCTTCCTATGACCTATCGATTCTTGAAAATCCATGACCCCAATCCATACTATTACTCAGTTATCGTAGCTGAATGTAACACAATTTATTCTCCTCGAATTAATGTATCAGCTTGTTCCATCTTTCCAAAAATAATTATACTCGAAAGGGCTATGTCCATATGAATGAAATAGAATTTTTATCAATGATTGTCTTGACTACGAGTACTGAAAAAGAAGTTAAGTGATTAAGTCACTTGGCTAAAAGCTAAATTGGGCATGTAATGTAAGAAACGCTTAGCAAGTTTTTAACATAAAGAATTTCAATACCTAGGCACAATCTCAAGTGCAGCTCCCTAGTACGACCCCTACACCAAGTACGGCCGTGATTCAGGAGAAGAAGTTTCTTCTCAAGCAAACCAAGCCACCAGAATTTGATGGCAAGGGGAGGACCGTCCAAATTGATGCTGAGATTTAGATCGAATCCATGGAGGATTATTTTGAAGTAGTTGGTACTGCATCCGCTAACCAAGCGATGCTCGCCAAATTGAAGCTTACCGGCGAAGCAAGACTTTGGTGGAAGCAGTGGTGCAGAGACCAAGGGATCTCAGAAGGCTTAGTTACTTGGGAGAAGCTAAAAAGAGCTGTGCGAGGAAGATATCTACCACCTGCCTACCACACACAAAAGATGAAAGAGTTCTATGAGCTGAAACAGCTTGGTCTATCTCTTGATGCTTACTATTCAAAGTTCATCTCTCTTTTGAAGTATGCGCCACAAATGGATATGACACAATAGGTGTCAAAGTTTTGTGCCGGATTAAACCCACCCGTAAACACCCGCCTCGAATCAATGCGCCCAACAGACCTTTAGGATGTGTTCATTCGAGCTGCGCCCATAATACAGGAGATGTAGACTAGGCCAAGAAATAACAAGACTTGGTCTTACAAGGATCAAAACAAAGGAGTGTATCAATCCCAGGCAAAGAGAGCGCAAGGTTAGAATAAGGGACAAAGGAAGAAAGCTAGGACCAACAATGTCAACAATTTTGTTCCTACCCAAGGAAACGACCGCAATCTCGGTTGCTTCCATTGCAATGATCCTGATCATTTCAAAAGGCAATGTCCCAAGCTTGGCAGAGGAAAACGTCAAGGACCATTCCAAGGAACCGCCCGTGGGCAAGGAGCCGCCATCAGGGCCAGAGGAAGAACCTCCAGTGTTGCCGATAAGGAGTTCGGTGATGAAGAAGATCCGACCATGGAAGCTGACTTCGAGAGAGCAATAGTCCACATGCCGCTCTTCACAAGAAAGGCATGAATTGCCAATTTTCGATGATTCAGACTCCATCGGATTATCAAAGTAAAGGTTTCAAAACCTTGATTGATTGTGGCAGTAAACATTCCTTCATTTTACCATTTTGTGCAAGAAGATTAGGAATAGCCATAAAAGATGCACCCACCTTGCTTGTGAAATTAGCAAATGGTCGTGAGGTCACTTGTACTAGGCAAACTGCTAAGGTGGAATTCCTATTGGGAGGAAAGTCAACTTCAGTCAGATTTAGGGTTATGAATCTAGGTATCCACGAGTGTTTGCTCGGAATGGATTGGCTTAAACCTAATGATGCCCACATCCATTGTGGAAAGGGACAAGTTTCCTTTCGAAATTCTGAAGGAGAATTGGTCACAACTCAAGGAGAGATTGGGAAGCCAAAAATTCAACTAGCCAAAGCATCTCAGATAATAAAAGGAGTTAGAAAGGGGCTACTTGTCTATTTGATTAAGCTAAATAAGCTAGATCAAAATCAGGAGTCTAGTGAAGAACCTTCATGGCTAAAGGAGTACGCATACGTATTTCCAGAAGAGCTGACAGAACTTCCTCCTCAAAGGGAAGTTGATCATGAAATCAAGCTAGCACCAAGAGCTACACCAATTGCAAAGAGACTATATAGAATGTCCATCCCAGAAGCAATTGAGCTGAAGGAGCAACTCACCAAGGCTACATCTGTCCTAGCAGTTCACCATGGGGAGCTCTAGTGTTGTTCTAGAAGAAGAAAGATGGAACGCTTCAGCTATGTATTGATTACAGAGGATTGAATCAATCAACCATTAAGAACAAATATCCCATTCCAAGAATAGATGAACTTCTTGACCATCTTCAAGGTGCGAAGATCTTCTCCAAGATTGATCTCAGGTCTGGATATTATCAGATAACTATCAAGGAAGAGGATATCCAAAAGACAACATTCAGCACAAGATATGGACACTTTGAGTTCCTAGTCATGTCATTCGGGCTGACAAATGCACCTGCTACCTTCAACAAGTTAATGCAGGACATCTTTAGGCCATATCTTGATGACTTCGTACTCATCTTCTTCGATGATACCTTAGTCTACTCCAAAAAAGAAGAAGATCATGAACCCCAGCTTCGCATCGTCCTTGAAACAATGAGGGCACACAAGCTTTATGCCAAAAAGAAGAAGTGTGCATTCTTCAAGCGACAGATTGAGTATCTGGGATTCATCGTGTTAGTGGAAGAAATCTTAGTGGATCCGACCAAGGTCAGAGACGTTCTAGAGTGGTCAATGCCAACAACTGTCAAAGAAATACACAGTTTTCTTGGATTGACAGGATGGTACAGGGTCTTTATCAAAAACTATGCTTTGATTACAGCACCGATGACCGATCTACTAAAGAAGCAAACATCAATTGTGTGGTCAACTGCTGAACAGTCTAGCTTTGATAAACTAAATCAAAGCTTTGTATCAACACCTATCTTGAAACTCCTGGTCCTTAGTAAGGAGTTTGAAGTAATAATTGATGCTAGCACACTTGCCTTAGGATGTGTGCTTATGCAAGAAGGTCATCCTGTAAGTAGCATACTCTTCAAGGAAACTGAAGAGCCATGAGAGAAATTATGCTACCCACGATTCGGAACTGTTAGTTGTCATCCATGCTCTCAAGCTTTGGAGACACTACTTACTGGGTAACAAGTTTACCTTAGTGACGGATCATAAAAGTCTTAAGTGGATCTTTACCCAAAATGAGCTCAACATGAGGCAACGTCGATGGATTGAAGTGCTGGAGGAATATGATTTTGAAATCAAATACTGACCTAGAAAGGAGAATGTAGTTGTTGATGCACTCAGTCGCAAGGCATTTTTGAATTCTCTAATTTTGCAAGATCCATCAACAGCTAGATCTCTAGCCACAAAGATATCCATGGCAAACAACCCAATGCTTGAGCTAGCTAAAGAAGAAACATGCCATGATCCAACCTATCAGAAGATGCTAAGGGAGATCCCTATCAAGGATCAGGACCTGAAGCTACAGGCAAAGTATCTATAATTCTCTATCAATAGTGGACTTGTCTACTATAGAATGAGATTATGTATGTCGGCAAGCCAGTCACTCAAGCAAAAAATACTCTATTTCAGTACAGCTTACCATCCCCAAACCGATGGTCAAACGGAGCGAGTCAACCAAGTCATTGAGGATATATAAGGGCACATTGCTGCTGCGAGCCCAAAAAGTGGATTCAATATTTGCCACTGGTAGAGTTTGCCTAAATGCTTCTTACCAACAAACTATTCAGATGACCCCTTTTCAAGCATTGCATGGGCATGACAAACAAAGTCCTTTGAGCTTTTCAGATCCAACCTTGAGGGTTGAAGCCTCAAAGCAGATGCTGGAAGATATGGATGACCAAATCAAGTCAATAAGATAGGACATCCAAGCCGCCAAGGACAGACAGAAGGCTTACGCGGACTTGAAATGACAAGATAGATCCTTCGCTGAAGGAGATATGGTCTTCATTTGCGTACATCCAAAGAAGAGTTCCTTATCCTTGGGTAAATGCAAAAAGCTAAGTCCAAGGTATTTTGGACCCTACAAGATTCTCAAGTGCCTAGGGCCTAATGCTTATAGACTCCAACTCCCTGAGAACCTAAAAGCTCATAATGTATTCCCTATCAGTCTACTAAAGAAGTATGTACCTAACCCTAGTCACGTGCTTGATGATCAACAAGTTGTAATGCCTAGCCAAGGAGTCCTTGAGCTACGGCTTGACTGGATCTTAGATGTTAGGGAGATGCAATTGAGATACAAAACCTTGAGAGAATACCTCGTCCAACGGAAAGATTATCCCGAAGAGGATGCCACTTGGATGGATGAAAGTACTCTCAACCAACAATACCCCTAGTTCTTCTCGAGATGAGGACATCTTGATTCCTCAAAGGGGGAGAGAATGTAATATTTCCACACAAAATATTAAAGAATTTTGACCACTACACGCCCACGCAAAAGCAGTAATAAGTCATCTCCCACAACGGAATAATGTTAGTGGCTAAGTCCTTACCCCGCATGCTTCAATAAACAGCTCACCGCATCGAGCGTAGGAGGCCAAGGCTAAAAACCCGCAAGACCACACATGAACGCTCTTTACAGGAAAGGAAAAATGATAATGGTTGAAATTTTTGCAAATTTTTTTATTATTAACCCCCTCCCCTCAGCCGATGCATGGCAGGGGAGAGGGAGTGAAGCTAAGTTGAGGAGAGAGGAGCATGGTGTGGAGAAGCATGAGGGAGGGGAGGCGTGTAAGCCATCCACATGGGAGGCTATCTCCCCCGCCCTTACACACTATAAAAACCATCCCTTCCCCAAGCTTGAGGGAGGGGAGAGAGGAGAGAAAGGATCGTGAGCAGCCGTGTTGCCACCATCACGCCGTGCAGTCCGCCAGAGAGCATGGTGTGGAGAAGCATGAGGGAGGGGAGGCATGTAAGCCATCCACATGGGAGGCTATCTCCCCCGCCCTTACACACTATAAAAACCATCCCTTCCCCAAGCTTGAGGGAGGGGAGAGAGGAGAGAAAGGATCGTGAGCAGCCGTGCTGCCACCATCACGCCGTGCAGTCCGCCAGACAGCCACGCTGCTGCCACCCATCCCATCGCCATCACCATTATCATCACTCTCATCTTTCTTTGTCGTCCTCTCCATCCACCCCAACATCACATTTTTTTTCCACATTTCTGACAGAGAAACATAGAAGCTTCTGTAGAAGCTTCTAATTTTGAGCTTCCATAAAGCATGTTCTCCCGCGCATTGCGGGTTTGTCTTAAAACCCCATTCCGTAAAGGCCGTGTCCTGCGCAAAAGGAAAGATCCCGGCAGAGAGGAGTCGATAGCGAAAGTAACCCAAGAGAGAGTTGCTGAATCAAATTATTTACGTCATCAATGGCTCCCAAGAAAATGGCGAGAGGCACTCATGTGGGAGTTTCTACCCCGAGCACACGTGTGGACATCCCTACGAGTCCTCATGCCCAGGTTCTTAAAAGTTCCACATAAAAGGAATAAATTAGGCATGCTTAATTTTCATGGGAAGAATGCATTTACGCATGTCTCTAATTCATGTAGTCAAGTTAAAATACATTTGGGGAATTTATCTCCTTGGACGATTTACAAGAGTTAGTGCGTGTCGTGCATTTGGGTTTGCTTGCATTTCCAAGTTACAAATCCTAAGCACATATTGCGTAGGTAAAAAAAGATGGAATTGTTTAAATGCATCGTTGATTGGCCGTGAAAAAGAAAAGTGCATAAGGCATTTAGGTAATGATTTTCTTCTTGTGGATTCGTATGAGATAATCGTTGTCGTCCATTGGATGTTGTCCAAGTAGTTGCATTGCATGGAAATGAAACCATGAACTTGCTTGTTGCATGCAAAGATGCTTGCATTTTAAGTCGGGTTAAGTGCCGTAGAACGGATTAAGTCAACGATAGTTTTATGACATTCATCATGTGTGGACTTCTTTTATTGAAGTTTGTATTTAGGAAAAGATACATTTCATATTAAAGCTTGAATTCAATTGCATTAAACGAAAGGTTTGTAGGCATAGCTTTTGATGTAAATCTATGTAGGTTTTATGCAAGTTATCCCCCAAATTGTCAATCATCATGATTTTAGCAAGGAAAAGAAATGGTCATTGCAAACCTTATAGTTGCATAGAAGTAAAAGTCTATGATTCGCATACTTGCATGGAATGTTGTATCTTGAATTTATTTATTTGCATCTCTTAGGAAAAGTATTTGCATCTCTTCTAAGCAAAGATCACTCTCGTCGCAAGACAATTAGATTGTTTTAGGTAAATCGCTTGTAATGGCATAACCCTCAAGGGATTTGTAAAAGTATAACTAGTTGGTACAACGAACACCTCAAAGTGCTAGGTAGGGTTTAGCTACATTAAAAATTCTGCTTAGTATAAGACTTTCGATCCCAAGATCCTACCACATTCACGGAATGTTAGGGTTAGTTAGATGCCCATACAATAATGATCTAGGGTTTTTACCCTAGTGAAAATTGGCCTAATACTAGACTTCCGATTGAGTTTAGAAACCCTAGGGCCCAACGTTGTCGGCCTAGTATGGTTAGGGTTGGGTTGTGTCAAGAGGACTCCCAAAACCTACATCTTGACCAAGGAACGCCATTTGATGGGAGAAATCATCCCCCAAGTTAGGTGCGACACTTGTCTCGAACAACAAGTTGCAAGGTCGCATGGATTTGTGTTTAAGTCACAAGATAGATTTGTCACTCCTTGGAGCAAGGTTGGCAGGTTCTAGTGCAAGTCTAATTTGCAAGAGGATGAGTAGACATCCTACTACATCAACTTTTCTTGGGCCGATTTGCCAAGTTAAGGGAAGTTATGTATTGCCCAGCAAGAAATTGACCAATGAAGTTAGGGCGGTGAGGTTGCCCAGGATTTACTGTCTTAATTTAAGGAACCTAAGATGTTAGTTAAATTGGGTTAATAGGGTATAAATCCTAACCCAAGGATAAAAGGGCACACAAACAATGAGACCCTTGGGATCTTGCCAAGTCGCACTTGATCCCGGATCGAATGATGGATGCATTGGGAGAGAAGGATTCACACCTTAGTAGTTTGCCAAACAAACAACCACTGGATTGATTGTGTTTATATAGTTAGAAGCACTGTTTGTATTGCTTTGCTCAAGGAACTAAAGATAGAAAAATAATTAATGCTTCAAGTTGAAGGCCTAGAGGGAGAGGCAGCATCAGTTACCCCCGATTGTTTGCCTGACCCTAACCAAGGGGGTTGTTAGCCGCACCGGGTACATGGACCGAACCTGCCACGAGAGGTCTCTCAGTGGGTGCTACTTGGAGCAAGATGACGCTTGGGTGCCAGGGGGCTCTGGCCATAAATCCCTTGCCCTCGGGTCCTGCACAAGAGGCCGACGTGACTTGAGATTGGATCTCGAGGCCTGAATACTAGTCTACAGGGAGAAACTTGGATTAGTAATCCCTGTGGATTGCTGGATTGCCTTCGGGCAGATTATGGATTGCCTTCAAACGGATTATGGATTGCCTTCGGGTGGATTATGGATTAGCCTACGGGCTAGATTATTATGATGTATTCCAAAGACTGATAAATAAGATCAATCATTGAAAATGAACTTGTTTGACATTGTTTTTCTATGTCAGTGCTTAAGTTACGTGAAGATGGGCGGGCACCTTACAAAATCTGAAGCCAAGCCTTTATATTATTATTTAGTAAAATAGTGCACGATCAATCCAACCCTTGTTGAGTCAATCAATCAACTAAAAATCAATAAGTCAACATATACCCTAACCTTGAATAAGAAAAATTCAAAACCCTTATGTATATAGGATTTTTGCAACCACGAAAGCTTCAAATCTCATCTCTAATCCATGAAATGTAATGTTCGCGTAAACTACCTCTTGGGGATAATGATATAACAAAAAAAAATTAATGGATAATGGAAATTTTTTTCCCCTTATCCCCCCAGCCGACGGTTGTGCTGGAGGGGGAGAGGGAAATAGAATGTCCAGCAAGCTCCTTGTTGGAGCTTGCTCACCTCTAATCGCCATAGAGTCGACATGTAGGGAGGGAGGATCCCCCTCCCCTCCCCTATTTAAATAGAGGGGGCTACCTCCATGAAAAAAAGGACAGAAGACGCTGAGCGTCGTCCAATTGCCGAAAGGAGGGAGGGAGTCTCCCTATTTAACTTGTGGGAGTGAAGGCTGCTGTCGTGAGGAAAGACGGGAGGTGGAGGGAGTGGACTACCGTGACGACTGAGGGAGGGCCAGAATTTGTGAAGAAGGGTGCTGCTGCCTATGTGGAAGGAGGATTGATGTACGCCATCAGGCCCTGACATCCCCGTCCGCGTTTCCCCCCAGCTGTCAAATTGCCGCCTGAGTCATCATGGAATTTGCAATGAATCATCATGGAAGGTGCAAGCATGAAATGATTCTTACGATGCATGAACTCTAGGAACATATCGTTTATCAACAGCATAAATTATCAAGTAAAAGGTTGCTTGTTTAGCATGAATTTCGCCCGCAAAGTGTAGGAAGATTATTTGGAATTAACTGATTGAAAAATCAATTTACACATAGACAACAAATCATGTGGAAGTAATTATCTTCTAGAGTTAACCAAACTGATATAAACTTAAAACACCTAAGCTGCGAAATATTCGTTGGAAATGAGTTAAATTCCAAAAACGCCTATAACTTAAATACTTGCCCACATTCACCGAATGTAGGGACAGTGAATTGTAATCGTAAAAGGAACTAGGGTTTGTCCCTGAGAATCTTACAAAGATGAAGCTTGGAAGCCCTAGGTCTAACAATGTGAGCTTAAAGAACTTGAAACAGATTGTTTTGTGACTCCCTTATCGCATACTACGATGCGGCACTCGTACAGCAAGTATGGAGTCATATGGTCTTGTGATTGAATCACAAGAAGAAAGGCAAAATTCTCGCAACAAGGATGGCAGATCCTTACGCAAGTTATCTTGCAAGAGGATGTATACTTTGATATCCTTCTTGAGTAAGGAAGATTAATTGGAGATTAAAAAACATAAACTGAAGTACCCAATGAACTTTAAGGTTTGACCAAGTTGGGTTAATAGGGTACGTACTAACCCAGAATATAAGGGATCTTGCCAAGTTGCAAGACACCCCGGATCGAGGTTTGGATGCATTCGTAAGGAAGGATTCATTCCTTAGCAGTTTGCCAACAAAAAAAACCATCAATGAAAATGTTTGTGCTTGCTACAGTTGTTAGAGCACTGTTTGGCTTTGTTTAACCAATGAATTAAAAGATAAATGAATATCTATACTTCAGGTTGAAGGCCTGAAGGGAGAGGCAGTTTCAATTACCCCCAATTTCCTGCCTAACCCTAACCAAGGGGGTTGTTGACTGTGCCGAGAACGTGGACCGAACCCGCTACGAGAGGTCTCTCCGTTGAGCACTACTTGGAGCAGGAGGACGCTTGGGTGCCAGGGGGGATCTGGCCATAAATCCCTCGCCTTCCGGGTCCTACACAAGAGGCTAACGTGACTCGGGATTGGATCTCGAGGCCCGCATACTAGTCTATGAACGAAAACTTGGAATAGGGATCCCTGTGGATTGCTGGATAGCCTTCGAGCGGATTGTGGATAAGCCTACGAGCGGAACTCTTTATATTTCAAAGATAAATATGATGACCTGTTAATAAAGAACTGGTCTGATATTGTTTTTCTATGTCAAATGATAAGATTAGGTGAAGGAACCAGTGCCTAACGGGTTAATTAAAGAAGCTGGTGGTTACATGTCCAACTTATGTGTTAGATAAGTAAATAACTAAAACAATCCGAGGAAAGTGTGGAGGATGGGCCATAGGTCCGTCCTACGGATGGGTGGTCTTGGTTGGCCAGGAACTTTTCTCAAATCACGAGGAACAACGGGATGATCGTCGAAGGACACGAATAGCAAAAGCATTGACCTATAGTTATGTTTTAACCCGATCTATGCTGTTTTAGGGAAACGGAATGGGACTATGCCTTATGGCAGAGAGGTTGAGCTTTGCATCCCTCTTGTTTCCCATTCTCCTTGAACCAAGTGCAGCGTGAATCCACTTCGGACTTGGCGTTTCTGCATAAAGTAGTTTGCTTGGATCCGACGCTAGTTGCTGTTAGGAAATGACCAATTAGGAAAACCCTAATTCAGGTCGATCCTAAGTGGGAACGGCCGGAATACTTCTGCTACGTGGCTGACGCGAAAAGCCCTAGATCGCAAACCCCGTAACATTCCATGGGAGTGTCGGGCGGAGCTTTCTAGACATCCTTTCCGATGGACTGCTAAGACGTGTCCTGGATAATACTAGTGGACACATTATAGTTGGTATCATAGCCGATCAACAACGGAATTGTTTTTATGAAATCTTAATAAGATGAAGTAAAGCAAATGTTGCTGTCCAAACATTTCCTTGCCTTCAATGCTATCTTGTAGAATTACGAAGCGTGGAATAAGTTCTTGGTATTTTGAGTCATGTTTATGACTGCAATGCATTCTCAGCATTATCGAAAAATGGTTGAGATGATGAACATCCTAGAGTAGATCTATAATCCATCACCTTTGTATATGGAATGAAGATGGACGGGTGCCTCACGAATCTACTATATAGCCGCCCACCGGTTTGCTTATCTACAAACCAACCTAAAGAGGATCAAGTGGTTGGAAGACCTGAAAATTGTGAAGCTGTTCATTTTTGTAGAAGCTCACATAAACTCAACTTTACATATTCGAGGACGGAGGGTTGAGATGAACTCATATGTATATGAGGAAGTAACCCGTATAATCCCCGCTGACAAGATTAAAGTGTTGGGCCGCCATGAGAAGTATGGATTCGAACGGAAAGGATATCCTGAACTTCCAATGACTTACCGATTCCTGAAGATCCATGACCCGAAACCATACTACTATATAGTTCTTGTAGATAAATGTAATACAACGTTGTTCTCCCCAAACTAAATGTAACAGTTGGCTTATCATCGCAAGAAATGTTGTATTCCGAAAGGGCTATGCCCACATAAATACAAATAAAGACTTCTTTTTATCAATGTCTAATTGTGCATAAGAATTGATAAAACGTTAAGTAGCTGCATTGTTTACGAGAGAGCTGAACTAAAGATGTAATATGAATCAACGACGATTATCGTATAGTAACGTTAAGAAAACCTTTATTCATGCACAATCCCAGGTACAAGTTCCTAATTCGCCTCCTACATCAAGTACTACTGTGATCCAGGAGAA
This sequence comes from Lygodium microphyllum, assembly GCF_053477565.2. Lineage (NCBI taxonomy): Eukaryota > Viridiplantae > Streptophyta > Polypodiopsida > Schizaeales > Lygodiaceae > Lygodium > Lygodium microphyllum. The sequence goes on from NC_141158.1 coordinate 43,205,147, forward strand.
GAAGTTCCTTCTCAAGCAGATTAAGCCACCCGAGTTTGACGGGAGAGGCAAATTCATCCAAGCTGATCTTGAATTTTGGATTGAATCCATGGAGGATTACTTCGAAGCAGCCGGTACTGCACCTGCCAATCAGGCTATGCTCGCCAAGCTAAAGCTCACCGATGAAGCCAGGCTTTGGTGGAAGCAATGGTACAGGGATCAAGGGATCACAGAGGGATCCGTTACCTGGGAGAAGCTGAAGAAAGCTGTGCAAGGAAAATATTTACCACCTACTTATCGCACGCAGAAAATGAATGAGTTCTACGAGCTAAAACAGTTAGGGCTCACACTTGATGCATACTACTCTAAATTTGTCTCACTTCTTAAGTATGCACCGCAGATGGACATGACACAGCAGGTGTCTAAATTTTGTGCGGGATTAAATCCACCAGTCAATACCCGTCTCGAATCTATGCGTCCATTAGATCTTCAAGATGCACTCATTCGAGCGGCGCCTATAATTCAGGAGGTGCAAGCTAGACCAAGGGGTAACAAAACTTGGTCTTATAATGATCCAAACAGAGGAGCATTCAGACCTCAATTGAAGAGATTTCAAAATCCTAATCAGGGACAAAGAAAGAAAGCAAGGACAAATAATGTCAACAACTTTGTTCCTACTCAAAGTAATGGCCGAAATCTCCATTGTTTCCACTGCAACGAACTCGGTCACTTCAAGAGGCAATGTTCCAAGCTTGGTGGAGGACATCGCCAAGCGCCTTTCCAAGGAATAGGCCGTGGTCAAGGAGCCGCTACTTGAGGAAGAGGAAGAACCGCCTGCATTGCCAATAGGCAAATGTGCACTTGAAGAACCGCCTGCATTGCCAATAGGCCGTGGTCAAGGAGCCGCTACTTGAAGAAGAAGAAGATCCGACCATGGAAGCAGAGTTTGAAAAAGTGACAGTCCATGTCGCTCTACACAAGAAAGGGCCGAATCGCCAGTTCTCGGTGATTCAGACACCATCGGACTGTCAAGGTAAAGGTTTCAAGACCTTGATTGATTGTGGGTGTGTACTTATGCAAAAAGGTCATCCAGTAGCATACTCTTCAAGGAAATTGAAGAGTCATGAAAAGAATTATGCTACGCATGATCTGGAATTGCTAGCTGTCATCCATGCTCTAAAGCTTTGGAGACACTACCTGCTGGGAAATAAGTTTACTCTAGTAACTGACCATAAGAGTCTCAAATGGATCTTTACCTAGAATGAGCTCAACATGAGGCAACGTCGGTGGATTGAAGTGTTGGAGGAATATGACTTTGAAATCAAGTACCGACTAGGGAAAGAGAATGTAGTTGCCGATGCACTTAGTCACAAGGCATTCCTAAATTCCCTAATCTTGTAGAATCCATCAACAACCAGATCTCTAGCTACAAAAGTATCTATGCCAAACAACCCTATACTTGAGTTAGCTAGAGAGGAAGCATGCCATGATTCGGCCTACCAAGCAATGCTAAATGAAATCTCTATCAAGGATCAGAACCAAAAGTTGCAGGCTAAGTATTAGGAATTTTCCATTAATAGTGGACTTGTCTACTATAGAACAAGGCTGTGTATACCAGCAAGCCAATCACTTAAGCAAAAGATATTGTGGGAAGCTCATGATTCTCCTTTCGTAGGACATCCTGGCTATGCTAAGACTCTTAATGCAATTAGAAAGAGCTACCATTGGGTGAGGCTCAAAGGTGACGTTCTCAAATATGTCACCGAGTGTTTGTCTTGCAAATGTATCAAAGCAGAATATGTCATGATGCCAGGGAAACTGCAACTGCTTGACATCCCCCAAATGAAATGGGAATTCATCAGTATGGATTTTTTTGTTGGCCTACCCCAAGTCCAGGGAGGATACAACTCCATCATGGTTGTGGTTGACATGCTTACTAAGGTTGCACACCTTATTCCAATAAAGACAAACTATAAAGCCTTAGCCATTGCAAGATTGTTTATCAAAGAGATATTAAAGCTACATGGTTTACCCAGAAGAATCATTAGTGATCGTGATGCTCTTTTCACATCACACTTATGGAGAGCTATCTTTGAAGCTATTGGGACTCAACTCTGTTTTAGCACCGCCTACCATCCCAAACGGATGGCCAAATAGAGCGAGTAAATCAAGTCATCGAGGATATGCTTAGGGCATACTGCTGTCGAGAGACGAAGAGGTGGATTCAATACTTGCCTTTGATTGAATTCGCCTATAATGCTTCTTACCAGCAAAGCATTCAGATGACCCCTTTCCAAGCATTATATGGTCATGACTGTAGAAGTCCCCTAAACTTTTTTGATCCAACCTTAAGGGTTGAATCTTCAAGCTTGATGTTGGAAGAGATGGATGATCAAATAAAGTCAATAAGACAAGACATACAAGCGGTCAAGGATAGACAGAAGGCATACGCGGATTTGAAGCGTCAAGAAAGGGTCTTCGAAGAAGGAGACATGGTCTTCATTTGCGTACGCCCTAAAAAGAGTTATCTATCCTTAGGAGATTGCAAGAAGCTAAGTCCAAGGTATTGTGGGCCATACAAGATCCTCAAATGCCTAGGACCTAATGCTTATAAACTGCAACTCCCTGAGAACCTAAAAGTTCATAATGTATTCCACATTAGCCTATTGAAAAATTATGTACCTAATCCTAACCATATACTTGATGACCAAGAAGTTGTAATGCCTAGTCAAGGAGTCCTTGAACTAAGGCTTGACAGGATCTTAGATGTTAGGGAGAGACAATTAAGATCCAGAACCTTGACAGGATGCCTTGCCAGTGGAAAGATTATCCTGAAGAGGATGCCACTTGGGTAGATGAAGGCACTCTCAACTATCAATATCCCCAGTTTATCTCGAGATGAGGACATCTCGATTCCTCTAAAGGGGAGAGAATGTAACGTTCGCATAAACTATCTCTTGGGGATAATGATATAACATTTTTTAAAAAAAAGGATAATGGAATTTATTTTCCCTTATCCCCCCAGCCGACGGTCGTGCTCGAGGGGGAGAGGGAAATAGAATGTCTAGCAAGCTCCTTACTCGAGCTTGCTCACCTCTAATCACCATAGAGTCGACACGTAGGGAGGGAGGATCCCCCTCCCCTCCCCTATTTGAATAGAGGGGGCTGCCTCCATGAAAAAAAGGACAGAAGATGCTGAGCGCCATCCGGTTGCCGAAAGGAGGGAGGGAGTCTCCCTATTTAACTTGTGGGAGTGAAGGCCGTTGTCGTGAGGAAAGATGGGAGGTGGAGGGAGTGGACTGCCATGACGACTGAGGGAGGGCCAGAATTCGTGAAGAAGGGTGCTGCCGCCTGTGTGGAAGCAGGATTGACGCACGCTGTCAAGCCCTGACATCCCAGTCCGCACTTCCCCCCAGCTATCAAATTGCCGCCCGAGTCGTTGTTGGTCTTCTGCTTCCATGTGGCGTGGAAGCTTCCTGGGAGAGGAAGCTTTCAAGGGGCCCTTAAGCCCCTTTTCACCCCCCCCCCCCCCCTCGGTGTCCACACACCCCCTCCTGTGTCCTAAAATCCCTCCAAGACCCCTCTTCCTATACCTTTCACCCCCTGTGTCCTAAAATCCCTCCAAGACCCCCCTTCCTATACCTTTCACCCCCCCGTGTCCAAAAATCTCCCAAGGCACCCCTTCTTATGCCTTTTGGAACCACACACCCCCCCCCATGTTTTAAGACCTCTCTCCCATGGGTGTTGGAACCCTATGATTTAAACCCTTTTTCCCCGTATTTAACCCTTAAGCCCCTTTCTTTTGGGCTTGTTACCCCCCCCCCCCCCCCCGTGTGTAAACCCCTATAGGGCCTTTTCCTTGGGCTTTGTAAGCCTTTCCCTCCCAAAAGGACTAAGACCTTAAAGGTCTTATTACCCCCCTCCTCATGGTTAAACCCCTTAGCTGTTCCTTGCCCTTTCCAAAATACCCTTGGGACTTGGTTTTTTCCCCTACTCGAAAAAGAGAAGAAGAGTATTGAAGTGCAAGGGAGCGACGATGGAATTCCGAAAAGGAGTGTAAAGCTGCTTCCACGTTTGAAGGACTACAATTGCGATGCCTCCTAAGAAAGTCCAAGGCGTAGCCGCGGGAGGGTCATCTCCCGGTATCCATGTGGATATCTCACCCCAAACCCAGGTTTTCCTTCCTAATTTTTATTTGATATTGTTGTAATTTAATCATGCAAGGTTAATTGTTAGAAATAGAATACATTCTCGTCCTAGTTGTTCACGACGAAGGAACTAGTCATCAATACGTTTAAAACATGCAAATTAAGAAAGCATAAACGCATTTCTAGCAAATAGTTTTATGCATTGAAATGAATTATAAGCTAGATTTTTATCCATTGAAATAGTATACTTCGATTAAGCCTAGAAGTATAAACTGCATCTCGTACTATAAATCCATATCCTCTTTGCAATGAATCATCATGGAAGGTGCAAGCATGAAATGATTCTTACGATGCATAAACTCTAGGAAAATATCGTTTATCAACAATATAAATTATCAAGTAAAAGGTTGCTTGTTTAGCATGAATTTCGTTTGCAAAGTGTAGGAAGATTATTTGGAATTAACCGATTGAAAAATCAATTTACTCATAGACAACAAATCATGTGGAAGTAATTATCTTCTAGAGTTAACCAGACTGATATAAACTTAAAACACCTAAGCTGCGAAATATTCATTGGAAATGAGTTAAATTCCAAGAAACGCCTATAACTTAAATACTTACCCACATTCACCGAATGTAGGGACAGTGAATTGTAATCGTAAAAGGAACTAGGGTTTGTCCCTGAGAATCTTACAAAGATGAAGCTTGGAAGCCCTAGGTCTAACAATATCAGCTTAAAGAGCCTGAAACAGATTGTTTCGTGACTCCATTATTGCATAGTACGATTCGGCACTTGCACAGCAAGTACGGAGTCATATGGTCTTGTGATTGAATCACAAGAAGAAAGGCTCAATTCTCGCAACAAGGATGGCGGATCCTTACGCAAGTTATCTTGCAAGAGGATGTATACTTTAATATCCTTCTTGAGTAAGGAAGATTAATTGGAGATTAAAAACCAGAAACTGAAGTGCCCAATGAACTTTAAGGTTTGACCAAGTTGGGTTAATAGGGTACATCCTAACCCAGAATATAAGGGATCTTGCCAAGTTGCAAGACACCTCGAATCGAGGTTTGGATGCATTCGAAAGGAAGGATTCATTCCTTAGCAGTTTGCCAACAAAAAAAACGATCAATGAAAATGTTTGTGCTTGCTACAGTTTTTAGAGCACTGTTTGGCTTTGTTTATCAGAGCCATAGTGAGCTTAATTTAGCTCTTCTCCCTGCTTCTCCAACTTCTCAAACAACTCAACTCTAGCTTAGGACAAGTGTATGAGTTCATCTTCTACTTCATTTTCACACATCTCTTCTTGGTCACCATAGCCAACTTGCACCCACTTACCTTGGAGCCCCTGGATCTCTCAGTACATGAAACATCTCATTTAGATATCTTTTGCAAATTTCTTTAGTTTCTTCAGGAGCTTCTCTCATGGCACCTCAATTCTGACATTCGTGTGATACATCTCTAGCATTATGGAAATTTGTCAAACCTGTCCCCCAGACTGTGCTTGACAGGCTATTGTATAGTTGCGTGATCTGCACATGTTGTAATCCGAATCAGAACCATAAGTTTTTTAAAGCGTGATATATGAGCCTTCTCTCCATCAAATCTTTTGTCACTTGATTGCGTGTACATGCTGCTACAGAAAAAAGAACAATCGTGTACAAAAACCCTAAAACAAGGCAGCCACAGCTGGTGTAGTTCAAGCTCATCTTACACTTCAATCTCTCACTTCCTCCAACTAATTCAAGTTGCTTCCACTCTGATATGAGTTCTAGCTTAGTCCACAACACTCAAAATCAGTAAGGGGAGGAGATCATTGAGCAACATCAAGCCCAATATATAAAGATCTTCTAGACATAGTATCTATTGATACTCAATTAGTGTCTCTTGACACTGATTGAGTATCTATTGATACTCAATCAGTGTCTCTTGACACGTGTATTTAGCTTACTCATGAACAAGCTATTCACTGATTTTACCTCAGCTGCACAAAAGCTCATTCTCAGCACTTGTAATGATTTAAAGTTCTATTGATCAAATCCATTTGTAAGTCTCCATTTCTCATGGTAAGACCTACTTCTAAGATGACTGAACTGGAGTAGATAGAAAATTTTAATGGTGAAGGCTTTCATGCCTAGAAGGAGAAAACCATGTATCATCTCATGAGGAAAGACCTCTGGGATCTCTTGAGAAAGATGATGTAGATAACAAGAAAGAAGAAGATGCTAAAGAGGAAGATGCTGTAGAAGACCAGCCTAAAACAAAAGCATGGAAGAAGATGAATAACAAAAGATAAATGAATATCTATACTTTAGGTTGAAGGCCTGAAGGGAGAGGCAGTTTCAATTACCCCCAACTGCCTGCCTTACCCTAACCAAGGGGGTTGTTGACCGTGCCGAGAACATGGACTGAACCTGCTACGAGAGGTCTCTCAGTTCAGTGCTACTTGGAGCAGGAGGACGCTTGGGTGCCACAGGGGCTCTGGCCATAAATCCCTCGCCTTCCGGGTCCTGCACAAGAGGCTAACGTGACTCGGGATTGGATCTCGAGGCCCGCATACTAGTCTACGAGTGGAAACTTTGAATAGGGATCCCTGTGGATTGCTGGATAGCCTTCGAGTGGATTGTGGATAAGCCTACATGCAGAACTCTTTGTATTTCAAAGATAAATATGATGACCTGTTAATAAAGAACTTGTCTGATATTGTTTTTCTATGTCAAGTGATAAGATTACGTGCAGGAACCAGTGCCTAATGGGTTAATTAAAGAAGCTGGTTGTTACATGTCCAACTTATGTGTTAGATAAGTAAATAACTAAAACAATCCGAGGAAAGTGCGGAGGATGGGTCACCCGTCCTACGGATGGGTGGTCTCGGTTGGCCAGGAACTTTTCTCAAATCACGAGGAACAGTGGGATGATCGTCGAAGTACATGAACAACAAAAGCATTGACCTAGAGCTATGTTTTAACCTGATATACGCTGTTTTAGAGGAACGGAATGGGACTATGCCTTATGGCAGAGAGGTTGAGCTTTGCATCCCTCTTGTTTTCCATTCTCCTTGAACCAAGTGAAGCGTGAATCCACTTCGGACCTGGCATTTCTACGTAAAGTAGCTCGCTTGGATCCGACGCTAGTTGCTGTTAGGAAATGACCAATTAGGAAAACCCTAATTCAGGTTGATCCTAAGTGGGAACGGCCGGAATACTTCCGCTATGTGGCAGGCGTGGAAAGCCCTAGATCGCAAACCCTGTAACATTCCATGGGAGTGCCGGGCGGAGCTTTCTAGACATCCTTTCCGATGGACTGCTAAGACATGTCCTAGATGATACTAGTGGACACGTTACATGAAAACAGATAGTAGATAGTTATTATCATCAACTAGGCATGATTCCAAACCATGGTAATCTCCAGATCTTAAGAAATCCCTTTATGTGTTAGAGGGAATACATACTTACAAAAATCCCTTTAGCTTAAGAGCTAATGACTCTCCTAATGACAGGAGGTTTGAGGTGGAACAATAGGAGAGAGGGTGGTGTGCACATTTTATCCACTCCCTTCTTTTCCTTGTCCCTACCACTTATAGGATTGTCCCACTATGTCCCCTCCCTCCCCCTCACTTTTACCAACCCATGTTAGGTGCATCCCATTGGACATCTAAAAAGGTAATCGAAAATTTGAAAATCCCCCCTTCAAAAATGCCTCTCTCTCCCCCAAAACCTCTTCTTATAATCTATAGCAAAATAAAACATTTTTTGGTGTCTTTCTACAAGACATACTTTCAATTTGTTCATTCTCTTACCTCCATTCCAAAAATCTTCTTAGCTTTCTCTACTCCCAGTTTCTCTCAACCATAGCCACACATCACCTAAGTTCTCTCCTTCTTCCATGGTCATTCTCTTACCTCCATTCCACAAACCTTCTCATCTTTCTATCCTCACACAACCATAGCCACATAGCTCATTGCTTCTCCTAACCATAGCCACATAGCACTCAACCTCTCTTTTTCTTTTTAGTATAGCCATAGCCAAAGAGCCTCCATATTCTCTTAGCCATAGCCACCCAATACCAACTTCTTCTCTTTCTTCCATGGTAATTTATTTCTTCCATTCCACAAAATTTCTCATCTTTCTATGCTCACACAGCCTTAGCCACACATGCCTCCCTACTTTCATTGCCATTCCAATGGCATCTACATGTCAGCAAAGGAAACCCCATGATGCCATATATGTTGTCTATGTATAGAATACAAAGGATGAAGATGGAAAATGGTAAGGAGCATTGTTCAAGAAGGATTCATGGGTCTACATGTAACCTTCAGTAATAGGGCCTCATCTAGTTCATCATTGTGGTGTATTACAAAATCATTAGAAGGGCAGAGTGCTTGGGTTTTGGGAGGCTCAAGATAGTGGTCTTGTTGTATCAATTTAACATGTGTATGGTGTGATGAACTTGAAGCCACCTCTTGGGATTACTCAACAAGTTTTTCCCTCAATTTGTAAGTCATTTATTATATGTTCATGCACGAAAGATTTAGTTTAAATAGCAATTCAATAATATGACAAGGAATGGTAGGAGCATTTAGGCTTATACTACATAGATTAAAACCATTGTAGATCGGCTTGCATATATTAGTTCCAAAGTTGAGGATGATGACATTATTGCAATCACATTGAATGGATTGGAAAAGGAATATAAAGCCTTTGACACATCAATTTCTGTAAGAATAAACCCCCCTTACTAGGATGAGTTACTTGCCTTGTTACTACATGAGGAAGTCAAGCTTGGCTTGAGTACAGGTTCGAGAACCTCTCAAAGTAGAGATATTCTATTCTACTCTAGTTAGCAAGCTAGAGGTGAAAAAGCTTGTGGAGCTTCTTGAGGTCATGGTGGTACTTGGAATCCCTATGGACAATAGCAACACAATACATGGAAAAATTAAAATGCACAAGGCCAGAGAGGGTATCGATTCTTTTAGAGGTAGGGGGACATCACCTAGAGGTAGAGGTGGTTTGTATATGTTTTTGAGGATTTTACTTATTCTCTCTCGTCAGATATTTTCCCTTCAAATCTTGTTGAGGACCAGCCTTTGGGAAGATTTTTTGGGACAAACAAAGCTCTACATATGGATGTGGGTGACACAATGATGATTGGAAAGTCATCACAATATCTTTTACATTGCAAGATTTTTTTAAATAAGTTCATGTATATAGTGCCTACATCAGTTGATTCATATGATTCTCTTGAATTACTTGCTTGTCCACCTCATGTATATAGTCTCTACGTCACTTGATTCATATCATTCTCTTGAATTACTCCCTTGTCCACCTCTCAATTCTTTGGAATGGCCCATTTTAGATGAGTGGATGCTTTAGACATTAAAAATGAAGATTGTACATGACATTCATAGCTTGTTTAGATTTGAGAGAGCTTCAAGATTAGTGAGTCTTTCATGGTTTATACCAATTCATGTTTTTACATATATGTTCAAAAGCACTATGGTTCTAGCTTAGAGGATGAAAAGGACTACTTACCATGCTTTTAAAAAAAAGGAGATCCCTCTCCTTTCCCAGTAGGGTCCACTTCAAAAAGTGGATGGAGCCTAGGAATGTAGGGGGGCAAGGGACAAAAAGGCATGCAATGATGAACATTGAAGAGAGACTAATCAAAGATTAAGGATTCCTAATCAATTTCTTATGAGGACTTTTTTGAGTCCATACTCTCCCGAATGGCCCTAATTACATGGATTCAACCATATTTACTATTATGGACAGAAGGAAAAAACCTCTTTTATGCTGCCCCAAAATAATACTTCAAGTATACACTCACTATGAACAAGCATATGCATCATGTATTGGTCCATGTATTCATGCTCAAAATTTAGGACAACAACATCTAGCCTGAATACACTGTTTTACCCTAATTTCCACAGATGATATGAGTCCAAACTCACTCTTTTATTGTGCCAACCAATACCTTGAAGGTCCATGAGCATTTAGGCATGTTTCTCTTCTCACCAAAGCCTCCAACTTGCATGGTTTTTGGGGCCCCTTCTTCTCCACGTTTTTTTCAGGGCTAATTTACCCTTTTTTTCCAAAAAAAAGTTATGCTCCATTCCACCTTTATTTTCCTTACTTTTCTCCCTTGTTTTACCCTTTTGCATCTAAGCCTTACAAGCCCCACTCCTTTCCTACATGAGGTTGCATGCAAAAAACTATTAATCAGTGACTTGACTTTTCCTTCTCGTCTTGAGTCTAACCTCATTACCTATGGCTAAGACCATTGAATCCAAACTTGGCAATGTCTCTAGATCTCCTACAACATGTCTTGTCATGTCTTGTATACAAACTCCTTAATGCATGAAGTTACGGGATCTCATTTGTCTTCATAGTATGGACATAAGATCGTATGACATTACTAAAGTGTCTCCTCATGTGAGCTTAGACCAATAGACAATCCCACTCTCTTTCAAGTTCTAGCTCTAGGATTTAAAAATGTGTTAAGACTTTGGATGATGCCTCAAGGAAGCCTCTCTTGTTGAGATTCAAGCTTAGTATTTGTAACATTGACTTAGTTGTACAGTTATAGCTAGCCGACACCGTCTTATGTGTCATAATAATGAGTCAATGATTGAACTCAAGTTAGAGGTGTCTAACCAGTTAGTGACCTATTTTTATACACTATATGTGTGACTTAGACTTAGTACATTTGTGTGTTATGCAATGAATATATAATGGAAGAAGAGAGAGTATATTGCTCTCTGTTTAAGGATCTCATTCTTGTCTGTCTCTTCCCCTCTCTTTGAACATGGTATCAGAGCTCAACTTTGTGGGAGCTTGAGTTGTGGAGCTAGACTCTTGACCTTCAATTTGTGAGAAACCCTACAATAGTATTTTTTTTTGTAGACGCCATATCTTGTTGCACAAATGGATTTTAGAGGAACAAATTGATATCTCAACCATTTTGACATGGTCTACAACTTTGCATAAGAAAATTTTTCCAAATTTTGTTCAAAATTTGAGATTTTCAACATAGATGGTGCAGATTGGCTATTTATGGTAGTGGATATCACTCATGGCGTTGGATGATGCTTGGTGTTTTAGGGTGCTATTTGAGATAATAGGTCCACTAGCTGGCTATTGATAGAGTCAAGGCCCTTCTTCATGTATACATATTGAACATGAGATCCATGATACTCATATGGATATGTCCTGCCCAGATGTCATTGCCAATGTTTGAGATGTTGTTAGGTGCTACTGAGTTGAGAATACCTTAGTTTTTATAGACTTTTCCCTACTAGTTATTACAAACTTTTTGTCTATCATTGACTGTGAAAGTGTTCACTGCATGTTGATATGAGTTCTATGCATCTATTGGTGCTCATATGTGTCAAGATTGTGGGAGAGAAGGAAGGAGTCTCACTTGTAGCTTTCTTGCTTGCACAACGGGGGAATACACACAAGGGTGGAGACTGAAAACAGTTTTTTCTCTTCTTAGTTGTGTAAGCCAAAAGAACTCTGATACAAAGAAATAGAAGAACCCTGTATATGGGTCTCAAACCAAACTCAACTAACCAAGGCGGCATACTAACTGAGCCACGAACTAGAGTAGATAAGGATAGCTGTCATGTAGCTATTATTCATGGGCGGTGTACCAACCGCATCTACAACTGACAAGTCGGTGACATAAATGCACAACGGTCACCCTGGCGTATCACGAGTGGAGCTCGATATCTCAACACTCCCCCTCGAGCTCAATCCCAATTCCTGCACACCAAGCAGGTCTCTGAACTTGCGCAACTTCTCTGCACCCAATGCCTTCGTAAATATGTCAGCTACCTGATCCTCTGTGCTGACATAAACTAGATCAATAAGACCTAGTAAAACCCTCTCCCGCACATAGTGACAATGCACCTCAATGTGCTTTGTTCTAGCATGATAGACTGGGTTATTTGCCAAGTGTATACTACTCATGTTGTCACAATAAATGACAACTGGCCCATCTGTAGACTGATGCATATCATAAAGTAGCTTATGCAACCAAGCTACCTCACATGCAGCCATTGCTGCACCCCTGTACTCAGCCTCTGTGCTCGACAAGGCAATTGTAGGCTGTTTCTTGCTGCTCCAAGTGACTGCAGCACTCCCAAAAGAGAACACATATCCACTGGTAGATCGTCTATCAAAAATGCTACCAGCCCAATCAACATCAGTGTATCCATGCAACTGTATCTGAACCCCAGTCTCATAAAATAGTCCATACTGCAATGTGGACTTCACATACCTGAGTATGCGTCTAGCCGCATCCAAATGCGGTTTCCTTGGAGCCTGTATAAACTGACTTACCAATCCAACAGCATAGCTCAAATCTGGCCTGGTAATAGTCATATAAATCAAGCTTCCTACTATGCGTCTGTACATAGTAGGGTCTTCTAGAAGCTCACCTGCATCTGCGCTCAGCTTCACATTCTGCTCCAAAGGAACTGAAATAGGCTTACAGCCTGTCATCCCATATTTGGACAACATGTCCAATCCATACTGCCTCTGCAAGAGCTATATCCCACTTGGTGATCTAATCACCTCAATGCCCAAGAAATAACGCAGCTCTCCCAAATCCTTCATCTCAAACTTTTGCTTCAATAGGATTTTCACATGAAGGATATCTTCATCACTGTCACCTGTCATAATCAAATCATCAACATAAATGACAAGCAGCATAATACCTTTCTCTGTCTTTCTCACATAAAGTGAGAAATCTGCCTTGGAAATCTGAAAGCCAATAGTGACAAGATACTATCCTATCTTGTCAGACCATGCTCTAGGTGCTTGCTTCAAGCCATACAAAGCTTTCTTCAACTTGCAAACAAACTCAGGATGAACAGCATGCACATAACCTGGTGGCTGCTCCATATAGACCTCTTCTTGCAAATCACCATGCAAGAAGGCATTCTTTACATCCATCTGATGTAAAGACCATCCCTTTGATGCAGCCATAGCAATGACTGCTCTTACGGTTGCCATCCTTGCAACCGGACTGAATGTTTCTTCATAGTCAATGCCATATGTTTGTGCATACCCCTTGACTACTAATCTTGCCTTGTATCTGTTCACAGAACCATCTGCATTGTGCTTCACCTTATAAACCCACTTACAGCCAATTGCATTCTTACCTTTAGGCAAAGGTACTAACTCCCATGTAGCATTTGCTTCCAAGGCATCCATTTCTTCATCCATGGCTTTCTCCCCTTTTTCTTTTCCCATGGCTTGCTCAAAAGAAGTGGGTTCTGGTTCCTGTATCACCTTGACCATATATGCATAGTGAATGGCTGTAAATCCATCATATTTCAGCCTATCCACAGGATACCTAACTCTGGTAGACCTGCGCAAAGTGGGTTCACTCCCAGGTGCTCTCAAAACATCCCTGGTCTTCCTTACTCCACGTGTAACAATAGAAGGAATACCCAACTCATCATCAATGCTCTGTTCTGAGCCACTGGATTCACCATCCACATAAGAGTGACCTGCATTCACATCAAACATGGGCTGATCAACCTTCTCTTTTCCTTTTTGTGATACCTGCATACCACTATCTGCATTACTTTGAGAAGATTCTCCTGATCTCAATCTACCTGTCCATGGCGAAGAATGTGAACCACTGCTAGAGGACGCTCCAAGTCCACTAATATTTTGTGACTACTGCTATGAATTCTGTGCAGCATTACCATTTTGTGCATCTACATCATCAATCACATTTACTGGTTTATACCAGCTACTCATCTCATCAAAAACAACATCTCTGCTCACTATAAACTTACGAGTAGAAGGGTTATAGCATCTATACCCTTTTTGCTGCAGAGAGTAACCAATAAAGATGCACTTCTCAGCTTTTGGATCCAACTTGGATCTCAACTCATCTGGCACATGTACATAGGCAATGCAACCAAAAAATTTCAAATGAGAAATATCTGGTTTCCTACCAGTATACCTCTCCTCTAGAGTCATTCCATGTATTGCTGCAGTGGGAGTCCTGTTCATTATGTAGACTGCTGTAGCAACTGCTTTAGCCCAATAAAAATCAGGCAGGTGTTTTTCATTGAGCATGGCATGAGACACCTCTCCAATATGTCTGTTTTTTCTTTCTGCAATTCCATTTTGCTGTGGGGTATGACTGCATGAATATTGCTGCTTTATGCCATGCTCCTGCAAACTCATTTGAGAGGTACTCTCCCCTTCCATCTGACCTTAGGCATTTTATTTGCAGGCCTGTTTCTTTTTCAACCATAGCTTTAAGAGTTTTGAAATGCCCAAAAACTTCACTTTTCTTTTTCATAAAATACACCCAAACTTTTCTGCTATAGTCATCAATAAAAGTAACAAAATAATGACAGCCTCCAAGAGATGCAGCTTTAGTAGTCCACACATCAGAGTGGATTAATTCCAATGGCTTCTTACTCTCTTGAACATGTCTAGGAAATGGTTTCCTTGCCTATTTTCCAAATTGACAGGCTTCATATACCTTATGTATTTCTGGAACCTTGAATCTAGGCAATCCTGCAACAATATTTTGGGCCTGCATTGATTTAAGTCGCTGTACATTAACATGACCAATGCATTTATGCCAGATATCAATATCTGCAACTACACCGGTCCCATGTGCAAACATTGCTGCACTCAATTCAGACATGTCTGCATCCAACGTAAACATTCTGCCATTCTTCTTTCCTTTTGCTATCAAGCGACCTTTATTTTTCATATCCTCAACAAAGCATCCATGAGGATTAAATCTGACCTGCAAGCCCTGTTCAACCATTTGACCAACAGAAACCAGATTCTTGGTGATATTCGGGACATGAAATACATCGGACAGGTATTTCTTTTTCCCATCCTGCATAGACAAAGGAATTTTTCTAATCTGCACAATCGGATGTGCAATATCATCACCAGTCTCCACAAATCCTGGTTTTTCCATTTTCCTTGCATCCTCCATCCATTCTGCATGACTTGTCATGTGGTTTGATGCACCTGAGTCAACATATCACACATTGTTGCTTTCTTCCGCACTTGTCACAGAATTGTTCATGTGCTGCACCATAAACAAATGCTCATTTCTGTCATCACCCTGTCTACTAGAAGATGCATAATTTCCTTGTTGCAGTTTTCCATTCATGATGTCATTCTGCTTTTTATAGCAGTCTTTAGCCATATGACCCATTTTACCACAATAGTAGCATTCAACATTACTGTTTGCATTTTGGCCTCTTTGCCATCCACCACGACCTCTTTGGCTCCCCCTGCCTCTAGAGTTACCACGTCCTCCTCCATAGGACTGGTTTTCTTGAGTTTGCTGCATATTCTGATTTCTACCACGGCCTCCAAATCGGCCTCCTCTACCTTTGCCTCTACCTCTTCCAGCATTTGAGTAGAAGACAGTTTCTTTTGAAGTTCCTCCTGAAGAAGATGCACCACCATTTCTCTGCTCCTCAGAAATTAGAAGAGCAATCAACTCCTCAAAATCAGGAAATCTTTCACGAACTGAAATGGATGTCCGAAACTGTGCATAATCCGTTCCTAGACCATTCAAGGTCACAGAAACTAAATCATCATCTTCCACTGGCGACCCAATGGAAGCAAGTGCATCTGCAATCTTCTTCACCTTCATGTGGTAGTCATTGATGCTCATATTTTCTCTTTGCACATTATGCAACTCTTGCTTGAGCTGTATTTTCCTGGCTTGAGTATTTGTGCTGTACATTTTTGACAAAGTATCCCATGCCTCCTTTGGCGTACTTGCATCCTGAATATGCACAATCATAGAGTCTGAAATAGTGATAGACAGCCACTACATAACTTTCCTGGCTCTCTCATGCCATGCTTTGAATGCCTGCATTTGCTGTTGATTGGGAATATCAGGAAGAACTGGTTCTTCTTCATTTCCTGCAACAAATTCCCAATATCCTTTTCCCATAAGGAAATTCGTCATTCTAAACTTCCATGCCTGGAAGTTGTTCTTGTCAAGCTTTTCAGTTACAATCTGTGAAAGAGAATCAGACGCCATTACAAAACACTGCGAAAAATTCTGTCACTGCAAAAACTCAGCTTCACCCTCACAAGGGCAAATCTGCAAAACTGGCGAAAGTGGTATTTGACCACACAGTCACTTCCTAGTGACGATTTTGCATAAACAGGAACCAAGGATGATTCTGAAACTCCCAATGTCTCTGGCACAAGCATACGATGCAATTTCTACAATAACTTTTCACCGACTTGTAGAACAGTGGTCGCACAGCATAAAACAGGGCCTTTTCCTAAGTGCGTGCAGAAAACTTCCGCCTCCAAAACAGGCCCCGAAATGGCCTCAAATAAAAAAAATAGGGTCTCAACCTGAGACAATGCACTCCTGCAATTTTCGGCTGTGCTACCTGCAGAGATCTGCTCCCAAAACAGAAAATGAAAGCAACACTGCTCCTCTTACCAGACCACTGCGAGCTTGGCTTGCTTTCTTGAGCTCCTTACCACGAACAAGGCTCTGATACCATGTCAAGATTGTGGGAGAGAAGGAAGGAGTCTCACTTGTAGCTTTCTTGCTTGCACAATGGGGGAATACACACAAGGGTGGAGGCTGAAAACAGTTTTTCCTCTTCTTAGTTGTGTAAGCCAAAAGAACTCTGATACAAAGAAATAGAAGAACCCTATATATGGGTCTCAAACCAAACTCAACTAACCAAGGCGGCATACTAACTGAGCCACGAACTAGAGTAGATAAGGATAGCTGTCATGTAGCTATTATTCATGGGCGGTGTACCAACCGCATCTACAACTGACAAGTCGGTGACATAAATGCACAACGGTCACCCTGGCGTATTGATATCTCAACAATATGGACATGTTTTGATATTGGGATATTGTGGTGATGTCCTAAGATATTTTTGAGCTAACTTGGGCCTGAGTTGAGCTTAGTTGAATTGTCATTTTGATGTGGTAATATAGTTTATAGTCAACACTCATCTCGACAGGTTATCCCCATAAAACGGTTTGATACCAATCAAGTACTTCCAGTGGATGTATTGAATCTTTGGGTGTCATGTAAATGTATGAATATGATTATGGGAGTTTTCAAGATGCAAATATGAACTACCTTTTTTTATCTTAGAGCCTGGTTACACTACCATTGATTGCGGTAAAAACACATGGTTTATGTCTTGAGAAGTTGATGATATTTGTAGCTACAACTAGTAAATTGTAACATGGTTGTCGATACTGTTTGAAGGTGCTATTGTTGCCTAACTAAAAAGACATTGCATTTTCTTGAAATAGTAGAATTCTAGCTAATGCAACATGAATTGATAATATCACATACATTGTGGGGGAGAAACTAGACAATAAGAGCTTTGCTCTATGGAAGCTTAAAATCCAAAACTTCATGATCGAATGAGGTTATTGGGATTTATATACTTTAAATGAAGTTGAATGGAGAGTGTATTATAGAAATCCTACTTTTGAACCACAGAGACTCATAAGTAGTCGATGAAAAGAGCTAGTAAAGTTATGCATTGGTTCTCATTATGCATATCACATTCTATGGACATGCAGGTCACTAACTGTCAGAAGTCTGTAAAGTATGCGTGGAAGATTCTTATAAAAAACTATGGCAATGTCACTCATGCACAGAAAATTCAACTGAAGCAGTAATTCAATAACATGTCAAGAAATGGCAGAAGCATACAATCTTATAGAATGGAGATTAAAACCATTGCAAGTCAGCTTGCTTATATTGGATCAAAGATCGAGGATGATGACATGATTGCATTAACTTTGAATACCTTAGGTATGGAATACAAAGCCTTTGATACATCAATTTCTCTATGACCAATTAGACGCCCCTAATTTGGATGAGTTACTTGCATTGTTGTTGCATGAAGAAGTAAAACTTGGTTTGAATACACCTTTAAGCACCTCTTAGAGTAGAGCTATCATCTTTTACTCTAGTTAGAGAGCTAGAGGTGGTAGGGCTCATGGAGCCTCTTGAAGTCATGGTGACACTCAAAATACTTAAAAAAATAGCAACAAATTCTTGTCAAAATCAAAATGCACCTAGAGGAAGGTCAAATAGGAACATGATCTTTTAGAGGTAGGGGGAGATCACCTAGAGGCAAAGGTGGTCCTTGGTAGACTCATGATCAATTGGATAGAGACAAGACTGTCATTACTATGGTATGTATGGACATATAGCAAAATATTGTCATAACAAACATGTTGCCATGAAAGCAAAAGGTAGACAACATGGTAACTATGCATCCTCTACTAATGATATTAATGATAAGTTAAATATGCTATTTGATATGATGCATATATCGAAAGGTATGCCTGAGCAAGGAAAGGCTGATAAAAAGTGGTATATTGACTCAAGTGTCTCAAATCATTTGACCCCACATGGAGAATCATTTGATGAGATAATTGCAGGCTCTCATGGCTATGTATGTATTAGTGATAATACGTAGTATGACGTCAAGAATATAGATGTTGTAAAACTAGTCATGGATGATGAAAAGAAAAAGAGTCTGCATAATGTGTTGCATGTACTATCTATCACTAAAAATTTATTGTTTGCTGGACAAATGGCAAGAACAAAATCTACAAGTCATATTTAATAGAGATAACTATTTTATTGATGAAGAGTATGAAAATGGTTGCAAGATGATTTGCTAAAGGCAAAAGGGATGGCATGATGTTTACCTTGGATGTTACTATTCTTGAGTTAAAGGCATCCATGTTTGCTCATGATACTGGAGCAGTTAGAGATGTGAAAATCTGGCATAAGTGCATTGGCCATGTAAACATATAATGGTTGAAAACCATGTAGTAGAAGAAGATTATACTTGGTGTGCCAAAATGCAAGTATATGGAGTTAGGACATGTATACTACCAATTTGGAAATCAAGAAAGAATTACATTTATTAGGCATGTCAAAAATACTAACTAGACCATTACAGTTGCTGCATTCAGATGTTTAGGGTCCAACACATAATGCATCCTTTAGTGGTGCAAGATATTATGTCTCGGTTATTGATATTTCAATAGATATACTTGGCTATATATTTTGAATCACAAGGATGAAGTGCTAGATGTTTTCACGAACTTTAAAATACATGTTAAAAATACTTTAGATGTTAGATCTTATGCTTGAGATCTGATAGAGATGGTGAGTATATCTCTCATGAATTTGATAGGTACTTGAGTATGGCATTAAAAGGCAGGTTACATGCAGTTATACATCACAATAGAATGATAATGTAGAGAGAAAAAATAGGGTGCTCATGGAACATGCAAAAGCCATGCTAAATTAGAAGAAGTTACCAAGCTATTATTGAGTTGAGGCAGTTGTAACTGCAGTATATGTCTTAAACAAAACTCCTACAGCTGTTCATGATCTTACACCATATGAGAAACTCTATGGGCACAAACCATATATCAACATCTTAATGTATTTGGATGTATTCCTTGTGTACATGTGCTAGATAAGAAAAGGAAAAAGTTAGATCCCAAGGCATAGGATAGAAAAGCCTACAAATGCTACAATCCTACTATCCATGAGACATTGGTTAGCAAGGATGTAGTGTTTGATGAGCTAGCTTCATGGTATGATGGTCCAAATGTGGTTTTCTTTAATAGACTAGTAGATGATATTCATATTGAAATTCATATTACGGATAGTACCACCATTGGTGGAACTACAAGAGACACATCCTCTACTGTTAGTCCATGGATAGGTTGCTTGTGCAATCATGGTTTTATTGACATGGATATGTCAGTTGGGGGGGGGGGGGGGGGATCCGATAAAGGAAAAGGGAAGGCTTGTTATTTGGCCACTTACTATTGGTTATGACTCATGAGTCACCTAGTAGTGAGAGTCTTGACAATAAACTTTGTATACCATCTGTTATACTATACATCGAGTGAGGTAAAGTAGGTATGTACCACCTCATGAGAGGGAAACACATAATGCACCATAGTTAAGAAGGTTAGAGAGAGTTAGAAATCCTATTGATAGGCCAATTTAGAGTGGGTATTTAACCAAACATTTTTCGTACATGACTAAATTGATGGGTCACAAAGAGCCTACATAGTTTAATGAAGTAGTTGGTGATGAAAATTGATATGGATCCATGGATGATGAATATTCAACATTAGCTAAAAATATCACTTGGGATTTGGTCACCAATTGCTTGGAAGCATGGATAGTTACTAAGGTTATGCAGAGCAATGTGGTCTAGATTATGAGGAGACCTTTAGCCGGATTACAAAAATGATGACCATGAGAACTTTCATTGCTTTGACAATATCTAAGGGATAGAAGCCTTGATAGATGGATATCAAAAATACATTTCTAAATGGAGATTTGATTGAGGAAGTGTATATGGAACAACTTGAGGGTTATGTACACCTTGATTACCCAAGTCATGTTTGTAGGCTTAAAAAACTACGTTATAGGTTAAGAGAGGCACTAAGAGCATGGCATTCTCAAATCAGCTTGTATTTATAGAAACTTAGATTTCAAATAGGAAATGTAGATCATAGTGGCTATGGTGTCCCTCATATTAGGCATACCTCTTGGGAGGGGTATCCATGACCAAAATAGGATTATTGAGTGTTTCTCATTCACTATTGAGAGAGAGTATATGTGAGAGAGATAGTAAACTTTTATGTAAAAACATTATATCTACATGAGAGAGATTGAGAGAAAGACTTTGAAGATGATGAAATATGAATACTATGTGATGAATTCCATTCAAAGTTGATCATTCCTTTGTGTTCTTCCAGTAGTTTGAAAGTTTTTATGAAGAATATGTTGAATATTTGTTATGATAAATCCATGGAAGATTCACTATATGATGCTACATGAACATTGGTTGTTCTTAGTGTTCTTTTTCTTCTTGTGGTTGATTAATGTATGAAGACCTTGTTTGTTATTGTGGCAAGATAGATTTTCTTGCAGTAGTTTTCCCATTTCCTTAGTGTTTCTCTTAGTGGTAGTTTCTCCATTTGTTGTTGTGGCAAGATAGATTTTCTTGTGGTAGTTTCCTTGTTTCCTTAGTGTTTCTCTTGGGGCTTCATATTTTTGGTATGTAGAGCTAGGGAAATTGCAATCAACAAGCACAAAAAAAGGCTGAAAATGGAAGAAGTAGCACTATTGAAGAGGAAGAAAACCAATGGAAGATTATAGAACTCTTGCTATACTATTGAAGAATTGGAGATCTTCTTTGCTAAATCCACTTTCTACAAGAAGTGAATTATGTGACAGAGTGATTCCATTGTCTTCTAAAGCTACAAAAAGTTGTATAACTATAGCCAATTGTTTTCCACAAAATTGAAGAGAAAAAAAAACAAAATGAGTATCAATTGAAGATTTGGACTTCATTAAATATTTTTCACACATCATTAAGTGGAAGATCGTGAAGCAGCTTCAGGAGTTATGGTTTGTTGAAATTCACAAGAATAAAGGAAAAGAGTTGAAATTTATGGACATCCAATAGCAAGATACATGGGATGCTTGCTGTATTGATGACCTTCTATTTGTCCAATTGGGAACCCATTGGAAGCTAGTAAATAGTATGTTCTTTACCACCTATACTATTGAAATGCTTTAAAGTTGGTATTATTAGGACAATGACACTATGGGGATCCTTAAAAGAATGAATAGACAGTCTTCCTAAGATTGAAACCCTTCTCATTTCCTGGTGTTGAGTACAAAGGAACTAGGTGGAGCCAACTCCCTGATGAATTACACAATCAAGGCAAGCACTAGAACGAATCCAGAGGTATGTGAGAAGAGAAAACTTGGCAAAAATCAAAGTCGAGAGCTAGCAGAGCAGAAGCCTCCTTTGATACCCCTGCAATACTCTTTACAAAAGTCCCTATGGCAAACCAAGCTCCCCTTCCAAGCCAAATTGTCTTGAAAATGTTGATGATAGGCCAGTGAATGTAATCCCATTGCCAATCTTTGAGGGAGAATACAATGAAGACCCCAATCTTCATGTGGTTGAGTTTATGGTAGCATGTGTAGCCAACAATGCCAGAATCCCAATAAGAGCGGGATATAAACACCAAGAAAATGCTGAATTAGTGTCAACTGATGCAAATTTAAAGCTAAAATGGAAGATTGATAAAAGAGAAAGACACAGATCTGACAATTTTTAATGGCCGTGGAAGACAAAAATTCAAATTACTTTAAAAGACCAAACTTTGCAGTGGTTGTAGATTTTTCATAAATTTTTTGAGTGCCAGATCAAAGCACGACAAGTTTTCAATCGTTCAAGACTCCAAGACACATGTGCATAAATTTTGGGATCACGAATTGGGTATTGGATGCAAGAGAAACTAGAGCCCGGGCATTAGGACGGGGTCAAATAAAGGCCAACTTGGAGTAGACATGGCCTTTCGGCCTTTGGGGGGCTAGAAGCCCCAAAATTTTGACAAAATGGGGGGGGGAGGGGTGGCATTTTTCAAAATGGCATGATCAACAATGGTGCCATCTTCATGTTGATTTGATGGATGGAGGGGTTGGAGTTGCAACACAAGCCATCACTTTGATCATTCTCGTAGATTTCTCCAATTTTTCACTTCCTATCACTTGTCTCCATGCACTGAATGGCTGTCTGGTTACATAGATCAAAATTTAGTATTTCTCTCTCCTCTCTCTCTCCTCTAAGAGGTTATTCATGCAAGTGAAAGAAAGAGAAGAACGAGATGAAGGATGCTTGTCCGGCATACACTGCATTATTGCAAGATCAAGAGGATGTTGAGAATTGATATCCAGTGCTATGTGGAGATCAATACCGAATCCGATGGCTATCCATGCATTCCATTTCCATAACCTGAAACACACAATTTAATGGTATGTCCATTTTATGAAGAAAATTTTCTTGTTTTTTACCATTTATGATCCAAATAAAGTGCATATGGTATGAAATTTTGTATGAAGCTTGTTTGACATATCCTTGAGGGTTGTGAGTGATAATATGTAGAACCTATAATTAAATGTGATCATTATTAATAATTAAAAGCTTGAAATGTAGTATTTAAGTGAAAAATTTGAGATTTTCATCATTTTAGGGGAGGAAAAATCATGTTCTTATGGAATAAAATGAAAGATAATGATGATTCTCAGTAATCCTAATTAGCTTGAATAACAATTTCAAAAATAAAAGTAAATATTCAGTAAATAAATATTTTTTAAAAGAAAAATGGAAAAAATAGCTTTTATATGCTAATTGTTTTTAAAAAATGTATTTATGGATGCATAGTGGATCTAAGGCATGAGATTTAGCCTCAGTGTAACCCCATTTTTGTATGATAGTGCGTGATTTATTACTTTTCGAACAAGAAAATGATATAGAAACATTCTCTACACCTACCACTGCAAGCTTAACATTCAACGATAGAGAGAGGGGAGTCATGAGTGTGCGGAATATAAGCTCAAATATGATTTTTATGATGCACTTTACCTATAGACCATGTTTTTCTTAAAGTTAAAGGGTTCAATAGCTTAAATATACTCGGTGTTGTTTCCTATGCAATGAAGCAAATGCGTTAGTATGAAAAGCATGAAGAGAACTATTTGTGCACTGCCATAATGATGTTTTGAATAAATAAAATGGTTGAGCACGATAGATCATCCACTCTTGCATTGCATTCATTATATGGTATGGAAAATATATATCCTAGATGCATTGCATATGCTTTTATGAGTCTTGACCCATGTTGAGGGTGAGGAGTCTCGAGCTATAGGGTTTATTACACTCGTTTCTTTAGGGGAATTATTTAGCGAGGATTATATTTTATCTTTTGGAACAATCGATGATAAGAGAGGACTATGTATTGTTTGTGTTGTATGTTTAAATGATGCATCTCAAGGCCACCAAGGCGTAGGAGAGCTCACACTCAATTGAAAGACCCACCGAACGCTTATTGCTTCAAGCATTTGAAGTGAGCACAAATGGCTATCTCTCACTGAGAGTGGAGTTTTGATGCCGAGAAGTGCTTAAAAATAGCTAAAAATTACAAATATCAAGGGAAAAATATTCAACATCGAAGGCGACGGCTCTAGCTAGGACCGTGTCCGAGTGACACTTGTTGATTTTTGATACTTTTTCAAACTGCCGTGCGGGTTGTCAAGAGCTCCAGTCAATGCGGGATGTCAAGCCGGATGCGCAAAAATTTTCAGAGCTCGATTTGGAGCCTGGACGGGGAAATGGCCAACAAATGGGCAAGATTTGAAAAGGTGGACCAAAGTTTGGCCAAATGGTCATGACCTTTGGGGGGGGGATGTAGCATTTTATGCAACAAAAATCGTGGAAATAAAAAAATATGAAGAAAACGTGGGAGAAGAGGGCACCATCAGACGCCGAAATTTGCGCTTGATGGAGGGAGGAGGCATCATGCTGGCTATGAACAACCTATCCATTTGACAATGGCCCTTGCCTACCCTCTGTATGCTGACTCTATCACCGCCCTTCGCCCATCAAATGGTGGCCTGGATGAAGATTTCTGATTTTAGTCTTTCTCTCTTCTCCCTCTCTCTCCTTTAAGGGGTTGTTCTTGTGTGGAAGAAGACAATGAAGAATGGTGGAGGAAAGCTTGTCCGGATGAGACCGGATTGCTTTTGGATGGATGGAGACATGAAGAGTGCTATTGTTGAAGATGCCGAGCATTAAATGCATGCTCGAAATCAGTCCCGTAATCAAGACCAAGAAATCCAGACCTGAAAATAAGCGGTAATGCTATTTTTATAAAGAAAAATGATCTTTTTATGCTATTTGCTTTATGAAACCTTGTTCATATGGGATGAAAGTTCATTATGATATTTTTTTCCATTATTTTGATCAGTTTATGCTCTGAAAATCAGAAAATATAAGGCTACATGGCCGGAATTAGTGTTAAAATACATGAAAAACACACGTTTTAAGGGTAAAATTGGATTTTTTGCTATATAAATGAGAAATATGATATGTCACACCAACTAAATGTGAGATTTTACTGTCAATGAACCTAAGGGCCACAGTCACAATCAATTTTCATTTTTATTCATTATTTATTAAAGAAAAATAGAAAAAAATATCCAAAAATGAGAAAAATGAGTTTAAAATTAGGGAAAAATGAAAAACGGGCTGAGAAAAATTAGGAAAAATTATATCTATGTTTGTGCAATATATAACGATGGTAAATCACGAGGTTGGCCTTGGTTTGTTCCCGTTTCTATGTTTTGTGCATATTTATTATTCTTTTAAAAGGGAGAAATGCATAGAAACCCTATCTAACTGATCAATGATGCAAAATGCTAAGAGTTGGATGAAGAGGGGCTGAAACATTGAAAGATAAAGAAAAGATTTGATTTATGCATTGCACTTGGCATATAGGAAACAGTTTAAATAAAGAGGATGGTAGCATGAGCATATGGCTCGGTGCCTCCTTTCAACGCAGCACGCGTTAGTAAAATTCATGGAAAGAATGCTTTATGCACCATGTATGATGCTGATCTTTCTTTTGTCTGAGCACATAGCCATACACAATTTGCATTAAGCATAATAATTAAAAGGTATCAGAAAAACCTCCTGGATGCATGGCACTTGTCTTCCTTAGGTTGTGACCAACGATGAGCGTGAGAGGATGGCCCAAGATGTAGGTTAGTCATTGGGTCCTAAGGGAAAAATTATGGTGAGGAATGGTACATCCTAGAACGTAAAATATTGGTACCTTGAGAGGAGTTTGTGCTCATATGTGTTATATGTTTAGCAGCGCATCAAAGGGCCAATCTCTGTGGTGTAGGAGAGCTGCAGTGGGGCTCCGACTATTAGTCGATGGAGTGCCTCCTATGTGTGTGTGACAAGGCATTATGCCTATGTATAAGGGTTCTCCCTCTGAGGAGTTCAAGGGAAATGTTGGACTATAAACTATAAATGCATGAATTAAGCTTTAGGGCAGTTTGTCCTTTAGCATTAGATTGACACTCCTGGTCCGCGAGGCCGTGAGGGTGTTTGTGTGTCATGAGCATGAGGTCTGGTTAGTGCTATAGCCAGTGCTGGCCCATTTCAAGTTCCATCACTCACCTAGCTCGACATGCCTTTGATTTTACAAGGGTATAGTGAGCTTACCTTGATGCTCGAATGAGTAGCCTCCTCCTCCCTCAAGCAACCCGATAGCTCTATGATTCGAGATGCGAGCTCAAGAAACCTCAAGCCTCCACCTTCAAGCTCCATCCTCCATAGCCACGTCGTGCAAGAGAAGAGAAGAGAAGAGAAGAGAAGAGAAGAGAAGAGAAGAGAAGAGAAGAGAAGAAGAGAGGAGTTGATGTAGAGCTTCTTCTCCTTGATCGCTCACCCTCATATGCTCACTCCCTCACACTCTCACTCCCTCTCTCAATCACACACAAGCAAGCAAGAAGGAGAGAAGAAGAGAAGAAGAAGAGATCACTTTTGTCACATACCAAAGAATTATCTTCTCATTTACTTTTTTAATTTATATACAAAACCCTAATCCCTTTTGGGTGGTCATCCCATTTTTTACATGGCCGATCATGGCATTCTTTCCTATTATCCTCCTATCTTCCTAGCTTCCTATCGCCCGTTTACCCTTACAAATTTGCACAAGAGGGAGCCTGGCGCTCTCTTACAAGGATTTGGCTATGCCTTTACATTCAAAGATGCACCTTCTGTTTTTTAGCATTTTTTGGGCTCCAATGACTACGCCTTGGACTTCTTTGACCATGCCTATGCTTTTTGGCGCTTCCACATCCGTCTGGTACACCTCTTTCAGCTCTTGACTTGCGCTTTTTCACTTATTCTGCTTTTTCTTTTTTAAAGGTGTACCTTCTCCCTTTTGACACTTTTTGGGATCCGGTGGCTGTGACTTAGAATTCTTGTGGCCATGCCCACACTTTTGTACACTTCCAGGTCTAATTTCCTTTTGGGACACCTCTTTTAGCTTCCAACTTGCGCTTTTCTACTTTTTTCACTTTTTCTTGTGCTAAGGTTAACATTACCCCCCTCCTAGCCGACTGCTCGTCCCATTGCATTGATGGGTAATAGTTGGAAAGTGGGGTGGGTGTAGCCAGCTGGCTTTTTGAGTTTGTATACAAGCCCTTGCTGAGGATGGTGTTGGATGGATTCACCCTTTGAAATTGAAGATGGTGTTGGGGTGAGTCCCTCCTTGACGTTGATGGTGGATGGATCTGTCCTTTCTGTCCTTGAAATTGAAGATGGTGTTGGATGGATCCCTCCTCATGCCCTGGGAGGTGGAGAGTGGTTGACGAGTTGATAATGATGGGGCCTTCCTAGGGATTAGTCATTGGAGAGAAGCTGATCAAAATGTTGAGGTAATGGAGGCCAAGAATGGTGGAACTGGATAACGGGGCCTCTAAAGTTGGTGGTTTACCGCCTTTGTTTACACTTGAAAAGAAAAGAAGTGCGCTACCTAGGGGGAGTGTCTACCTTACCATGTGGTGCATTATGCTCATGCTAGTGGAACTATGACCGAGAACCTAAGGCAAGCATGTAGTGTTGTCCCATACTTGAGGATCCAACTCGTACATCATTGTGGGTGCAGTGTGTGCGAGGATGGGAGGGACATGTGTGTGACTACTCTAGGTATGTCTTGCCCTTAATGTGCCCTAAGCATGATGTGGGATATCAAAATGGGCTAGAGGATTAGGGATAGAGCCTGCCGTCCGAAGCCACGAGACATTTCTAACTTGAGGACCCCTAGGTATAGTGATTGTGACCTACGTGTGGTGCATTTCCCTTGTGATTTTCTTCTTGGGACCACTCGTTTTTTTTTACCACCATTGACCTAGCTATTGCAACAAATATCTTTGCCAGTGTTGAGGTCAAAAAAGAGTGGCGGGAGGCTGTATTCTTGCAAAGTAGGGTCTTGTCTCTTAAGAACCTTCTACTAAGGAGCAACGTCTTGCTTCCTCCTTTTCAAAACCTAGCCATGTGTCTTTAGTTGGCCTTTGCCTCTCTTCTCCATGATGCTCTGGTGGCTCTATTTCTTTGTGCCTTTGTAGTGTGCGGTTGGATGTGAAGTCCGTGTCTTAGAGTCCTGCGGGTATCTCTAGCTTTCTCCTTAATGACTCAATAGCCTCATTTTCCTCAGATTGTGTGGCATCCAAGAGAGTGTGGAGGAAGGCGCATTGTTGGGCTTCCAAAGTCACTTGTGTGGCCTCTTCCCTGCTCTCTAATAATACCCTATTGCCTTTTGCAAGGGCTATCCGGTGCACTAAGTCTCTCACCCTTTCTTCACTCTTATCCACCCATTCATCTACTTTTTTGTGCATTTCTTGTAGGCTTTTGTTGTGCATGCAAGCTAATGCACTTAGCCTCCTCTCCTGTTCCTCGATTTCTCTTTCCAAGTGTGGTTGCTCTTCAAGCACTAAGGCCATCCTCTTTTCTAGATTCTCTATTTGCTTTTGGTGTTGTCGACTTCTCTCTTCTTCTATTGCTGCTGTGTGATTTGCTCCATGACATTTTTTATATTTTCATTTTTCTTTTAAACATCTTTATATAGCACTACTAGCTCATCATAATGGTGTTGTAGGCTCATGAGGCTATGTGTTTTTGCCACAAGCTTTTCTTGTCACCTCTTTTCTTCTCCTCCCTTGTGGGGTTCTTTCTAATTGAGAAGCTTCCATCATCTCTCTTTCAGCCTTGATCTCAGCGACAGCTATTTTCTTATCTTCTTTTGCGTGCTCCAGCTATGAAAGGAGTTCGTGCACATAGATGTTGTAGTTTGTAGACAACAGCAGTGCGGTGGGACCAGTGGCTATAGATGCTTCTATCTTTTGCCTTTTGGGATCCCTTCCGGATTTCGCATCCACAACTACCTATCTTTTTGCTCCTATCATGAAGGTTCCTTTGCTTGCCCTTGAGTTGTCTCTTTATTGAACAAAAATTGCACCCATGCCACAAGATTGCTGGCATCCACCGTGGTAGAAGAGTCTCGGGTGGGTGCAGTGATTGCGGTGGTGGCCACTAGATAGGTGGAATGGGGTTGATTAGACGCTTGCTCTTGCCCTGGGTACTGGGGATGGTAGGTTTATGGGTGCTTGGGAGCTAGTTCTCAAGCCTTCGCATCTAGGTGGACTCATGGCAACCAGCTCTTCTTCTCTTAAATGAATGAGAGGCGGATGGTGATGGCTATGTCTTCTTCTTCCTTCCTCCTCAACTCCTCAACCTCTTGCTCTACTTTCATCCTCCTTTCCTCTTCAACCTTCCTAGATTCCTCTTTTACTCTTTTCATCTCCTCCTTCTCTATTATTTTCCGTTTTTCTTCGACACTTTTGGACTCCCTTCAGGATTTTGTCAAAAATCTACTTTTTTTTTTGTCCTGCTCTCTTCTTTGGCCTTCTTCTATGGAGCCCTTTTGTTTGCTTTCTTGGCCTCTCCTCAGCTAGATTGTGCATGCTGCTCTCCTTCTTCCTCACTCACCGTCCTTTCATTGGATAGCTCCTATTCTTGGTGTTGGGGATTCCCCGTGCAATCTACTCTTGGGGCCAGTGACTTGGCTGATTGGTCAATCCTCTTTGTCACATACCCATTTCAATCAATCTCATCCAATGAATGGGCTACTAGGCTCTCCAATTTGAACACACTGATTCTATGCATGAGAGAATTATACCTTTGGCTAGAGAATAGGGAGCTGGGAGTATATGACTTTTTACTGAAGCCACACTTCTGGATCTGGGATGTCTTGGGTGTTGATACCATTGTTGTTGGGTCTTTCTTCATGTTGAACATGATATAGACATCTCATTTCAATCTTCTTTCCACCTTGGGTTCGAGCCCTAGTGCCTTCTGCACCAAGGCCTTACTGTACCTACTTGGCTCCTTCTCCTCTTCCAACTGTCACACTACCACATTCTTTGTCTGAATCTTAGGTTCTCAAGAACTCTACGCACTTAATGTGGTCAATCTCTTGCTCAAATTTCTAGACATATTGAGCAAGATTGCACTGCTCCAAAACTCTTTTGGCAGCCTCCTCCTTGGCCATGACTTCTCCAATGTTGTGGATAGTCTTGAACTTTAGCTAGTTGTAGGTGCGGTTCTCAAGGGAGATGTGGTACCTTGCCCTTTCTACTTCTGTGAATGGGAGCCGATGGGCCCAATCCTAATTCTATGCTACCATTTTGAGTTCCTACCATGATACCATAGTTCATTATTAGTCTCCTTTTTAAGATAATTTCTTGCTAAAAGGTAAGCACAAATTGATTATGCTTTTATGAAAAGAATAAAATGCTTAAGTACAAAAAGAGAATTTTTTCTTTAAGTAATCCATTCATTAAAAAAATTTATGACTTTTTTCCTCAATGACAAGTTTATTTTCATCCACTCTTTCCTGCTTTTGGACATTGATTGAGGCTTTTGTTTTCCCTTGCATGTTCATTCACCTTAAATTGTTTACATTTACATGTTTGATTCTATGTTTGATTCAACTTACCCCCTCCCCTTTGGAATTGAGAAGAATCTTTCCTAGGATGATTAAGGTGTGAGAGGTCAAGGGCATTCAGTGTGTGCTTGCGGTGTTTTACTTTCACATGAGGCAAACATAGAAATTTGGATTGTATTCTAGATTAGCATAGTAGTCCATGTCAAAAAAGGATGGATGCCTACTTGAATGATGTAGGTGAGAACAATGAGGAAGTCATCAAAGTCAATCTCTTCTTTAGTAAGGACTCAATCTAGGTAAGGGTGGCTCATGACATGATCTTCCAATAATCGATTGCGAGGCCAATACCCTAAAAGAAGTAGGAGCGACATAAGTGGGATCATACTCGAAGGTCTTAATGGAGCGCTGCTGCTTAGCATTGGTTATGATTTGACAGCCTTCTTATTCCCATTGGAGTTAGAGAGTATACCACTTACATAAGAAAGATGAGTCATTATTGACTAGCTTGTGGAGTTTGTCTAACTTTTGGGTCATGGTAGCAACTCTCCTCTTGCTATAGGAGATGATTAGCCATTGTTTAAGCTTGGTCTTGAGATATCTTGGCATTGGCGATCAATTACTTCGCGACTGTGGGTGTTTTTACAGTTAAGAATTTGTATTCCTCCCATGTGGTGCATGGCATGGATCGGACATCTAACACTAAGGATGGATCAAGTAGACCTAGGTCTAAGTGCTCATAGCTCTTAGTAGGTAGGGTGAAAGTGGCATCTAAGCGTTTGATGCAGGTGATTAGGTCATCTCATGTGTTTTCAGCTAGGGCTTTAGCCAACATGAGGATCAATTATTGTTCATAGGATGGCTTAAGACCTGCTGGCAGGTAGGTTCAAGATGATCTAGACAAGGGAGTATTGGCATCCTTAGGGACAATGGGTTGGACTTGTGGCTTAGAGGATGTGCTACGCTCAGCTTGAGAAGTAGCTAGGTTACTAGGATCCTTGGGGGTGGTCAAGTCAATGGAAGTTGACTACAGTTTTGGTCGATAGACTTGCTGTAGTGCCAGTGGCTCAATGATCTTAGGCTCTATAGGTTTAGTATCTCTGGGCTCTACAGGCTTGGATACGAGGGTCTCCTGGGGCCTTTCTTCCTTAACAGCTATTTGATCATGCATGGATGAGTTTGAGGGTAGCACTTGAGTAGTGCCCTTGAAAATTTTGGCTTTAGATATACATATCTAGGCATTGCCCTCGTAATAGCCCTGCACTTGCAACAAGGTTTTGGGAACCCATCATAGAGACCATTTGTCTTTGCCTATATCACTAATTTTGTGGCCTCCTAGCTCTTGGGTGTGTGTTTCTAGCATTGCGAGGTCATGTGTGCCTGCTTCTTGGAGGTGGTACTTTGCGCATAGGCATCCATTTGAGCTATGATCCTTTGCTTCTAGGAGGTGGTCCTTGCGCATAGGCATCCATTTGAGCTATGGATCTTGGGCATTAGCCTTGGTTTCTATGGTTTTCTGGCATTCAGGGTTGGTGGGTCGTGACAAGTCATGACCCCCTTCTTGACGCTTGGTGACTTTGCAAGCTTTGCCCTTGTTGAAACTTGTGACTATACATACATCGCTAAGTGTTAGATGAATGTGTTGTGACAAGTAGTTGTTAGATATGCTCAATGTCCCACCCTCATAAGGCGCCATCAATGATCCATGATGCTCAAAGTTGTAAGGCCCCCATTCTGAGGAGAAGCCAAATGTGAGCCCAGACATTGGTTGAACCGTGATTTGTATATCAGATGAGGTCTATGTGACCGGATGGTAAAAAGGTGACCATTGTGGGTCTCATCTTTGGATTGTACTGATTAGTTAAGCTAGTAGCAACTTGAGGCACATTTGCATCGAGTTGCAGGGTAAGGGAGTTAAAAGGGGTCCCTATTTTGGGGTCCAGGGGCCGTGGAAGTGGCCCTTGGCTAGGGGGTCCTAGGGGGGCAAGCGGCCCCCCTTGCGGGGATCCATGGGCAGCGCCCCCAGCTTGACGGTAAAGGGAATATTCCCTGTCTAACTAATGGAGGCTCGTATGGTAGGTTGGTCATGTTGACCTAACCGCCTTCACGTACTATGAAAGCTAAACCCATTTATAGCCATCGATCATCTATCTTTCACTCAGTCAGAGTTGGTCCAGCTAGCCTTAATCTCTTCACCTATCTTCTATCTAGATCACTATCTAAGCTTCATTGTGGAAGCACACGAGTAGACAGAGCCATCTCTGTATCAATTGTTTGGAGCTAAAGAAATTTTCTAATTCTCCTCTTATCTATTGTGTACTCTCTATCTCTATCTCTTTCTCAGATTCTGTTCACTGCGTCGTGTAATGTTTACAGTAGAGTCAACATTACAAAGTGTCTTCTTTTTAAACATACATCCCAACATACCCACATCCTTTGTATTTTGTAACACATAAAAGATCATGGGCAAGCTTTCAGATTCGATAGAGATAATAGTCTTGCACTTTTCGAGAAGTGCATATGGGTTGAGTTTGGTATTAGTGGGATGTAACTGTGGTTTTTCAATTTGAATCTAATGATCATGAGACAATATATTAAAATTAGCACCCTCATCAATCAATGCATCAAATGTATGTGTTTGCTGGGCAATGACAATCACTTGCAGGTAGGCTGGAGCTATGGCTTCCTCATCTTCATCTTCAATTTCTATGATAGTGGCCACTCGTACCTTGACAAGGGATTCTAGCAATGGAGGCTCATATAGTGGGTGTATGGGAGGGTAGTACTTCTTTATGTGGCTACCATTGAAGAAGCCTTTACCATCACCCTCTAGGGTTTCGAGTTCTACATTATCAATTTGACTGATGGTGTGACTCTAAAAGGTCCTAATTCTCTAAACTTCATCTTCTGTTTATGACTTTGATTGAGTATAACAGTACTAAGTATCTCTATTCAAAATCTCATTTTTTGACGTGCTTGTCAAACCAACTCTTGTGTCATGCCTTCTCGCATATCAATGCATGGGTGGCTAGAAGTTAAGTCTCTGATAAGCATTCTAGCTCGGTTAGGCACTCTGTCCATGCCTCACTTCCATCCCATCTCTCTAAATCTACTCTCAACCTCAGAACAAAGAACTCTACAAGTAGAATTTCTTCAGTTCCATAGGTCAACCGGAAGGGAGTCTATCTTATAGCCATTTTATAGGCTGTCCAATAGGCCAACAAGGTTGCTATTAGTTTAATATCTCAGTCAATGCACAAAGCAGAGACTACTTTGGTTAAGATATTTACTAGAATCTTTTTTGTGGACTCAACCTAGCCATTCACTTGAGGGTAGTACAATGAGAATTTTCAATGGATGATTAAGAAGGTACACAAGAGCTGAGTGATCACTTGATTGATACAATGCGTACCGTAATTACTAACCAGTTCAATGGGGTATTTGAATCATGAGATTACTTGCTCCCATAAGAATTTAGCTATGTTCCTAGCATCATATTTCCTCATGGCTCATGCATTCACCCATTTTGTGAGATAATCAGTGGCAAAAATTATGTATTTGGCCTCCTGCAAGTACTGTGCTACAGGACTTATAGGCACAATGAAGTCAATCCCCCACTTCTCGAATGGTTGTCTTGCAATAATTGGGCTTAACTCCTTTTTGTCCTTGCGAATAGGTACCTTGGTCCGTTGGCACTTGTTGCAATGCTTTACAAATCGTACTACATCTTGGAAAAGAGTAGGTCACCACAATTGAGACTCTAGCACCTTGCAGGCTACAAAAAAAAAAATATCCATTGAAGTATCCTCTTATAATTCCCTTGTGTGCCTCTATAAGTACATCATGCATTTCATGCTTACACATGCATCTTGGCAGCAACCCATCTTGCCCTAGCCTCTAGAGTTGGCCTACTTGCAACTGATAGCGTTGGACTTTAAGCATGAGTCACCTAAGTCAGGTGTTTTCAATGGATCTTTCAGGCAATCCAAGTTCAAGCACTTGGACTATGTTGTCTGCCCAATATGGCATCAAGTCAGCTCTAAACAAGTCTCATTCACTAGACATGTTAAATAGATGTGCATTTGGTAATTCACCTGTAATGCCATGTCCAATGGCTTCTCCAATGGGTATGTGAGACATATGTTCAGCCATGTAATGCTACTTCCCTTTGTGTACAACCACGGAGAAGTCAAATTCTAAGAGTAGCAGTTGAGAAATGTGTCTTGTAGCACACAGTTTATTCACGAGATAAAGCAAGTATTGATGGTCAACAAAGAAGGTAAAAGGCGTAGCCAAAAGATAATGTTGAAATTTCTTTACAACAAACACCATGGCTAAACCCTCTCTCTATGTCATTGAGTAGTTCATTTCCATATTTGTGAGTTTTTTGCTAGCAAAGCTCACGAATAGTCGAGATTGTGTTCACCAGGCTACCATAGCATAGCTCCAATGGCAAACTTTGAAGCGTCAATGTGAACGTGAAAGGTTATGGTCTAGTTAGAGGCTCATAGGATTTGTGTTGTGGTTAGAGCCTTCTTCAATTTCTCATATGTGCGCTAGCCTCAGGGAAGTTAGTATATATATATCCTCTACATCACGTGTGTTCAAGGCCTATTTATAAATATCCTTATTTGTGAATTTTTTCTAAATAAACATAACCCTTTTCTATTCAATTTGTAAATAACCCTTTTTATATTACACCCTTCTGTGTGTAGAAAATGTATAAATATGATATTTTAAAAATACATTGTTTTGAACCCACATGATGCACACATATATTCTTGAGTAAATTACCTGAGACACTAGCATTTCTCAGTCCATTTGAATATTATCAGCAACTTGTACAAAGCTCTAGCAATCAATGCATAGTTCAGTACAAATCTCCAATAATACCCTGTATGGCGGCCTAAGAAGCATTGAACTCCCTTGTAATCAGATTTGTAATCAGATGGTGGTGGTAGATCGAAAATAATCCTCACTTTCAAAAAGTCAGTGGTAATGGCATTCTTTGACACCACGTACCCTAGGATGCGTCCATGTTTTACCTAGAACTAGCACTTCAAGAGGTTCAACAAAAGCCGATACAATTGACATCATTCAAAGACTGCTCGGAGTTTGTTTAGGTGTTCCTTTTGATTAGAGTGAACACACAAATCATCTAATGCCAGGAGGCATATTTCACGGTGGATTCTGTGGTCCCGTAAAACTATTTATTTGTCGAGGATCGTACACAAGGAGGATTCCTTGTGCGAGAAGTTGACGAGGATGCCTGTCTTTTTCAAGCATCAAATTAATTTAATGTGCACACGGGTGATTTCATAGCATGTGATTCTGTAAAATGTATATTAAATTAATGGACGTTTACGAGTTTAAAGTGCCCACTCAAATTAAATTAAGGTTAGGATAGAGTTTCAACCTATTTAATTATTTTGTAGCTGAAGACTACTAGGTATTCACTTTTTTTTTGGGTTTTATTTAATTATTTTCTAAAAATTGTGAATGCTTTAGTTGATGTGTAGAGCAAGTAGTGGTGGCATTAGGTAGCATCGCAGGCGATGGCGTGAATCCAAATGCCAAGAAGAATTATTGTTTTTGATGGGTACGCGTCTTATTACTAAAGGCGTGGCACAAATATTTATTTAAGCTGGCTTATTTATTAAAGCACTTGACAAAACATTTATTATCTTGTATGGGTATAGGCACTCAATTAAATATTTTATTATTTGGTATTTGTATTTGGGCATAGCCCGACGACTTTTGGATGCCCATATGCCTTACTTTATATTTGGGCAAACACAAATGCAAAAACAAAAGCATGCTATTTGTAAAGTAGGCTATTTTTTAGCTTGAAGATAAATAAATCTATAAATACATGCCTTGTGAAGCTCTCACATAAGGCATAGGGAGAGATTGCACCCTATTTGTCTATTTTGTCTCATGTCATGCAAATTTACTTTTGCTTTGTACTTAAAATTATGAAGATTTGTAGAATTCTTTGTTCTTGGGAATCTTTTGACATTCACTACACACGCATCTAGCAACCGATTTGTACAGCAGTGGTATCAGAGAGAAGCTGAGATCAAGAGCTTCCAATGACATCTCATGCGAAGGTAAAGCTCTTAGAACAAACAGGCTCTACAGGCTATCTCACGACAAACTGACAACACATGCATGTTCTTGGTAGTGAAGAACCCCTTGATGTACCCTCTGATCACAAAGGACTGCTCACAGTAGGCAGAGGACCACTCGGGAAGTCTCTTCTACAAGTCATTTTTTTCACAAAGAAAGAAATTTATATTAATGCAATGCTAATCTTATTGTTTAAGCTTAGAGAGCTTAAGCTTAAAAACTCCTCACACTAGGACTTTGGCATGTACTCACTCACTCGATTTGATCAAAGGCATGACATCATCCTACCACTACAAGGATTTGAGCTAGTAGCGATGCCGATTAGCGATGGCGGGTAGCGGTGTCGCTATTGGCGTCGCTATTTGCATCACTATTTGCGTCGACGCAAATAGCGATGCTCCATAGGGAACAAAAGCGATCCGAAACCGAGCGCGGTTTCATTTCGCGTTTGCGGCTTGTGTGTTTTGAGAGCGAGAGCGAGGGAGAGAGGGACTGTCGTGAGAGAAGGAGAAGAAGAAGACTTGCCATTGCCGCCGCAGCCGCCGCCATTGTTCGTGAAGGAGAGGAGGAGCCTTCATCGCAAAGAGGAGCCGCCCCACACTCACCATATCTCATCGGTGAGTCTCCCTCTCTCTTTCTTTTGCTTGTTTAAGGTTTAAATCACTTTCTCTTTTGCTTGTTTAGGAGAGGAAATGAGAGAGAAAAAGAGGGAGAGGGAGAGGGAGAGGGAGAGGGAGGGAGAGTGCATTCTCTCTCTCTCTCTCTCCCTTTTGCTTGTTTAAGGTTTAAATCACTTTCTTTTTTGCTTGTTTAGAAGAGGAAATGTGAGAGAAAGAGAGAAAGAGAGGGAGAGGGAGATAAAGAGAAAGAGAAAGAGAGGGAGAGGGAGGGGGAGGGGGAGGAAATGAGAGAGGGAGAGAAAGAGAAAGAGAGGGAGAGGGAGGGAGAGTGCATTATCTCTCTCCCTCTCCCTTTTGCTTGTTTAATGTTTAAATCACTTTCTTTTTTGCTTGTTTAGGAGAGGAAATGAGAGAGAAAGAGAGAAAGAGAGGGAGAGGGAGAGAGAGTGAGAGAAAGAGAGTGAGGGGAAGGAAATGAGAGAGGGAGAGAAAGAGAAAGAGAGGGAGAGGGAGAGGGAGAGGGAGGGAGTGTGCATTCTCTCTCTCCCTCTCCCTTTTGCTTATTAAAGGTTTAAATCGCTTTCTTTTTTGCTTGTTTAGGAGAGGAAATGAGAGAGAAGGAGAGAAAGAGAGGGAGAGGGAGAGGGAGGGAGGGAGAGAGAGAGAAAGAGAGGGAGAGGGAGAGGGAGGAAATGAGAGAGGGAGAGAAAGAGAAAGAGAGGGAGAGGGAGAGGGAGAGGGAGGGAGAGTGCATTCTCTCTCTTCCTCTCCCTTTTGCTTTTGGAGAGTGTTAAGATATATTGTGAGAGGGAGAGGAAATGCGAGAGAAAGAGAAAGAGAGGGAGGGAGAGGGAGAGAGAGGGAGAGAAAGAGAAATATAACATATATTGGAATGAAACCTATTGTTGATTATGGTAATGGTATCCACTTTGCTTTTTTTATGGGTACCATTACATCGACTCCTTAAGAGGGCTAAAAATTAGACATACACTTTATAAAGTCTAATTAGGAGATTTAAGATGCACAATAATAGACTTATCGATAATGGTATGTAATGTGCTTTGCCATGGGCCATGTACATTGGTGACTCTTTAAGATGGCTTAAAATTGGTCATGTCCTTCATAATGTCCAAGTAGGGGATCTAATTGTGATATGCATAATTCAATGTTTTTGTATTAACTTTATAGGCATAACAAATTAGAAATCATGCCAACTAGTCAACGGAAGGACTAAAAGAAAATGATACCCTAGCTAATGGTCATTATGGTACTTCATCAAAATGAACCCAAAAGTATTGTTATAGAAGAAGAATCCCTTAAATTGAGTATAGGATATTTTCTCTCAGGTCTTATGACTATGAGTAGAATTGATTGAAACAAATTTTATTACTATAGTTGATCAATTTCATAGATGGCATTAATTTTAATACACGATCCCAAGACAAAAAAACCACATTTCTAAGATGCTTTTTGTTGAGACTGATTTATTATTAGACTAAGAGATCGTCAATGATGCTCATAAATGGATTACTTATACTCAAAGCCCTCTAGTGTAGATTTTTACAATAACGAATAATTATGTACCGGGACAAACAAATCCTTGAGCATGATATAGGGCCGAGATATAACATCAATAAATCTCTCAACTACTATGTACAATGCAAGATTTATGGTCAACTTGCAACTTGACATACATCTCCATAAAGCTATCCATTTGAGCCTCATTTGCTATAATGTAGATAAGATGGAAAACGAAGAAGGTCTTATTGTTCAAGATCGCGAGGCGTATCTTAATCAGCGTGTCCCATGTCCTTGCTCTCAATGCAAGTTAGCAATTAGACGAAAACGTTGATTGTCTATAGAACACATACGACGATTTGGCAAGTTTCAATCTGAGATAATTGATCAGGCGATTGCGGATTTTCAGCAAACGGTAATTTGAAGTTAATATTAATCATACATTGTATTCGCAAGCTAATTGAAAATGGGATACACAATAATGGCTGGGTCTTATTGACAAATTTTCTATCCAGGGGGGTTATGTCTCGACATAAGGGGGAGTGCACCCTTTGCGGCCAATTAGAAGAGTTCGTGGACGTGCGATGGATGGATTGCAGGAGCCAATCCACCACTCGCGAGGCCCATCTATACTATCAATGCCAGAGGAGACAAACAACCTTCCCGACCTACCTACAATCTTGGAGCCTGAGATGGAGGCAATGATCGATGCATTGATTCCCATGGATGTTGAGACATCTGACCTGCTTAGAGAGGAAGCATCCATACCATTATATGATGGGTGACGAGTATCTCGGTTGAAGACATTGCTTGCACTCTTAAGTGTGCAAGCAAAATACGAGTGGAGCGATACGAGTGTGACCGAGTTATTCAGGTACCTTGCACATAGGCTTCATTGATTTTTTTTAAACACTATTATTACAAACATTTGTGCTTTTTCAAGGTGTTTTATGATTTTTTTTCAGGTTATTGAAATATCATATATTACCACCTACAAATACCATGCCTGAGTCTCGTGATGATGCACGACATGTTTTACGGAAGCTTGGCATGGACTACAATAACATCCATGCATGTATCAACGACTGCATACTGTTTTGAGATGAATACGAGACTATGGAGACATATCTAAAGTGTGGTGCTCACAGGTATCGATAGGACTTGCAAGGGCAAACCATCCCTCAAAAAGTTCTTAGACACTTTCCGCTCATCCCCTGCATAAACCACATGTTTCGCATGTCCGGCATGGCAAGCTTGACAACATGGCATGTGTAGAATAGGTCCACGGATGGAGTTCAATGAATGTCAGCGGATTCGCGCGCATGGAGCCACATTGACTCTACCTTCCCAGGCTTTGCGCGAGAGCCAAGGAATCTTTAGCTCGGTCTTGCAATGGATGGTGTGAACCCATTCAGTCTGCGCTCAACTTCTTACAGTGTGTGGCCTATAGTGCTTGTCAACTACAATATCCCTCCATGGCTTTCTACGAAAAAAGGACATCTCATCCTTAGCTTGCTCGTCCTAGGCCGCTACAAAGTAAAAAATATGGATGTGTATCTTTGTCCATTAGTCGATGAGCTTAAGATTTTGTGGGAGGAGGGGATCACTATGCAAGATATGAGCAGGCGCGATGGTCAGCGGTCAGCCAACATTCGAGCCATTCTCATGTGGACGATGCATGACTTTCCAGGATTGGGAGAGTACTCATGTGAGCAGACCTCCATTCTTGCTGGTAATATCTATATTTTATCTCATTCAATCAAGTATTCACTAGGTCGTGGCTTGCCTTACAGGTCTAGTTACCTCAGGTTATCATGCATGTCCACTGTGTGGGCCACAGCTAGACTCTCGAACATCACGAACCATGAAGAAGATGGTATATCAAGGACACGCCGCTTTCTTGCCGGAGGATCATGAGAAGGTTTTCTTGGACGACGTCCAATACGTATGAACGCCACAAGCTGGTACGAGCTGAAAATGGTAAACTCGGAATCACATCCAAATGGAATGCGACGGTTCCCTATTTTCTACGAGTTGCCATATTGGACCCACTTACAGGTCAACCACTTGTTGGATCCCATGCATATTTTCAAGAATGTAGGCAGCTTGCTATGGGACCACATCACAGGAAAGAGAGACACTATAGGGTCACGAATGGATTTGAAGGAGGTAGGTAAGATGGAGGCGCTTTGGCCGCAGTCGAGTGCTGATGGTGGAGTGCAGCTTCCTCACACTCCTTGGGTTTTGTCCACCAAAGAAGAGCGCATTGTGAAGCAAGTAATCAAGTCTATCCGCACTCCGACGGGTATGATGCGTTCTCTCAGGTCCGCATTTTCTAAAGATGATCAATTGTCGGGGCTAAAATCCCATGATTGGCATAAGATATGTCAGGTTTGTGAACAGAACAGATTGTAATTAGCGTGGGCATTTTGCAATTTGAAAAGTGGCCATTATTTATAATGTTTTCTCATTTGTGGTAGTTTGTCCTATTGATTGCGATCGCAGGTTGCCTTACTCCAGAAATTCGCGGTGCCATTTACAAGTTGTCGACTTTGGTGCAATGGATCTCACAGAAAGAGATTAAGACGTCCTCTATTGAATCTGCGAGGCGGGGAGCAGCGAAAACGGTCTGTCTCTTTGAGAAATACCTACCCACTGGCATGCTCACGATACAAGTCCACCTTCTTGTGCATCTTGTGGACGAAGTGGAGATTGCTGGACCTGTCTATACGTGATGGATGTTCTTCTTGGAGCACTTCATGAAAACCCTGAAAGGCTTTGTGCGGCAACGAGCTCGGCCAGAAGGTAGCATGGCTGAAGGTTGGTTGGTGTCAGAAGCGTTAGTGCATATCTCACAATGGCTACCAATGGTGGAACTAGACAATGAAATGCTATGGACGCTGAAGGATGATGATAGACTGACTGGAGATGTGGTGGTTGGAAATGGGGTAGAAAAAATAATGGATGCCTCAATGAAAGAGAAGGTGAATCGCTTTTGTATGTTGCACCATGCCTCCATGGAGACGTGGCTCGCCAAGTACCAGATTGCAAGGCAAGATCAAGAGGAAGTGCGAGGTGAATTCTGACACATTACGCGTCATCGACCGATTCGATATCCTGAAGGCATGCAGGAGATGCCGCGGTTTATGTCAACATGATGGTTGCATGGAGCCTTGACCGCAGCATCCACCATCGAAGGGACAGAGGTCTCAATGGAGGAGTGGGAATTCTCGAGGGGATGTAGTCCAAAGGCGATGAGGGGTTTAGAATATGTCGTATCTAAATTTTATATGCGACATCTAATTTGAGTGTTTCAATGTACAATACAAAATATATAGTGCAGCATGGTCACACGTACGACATTTTCGCGTGGAGCGTAATGACAAAATGCGCTCCACAATGGACTGTGGTGTCATGGCAAGGTTTGAGCAAGAGAGCCGGCGACGAGCAACGGATCCGAACACGGTTGTGGATGAGATGGAGTATTTTGGGAACTTGCAAAGTATTATTACGGTGGATTACCATAGCTTCTCCATGATACTATTCGATGTGCAGTGGTTCAAAGTGGTACTTGGAGGAGCTGGCGCAACAATTCGATGAGGTCCATCTGGATTTCTTGAAATAGATTCCGAAAAAAAATAGACAGATTTGCGCGACACCTTTGTGTTTCCGGCCCATTGTGAACAGGTGCATAGAGCCATTTGCTTGCTAATTGTAATACGACATGGTTTATGTCACAATGGTTTGAACTCGCTTTGTATGTCTT
The DNA here is from genome assembly GCF_053477565.2 of Lygodium microphyllum. Classification (NCBI taxonomy): domain Eukaryota; kingdom Viridiplantae; phylum Streptophyta; class Polypodiopsida; order Schizaeales; family Lygodiaceae; genus Lygodium; species Lygodium microphyllum. Next base: position 43,247,737 of record NC_141158.1, read on the forward strand.
TGTGAACATGTAATCTTCTATCCAAACCCCCGACAACCTCGATGGTGGTATGTTATACCTTCAACTCCTCAAAGTGCAAGAGTATATGATCAAAGCGATGTTCCAGGCATAGATGAAGATAATATGCAAATAGAGGGGTCGATATTACAAGGGGTGGAGGCCACCGCAAGCTTGGAGCTCGCATCGGCTGGTATGTTATACCTTCAACTCCTCGAAGTGCGAGAGTATATGATCAAAGCGATGTTCCAGGCATAGATGAAGATAATATGCAAATAGAGGGGTCGATATTACAAGGGGTGGAGGCCGCCGCAAGCTTGGAGCCCGCATCGGCTAACAATGATGGAAATATAGGAGTCCAAGAATTTTTTGAGAACGAGGCAGACTCATTCTTTTGTGGTGACATGTCTATCGACCTTCCAATGTATGCAGAGTTGTGTCTGGAGATTAACATGGGACTATAGGATACTTCATTCTTGGAGCATCCACTTACTCAATTCATTGTTTAGATCTCTTATAAAGGTACATAAGATATGCATTTTAAGAGGGATTTTTTAAAAATGATTTATATTACTGTGCTTTGTATAGTTTAAATTGATTATTCTAACACCATTTTTTATATGTGCAGGTGACATTTTCAAGATGAGTCGAGGAATGAGCGATGAGGAGTTTCAGGACATGATGGCACACATGTCTCCTGACCAGCTCGCGAGATTCAGAGAGATGGCAAACCAGGAGCTGTCTCGTTCTTCGTCAGGGCGCTCTGCTAGATTTGCTTTAGCGCGATCAAATGCTTCAGCTTCGAGCAGATGATCTCGACGCTCACGACTTGGGCTAGAGGGAGGGATTGCATCGGGATCAGGGGGATGCTGCTATGGACACATGGATGTGGTGTCTCTGTCTCGTCGTCCAGCTAGAGCTGTGTCACCTTCAGGATTTGTCACACCTGTGGGGACGTCTACTCCAGTTACTCCGGCTTTTACGCAGCCGTCAGCAGGTGGCACCCCTTTGAGTGGCACTCCAAGAGAGGTTACCCCCGTCGGTACACCGGATGTAGAGGGGTCTCCTGGATATGCCCAGGAGCGTAGACGGAGATGGAAGAGGACCCATCTTAGGCAAAATCCTAGGGGTTATGGATATCTGGTTGATAGTAGGTCAGGAGCCATCATCATGAATGATGAGGGGAGGAGGGTGATGGCTCGCATGAGAGAGTTGTGTCAACAAGTTTTTCGACACAACGTCCTGGATCATTGGAAGAACATACCAAAGGGGAGCAAGGACTACATAGTAGCATCCTTGCACGAGGAGTTTCCGGTGCCAGCCGCAGCAGATAGATTCTCTACGGGCTGGATGATTGGTGCGCAGATCGGTCGCAGTATGCTCACGTAGTGAATCCCGGAAGGTCCCCAAGAACAATGAACTCTACCTTTTTGCACAAAAAACAATGTAAAAGCATGAACGACAAGAAGCAAGAGACCAATTGGGTTCAATCTCCCCTCATGCCTTGTGTGAGCGCTTCACAAAGCATGTATTTTATATATATTTCCATCTTCATGCTCAATAATAGCCCAATTTACAAAAATATGACAAGCTTTTAGCTTTTGAGTTTGCTTTCTACAAAAATAGGAAATAAAGCTAATGGACGATGCCCATAGAGTTTGGCACGCCCAATCTCAATGTCCAAATAGAAATAACATATCCGTGCGCATAGGCGCATACAAAATAATAATCAATAATCAATGCCTTAATAGACATGACAAAATATAGGCGTTGCACCTATCAAAATATAATCCAAAGGTCGAATACTCGCTAGACTCCAATGCTTTCCTCTGCCACTGCTGCTATCTCTACACATCAACTGAAGCATTCACAATTGTTAGTAAAATAATACAATTAAACCGACAAAAGTGAATACCTAGCAGTCTTCAGCTACAAAAATAAATCAACTAGTTAGAAATAAATCCTAACCTTAATTTATTACGAGTGCGCACTCTAAACTCATAAACGTTTATTAATGTAGTCAGTGTCTATGATGGCTTCTGGTTCAAGTATTTAAGTCTCTTCCTCTAATAAAGGTGGGTTTTCATAAACAGGGTGGATAGGTAATTGGCCTCTAAATGGTCTCAATAAACTAATGTGAAATGTATTGTGAATTTTCCAATGAGATGGTAATTCTAATTTGAATGCATTATCATTAATCTTATGAATGATTCTAAATGGTCCATAGAATCTAGGAGCTAATTTGACGACTGGATGTCTATCTACACTTTGCAGTCTACGTTTTTCTATTCTCAGCCAAACATAATCATCAACTTTGAAATTCATGTCTTGTCTTTTCTTGTTGGCTTGTTTGATATATGATTGTTGGTCTTTAGCAATCATATCCTTAACCTCATCAAAAATACTATTATGCATAGTAGCAATATCATGAGCACTCTGAATTCTATTAGACAAAGATGCAACAGGTGTAGATAATCTATATCCATAAATGACTTCAAAAGGTGCTTTCTTTGTAGATGTGTGCGATGTATTGTTATATGCAAACTGTAATAAATGCAAATGAGTGTCCCATGTTTGAGGTTTAGAGATAGTATATGCACGTAAAAGATCTAGAATGGTGTTGTTTGTGGCTTCTGTTTGTCCATTTGTTTCTGGATGAAATGCAGATGAGAAATCAATCTTTGTGCCTAGATTAGCAAACAATGTAATTCAAAAATTGTTGCAAAATCTAGAATCACGATTTGAAATAATCACTTTTGGCAATCCATGGTTAGTAAAAACAGTTTTCAAAAATAATTGTGCTGCTTGTGATGCTGTTAAAGTTTCTTACATGGAATGAAATATGCTTGCTTACTAAATCTATCTACAACTGTCCAAATCATGTCATGGTTAGATTTAGTATTTGGTAAACCAGTAATGAAATCCATAGAAATATGTTCCCAAGGTTTAGATGGAATAGACAAAGGCATTAGTAATCCATACTGTTTACCATGATGTCTCTTTATTCTTTGACAAATCAAACATTCAGAAACGAAATTAGATACATCTGCATCCATATGCGGCCAATAAAAATCTTCAGTTAACATGCGTAATGTAGATATGATACCTCTATGACCTTGATATGGGGGACAATGAATTTCATTCAAAACAAAAGATTGGAATGGAATAGTAACACACAGTCTCTTTCCATAAAACATAAATCCATCATTATATGACAATGAATCAACAGGAATGAAATTATTTTGAACTAATTTTTGCCAATCAGAATGAAAAGTAATATCCTGGTAATATGTATCTTTCATAGCAATCAAAGAATCAAAAGATATGACAGAAATATTATGAATTGCAGGTCTTTTACTCAATGCATCAGCAACTACATTTTCTTTTCCAGGTTGGTATTGAATGATAGGATGAAAACTTTGAATGAAGGAAGCCCATTTGATATGACGGTAAAAAATTTGGGGTTGACTAAGTAAATGTCTAATGCTTTGCTGGTCGGTCTTTATCATGAATTCTGAACCCATTAAGTAGTGTTTCCACTGTCTTAATGCTTGTACTACTGCTAATAGTTCTTTATCATAAGTGGAATATTTCAGCTCAGAGGGTTTCAGCTTAGAACTAGAATATGCTATTGGATGATTGTCTTGCATTAGTACAGCTCCTATTCCTGATCCGCTAGCATCGGTCACAACTAGAAAGAATGGTCTATTAAAGTCAGGCAATTGTAAAACAGGGGCATTGGTTAATGCATGCTTCAGTAAGTCAAAGGATTTTTGCTGAGTTTCAGTCCATTGATAAACAATTCCTTTCTTGAGAAGTTTGGTTAATGGTAAAGCAAGTAATGAAAAATTACGTACAAACTTCCTATAGAAACTAGCAAGACCAAGGAATGAGCGTAACTCACGCACATTTTTAGGAACAGGCCAATGCAATATTGCATCAATTTTCTTAGGATCAACTTTAATTCCTTCTTTTGATACAATATGATCTAAATACTCAATTTCTGTCTTAAAAAATTCACTCTTTTCAAGATTTGCAAACAATTGATTTTCTTTCAGTAATTGAAAAACTAATGATAAATGCTCATAATGCTCTTTTTCACTTTGACCGAATACCAAAATATCATCAAAGAAAACAATCACACAGTACTGATATTTCAAAAAAATACGGTTCATCATTCTACTGAAAGTGGCAGGTGCATTAGTCAATCCGAATGGCATAACTAAGAATTTGTAATGGCCAAATTGTGTTCTGAATGTAGTCTTAAATATGTCAGATTTATCTAGCCTCACTTGATGATATCCAGACTTAAGGTCAATTTTACTAAATATAGAAGATCCTTGCAGTTTGTCCATAAGGTCATCAACTCTAGGTATAGGATACATATTCTTTACAGTGATCTTATTTAAAGCTCGGTAGTCAATACACATACGATAAGTATTATTCTTTTTCTTGACTAAGAGTACAGGTGCACCGAATGGAGAACTGCTAGGTCAAATTAAGCCTCTATTTAGTAATTCTTCAACTTGAGTCCGGATTTCTTTTTGCTCTATTTGATTGTGCCTATATGGTGCTTTACAAGGTGGTTGTGTGCCAGGGATTAAATCAATCTTATGGTCTTCTGGACGTGAAGGTGGTAAACCTGGTGGTAGGTCTTCTGCAAAACAGTCCTTAAAATATGCAAGAAACTCCTTATGCCTAGGGTGCATATGATTTTTCTTTGCGTGCAATTCATTCACCCAAATGAGATATGATTTAGTACTCTTGAGTAATGCACGTTTTGCTTGAGTATGCGAAAGCAGTGGAAAAATATTAGATGCATGCATACCATATAATGTAATATATTTTCCTTGAAAATTAATATTCATTGTGTGCGTGGAATAATCTATATTTGGGTTATGCTGGTGTCGCCAAGGCATTTCTAAAATAATGTCACTCGACTGTAATGGAACAACTAAGAAATTTCTTCTTTCAATGTATGAACCAATTTGAATCTCTAAATCTTGAACTTCTTGTGTGCCATTGTACCTAGTGCCTAAAAATGTAACTTTTATGCGATAATGCGTAGGTACAGTCTGTAATTTCAATTCCTTTACCAATTTTGCTGAAATAAAGTCATGAGTACTACCGTCATCATGCAAGATAGTTCTTTCCTTTCCATGCACCAAACATTTCATAGTCAATAATGAATGTGGAGTAGGCATACCTGGTAAAGTGTCGGAAGTAGTAGTAGTATCATCCTCATCTTCAGTGAAATCAGACATATCCTCATGCTCGTCTTCGTCCATGGCTCCAAGATAGTTGATATGTGGTGGTGGCTTCTTTGAATGACAATTTGCTGCGAGATGCCCAGGCTAGTGACACTTATAGCATACTATTGGCTTGGCTTTGGTTACATTATTTGCAATGGCTGGAAGTCTGGGTATATTTGGATTTGCTTGTGGAATAGGCTTAGGATTTGGATTGACATTGGATGGTAATGAAGGTGGTTTAGCCCAATTCTTGCGGAAAGATGGTGATGAGAAACGACCTGGATTAAACCTTCTAAAATTGGAATTGAATTGTTTAGATCCATAATTACCATTGGCTTGGAATTGCTGTGGTCGTCTGTCTCTACCGCGTAACTTATATTTAGTGTCGTGAGCTAGTGAGATGGCGTCTTCAAGGGTAGCAGGCTTGAACATGTTCACTTCAGCGTAGTAATGTCCAAGAAGTCCAGATATATACTTCCACTTATGTGTCGTCTCTAGTACGTCTTCAAGCATGCGTAGCTGTAGGAGTGCATTCCAAAAACGCTCTATATACTGTGGAATAGGCTCACGATCCTGTTGTTGAAGTAAATCCCATTGCTTGATAGCTTTCTCATGAAATTGCGGTGGAAGGAAATTCTGCATGAACTTCTTCTTGAAATCTTCCCAAGTAGCAGGACATTCTATGCTCTTGTGTACTACAGTCCACCAAAGTGATGCTCTATCTACCAAATGATTAGTAACACACTTGATTTTATCTTTTTCTGGATAAGTTTCCTCATGGAAATAGTCATCAAACTGGCTAATGAATGATAAAACAGTCTTTCCTTCTCGTATGCCATTGAAAGTGCGAAATTTGAAACTTCGTTTACTTATCTTTGATTCCTTGCGAATGGTTTGTGCTTCAATAGTGGCGTCGATGGTACGTCGAATCAAATCTTCAGCTTGAGGTTCTTCTTTGTCGGTAGACGTTCTTTGTAATTTTGTCAATTGCGCTTGCAATGCTTGCCTAGCCCTTCGTTCTTCTTCCAATTCCAGCATGATTAGATCCAGCTTTTGTTCCATGGTAGGCTCACGTAGGTCGTCTTCAGCCATAGGATCATCCATATGTGGTGTCGTCATCCTGTAAAACTCAATAAACCTTTCTCACTCAAAATCAAGTTAGCGGGATGAGCGTAGCTCAAATTCGGGGTTACAAGGCTATGTATTTTTTGGTATTTCTTTCTCAATTTTCAGAAAATATGCAATATTTCCTTCTTCGTTTGCTGAAAATACTTCAGCGAACCTGTAGATAGGCAGAATACTTTGCCACGAACAACTTTCCAGTTCAGAGTTTTTGCGCAGGAACAAGCCTTCTAGGAGTTTTGAGCACTAGTCAGTTCTGACTCCAGTTGACTAGTCTGACTTGTAGAGTTGCAGACTTAGCCGACTTGCAGAGTTGCAGACTTGCAAAACTTAGGCCGACTTGATGAACTTGCAGGACTTGATTCCAGTCGACTTGCAGAACTTGACTTTTGGTGCGCAGGACCCGGAGTTTGGTGAATTGCTTGCCCTTATATGACTTGCAAAAGCTTAGCTTTGACTTAAGAGATTAAGCTTGAAAAGCTTAATGAGGCCATCGTCTGATTTCGTGGGGGGAGGGGGGCCGTTTTGAGCACATCGCAAAAAACGCGGAGAACTCCTGAGATACCACGACGAAAAAATTTTGAAGCTTGAAGCTTTTGAAGCTTCTAAGCTTAGTCTTAAGCCTTGTTGAAGCAATTAACTTGGATATGAAGAAAACTTATCTCTGGTTTTTTGACGACTTGATGAAGGAGATGGATGCATGGTCCTCCGCCTGCACAACCTGGTCCTTCGCGATCTGACAGTAGAAACAGGGGTTCTTGATCGCCAGAAGTCTGCCTGTATCGACGGTTCGCGACGAGATTGACCGTAGATCCCGATCGTTCCAGGAGCTCCGCCTTCGCCCGAGATGGGTAGTGATTGGAAGCTCTTGATCTCAGCTCCGCTCTGATACCACTGCTGCACAGATCGGTCGCAGTATGCTCACGTAGTGAATCCCGGAAGGTCCCCAAGAACAATGAACTCTACCTTTTTGCACAAAAAACAATGTAAAAGCATGAACGACAAGAAGCAAGAGACCAATTGGGTTCAATCTCCCCCCATGCCTTGTGTGAGTGCTTCACAAAGCATGTATTTTATGTATATTTCCATCTTCATGCTCAATAATAGCCCAATTTACAAAAATATGACAAGCTTTTAGCTTTTGAGTTTGCTTTCTACAAAAATAGGAAATAAAGCTAATGGACGGTGCCCATAGAGTCTGGCACGCCCAATCTCAATGTCCAAATAGAAATAACATATCCGTGCGCATAGGCGCATACAAAATAATAATCAATAATCAATGCCTTAATAGACATGACAAAATATAGGCGTGGCACCTATCAAAATATAATCCAAAGGTCGAATACTCGCTAGACTCCAATGCTTTCCTCCGCCACTACTGCTATCTCTACACATCAACTAAAGCATTCACAATCGTTAGTATAATAATACAATTAAACCGACAAAAGTGAATACCTAGCAGTCTTCAGCTACAAAAATAAATCAACTGGTTAGAAATAAATCCTAACCTTAATTTATTATGAGTGTGCACTCTAAACTCATAAACGTTTATTAATTTAACATGTATTTTGCGGAATCACCCGCTATGGAATCACCCACATACACACTAAATTAATAAAACGCTCGAAAAGGACAGGCGTCCCCATCAACTTCTCGCACAAAGAATCCTCTTTGTGTATGAGCCCCGGTCATCTAAGTTTACGGAATCCACCGTAAAACCTCACGGAATCCACTGTGGCATGGAATCCACCGTGGAATATGCCTCGTGGCATCAATGATGGATTGCATGCATGCATACATGTCACATAGACGATCCGACGCACGCAAGGCAATCAAGAGTGGGATTGCAAAGCCCGAGTGGTTAGATGCAGACGACTGGCGCCGACTGAGGGAGGAGGCTACAGATTCGCTAGGACGTTGGAGTCAGCAGCGCGAGGCGGCGAGAGCACGACTTGAGGCCGGAGTGGTCCATCATCTTGGGAGTGACGGCCACAGGACATATTTGGAGGACTTTGTAAGTTTCTCTTTTGTTTTGCTTGTTTGTTTTTTTGAAATATTCTTTGTACTGACAATCATGTTTCTAACAGTTAGCATTTTGTTTTCTTTGCAGCACTCCATTACAAATCGCGATCCGTAAGGCCTTGAGACCGATATGTAGAGAGGCACGGTCTCAATGCATTGATCGACCGATTGTATAGACGCGGCGGCCCTGTAAGTCACTCATCTTTCTTGTCCGTAGTTACCATGAGATATTTGAATGCATTATTGTATGGTGGATTGATGTGTTGTTTCTTTTTCTGCAGAATCCGTTCGATGCTCCTTTGCAGCGGGATGAGCTTTCGGGGGACGAGGATTTGTAGCTTGCCCTTGGATCCTTGGAGCTCACACACCTTTATTTTTTAGTCGTCTGATCTATGTAGACATTTTCTATGTATTAGTGATATCCTATCATGATTGTACCAATCGCTTTTTATGAGATCATGTATTTATTTCATGTATGAGTTTTATGATTTCAGTATACATTCTTTTTGTTTGCAAGCGCTTTGTATACAGTAGTGCAGAAACTATTTTGTATGGCTCTCATACAGCACACGGTGCTATATGTGGCAGGGCAGCTTGCTGCCCTGCCACAATTTTTTTTTTCCCTGTTACCGTGGCTATTTGCGTCGCAAATTTACTACTCGCGTCACTATTGGCGTCGCTATGTCTGTCGCAAATTTACTGGTTGCGTCGCTATTGGCGTCGCTATATGCATCGCTATTTGCGACGCATATAGTGACGCCAATAGTGACGTTTCTATGGCGTCGTCAATAACGATGCTTTTTGCAACGACGGGGGCAAATTTTGTTATTTGTATTTTCGTCGCTTTAAACGTCGGTATAAGGTCTATATCTTGTAGTATACGTGGATCATTCCAAATCAGTTAAGCTTTTTAAAAGGTTTAAGCTATTAAGCTTAACTACTAATATTTTATAATAGCAGGTTTTCATATTGTGGTACTCCCAAATCGGTTTTGAAGCTTCAGTAAGCTGCAACTTAGCTGAACAGATTTACATCAAGTAGGCTATCACGTGCATTTTATGCAGAATACTATTTTGCTTGGAAGAAGACCATTTTTAATTTCCGTACTCGAGAAAAGCAAGATCGTAAAAGCAAAAGCATACTAATAAAAAAATCAACTTTATGATGATCTTATTCACACGTGACTAGAGGACGAGCGATGGATCTTTAATCAAAACCAGGATGTTTGATCATAACATGGACGATTTTATGGGCAAAGGTGATTTGCCAGAGTCGACTATGGAATAGAAATTGGATCTAATCATGATGCTGCTTCAAGAAGAGCAAAGGGAACGTCAAAACTTGCAAGCACAATTGGTTGCACTTCAACAATCCACTGTTGAGCAAGAAGTAGTGCAACTTGAAGATGTCATTCGACGTACTATTGATGCGATGCTCAATGCATAGGATATTAGGAAAGAGGCCAAGATAAGTAAAAGAAATTTTAAATTCTACACTTTTAATGGGCAACGTGATAGCAATTTTTTTTTTGCTTTCATTAGGCAGTTTGACGACTATTTTCATGAAGCGCAATATACTGACAAAGATAAACTTAAATGCATCACTTACCATCTAATAGATAGAGCATTATTATGGTGGATTGTTTTCCGCAAGAGTATTGATTGTCCCTCTACTTGGGAAGCCTTTCAAAAGAAATTTTTGCAAAATTTCCTTCTGCCTCAATTCCATGAGAAAGCCATCAAATAGTGGGATCTCTTGTAACAAAGAGATCGTGAATCCATCCCACAATACATTGAGCATTTTTGGAGTGCGCTACTTCAACTTTGAATGCTTGAAGATGTTCTCGAGGCGACTCACAAGCACAAGTACATGTCCAGTTTGCTTGGTCACTTCTATGTGGAAGTGAATATGTTCAAGCCAAAGACTTTGGAGAATGCAATTTCTTTAGTGCATGATGCGGAGGATAAAATTGATGGACAAGAAAAGTGACCGCAACAATTTTTGGTTAATGGTAACTTTGGTACAAAGCAATTCAATTCTAATATCTGAAAATTCAATCAAAATTGCTAAGTTCCTTCTTCTTTCCATAAACCTTGGACTTGACCTCCTGCTTTACCATTAATTGCCAATTCAAAACTTAAGCCTTCCCTCTAGCCAAATCCCAATATACCCAAACTTCAAGCCCTTACCAACAATGTCTCCAAAGAAAACATTATGGTTTGCTACAAGTGTCATTGGCCTGGATACTTAGCAGCGAATTGTCAATCCAAGAAGCAAGCTGTGAAAATCAATCACTTGGGAGAAACTGATGACGATGAATATGAAGATATGCCAAACTTTATTGAGAATAATGATGATATTGGTGATGCTTCAGATACTTTACCAGGTATGCCAAATTCTCATTCATTATTAACAATGAAATGTTTTGTGCATGGTTAAGAAAAGATTGTTTTGCATGATGATGGAAGCACACATGATTTTATTTCTGCAAAGTTGGTAAAAGAATTGAGTTTGTCTATTGTTCCAACTCATTATCGCATAAAGGATGCATTCTTAGGCACTAGATACAATGGTGCATAAGAAGTGCATGGTTTAGATATTAAAATTGGTGATTATGTTTTGTATATAAATTTCTTGGTTATGCCTTTGCAAGCTAGTATATTATTTTAGGAATGCCTTAGCATCGCAAATATAACCTTGACATAGATTATTCCACACATTCCATGAAAATTCATTTTAATGAAAAACAAATCACATTATATGGATTGCACACCTTTGATAATTTTTCCGTGCTTAGTCACACGCAGGCTAAATGTGCATTGAGAAAAGGTAGTAAATCATATTTAATATGGGTGAATGAAATTGAAGCTAAGGAAAATAAGATGCATCCTAGGTATGCACAACTTCTTTCACAATTTAAAGATTGTTTTGCTACTGATTTATCACCCGGTTTACTAGCTACATGTCTTGAAGAACATAAAATAGATTTAATCCCAGGTTCTCAACCACCATGTAAAGCACCTTATAGACACAATCTGATTGAACAAAAAGAAATCCGAACACAAGTTGAGGAACCGTTGAATCGAGGACTCATTAGGCCCAATAGTTATTCTTTGTGTGCATGTGTCCTATTAGTTTAGAAGAAAAATAATACTTATAGGATGGGCATTGACTATCGTGTCCTAAACAAAATCACTGTTAAGAATAGATATCCGATCCCTAGGGTAGACAATCTCATGGATAAACTAGAAGGGGCCACTGTTTTTAGCAAGATAGATCTTGACAAAGGAAATTCGTTATGGCAGCCTCTATACTATGCCAAACTCTCTTCTATCACAAAGTGAATGAGGTAAGGGCACCATCTAGTCATGGAAGAGCGGACTAGGACGCTATGCAAGAGGGAGAGGAGCTTGTGAGGGAGAAGAGAGGAAAACTGAGAGAGATATATATATATATATATATATATATATACAAAAAATAGATGAATCAATAAAACTTAAGAGGGCACAAGAGATGGAGAACCCTCAAGACATAACCAATATACACAATATGGACACCCATAGCATGGGCTTATTACATTGTAGAGCATGCATAAGCTATAGTAAGGGAATGAACTACATAAGCTCATGAGAGAGAATGGGGAAGGCTCAATAGGGCTGAAGAAGGCCTCTTGGCTCTCTCTTACAAATTACAAAGGAGAATGCCTCTTTATATAGGCCTTGAGGGTGTTCAGGGAGGAGGTTAAGATAAAATAGGAATTAACACCACCAAAGCGCCATTAAGGCGGTTCCACCAATGTGGAAGCTCCATCTAGACGTTTTGTTGACCAATTTTGTAATTAATCAAGTTCCATCATAGGTGAGTTGTCTCCATTCTCCCCCCAATAGATTGAGTCCAAGAGCTCTCCTATAAAAAAATATAGAGAATCTTCATAAAATAAGATCATATCTAGCAATAATGGAGAGAGAGTAGTGAGAATTCATACATTACTACTATAATTAAGGATAATTTGAGTGTGATTTAGGAGAGAAATTCGAATGGTTCATTAGCTTGATAGAGAGGATAAGAGAGGGGAAAGGGTTAGGATTCTAATGAATGATGATTTATGGAAGTGTTAACTGTGGGGGAGAAAGTGTGGGTGTGTATAAAATTGGGAGGTGGTCTCTACCGCAGTTGGAAAAAGTTGGAGTCCACCATTTTGGCCATATATCCCGACTTGTAGCTCCAAAAAGATATAAAAAAATACCAGCCAAAACTTCAGCTCACGTGCTACAACTTTCATGTTGAAAAGTTTTTTTAGATCAGAGTGGAAGTATTTTTAAAAAAACTTACAAAATCATGTGCCTGATTTTTCTTCCACTAATGCTTCCAAGAAGGGTCCCATTTGTTTGAATTATCATAAGGCTCCAAAGCCATGACATTATGAGCCTCACATGCCCTTTGGATGGCTCCAAATCAATTTCATGTCTTTTATTTTCACATTACACATTTTCCCTTTACCTTCCTCCATTGATCTTTACTTTTCACCCCCCCTTGGTAAACTAGTCCATGAAATATTTCCATCTAGTGATTTCTTGGGTTTCCCAAGAAGTTGTTCCCACCCTCTTCTTTATTTCAAACCTCCAAATGTATGAAAACTCAACAAAGTGTTAGAAAAATATTTTTTTGTGATTTTCTCGGATCATATAGCCCCCCAAACCTGGCTAGAGGTATTTATGCCTCGAGACACTCTTTGGTATCTTGAGTTGACCCCACCCTGATGTGATAGGGTTTTAAGTGCCATCCATTTACCCTGGTCTTGTGCACTTTTCCCTCAATGTCTTGAATTTTGTAGGAGCCATTGTTGAATTTTTTTGTGACCCAAAATGCCTCCCACCGGTAGAGAAACTTGCCATCCTTTCTTTTATCAAAGCGATTGTCATATCAAAGCACTAAAGATCCCTCCTTGAAGTTTTTATCTACTAGCTTCTTGTTAAACTTTTCTCTATGCTTCTCAGCTTCCTGGGAGTAGTGGTTGATGGCTTCTTCATGATCCAATTGTAGCCTCTCTAGGTCGAGTAATCTTTGATGTAACTTCTTCTTTTGAGAGCCTACTGTGCCACCTAATACCTGAAGGCTAGCTAATTTCACCTCAATAGGAAAAAGAGCCTCTTGTCCATAAAATAGATGAAAAGATGTGAACCCTAACATGGTTTTGAAGGAGGTTCTGTAAGCCCATAGAGCTCCACTAAGGTGCTTGTCCCAATCCAAGGGCCTTAAATTTACCTATTTGCTGATGATTTTACGAATAATTCAATTTACCTTCTCCACCAATCCATTGTATTGAGAATAGTAAGGGGTAGAGTGTCGTTGTTGAATATTTATCTTTTGCATGAGTTCACCCACCACATTAGCTCTAAACCTTGGTCCTCTATCTGATAGTATTTCAAGAAGGGTACCAAACCTACAACAAATGTGGTCAAAGATGAATTTAATCACTTCCTTAGCAGTGATTCTTCTAGTTGGCATAGCCTCGGCCCATCTAGTCATGTAATCTATCCCAATGACAATATACTCTTTTCCTGATGGAGTGCGTGGTAGAGGCCCTATGGCATCAATTCCCCACTTCTCAAAGGGTCCATAGACCTTGATTAGGGTTTGGGGTTCTGCTATGAGTGGTCGTGGTCCTGATTTCTGACATTCTTCACATGTTTGACACCAACATTTGACATCTCGGTGTCGACTGGGCCAAGTAAAGCCGGCTTGTAGAATATTTCTACTTGTGATGTTGTGTGCAAAGTGGCCTCCACACACATCATCATGGCAAGATTTTAAGATTTCTTCAATTTTTCACTTTGAAGGCACTTTCCTAAGCACACCATCCTTACCAAGACAATACAAACTATCATTTACCATGCAATATCTTGTAGCCTTCCGAGCTAGCCACTGTCTTTCTCCCTTAGTCGGGTGTTTGGGAGCTTCTCCTTGCTCTAAGAGGTGTAGAATATCTTCTAAGTCTTCCTTGCCTTGCTGAAGTGGGGGTTTGATAGCCACTGCTCCCACCATTGACTCATTCATCCTTGATGATGCTAGATGGTCGGCATCCTTGTTCTGGTCTCTTGGCACATGATGTACTTGTGCCTCCCTAAATCTTCTCATAATAGATTCGGCCTCTCTCATTTTACTAGAGAGGTTTATATTTTTGCATGCCCATGTACCTTGCATCTGCCTTACCAATATCATGGATTCTCCAAAAGCATTCAACCTCTCAATTGAATTACTAAGACACCAACAAAGACCATGAATTAAAGCTTGATATTGTGCCTCATTGTTAGAGTGGACACCTTCCAAGATGATTCCTTCACCATAGATTTTATCTCCTAAAGGAGAGAAAACAACAATGCATGCAGCTGCCTTATCCTTAGTTCTCTTGTATGCACCATCAAAGTAGAGGCTATAAGCATCTACAATAGTCTTTATGGATGGGGGTGGTAGAATGTCTTTTCTTTTCACCCCGAGATTTTTCTCATAGCACCTGTTTGTCAAAATAGCAGCCAAGCATGCTCGGGTTGTTTTTTCAACCTACACTATATAATCAATCTCTTGAAGTCGGACCACCCACTTTGCTATTTTGTCAGAGATTTCCATATGTTGTAGTGCATAGGGAAACATATCCTCCACAGTGATGATCACAAACCTCTTTGGAAGCAAATATGGCTGAAATTTGGTTACTGCAAACATGAGGACCAACACTAGTTGTTCCATGGAGGTGTAAGCCTTCTCTGAGGCTTTCATGAGGCGGCTGACAAAATACACAGGCCTCATGAAGGACGTTTTTGGATATTTTTGTAGGAGAGTAGCACCAATGGCCTCTTCTCCCACGCTAGGGTTTACAAAGAATGTTTCTTCCCAACAAGCCTGGAAGATTATAGGAAGTGACCCCAACATTTTCTTTATCTCCTTAAAATTTCATTCACTTTGTTCACTCCATACAAGTGTTTCTTGGCATGTCAGCTGCAGGGGATATATGGCCTGAGAGAGTAAGTGTATAAATCTACCCAAATATCTTAGCTTTTGTAAGAAGGAGACTAATTGTTTGATGGAGGTTGGGGAAGGTAGAGCTAGCAATGTTTCTACCTCTTGGAGCACCCACGGAGAGACCTCTCGCGGTAGGTTTGGTCCACATACCCGGCGCGACTAACAACCCCCTTAGATAGGGTCAAGCAGACAGTCGGGGGTAATTGATGCTGCCTCTCCCTCCAAGCTTTCAACCTGAAGCATTAGTTATTTTCCAGCATTAGTTCCTTTAAGAAAAGAAGTACAAACAGTGCTCCTAAGTGTACAAACACAAATACTCTAGTGGTCGTTTATACGGCCAACTGCTAAGTGTAAATCCCTCTTTTCGAATACATCCAGCATTTGATCCGGGATCAATTGCGACTTGGCAACATCCCAAGGCTTTCCTAATCCTAGTTGCTTGTTTACCCTTTATCCTTGGGTTAGGTTTTATATCCTGTTGACCCAAATTGTCACTACTTTAGGCTTCCATACATTATAGTCAATAAATCCTTGGCAACCTCGTCGCCCTAACCTGGTTGGTTAACTGCTTTTTTGGCAAATTCGTAACTCCCTAACTTGGAAAATTAGCCAAGGAAGGGTGATGTAGCAGGATGACTAGTCATCCTCTAGAAAATTAGACTTGTACTAGAACTTGCCAACCTTGTTGTAAGGAGTGGCAATACAATTTTGTGATCTAGGCACATTACCATGCGACGTTGCAACTTGTTGCACGAGATAAGTGTCGCATCTAACTTGTGGGATTATTTCTCCCATCACACGCTATTCCTTGGCCAAGAATACCTTTGACCAAGATATAGGGTTTGGGAGTCCTATTGACCCAATCCAACCCTAACCCTACTAGGCCGATAATGCTTTGGCCCTAGGGTTCCTAATTTCCTTGAGAAAATCTAGCATTTGGTCATCCAATCATTAGGGTAAGAACCCTAGATAAATCTTGCACGAGCGTTTAGCTAACCCTAACATTCCGTGAATGTGGGTAGGATCTTTGGAATCAGAAATATTAGGTCCGCAAACCAAGTGCGATACTAGGCACAATTTTAGTGTAACTTAACCCTACCTAGCACTTAGAGGTGATCATCATAGACTAACTAATCATACCTTTATGATTTCCATGTAAGCTATTCAACTATACGCGAATCACTTAGTAGATCCAACCAACCATGATTTAAGATGATTTTTACTTTTAAAGATGCAAATACTTCATTTCAAACTTGCAAGTACTTTCCCCTAAAAGATGTAGGTAAACTAGGTGAGATGCATCATTCCATGTGAGTATGCAACTTCAACCCATAGACCTTCGGCTTTTATGCAACTTAGAGATCATTATTTTCCTTGCCCTATACTATGTTGATGCAACGGATTCAAAGCTTTAATATTCTTAATGAAGATGCATTCAAACTTTGATAAAACAAACTCCATGCATGAGTGAATGCCATGAGTCCATCAGTAACTTAATCCTTCTTTTAGCACTTAACCCAACCCAAAATGATCTAACATCGCATGCAATTTGCAAGGTACATAAATCCTTTCCATGCATTGCAACTATTCGGACATCAATTAATGTCCATCTAGGATTACCTTAATCGTGAGACACAACTAAGAATTTATTGCCTAAATACGTTATGTGTTATATTCCCTATCCTTCGAGATGCCACAAGGACGCCTTTGCACAATTTCTTGTTATAACTTATGCATCATGTGTTGAAATTTGCGGCTACTCTTGAACACTGAGGTGCAACAAAAATACAAGTGCTCGACATGCCACTAAGCTTTATAAATCGAATGAGTAAATGCATTTAAATTTCCCTAAAAACCAACATGCTTAATGTATCCCTTCATGCCGAATTACTTTTCAAGAACCCGGGCATTAAGGATCGGAGTGTTGCCCACACATGTACTTGGGGTGGAAGCTCCCGCGTGTGCGCCCTGTGACTTTAGCTTAGGAGCCATTGAGGACGTAGATCTTGACTCAGCAAACTCCCCTTGCCCTTTATCAGATTATCCAAACTCCCTACTGCACACAATTTTACTCCTTTTCGTAGGAATCGGCCTTACAAACTCGGTTTTAAAAACCCGAGGAGTGTGGTGAATAAGGCTTATGGAAGCCTTTAATGGAAGCTTCCAAAAAAAAGCTTCTAAGCTTCTGTAAGTGATGTGGAATGGAGAGGATGAAGAAGATCACGACGATGAAAACGACGACAATGATGAAGATGGTGATGATGGTGGTAATGATGATGATGATGATGGAAGGGGATGCGGCAACCCGGAGGCAACAGCCCGTGATGTGGCGGTCGTGGCGATGATGGCGGCAGCGTCCTACATGATCTTCCCTCTCTCCCTCCCCTCCCTCTAGCTCTGGGGGGGATTCTTATAGGCTTTGAAGGGGGGGTAGCCATATACATGGAGCGTGGCATGATCCCCTCCCCATGCTCCTCTCTACTCCACTTAGCTCATACTCCCTTTCACACTCTTCTCCCCCGCCATGCAACGACTGAAGGGGAGGGGGCTATTATAAAAAATTTGCAATTTTTTTAAATCCATTATCCATTTGATTTTCTCGTGAAGGGTGTTCCCACATAGAACTACGGCTTTTGAGCCTCGGCCTCTTATGCACAACGCGGGCTAGAGTTTGCTAGTGCACGCAGAGGGAGCACTTAGCCCATCAACTTTTATCGTTGCGGGATATTACTTTGGATTGCTTTTGGGTGAGATGTGCGGGGTCTAGGATCATTAATATTTCATGCAGAAATATTACACTTTTCTACATGGTGGTAGGCTTTGTTTCCTATTATCCTTCTATCTTCCTAGCTTCCTTCCTACTACTCATCTACCCTTATAATTTGCATAGGTTGGAGCCCCATGCTCTTTTACAAGGATTTGGTTGCTATGCCTTTATATTCAAAGGTGTGCCTTCTCTTTTTTAGTAATTTTTGGGCTCCGGTGGCTGTGCCTTGACTTCTTGTGGCCATGCCCTTGCTTTTGGGTGCTTCTAGGTCCCTTATGGGGGCCATCTCTTTCAACTCCTGACTTGCACATTTTCACTTTTTTTGTTTTTTCTTGTTCAAAGATGCACCTTCTCTATTTTAGCACCTTTTGGACTCTTGTGGATGCACCTTGGACTTCTTGTGGCCATGCTCGTGCTTTTGGGCACTTCCACATCCGATTTCCTTCTAGGTCACCTCTTTCATCTCCCTCCTCTGACTTACACTTTTCCACTTTTTCTTCTTTTTCTTGTGCTAAGGTTAACACATTCTATTTGGGTACTCCTTATGAGGAGTTGGGAAGGGATCAGTTGGACTATAAATGATACAAATGCATATCTAAGTTAGATTAGTGTGTGTAGCCTCTAGACGTATTAAGATATTGGCAATCACACTTGACTTAGCCTCTTTTTATGGTTCACTGTGGGCTCAAGATGCAAAATCCCATATGCATACTGGTGGAAAGTACATCCTAGTCTATTCATACAAATCATTGTACTTTCTTTCTTCTTTAATGCAATATCATGATGCTTTCCTCTTTCAATAAGTGTCATTGTCAGTAAGTTACACAAGATTGTGTTTATGAGTCCAAGCTTCCATCTTTGGAACCTTATTCACTTTCATAACAGTTTTCTACTCATTGTCTATGTCAACATGAATCTAACCTTCATCTTCTATCCACCATAGCTTCTACCATGCTCTAGATCTGTCATTCTAACATGGTATCAAATCTCAGCTAAGCATGGTCACCTCCTCACTGTGCTTCTCCAACACCCTTTCACTAATGCATAGCTTGGTATCAGCTCAAGTCTCCATTTACTACTCTACCTTCACTGGAGCTTTCATGGCTGCCATGGACAACAGTACCCTATCTGCTTCCAACATCTAGATCTCTCTCCACAGTCAATATCTCATTGAAATTCCTTCTAGAGAAGTGTTCCTTTACTCATAGAGCTCCTCTCTGCACCTCAATTGACAACATTTTTGCTTTCTTGCTTTAGCATCGTTGAAATTTGTCGTGCTATTTAGAATTTCACATGTGCTGATCGTATGGCTTGATCTCTCTCCAGGCATTGCAATTTGTCTTGCAAGTTTAGGGAAATTGAAGGTCCGTATATGAACTACCTCCCACATAAATCTTGTGTCATATGGTCCATTGTAGTAGTTGCAATCATAAAAAAACCAGACTTGTAGAAATCCCTAACAAACATACACCATAGCCATCTTACTTCAAGCTCAAAACTACTTCACTTTCTCTCTCTCTTGCCACTCAAACCAATCTTCTACCACTCTGATCTAAGTGAGAATTGAAGCTTCTAGGATGAATTTCCCATCAAATCAGCAAAGGAGGGGAGAATCTAAGCATCCAACTCAACATCAAGTGCCTAAAAGCATAGTATCTATTGATACTTATCAAGTGTTATTCGGCACTACATTCCTTGTGTCTCTTGACACAATTAAATCTTATGCTTCTCAAATCTAAGAGTTTTTTGGTACTGAATTTGTACTCCAGCATGGGCAAAGACTCTCCAACTGTTAAGTTCAAAGGGGTTAGGTTTCACACCTAGCAAACCTGCATCAAGCTCATCCTAATGAAGAAGGGTCTTTGGGCCATTACCAATGGCAAAGAGAAGAAACCTCGAGATGCAGACCTTGCAACTACTTGGCAAAAGAATGTTGACAAAGCACAAGCTTGTTGAGAGAGAGAGAGAGAGTACGAGAGAGTTACACAAGACATGCTCCCAAAGAATGATTCATATTGATGTAGAGTTAGTATATATAGGTGAGACCCAAGTCAAGTGAGAGATGATATATATAGTTGTAACATCCCCACTCAGACAAAGGTCTCTGGCTGCGAGTGAAAAAAACCCTTGGGGAGAACAAGGGAAAAACGCGAGCCCCTACACATACCTACGATACAAAAATGATTTACTATAAAGTTTTCTTAAATACAATGATACATGCCTCAATCAGTGAGACAAGAACTTGGAGCAATACCAAGTTCATGTCTTAATGAGCTAAAGCGAGCTTCACTAAGAGCTTTTGTGAAGATGTCTGCAACCATTTGATCACTGGGACAATGCTCCACCATAATGGAACCTTTCTTGACTTCATGTCGAACATAATGATAATGAATAGCAATATGCTTTGATTTACTATGTTGTATATAGTCTTTCGTAAGACTAATAGCACTTTGGTTATCGCATCGAAGAGGTGTACTAGATGATGAAGGATGTCCCAAATCTGCAAGTAGTTGTCAAAGCCAAACTAGCTCACGAGCTGCTAATGATGCAGCAACATATTCGGCTTCAGTTGTAGAAACCGCAACACATCGTTGTTTCTTGCTGGACCAAGAAACCAAACATCCATTTACAAATAAACAATTCCCACTTGTAGATCGCATGGATAAGTGTAAACTTGCCCAATCAGCATCTGTATATCCAATAAGGTCAAGAGAAGTTGAAGAAGATAAAGAAGAATCCTCTCGACGACGATAAATAAGACCAAATTCCTTAGTACCCTTGAGGTACTTAAGAATACGTTTTGCAGCACTCCAATGAATAGTGGAAGGGGAAGAAAGATATTGTCCCAAAAAGTTAGCTCCAAATAAAATATCTGGTCTTGTGTTTAAACCAATAAATTGAAGACAACCAACAAGATTAGCAAAAGGTTGATGAATGGCTGATTCTTCATTGCGTGTTGTAGATGTACCCTTGGTAGAGCTTGAAAGAATGGGAGTGTTAGCAGAGTGCACATTTGTCAACCCAAACTTCTTAACAATATCATTAATAAACTTTGTCTGGCGAAGAAGAAGAATTCCTTGTTGTCGGTGTCGTTGAACTTGAATACCCAAACAAGAATGTATCTCACCAAGATCCACCATTTCAAATGCAGTCGATAAAAGCTTCTTCATAGCATCCAAGAAAACAATATTATTTGACACAAGAATAGTATCATCAACATATAGAGAAAGAATAATAAAATATTTGTCCTCCCTTTTGATGTAAAGATTTGGGTCAGCAAAACATGCAACAAAACCTTTAGATGTTAGGAACTGATCAATCTTAATATACCAAGCACGAGAGGCTTGCTTCAATCCATATAATGCACGATGAAGCTGACATACAAGATGCTCCTTTCCTGCAATCATAAAACCTTCAGGTTGCTCCATATAGATTTCTTCTTCAAGATCTCCATTGAGAAAAGCCGTTTTAACATCCATTTGGTGAATTTCTAGATCAAATAGTGTTGCAAAAGCCAAAATCATATGAACACTTGTGGAGCGCACAACGGGAGAAAATGTTTCTTGATAATCTACTCCTGCAATATGTGAGTAACCTTTTGCAACAAGTCGTGCTTTGAACTTATCAAACGAGCCATCAGCTTTGGTCTTGGTTTTATAAACCCATTTACATTTGATAGGAACACGATTTGGGGGGAGTTCAATAAGAATCCATGTACCTTTGGAGATTAAAGAATCATACTCATCTTGCATAGCTTCTTGCCATTGATCCCTTTGAGACGAATTGATAGCTTCCATATATGATATTGGATCCTCTTGGACAGACATAGCATCATCAAAGACATCATATTCAATAGAATAGAATCCATGCTCTATCTCAATAGGAAGATCAACATAGATCTCCAAATTTTCATCAATCTTCTTTGGAGGTGAAGGAGGTTTATGATCATCAGAATTAGTAGAATCACAAAGCAAGTAAGGAAATGCACTAAGCAAAGATTGTGTATCATCTGAAACATCTGACGACCATGTGCCACCCATAGTCTTCTCATCAAATATAGCATCACGACTAATGATAACCTTTTGAGAAGAAGGATCATAAAATTTGTAACCTTTGGAATGATTTGAATAACCAAGAAAAATAACCTTCAAACCTGGAGGATCCAACTTATGTCGAGTGTCCTTGGGCACATGAATATAAGCAATGCAGCCAAATGTGCGAAAGTGAGAGACTGAAGGTGTCTTCCCTGTCCAAATTGTTATAGGAATTTTACCAGCAGGTGCAGTAGTTGGAAGATGATTTTGAATAAAAACAGCTGTTAGAAGTGCTTCAGTCCAAAACTTTTGAGACAAACCAGAGTGTATAAGCATGCAACGCATAGCATTAAGAATCGTGCGATTTTTGCGCTCAGGAACACCATTTTGCTGAGGAGAATAAGGAACTGTAAACTCATGATGAATACCTTGATCCTTACAGAAGTCATCAAATAGATTGGATACATATTCACCGCCGTTGTCACTACGAAGCGTCTTTATAGAGAATCCAGTTTGAAGCTCCACACTTATCTTGTATTGTTTAAATATAGATAAAGCCTCAGACTTATGTCGAAGAAGATAGACATGTGTGTACCGTGAGAAATCATCAATGAAAGTTATAAAATATTGATATTGAGACTTTGAGGCAGGAAAAGGACTGCAAATATCGGTATGAACCAAATCCAAGAGAGCACAGGAATGTGATGAAGTAGAAGTGTGGAAAGGCGAACGATGGTGTTTTCCAAGTGCATAGTACTCACATATTCCCATACGTGGATGAGATTTAAGATCCATAGCTTGCACAAGACCATGACAATGAAGATCAAGAATTTTGGCAAAATCGGAGTGTGCAAATCGTTGATGCCATAATTTGCAATCTGCATCTCCAGGGGCAGTAACAACATTTGCAACTGTATCATTCAATGATAGCTCAAATAGATTACCATGTCGAGGAGCCACTCCTATAGTATGCCCGTCTTTCTCTATACGACATTGATTATGATCAAAGCCAACAAACAAACCAAGATCAACTAGACGAACAACAGAAAGAAGATTTCTTTGCAAATCTGGAACATGAAGAACTCCTCTTAATATTCTAGTGGATGAAACAGTCCCCAGATATAAATCACCCACTCCTTTGACTTGACAAGTCGTATCATCCGCAAGGTAAACAAACTTCTTGATAGGAAGAGAATGATAATTGTGAAGCCACTGCGATTGGTATGTCATGTTTCCAGTGGCACCTGAATCAATGATGAATAGAGAACCATCATGAACATGAAGTACCTTTTCTGGAGAGATATCATAATGGACGAAATTGAGCTCCTGATGAGTATGATCATCATCAGTTGTAGTTTGTGGAACAATATAAGCTAGAGAACGTTCTTCATCATATCTGCGTTTATAACAACGACGAGATGGATGATCTGTATGTGCACAATAGTCACAAGGAGGAAAACTTTTGGACGAGCGAGGTTGCTTTGTAGTAACTCCATGCTCCTCATCATATTGACGTGCCGAGCAAGAAGCCACATGACCTTTCTTATCACAATAAGAACAATGTTTGTTAGGATAAGCAAGACGAGAAGATTTACTACCTGGATTAGGGCGTCCACCCTGCTGAAAACGTGAAGCAGGACGCTTGCGAGCAACAAAAGCAGCATCAAAATCCCTTTGTTCCCGAGTGACCAAAACAGCATCAGATTTTTCCAAATGATGCTCATGACGTTGAGAATATTCAATAAGAGATATACATGCTTTGTCAAAGTGGATATCATCCTTGTTAGACAAAATAGTGATGATATTGTCATATAAAGGATCTTTGATGGCATGAAGAAGTTGAGTAACAATCTGATTTTTAGCAACAAGAGCGCCAGCAGCACCAAGCTGATTGATAATGTCTTTAAAAGCCTCGATATGAGAGTTCATAGAGGTACCAACCTTATATTGAAGATTCTTCAAACAAGTTTGGAGATATAAAATTTCGGTGACCGATTTCTTCTCAAACGTTGAGATAAGATACTCCCAAATAGCATGAGAGGTTTCCAGATGAAAGACATCCAACATAAGTGAGTCAGGAAGTGTAGACAATATATAACGACGAGCCGCTTTGTCACGACGAATCCAATCAGTATGATCAATTTTCCATTGTTCAAATAATGGACCATCAGTAATCACAGAATTGTTATTCATCACATCAATAGGTTGAACTAGGCAAGACAGGTCGCCCAAAACAATATCAAATAATTTGTCACCTTCAAGAATTAGCATCATCTTTGCTTTCCACCCAAGAAAGCCTTGTCCTTGGAAGAAGGGAACCGAACGTTGGCCAGACGGATATCCATTAACAATTACGCAATTGGCCATGCCTGTATGTTGAGAGAAAACAAATAAGATGAGATCGCAGAATCTGCAAACCATGATCAAGATGAGCGTAGTTGAGACGCATGACAATCAAAATAGTGATATGCACGTAAGAATGATGAAAAGTATTGAGTGACTAAAAAGAAAGCCCGAAATAGAGAGGCGTAACGTGCAAGACGACATGATGCATATAAGAAAAGTGCTATTTCGGTCGAGCAAAGAACGTGAACGATAATAAAACATCGCTAAAAATAGCAAGATGTTTGCTTGTCGTAATCAACATCATTAACGAAGACGAGCGATTAAAAAATTGTAATTGGGGATTAACAAACTGTAATTAGAAATACAGTTTTAAATAAAGAATCGCAGATCTGAGCAGAATTGCTGTCTTGAATCCTGAACTATCATAATGTTTGATCCAAAACTCCGATTGACAAGCGGTTTTGACAGGATTTGAGAGCACGATGAGAGCTACGCACCTGGACCTAGTTTTGTTTTTAAAGACAAAATTAACTAATACTTCTAATTTGAACAAGTTCATGTATCAAATCATCACTTGTGCAAAGAATTCAATCAAGTATAAACAATGAAACAACTTATCTTCCTTGTTGTTGCGACGCATCCATAGCTCTGATACCATGTTGAGAGAGAGAGAGAGTACGAGAGAGATACACAAGACATGCTCCCAAAGAATGATTCATATTGATGTAGAGTTAGTATATATAGGTGAGACCCAAGTCAAGTGAGAGATGATATATATAGTTGTAACAAAGCTATCATGAAGCTAGAATTGGATGACAACTACATCCACCATGTCCACTTGTGAAACCTCTAATGATACATGGAAGAGATTAGAGATACTTTGTTTGGTGCACAAACAAAGTCATCTAAGTATGGATTACTGATTGAAATTTTTAGGCTAGATATGAAATCAAACACATCTCTTGCAACTAATTTAAACTACATGGAAAGTTTCTTAACTCAGTTCTTGTAAGAATTGATCTCAAGATGGGTGAATATATTTGTATTGGTGTGTTGTAAAAAAGCTAGCCTCCTGACTATAATAATGTGTCAACTACATTAATCAACATGCCTAGTCCTAAACTGGTTGACATTAAGGCCTCTCTACTAGAAGAAGAAAAGAAGATAAAATCCAAAGAAGAACCGAACACCTCTAAAGATGAACAAATGTTATATGTTGGAAACATGTACAAGGGCAAGAAAGATCAGCTAGTATGTGACTTCTGTAATAAAAAGATCAGGCATATGGAGAAATTCATTCATGCTAGGAAGAGGTCTCAAAAGGCCTATCTGTCTACTTTTAAAGAAGAAGAGGACCATGGAGGAAAAGAAGAAGAAAAAGAAGAAGACCACTAGGAGAAGGACAAGCCTCATCAGTCTTTCTACTCCTTTTTAATAGAGTTTTTTAGCCTTGTATTCCCTAGCCCTAATACTTCTGACATAAGCTTGTAAACTCCTCATGTAACCTTGTACTAAAACTTTTGTACACCTTGGGAGGCACCTGTTACAGCCTCTAGATGTCCACCATGTCTTTGTTGGTACCCACACTTGGAATTTTCTGTGATAGCCTCTGGTGTTTACCATGTTTGTGGCATGACCACACTTTGTAGGTGGTTTCTCACTAAAGCCTCTACACACATTGTACTTCTCTAGTTGTGATTGAGGAGGGGTGTTGAGATATTGGCAATCACACCTAGCTTAGCCTCTTTGTATGGACTAGTGTGGGCTGAGGAGGCAGAATCCCATATGCATAGTGGTGGAAAGTATAGACTAGTCTCTTTCTATAAAGCATTGTACTTTCTCTCTTTTTTGATGCAATATCATGATGATTTTCTCTTTCAACTAGTGTCATTGTCAGTCAATTACACAAGATTGTGTTCATGAGTCCAAGCTTCCATCTTGGAACCTAATTCACTTGTGTAATAATTGTCTACTCATCATTGTGTATGTCAACATGAATATAACCTTCATCTTCTATCCACCATAGCTTCTACCATACTCAAGATCTATCATTCTAACAAGATGCTCCTAGCTGTGAGGCTATGGGGTTTTTTGGTTGAGCATAGAGGCCCATTTTTTGTCTCGATGGGTGGTGCATTTGTTGGGAGTTGCTAATAAGTGGCAGTATTTGAATCTCGGTTGATAGGGACCAGTTGATTAGTGTATGCCAAAAGGCAGTGAAATAGATCCAAAAGACTATCAAGCCAAGCTTCAGAAGCAAGAAAGAGCTGAAAGGACTAGATGGCAGGCCAAAATTATTAGGAGGTATTCTCCTCAACAAAGCAGTCTGATATCTCTACAAGGAAGGAGTCTTAGCAACCCTAGTTCTATGAGAAGTTTTTTAAGAGGTGGAGGAAGCTCTTGTACTTTCCCTTAGAAGTCAATCAACCCACTTTGAGTGGGGTAATAGTTCTAATAGTTTAGAGATCCTAAGTGAGTTCGGTCGTCATCATGGCACAACCTATTGCAATCCTTGCACGGATGCAAGACTTGCACGATTACCTCTACCCATTTTTAATGGGCTAGTAAAGGAAGATGCAGAGCTCCAAATTAATGAGTTTGAAAAGTTAATGTTCAACTATCGAATCCAAGATGAGGGATATTTTATGATTTTCTTCAATATGACTCTAAAAGGATAAGATGCAATATGGTATCATAGCCTAGAAAGCTGGAACAATAACTAGAATTGATTTATTTTTTGTAGCCTTTGGAAGATAGTTTTCCCCTAAAAGAGCAATCAGTATTGGCTACGTGTGTTCTTAATATAACATGTCAAGAACCTCATGAGGATATTGGAGGGTATGCTAAGAAATAGAAAAAGGTGTTTCATAAATTATAGACTTATATTCCCATTCCAACTCCTATTGCTCAATTACAATACTTTTTACATGAGCTGGATTTTAATATCCAGGTGCAGTTGAGTAGTGTTGCTCTTGTTGACATTGATATGGCTATTATATGAGCAGAGGAGGTAGAGTCATGATTACAAGCAGTCTACACCTAAACTTGAATTTGAGTTTAGGGCTCGAAAATAATTTGGCATTGATCAGTGAGTGAGTACCTTTATCTTCATCAGAACTAGATGCATTGGATGATTGATCTAGTAGTGGGACTTAGTCAAGTGAAAAATCAAAAGGGGGGTCCACTACAAAGGATGTCTACAAGGTGACTCTAGATGAGCTGATAGAAGCTCATGATAGAATAAGAGAGGTGGATATGATTGAGTTGGACCTCGCTATGTTGGTTGATCCACAACCAATTAAACTAGGGTCTATGCTCACTCTGGAAGAAAGGAAGGACTACATGTCCTTTATTCAAGAATTTCGTGACATCTTCACCTGGATCTATGATGAGTTGAGGGGTATTCCTCCCAGTTTAGTTGTGCATACCATTCCCCTGAAGGAAGGTAGCCACCATGTGCGACAAAAAGTGAGGCATATTCCTTTTGAACTAAGGGATGGACTATTTGAGGAGCTGCAAAAATTACGTATAGTTGGCTTGATATTTCTTGTATGACACACGAAGTGGTATTCACCAGTAGTTATAAGGAAAAAAAGAACAATCAAATCCAACTTTGCATAGATTTTAGGGAGCTCAATAAGTAGAAAATCAAGGATTACTATTTACTGCCAATTATTGACGAGATTCTAGATCAGTTAGTGGATAGAGACATCTACTCATTCATGGACTGCTTTGCTAGATATAATTGAATGGCTATTACAAAGGAAGACAACTTGAAAACAACATCTATTACTGTATTTGGAGCCTTTGCATATCATGTTATGGCATTTGGATTATGCAATGCACTAGGTTCTAATGTATAGCTGATAAAAATTTTGGTGATATTTCCCCAGAGGAGTTGAAAACATTTGTTGATGATCTAGGAGTAGCCACCATGAGGGAGAGACAGCTAGTTATTTTAAGAAAATATTTTGAGTATTGAATACTATTATGCATTACTCTTAATCCAAGAAAGTGCATCTTTGGAGTGCCGTATGGATTGCTTTTGGGCCATATGGTTAGCTCAACTCGTATTGCAACTCATCCTAAAAAGATAAAGGTTATTTTCACCATGAGTCCACCATATACTCCTAAAGAAATACATAGCTTTGTGTCATCAGTGGAATACTATCAAAGATTTATAAATGCATTGTCAGAGTGGATGTTACCACTAACAAATTTATTGTCCTTTAGTTTTTGGTTTGTTTGGATTGACCAATGCGGAGTCTCCTTTGAGGATGTAAAGTAGGAACTAGTGAATGTGCCAGTCTTGAAAGCACCCAAAAGAGATGAGGTCTTCTATATATTTTCAGCAACTGCAATGCATAGCATCAACTGTTGTCTAGCCTAGATTTGGGCGAAGTGGTATCATCCAATTGCATTTGCTAGCCATAAATTGGGAATATCCGACATTAATTATACCTACATGGAGAAGCTCTACCTTGGGATGATATTTGCATCAAATAAATTCACGCATTACATTCTCTATGAAAATGTGGTACTTTATATGAAGGCAAAAGGGTTGAGACTATTGATGAATAAGTTTCAGCCACCTGAACACTTACAAAAGTGGTTAATCACTTTGCAAGAGATTGATTATGAAATCAAGAGTAAGCCACCAAAGCTGTAGGACATTGTTAAATGTCTTTTGGATTTTGGGGAGCCAAAGCAAATCTTAGCTAAAGATAGTGACCTTAAGGGTCTATTCAAAATTGATACGACTTCCATTCCATCTTAGTATGCTGCCATAGTGCACTATCTATCTATAAGAGAGACTGAGCCACTTTGTCAAAGGCTGAGAAGAGGAAAATTAAACATCAGGCTTTGAAATTTGCCTTGATTGCAGGAACATTATATGGGTAGGGGGTTGATGATGTTTATCACCAATGTGCTATGTCTAATGAGGTTTTGTTTATCTTGGAAGAGTGTCATGACTCTGCTTGTGGTGGACACTTTGCTAGAGTTGACTACATAAAAAGCTATAAGAGCCAGATATTGGTGGCTGTTCGTTTTTGAAGATGCATTTGCTTATGTAAAGAGATGTGATGTATGTCAAATACATGATAGTAGGGAGAGTAGAAAATGTGTGATGACTCCTATTATGGTTGTACTACCATTTGAAAATTGGGGCATGAATTTTGTGGGCCCTATCACCCCGTCACCTCTACACTGAAGAGGTATATCATAGCCGCAATGAATTATTTTACAAAGTGGTCAAAAGCCCAAGCAACGAGGAAGGGCGATGCAAAGGAGACTACTAGCTTCCTACTTGTATACCAATTTGGTCCATCAAAGGAGTTAGTGTCAGATCCCACAGAACTCATTTTTTGAATAAGGTGATTAAGAGCCTGTTTGAAGCATGGAAAATTAAACACAATAAAACGACACCTTATAATCCATAGGCAAATGGGCAGGCTGAAAGTACCAATAAACATCTTGTGGGTATTCTATCGTAGATAGTATCATATAAGAAACAAGATTGGGATAAGAAGCTATATGTGACTGTGTGGGCATATAACATAACATTTAAGTGAGCTACCAGGAACACCCCATTCAAGTTATGTTATGGAGAGGAGTGCGTACTACCCTTAGAGATCGATTTACCAATTGTAAGGTTTGAAACTAACCATTCTTTGGGGCACGAATATGCACTCTTGAGCACTATACAACTTTAGCACACCTTGATGAGCTCCAATTGTAGAGTCTCTTACATGAGGAGGCAGCTAAGTATCAAATGAAAAAACTTCATGATTTAAAATCAAAGAAGTATATCTTCAAGAAATGGCAGTTAGTTTTATAGTATGATGCATTTAGGGAGCTATTTCCTAGGAAACTAGAGCCTAAGTGGAATGGTCCCTACAAAATAGTTAGAATCAAGAAAAATAGGTCCATAGCATTACTAGTGGATTTGTAGGGAGCACATATTAAAAACAAGGTTAATTTAAATAATATTAAACCTTATTATCTTTATGCATATTGATGAGATAATTATCTTGCAGGTCAAGGCTGAACTATTTTGAAATTTGCAAGAGAGGCTAAAAGTTGGTTAATGGGGTGGCTAATTGCCAACTTAGAACACCTATATTTGGAACAAAGATACCATCAAGGAAGACATGTTTGGTGGAGCAAAGGTTATAAAGTTATTGAGCAAGAGTAAAAAAATTTGTTTGGGAGATCAACGTCTTTTGTCATCCATGCTTAAGGATTTTGACGAGCATCCCTGTTGGACTCAATGAAGAGGTGGGATAGAGCCTTTGGTTCATTCTCTGAATATGTTGAATTTTGATTATCATAGTTACGAATAAAGGAGCTGATGATGGCCGGATGCATGAACCATTTATGGACATATATATCATATTTTGATAGACCTTTCAAGGGTCCTAATAAGAAAGGGACTATTGGGGTAGTCGTTAGATAGCAGTTTTTGCATCAAAGGTTAGATCATGCATCAAATGGATATTAAGAATGTCTTCTTGCAAGGGGAGCTGCAAGAGGAAGTTTATGTGGAGCAGCCACTTGGTTATATGAATGAGAACCATCCAGATTATGTATGTAGGCTTCATAAGGCCCTATATGAGCTGAAGCAAGCATCTAGGGCATGGCATGATAGGATCGTAGAATATCTTATCAACATTGGATTTTGTAGAGCACATGTTGATCACTAACTTTATGTATGTGAGACTGATGTAGGTATTGTAGTCATTACTATATATGTGGATGAGTTGATCATTGTGAGTCTTATGTGAAGAGTCTTCTTAGGGCTGAGTTTGAGATGATTCAGGAGAGATATGCTATTTTCTTGGCATAGAGATCATCAAGATTCCAAATGGTATATAGTTCTTATAAAGATTATATACATTGGATATGTTGAAGAAGTATGATATGGCTGATTGCAAGCCTATTTCTATACCTTTGGATGTTAATGCTAATCTTAGTGCACATGAGGGTGACTTGATTGAGGATGTCACTGTGTATTGCAAGATTGTGGGCAACCTTATTTATTTGATGACAATAGACCTAAACTACACAATTTACTTAGAGAATCAGTTTATGTTACTTCTACAAAAGCCACATTTGGATGTAGTGTAGTACACATTGTGCTATGTCAAGTCCCCATTGGACTGTGCCTTGTTCTATGGTATTTGTGTACCATTAGACTTCCATTGTTACATAGATGTATATTGGGCTAGTAGTATTTTAGACAAGAGATCTACTAGTGCTTTTATGTTTTCCTTTAGTAGTGGTAGTGTTATTTGGAGCAGCAAGAAGTAGTTGATAATTGCCTTGTTTAGTATAGAGGCAGAGTACAAAGGTGCTAAAAAACTACAATATGTGAGGTAGCTTGGTTACACAAGCTACTTGGTGATTTGGGGATGTAGATGGATAAGAAGGTTATCATCTATTGTGATAACTTTAGCAGCATTGAATTTGCTAGGAACCTAGTGTATCATGTGTTGACCAAACACATAGAGGTCCATTATCATTTCATTCAAGAGTGGGTTCTTGCAAGTGATATTGACTTGGTTTATTTCAACACAAAGGATTAAGCTATTTATATTTTCACCAAGGCCTTGGGAGCTAAGAAGCTTCAATGCTTCAGGTCTATGCTTGGAGTTCACAACCTCATGCTAAGCTCAACTGGGAGTGTTGAGATGTCAAGCTCTACATGAGCTGGCATCCATTATGTGCATTGGTGATGTGTTAGGATATTATATTCACTAGCATGTTAGGTGACCGGTATGAGGATACACCAGTGATTCTACAATTGGGACTATATCCACGTAGTGCATCCTTGGTTACGTCACATACAATGTGACATATCTTCTTTCCTAATGGGTTTACACTTAGTGACCACATGTACATACATTGTGGTACTTTTCATATTAGTCTTTTATCATGTTATAGACTTAGTTCTTTTTGAGTGGAAGAAGAAGAAAGAAGTAGAAGAAGATTTCAGTCCTATCTCTCTATGCATGCTCAAGTCTCCATGCTTTTGTATATGTATGCTCTTGGGTGCTTTACCTCTCTCTTCTTGTCTATTTTCAGTATTACCATCTGACACTTCCTTCTTTCCTTTGTCTTTATGTGAAACACTAGTAGATGTCATGAAGATGTGGGACTACTCCTTAGTCTCCCAAACCAAGGGTTAACTTTAGATCTAGTACTAGACAATGTTTCTAGTCTAGTAAGGCTCCATAATTCTTACTTTTCCTTTTGCATATTACTATCATGATCATGATCATCATCCAATGCATCATGACTAGATGCATATCAACTACTCATCTCATAAAAAATAACATCCTTGCTCGCTTTGAACTCACCTATGATAGGTTTATAACAATAATACCCTTTCTACTCTAAAGAATATCCAATGAAAATACATTTTTCAGCCTTTGGATCAAGCTTTTTTTGCAATTTATTTGGCACATAGAGAGATGCAATACAGCCAAATATTTTTAAGTGTGATAGAGTGGGCTTCTTGCCTGTAAAGCATTCTTTGGGGGTCATTCCATCAATTGTAGCTACAAGAGTTCTATTCATAATATAGACAAGAATATGGACATTTTCATACCAAAAATGTTTTAACAAATTCTTTTCAGCCACCATCAATGCATGCGAACCTTCTACAATATATCTATTTTTTCTTTCTACAACCCCATTGTGCTATGGGATTACCTACAAGTGAATTATCTATTTATTTCATGAGACCTCAAGAAATCATTAAAATCATTAGAGAGATACTCTTCCTCTCCATCTAACATCAAGCACTTAACTTTGAAGGCTATTTCTATTTCAAGAGTAGCTTTGAAAGTCTTGAAGTGCTCAAATATATCACTATTTTTCTTTATGAAATACACCCATAAGTTTCTCAAACAATAATCAATAAACATGACAAAATATTTGGCGCCACCAAATAGATATATTTTGTGTAGGGCCCCAAACATCTGTGTATATAATATCAATTATATTCCTGCTCACATCTCTATCATGTAAAAAAGTTTGTCTTGCTTGCTTACCAAACTAACATGCTTCACACACTTTATGAAATTCTGCAACTCTAAAAGTAGGAAACCATGTATTCAATCCTTTGGACTACATTAATTTCAGTATAATGTTTTCACTTTGCGCGTCACTTAGCCTAGCTAGGAGGAGGGTAAGCTTAATAGAGCTTTATAACATTAGGAAATTTTTGAAACAAGAAAAAAGTGATGACTAATGTCAAATTGATCAAATACTCCCACCTTTTGCCATTGATCACAACACCTTTGCTGCCATCTCAATATCATTAACTCATGCGATGAGGATATCCATAAAAATCATCACACATCTTCATCATCATCAAGCTACAAGCCACCACATATTGCATGACATAATCAAAGGAGAGCATACATGTTAGTACTTAGTCTTATAAGGCTTATAAAAGCCTTAGTCTAGGCTAACCAAATGATATTTTTTCCTACCACTAGTTGCTCCTTAGAGAGAGAGAGAGAGAGAGAGAGAGAGAGAGAGAGAAGAAAATAGAAAAAAAGGGAGGAAGATAGGGGGAGTGAGAGGAAGAAAGGGAAGAGTAAGAAAAAGGAGGTTGGAAGAAAGAGAAAGAAGAGATAAGAATGAGGGTAGAAAAAATAACAAGAGGAGTAGAAGGAAGTGGTATGAAGGGAGAAGAAAGAGAGATAAGAAGAGATAGGGGAGAGGAGAAAGGGAATAATAAAAGAAGAAAGAGAGTAGGAGAAGTAGAAAGAGAGAAGAAGAAGAGAGGATAGCCTTCTAGCATCTATAGTAACTCGTTGTTATGTTTTGATAAAAGATGGTTCTCCAATTTGAGGACATCCTTTTCTCCAACCAAGTTAAGTGTATAGCCCAGAAACCCATTATAGCCATCACCAATGAACCTCAACAATGAAGAGCTATTATAGAAAAGCAGAGTGCTATTTTTGCTAGAATCTTTGGGATATAGCCTGCCATCTGACCAAAGATCAAGATTCTTCTTTCCTTCAAGTTTCGTAGACTCTATAACGGTAATGGGTTTTGTTCTCTTCCTTATTGGTTTATACTCACTATCCAACTCAATATGAAGATGATAGAGAGGCCTTTTACTAGAGCTACAAAGATCATTGGATGACTGATCCATAGCTAAGGATGTGATTAGAAGATTGTTTTAAAAAAGTATGCGAATTAGAAACAAGAAGGAAAACGAAGAAGAAACTAGTAAGGATGGGAAAGAAATAAGAGAGTGAGAATGGAGGGAAGTAATCAAACGTTGAACAAAATTCAAATTGAATATTAGTTTTCACTTTAATGAGGATGAGTAAGATCTTGATTATGACAATCTTTGTCACCTTTATGGCAGCCTAGATTTCTAGGTTTGATGTGACCACCCACGAGAATATCACGACAATGACTTATTAACAATTTCTGATATATTTACTTACCAAAATATAAATTTTTTTAAAAATAAAAAATGATATTATTTCCTAAAATATTTTCTCTCTCTGGGATCACTTACAAGGCATTTTCGAGACCTCAAAACTCCCCTAATGGGCTCTTGCACCTAATGTTTAGTTAGTTCCCTTCACTCTTTCCTCTCCTATCCAAATTTGTTTGCTGCATAGAGGGAAGGTCATCTAGACTCAGAAATCCCTCCATTACAAACACTGCTAGTTGGACCTATGCTTCCACAGATGGTTATCAATGTCAAGTCTATATTAGAAACAATAATCACTTTCTCTCTCCAATCTATTTATATAGGAGTCTACACATCCCTAGAGGATAAAGTGGATTCTTTAACGAGCCAACTAAGTAAAGGCTTGGAGAACTTAGCCTTAAAAAGATTTTCCATTAGTGATATTCACAAATAGATGAGAATGCTATGGCTTGAATGGATTCCAAGAGGAGCATTATTCTTCTACTGAGACATGTAAGTTAGTTGTTATAGAGGATGTTTAAGACTCACTTACAAAAGAGCATGATTCTAGCATGTTTGAGATGGTTCTTTTAGCTTCTATACTTGATACTTGTGAGGGTGAGCTGCAACATTCTAAGAAAACTATGGAGCCACAACAAAAGGCAATTGAGGAGTTACAATGCAAAGTGTCTAAATATCTTGTCCCTCCCCCTACTCCTGTGGCTACTTTTGTTACATCTTCCATAGAGGATCTTGAAGCCTAAATCAATAAACAAAATTGTGTGATGCTTTTTTTGCCAAGGTTGAATGCCTTTAATAGTGAATGGACTATTTGCACAAAGACTTAAGTCACTATGCTAATCTAGTGTCTCCTCCCCCTACCTTCTAGATCAAATACCATCAACAAAGGTTGGACTTGTATATGTCCATGAGAACTATTGACTTGGACCCACTAGAAGATGGATGGTACAAACTTTGATTAATTTATTTACTTAAATCAATATTTGATAATGCTATGGATGATCAAGTTTTTCATGAGGCACACTTACGATCATTCCTATATATTAAAGGAGACTTGTAGATTCCTAAATGAGAAGAATATGAACCTTTATGTGGAAGATGTTATTTTAAAGGAAACCCTTTATGTTTGCTCTATGGAGCTTAGCCTTTCCAATGGTTCATAGACATATGTCTAGAAGACTTCCCCGTGTAAAGGTCTTGATTGGCATCCACCTTTGGAGGAGGATATGATGGTCCACTATCGATGGGCATTATTCTACAAGTCTGATATTGCTAAGAATTCCTTATTCATTGATGACTTCTTTCAGGCATTTCACTATCGATCTTTTGTTTATCCATATGATCCTATGGATCTTCTTTCCTATTAAAAGATTTATTAGTGCCTCCTTGTTTATACCACCTACTTAATACTACTGATACAATTAATAAGTTAACATTTAATCAGCCTATAATACTGATACAATTCATATGTTAACATTTAACCCTATAATATCTACTTATGTCCCTATATTTACCATGCCCATTCATTACTAAACCTAATGTTACGCCTACTCCTACTAATCCTCCTATTGCTCAACTTGTTCTATACACTTTTTCTATAGAATATCCTTAGCTAACCATATCACCCTCTCCATTGTTGGACTCACATTCCATTACCCTAGCCTACTGATTATATAAACCTTCCTCCCCCATTAGTCATGGATACTAATGGGTTCAATAATTATATACTTTGTCATCTTGATAGTGGACCTTAAAAGATTCATTAACAAGACAAGTTTTTAATTAGCATGTCATTTTAGGATAATGGGAGAGACTTCGTACACATGTTTGAATTCTTATCTCCACTTTTCTCGAATATATGCTCAATCAAAAGATGTCCCTATGCACCTTGTTGCACATTTCCATCAGTACTTGGATTTCATGCACAAGCATTAGCACTTGAATACAAGGAAGTCTATCCCTCCTCTTATTATTAATCCTAATGAGGATGTGGCTGTAGCCCGAATGGATGTCTTGTATTGTTTTGCACAAACATTTCCTACCAGATTTATAATCCTCATGGAGAGGATGTGGTGTTCGTAGTTTCTTCAAAACGCTCCTAGTTATTTTGTGTATGAGAGTAGGGCCATGGAGAAGTCCAAGCTTAGTATCATATTTAAAAAGAAATATTTGCATCCTCACAAGTTGGTGGACTAGCCTTGTTGTGTGTTAATTTTTAATGATACATATTATCTTTTTCTCTCCATTTTTGGGGATTCTTTCCATTCAAACTATAATATTCTCTTGTTTTTGTGAGTGTTTTGTGTGTGTGTGTGTATTATCCTTGTCACATGTATGAAGAGGCTATATTGAAGATGATGGTGTTGAAGCTATTTCGAATTGATGATGGTTCAAGTTAAACTTATTTTTGCCAATTGGAAGATGGATATGTAGCTATAGAAAAATATTATATCCTTTTCAAGTTTATCTCATTTATGTTAATAATTAAAAGAGTGGTTTATAGAGTTTGTGGTCTTTCTTCACCATTTATCATTTTAGATCCAAGTTCTCATGAAGACTGGAAGTGACCGTGATTATGTTTGTATTGAATCTTAGTTGAATACAAGATTATTAGTTTTTTAGTGTTATATTCTTCTTTTTCCAAGGGAACCCTCCCTAGGTTGAGTGTGGGGATATGGTGAGAGTGAAAGATATTGTATTTTTAGCTCTCTCTTTTTTTGTTGGATTTTCTTTTGTGGGTAAGCTAAGTGTAGTTAAAAATATCCTATATTATGCTAAAGCGTATATTGGATCTATTTTGCCATTCTCTGAGGCAACGCATGCCTTTGATAGGATGGGACATCGTAACAAAGGACAGGAGCTTGGGAGGTGCAGGTTTAGGCTCCTCGGCCTTTAAAGCACAATGCATGTCTATGCTTTGCACATACAAAGCTGCCATCCCCTGCACTACAGAGGACTTCAGGCTTACGTGATTCACAGATTAATAGGAGGGTCCCTCCCCTCTCTCGAGACTGCACATCAAAGAAGGTTACAAAACCCAGGATGCTAAATGCTTTGTATGCATCCTCATCCCCATCTTAGTCTCCTGCAAGGCAACAACATTAGGCTTAAGGTTTTTAATTACTCCATAGGCAATTTGCTTCCTTACGATAGCGCTTCTTTGTACCTCCCTTATTCTCCTGCCATTTTGGAGAGAGATTCTCCTTGTTTGATACACCATTTTGGAGATCCTTATTCTGGTCGAAGGCATAGGCGCAACGACATCCTGATTCTCCTTCACTGCCCCTATCAGACCACCAGCCCTGGTGAATCTCCCGTTGGAACTCTCTCCCAAGGGTTGTTTCTCCTGCTTGGATGCTCGAGACTTGCCATCCTCTTTCTCCCTATCCTTACCATCAACCAAATGTTTCTTACAGA
Organism: Lygodium microphyllum; assembly: GCF_053477565.2. NCBI lineage: Eukaryota > Viridiplantae > Streptophyta > Polypodiopsida > Schizaeales > Lygodiaceae > Lygodium > Lygodium microphyllum. The sequence continues at coordinate 43,286,176 of NC_141158.1, forward strand.
GAATGTAATTTAGTACTACATAATGAAAAGCTTTCAAGAGAATGCAATTTAGACATCATTATCAGCCCATTACGTTCCTATATCTCATCCTAGAATTAAGTTGGCTATCGCTAATCCCTTATTCATATACCAAATAGCATACTTCAGATTTAGAAATTGCACGGGCTAATGTGTGCTATTCTTGAGTAATTCCTGCAAAAGTAGTGCTACACACAAGGGCACAGTGTGCTTTCATGACATCGCATCCTTCCTCTTGGACCTTTAGGATGAGGATATAACTTGGATCAAAACAAATCTTTGAAGGTGAGAAGAACTTAAATAATTGAGAGTTGGACGGAGGGTCAAGGTTGTAGTTGATCCATTGCTTGGGGATTCTCTCTCTTGTGAGGTTTATCAACATTATAAAAAAATGGGCAATTGCAAGTCCTACCCCCTATCATACAAAAGCTATAGGATAAAAGGGCCAATAAAGTGACACTCCCCAGAAGGAAAATTCACCCCACACCAATTGAGTAACAATTTTGTAGAAAAGAAGTGGCTTCTTTAGCTATTTAACATTAGGATACAATTCTTTTAAAAATTGCATACGGGCTTAATGTGAGTCAAACAATTGAGCCATGCAATATTGTTTATATTTTAGATTTTGTAAGACCTTTAAGCAATGTATCCTTGGGTGTCACATTATTGACCCCTCATTGTCCCTCTTTTATGAACCTTCGTTTAAAACTAGGCTACTTGATCAACATATCAAAATATCCCAATGTTTTTTTTCTGAGATCCATACGATATAAATAGTTTGACCATTCAAAAGTATTTATGAAACTCACTTGGAAAAAGAAGTTATAATGGAGGATTGTTAGACAATGCTCTATTGGCCCCTTTACCCTATGCATGCCATATACTCTTGGTATGACTAGAACTCAGCCTATTGAGAAACATTTCATAAAGATTCTAAAGATAAAGCACAACCAGTACAACCACAATAGGATCACAACATTAACTCTTGAGTATAGAACAAATTAAATAGGAGAACCTAAGTGTTTGATACTGAGGAATTAGACCTTGAACATGAAGTAGGAGATAACAATGCTCAACATCCTTTACTCATTAGATATTGTACTGCTAGAACTTTCATTATCATTTTAAGAGCTTGCAAGAAGCAGAATATGGAATTATCTATGATGCAGAAGTTCCCCATCTAGCTCTACAGCTCTCAATACCAGACATAAGTGCATTCTAATCTCTTATATTGAGGAATCCAAGGTGTAAGTATTATGGACATTGTTAGCGCAATCATAGGAAATATTTAATTCTATAAAATTGACTTGAATCATGGCTTAAGAATTAGCTAAGTAATATTGTTTCTAGCAAAAAGAACTTGCCAATTACCAAAATTGCTAGACAAAGTTGGTAAAATATTTTCCAAATTTTGACCCCTAACAAGTTGGTCCAATATCCATGGTGCAATAGATCTTGATAAGTTTTATATATGTGTATGTATGTGATGGGGGAAGGAAAAGTATGTATTTATACAAAAAAGAAATAGGAAATATTATGCATCCTAGCTGTGATTAAGCATGTGAATCTAAGAAAAAGTATTAGAAAATTGGGTGTTTGATCACTCTCGATAGATTCAAATGTAGGAGTATTATTATGTAAGGAACATATATATGAATTCAAAAGATCAAGATTCAATCATTGACTATAAATTGTGTGTGGGAAAAAGAACCAAGTAAGAGACACATAAAGAAAGTAATGGCATGGAAGGTCCACATACGGTGTATGTATGTATGTCTAGTATATGATGTGTGTGTGTGTGTGTGTGTGTGTGTGTGTGTGTGTGTGTGTGTGTGTGTGTGTGTGTGTGTGTGTGTGTGTGTGTGTGTGTGTGGAGATGGGAAGAGTATGTGAATGAAAGAAGCAATTGAGAGACAACAAGAGAGAGGATATGTTTGTTATGACCACGATATTTTACTAGAATTTATTATGAAATATTAGATTATTATTATTATTATTATGGATTTTATCTATTTGCAATATGATCTATGACTTATTGCACAAAGGTGTGCAAGTGATATTGGTCTATTACTCCTAGTAGATAGAGGGAATGATACTATTGTGTTTTATGTTGTGGTGAGGAGATTATTAAGGGAGTTATATTTGGAGTGCACATTGTAACGCATGGAAATTATATGCTTTATAGCATGGAAACATATTATTAGAGATATTGTATTTTCTATGCACCCATAAGCACAAGGATTTTGAGTGTGCACATGTGTAATTGATTTATTTTGAATGTATTTATTACAATAGATAAAAATATTACTATTTTTTTGTAAAGCTATTTAGAATAGGGTATACTTGATTGATTTGCACAAAAGCAAGTCGTCGAAGAAAAGGGAAAGCAAGAACTCAAAAGAATGCTTTCAATGTGTTGTGATGATTTAAGGAAATAGATAAATGAATGCAATGGTGCAAGAGAGCATAAGAATGAGAGAGATAGAGTTCAAAATTCAAGCTCTAGAATTCAGCCTCAAAAAATGAATCCTCCTCATCTCTTGCTTTCCCCACATGTTCCTTTCAAGAATATTCCCCCAGTTTTCCAATTGTTATCTATAACTTCTTTTCTTAGAAATATCCATGTCATCATGCCTTGTTGCAAGTGGGCTGTGACACCTCCCCCTTTTGCAAAAGTAGACTAGTGTGAAAGTGGTGTGGGAGCTTTAATTGGCATGTTGTTGGATGAGATATATGTGTGACTAGTTTGTGCTTGTGTTTGGTGGGCAAACTTTGTTGGATCAAAGATGCTTTTTGGTTGGTCCAACTTTATTTGTGGAAGGCTTATCCTTTTGTGTTGGTGCTCTCACATCCTTGCTAAGGTGATAAGGGATCTTTGCTTGTTATTATGAGAGGTTTGTTACAACTATATATATCATCTCTCACTTGACTTGGGTCTCACCTATATATACTAACTCTACATCAATATGAATCATTCTTTGGGAGCATGTCTTGTGTATCTCTCTCGTACTCTCTCTCTCTCTCAACATGGTATCAGAGCTATGGATGCGTAGCAACAACAAGGAAGATAAGTTGTTTCATTGTTTATACTTGATTGAATTCTTTGCACAAGTGATGATTTGATACATGAACTTGTTCAAATTAGAAGTATTAGTTAATTTTGTCTTTAAAAACAAAACCAGGTGCATAGCTCTCGTCGTGCTCTCGAATCCTGTCAAAACCGCTTGTCAATCGGAGTTTTGGATCAAAAGTTATGACAGTTCAGGATTCAAGACAGTAATTCTGCTCAAATCTACGATTCTTTATTTAAAATTGTATTTCTAATTACAGTTCGTTAATCCCCAATTACAGTTTATTAATCGCTCGTCTTCGTTAATGATGTTGATTACGACAAGCAAACATCTTGCTATTTTTAGCGATGTTTTATTATCGTTCATGTTCTTTGCTCGACCGAAATAGCACTTTTCTTATATGCGTCATCTCGTCTTGCACGTTATGCCTCTCTATTTCGGGCTTTCTTTTTAGTCACTCAATACTTTTCGTCGTTCTTATGTGCATATCCCTATTTTGATTGTCATGCGTCTCAACTATGCTCGTCTTGATCATGGTTTGCAGATTCTGTGATCTCATCTTATTTGTTTTCTCTTGACATACATGCATGGCCAATTGCGTAATTGTTAACGGATATCCGTCTGGCCAACATTCGGTTCCCTTCTTCCAAGGACAAGGCTTTCCTGGATGGAAAGCAAAGATGATGCTAATTCTTGAAGGTGACAAATTATTTGATATTGTTTTGGGCGACCTGTCTTGCCCAGTTCAACCTATTGATGTGATGAATAACAATTCTGTGATTACTGATGGTCCATTATTTGAACAATGGAAAATTGATCATACTGATTGGATTCGTCGTGACAAAGCGGCTCGTCATTATATATTGTCTGCACTTCTTGACTCACTTATGTTGGATGTCTTTCATCTGGAAACCTCTCATGCTATTTGGGAGTATCTTATCTCAACGTTTGAGAAGAAATCGGTCACAGAAATTTTATATCTCCAAACTTGTTTGAAGAATCTTCAATATAAGGTTGGTACCTCTATGCACTCTCATATCGAGGCTTTTAAAGACATTATCAATCAGCTTGGTGCTGCCGGCACTCCTGTTGCTAAAAATCAGATTGTTACTCAACTTCTTCATACCATCAAAGATCCTTTATATGACAATATCATCACTATTTTGTCTAACAAGGATGATATCCACTTTGACAAAGCATGTATATCTCTTATTGAATATTCTCAACGTCATGAGCATCATTTGGAAAAATCTGATGTTGTGTTGGTCACTCGAGAACAAAGGGATTTTGCTGCTTTTGTTGCTCGCAAGCGTCCTGCTTCACGTTTTCAGCAGGGTGGATGCCCTAATCCAGGTAGTAAATCTTCTCGTCTTGCTTATCCTAACAAACATTGTTCTTATTGTGATAAGAAAGGTCATGTGACTTCTGATTGCTGGGCATGTCAATATGATGAGGAGCATGGAGTTACTACAAAGCAACCTCGCTCGTCCAAAAGTTTTCCTCGTGATTATTGTGCACATACAGATCATCCATCTCGTCGTTGTTATAAACGCAGATATGATGAAGAACGTTCTCGAGTTTATATTGTTCAACAAACTACAACTGATGATGATCATACTCATCAGGAGCTCAATTTCGTCCATTATGATATCTCTCCAGAAAAGGTACTTCATGTTCATGATGGTTCTCTATTAATCATTGATTCAGGTGCCACTGGAAACATGACATACCAATCGCAGTGGCTTCACAATTATCATTCTCTTCCTGTCAAGAAGTTTGTGTACCTTGCGGATGATACGACTTGTCAAGTCAAAGGAGTGGGTGATTTATATATGGGGACTGTTTCATCCACTAGAATATTAAGAGGAGTTCTTCATGTTCCAGATTTGCAAAGAAATCTTCTTTCTGTTGCTCGTCTAGTTGATCTTGGTTTGTTTGTTGGCTTTGATCATAATCAATGTCGTATAGAGAAAGATGGGCATACTATAGCAGTGGCTCCTCGACATGGTAATCTATTTGAGCTATCATTGAATGATACAGTTACAAATGTTGTTACTGCCCCTGGAGATGCAAATTGCAAATTATGGCATCAACGATTTGCACACTCCGATTTTGCCAAAATTCTTGATCTTCATCGTCATAGTCTTGTGCAAGGTATGGATCTTAAATCTCATCCACGTATGGGAATATGTGAGTACTGTGCACTTGGAAAACACTATAATTCGCCTTTCCACACTTCTACTTCATCACATTCCTGTGCTCTCTTGGATTTGGTTCATACCGATATTTGCGGTCCTTTTCCTGCCTCAAAGTCTCAATATCGATATTTTATAACTTTCATTGATGATTTCTCACGATACACACATGTCTATCTTCTTCGACATAAGTCTGAGGCTTTATCTATATTTAAACAATACAAGATAAGTGTGGAGCTTCAAACTGGATTCTCTATAAAGATGCTTCACAGTGACAATGGTGGTGAATATGTATCCAATCTATTTGATGACTTCTGTAAGGATCAAGGTATTCATCATGAGTTTACAGTTCCTTATTCTCCTCAGCAAAATGGTATTGCTGAGCGCAAAAATCGCACAAATCTTAATGCTATACGTTGCATGCTTATACACTCTGGTTTGTCTCAAAAGTTTTGGACTGAAGCACTTCTAACAGCTGTTTTTATTCAAAATCATCTTCCAACTATTGCACCTGCTGGTAAAATTCCTATAACAATTTGGACAGGGAAGACACTTCAGTCTCTCACTTTCGCACATTTGGCTGCATTGCTTATATTCATGTGCCCAAGGACACTCGACATAAGTTGGATCCTCCAGGTTTGAAGGTTATTTTTCTTGGTTATTCAGATCATTCCAAAGGTTACAAATTTTATGATCCTTCTTCTCAAAAGGTTATCATTAGTCGTGATGCTATATTTGATGAGAAGACTATGGGTGGCACATGGTCGTCAGATGTTTCAGATGATACACAATCTTTGCTTAGTGCATTTCCTTACTTGCTTTGTGATTCTACTAATTCTGATGATCATAAACCTCCTTCACCTCCAAAGAAGATTGATGAAAATTTGGAGATCTATGTTGATCTTCCTATTGAGATAGATCATGGATTCTATTCTATTGAATATGATGTCTTTGATGATGCTATGTCTGTCCAAGAGGATCCAATATCGTATATGGAAGCTATCAATTCGTCTCAAAGGGATCAATGGCAAGAAGCTATGCAAGCTGAGTACGATTCTTTAATCTCCAAAGGTACATGGATTCTTACTGAACTCCCCCCAAATCGTGTTCCTATAAAATGTAAATGGGTTTATAAAACCAAGACCAAAGCTGATGGATCGTTTGATAAGTTCAAAGCGTGACTTGTTGCAAAAGGTTACTCACAGATTGCAGGAGTAGATTATCAAGAAACATTTTCTCCCGTTGTGCGCTCCACAACTGTTCGTATGATTTTGGCTTTTGCAACACTATTTGATCTAGAAATTCACCAAATGGATGTTAAAACGGCTTTTCTCAATGGAGATCTTGAAGAAGAAATCTATATGGAGCAATCTGAAGGTTTTATAATTGCAGGAAAGGAGCATCTTGTATGTCAGCTTCATCGTGCATTATATGGATTGAAGTAAGCCTCTCGTGCTTGGTATATTAAGATTGATCAGTTCCTCACATCTAAAGGTTTTGTTGCATGTTTTGCTGACCCAAATCTTTACATCAAAAGGGAGGAAAAATATTTTATTATTCTTGCTCTATATGTTGATGATACTATTCTTGTGTCAAATAATATTGCTTTCTTGGATGCTATGAAGAAGCTTTTATCGACTGCATTTGAAATGGTGGATCTTGGTGAGATACATTCTTGTTTGGGTATTCAAGTTCAACGACACCGACAACAAGGCATTCTTCTTCTTCGCCAGACAAAGTTTATTAATGATATTGTTAAGAAGTTTGGATTGGCAAATGCGCACTCTGCTAACACTCCCATTCTTTCAAGCTCTACCAAGGGTACATCTACAACACGCAATGAAGAATCAGCCATTCATCAACCTTTTGCTAATCTTGTTGGTTGTCTTCAATTTATTGGTTTAAACACAAGACCAGATATTTTATTTGCAACTAACTTTTTGGTACAGTATCTTTCTTCCCCTTCCACTATTCATTGGAGTGCTGCAAAACGTATTCTTAAGTACCTCAAGGGTACTAAGGAATTTGGTCTTATTTATCGTCGTCGAGAGGATTCTTCTTTATCTTCTTTAACTTCTCTTGACCTCATTGGATATACAGACGCTGATTGGGCAAGTTCACACTTATCCATGCGATCTACAAGTGGGAATTGTTTCTTTGTAAATGGATGTTTGGTTTCTTGGTCCAGCAAGAAACAACGATGTGTTGCAGTTTCTACAACTGAAGCCGAATATGTTGCTGCATCATTAGCAGCTCGCGAGCTAGTTTGGCTTCGACAACTACTTGCAGATTTGGGACATCCTTCATCATCTAGTACACCTCTTTGATGCGATAACCAAAGTGCTATTAGTCTTACCAAAGACTATATACAACATAGTAAATCAAAGCATATTGCTATTCATTATCATTATGTTCGACATGAAGTCAAGAAAGGTTCCATTATGGTGGAGCATTGTCCCAGTGATCAAATGGTTGCAGACATCTTCACAAAAGCTCTTAGTGAAGCTTGCTTTAGCTCATTAAGACATGAACTTGGTATTGTTCCAAGTTCTTGTCTCACTGATTGAGGCATGTATCATTGTATTCAAGAAAATTTTATAGTAAATCATTTTTTGTATCGTAGGTATGTGCAGGGGCTCGGGTTTTTCCCTTGTTCTCCCCAAGGGTTTTTTCACTCACAGCCAGAGAGGCTTTGTTTGAGTGGGGATGTTACAACTATATATATCATCTCTCACTTGACTTGGGTCTCACCTATATATACTAACTCTACATCAATATGAATCATTCTTTGGGAGCATATCTTGTGTATCTCTGTTATAACTATATATATCATCTCTCACTTGACTTGGGTCTCACCTATATATACTAACTCTACATCAATATGAATCATTCTTTGGGAGCATGTCTTGTGTATCTCTCTCTTAATCTCTCTCTCTCTCTCTTAACAAGGTTATCCTATGGCATGGGGTTTCAATTTTAGCATAGATGGGCATGGTCATAGTTGGATGTTGGTGCTTGATTTTCTCTATTTGATAGGCCATGGCTTGTCCTCTATTATTGTTTTTTGCATGAGTTGTTGTTTCTTCTATTGTGTTTGATTCAATTTCTTGTCATTGGCTTGCAAGCCTTTCTCTGTTTGCTTCCTATTGCAGGTGTTGATGTTGGGCTTCAAAGTTGGAGTTGAATACCCAAAAATAAAGTTTCATTATTGTGACATGCGCTATAGTGATTGTCCCTCTATCGTCATGTTTGACTCTATGTGTGTAGGTCCTAATCCTTTCTATGATCTAATATGGGTTGAGCCGTTGATGAATGAATGATTCAGTTAATCCCTTCTTTGTTATAGGAAAATAGATACTTACTAAGTCTCCTTTGCTATAATCATGATGATGATGATTTTGATCATATTGTCTTTTTTGCTTTTCCTATGCTTGATGTAGGTTCTTGTGTATTGTTGATCTAAGGAGCAATTATTTGGTGGACAAATATGTGTACCAATCCAGAGCATCTATATGCTTTGTCTTCATTTCTATTGTTACTACCCCAAGTGGGAAAATGGGATCCGGAACATACAAGTCCCTAAATGGGATGATTTTTGTGGATGCTTGGATTAATATTTGATAGGCCTATGTGACAAATGGGAGTATCTCATCCCAAATTTGGTGTAAACAATCTATATATGCTCCTATCATCTTCTTCATTATCTTGTTTAGGCTTTCTAGGATGTTTGTCTAAGGATGAGGTGAGGTATAGAGTTGTTGAATTCCCATGCTCTGAGATTGGATGGCCATCACTTCACTTTTGAACTGTTGTCCCTAGTCTAATAGTATTTTTCATGGGCATGACTACTGTAGGATGACCTTTTGCAACATGAAGTATGATGTTGTTGTAGTTGAACTATTTGAAATAGCTTTTATCTCACACCATCTTGTCAAGTAATTTGTGAGTATAACAATGTGCTTGTTGCCCTTGAATAATTCTAGGAAGGGGTCTATCATGTCCTATCCTACTAGGTCAAATCGAATGGATGTTGTAATTGGTTGTGGTTTTCCATGCTTTTGTAGTGGACCCTTGTATGCCTCACATATTGCACATTCTCTAATATATTGAGATATTGTTGATCTCGTGTGGCCAATAGTATCTTTTCCTTAGTTGTTCCAATAGTTTGTGACCAAGCATCTACTTGACAGCTTTCTCTTTGTTTTTTCTTGCACATTGCCATTTTGATTAGTTGTGTTGTACCTATTCTGATTTCATGGGAGATTAGAAGATTTAATATATTGGTGATCTATTTTGTTTGAAACAAGTCTCTGTATTGTTGCAGTATGTATGCGATAGCTTGATTTCTCTTGTCATGTGTTACTAGTGGGGGCAAGAGATACGGATAGGAGAGAGAGGGTATGGGATGCTCAAGGTACAACGGAAACATAGTGTAGATTTTGGGTCGCATTGCATTGAAAGAAGGGCACAAAACGATGCTTGGTGTGAGACACATATGTATATAAACAAGCCATACATGGTGCACACCGATTAGACCTGACCATGTCTAACGTGCATGTGACGACTGTACCCTTCAAAGAGATGCGAAGGTGCGTCAGCCTGACATCTCAAGTCCTGTATTGGATTCACAGTCGGTTTATTAACTAGTCGGACAATCAATATGTCACATATTGCAGAGGGAAAACAAATTAGTTCTGCGCATCACATTAAAGATGGCATTGACAGTCGAGTGTATTCCTAGCGCGTCAAGGTGAATAAGACCACGAAGGACAAGTTACGCTGCAATCAGTGCGAAGATGGTGTACTCAGCATGGACTGCGTTTGGTTTCCTGATTATGGCCGCGTGTTTGGCGGGTCGTTCTCCTGCTGCTGCTAATTCAGCTCCAGCTCCTTCTCCTTACTCATCTCCAACAACGAGTCCCACCTGGTGTGTGGCTAACCCCCATGCCTCCCAGAACACCCTCGAGCGAGGCCTGGATATAGAATGCTACACCTACGGCGCTTTCTGCGACCATCTCCAGGCCCCCAGCGCCTGCACGTACCCCAACACTGATTATGCATCTCACGCCTCCTTCCTGTTCAACCTGTACTGGCAGGCCACCAAAGCCGGCGGCGGCAAGTGCGACTTCGAAGGCGCGGCGATCATCACCACCCATGACCCGAGTAAGAGTCTCTCTCTCTCTCTCTCTCTCTCTCTCTCTCGGGTTGGACATCTGCTGACCCTCGACCTCCTTTCCATTCAGGTCACCCGGGTTGCCCGTTCTACGCGTGGTGAAATCTTCCTCAACATGGCATGGCGACGTTCCACCTGAGTTTTGTTACGAGAAACGCGGCGCTCTTTGCCGCTAGTTTGTAGGATCTTCACCTTTTTATGGTAATTGGGGCATGCACAATGCTCGACGTATTATTTGCACACTTTACATCAGCTACCGTCGCGTACTTGTGAGACATACGTGTTTCCCATGAGTCTCTCTTGCCGTGTATCATCTCGCATGAACTCAACTCTGATTTTTAACCTTCCATCAATTTAATTATCTTTGGTATATGTCTAAATTCGCCTTCACCAACCTCAATTAACTACCATGATAACATCATAGTCTGTTTCATGACAATCGTTAGCATGCTTAGCTTTGTACTATGCATATTCCCAATAGTTTCAACCTCCATCATATTAGCCCTTTTTTTGGAATCTTCAATATATTCACACACGCTAACATTGGAATCTTCGGTATACTCCCAATAGTGTCAACCTCCATCATATTAGCCCTTTTTTGTGCTTTTGCATGCTTGAGATTGGTTAGTAAGACACTATGAATGATGGGAAGGTTGGATGAGAGGTATGACAAGATGTCAAGTGCATCTTGTTTACTAGCTTGATTTCTTATGGTGATTGGTGGGTCAAGGGGGAACTTTGGGTCATGCCCATACACAGCTTGAAATGGGTTTATCTTACTAGAAGCATGGAAAATTTTATTGTATGCATGAGCTACATATGGTAGGATTTGGTCCCATGTATGATACAAAGGTCAATGTACATAGTCAAGGTCCGCTTGATCATTTTATTGAGGCACTCCGTCAAGCCATTCCTTTAGGGGTGGTAGGGTGAGGTGAAGAGTTTTGTTATGCGGAGGCTGTGCATGAGAATATGTATGACCTCCCCTTTGAATTGACTTCATTGTTCTGACAGTAGCTAGTGTGGACAACCATGCCTAAATATAATGTTGTGTAGGAGCGTACCCACTATTGTGAAGGCTGTACAATTTGTGATGGCTTGGAATTCACACCATTCAATGAGGTCTTCCATTGTCGTAAGATCACAAGTTTAGTGACAGAAGATATTTTGAATATGTGCTTAGTGTGTACTTAAACATGATCTTTACAAGACTTTCAGATAGCAGAACTGGTCTACCAAAATAGCTAAATGTCCAATATTAAGTTTTAATGGCTTATTGAGAATGGATGGATTGAAATACATACAATGACCTATTTTGAATACTTTTCATAGAATGCATCATGTGTTGGAGGTCTCTTCGAGCTACATACTAACTATTTTGGACATCAATCTCCATCAGTGTTAGGGTGTCAGTTGTGACCTTTGCTTGAAGAGAAGTTGTAGTGAGATCTTATCAATTCATGTTCCCTTGTATATTTTGTCCTATCTAGATGGCCTCATGGAAAGAGGTTGGGCCTTGGTCATAGATGCGTCGAGATATGTCACGTTGGAGTTGAGGCTACAAAAAATACAGTCTCATTTCTTATATAGTTGGATTAGCCCCTAACAAAAATCAAATCAGTTTAATTGCAAATTATGCCAATGGTTCTATTTGTTGTTGAATGTAAAGAAGTGTTGTTTGCATCACATTCTGATGGACAAAGCTTTGAGTTAACAATTTCTTTAATAAGAGCCAGTTAGACTTGACCTACTCATTTTTTCGTACCAACCACATGGGACCCTATTCTATTTAATTTGTAAGTAACCCCTTTATATGGGACCCTTTTCTATGTAAAAAAAGTATTAAAATCGTATTTTAAAAATCCCTTATATTGAACCCACGTGATACATACATATATTAATAGCTAGCTGCCCCGAGATGCAAATGGTTTGTGATTGTTGTGCACACAGGTATCCTACTAGCAAATGATTTGTCTAGTTTACCTAGAGGAGAATATGAGATATGGCTATGATCATGTGATCCGATGGGTGTGGAAGGGGTGTATGGAAGTATCCTTGTATTGTTGGGAGATGGGGTTCTAGTTAGGGGTGGCTATGCAGCTCATGCTAAGGAAGGGTATGGCTACTAGAGAATCTAATAGGAGAGTGCATGGGAGAGGAGCCCGTTGTCTCCACCAATGTAATATACACACATCTTAGCTCAACTTGACGTGGCTTCTTCATTCTATGTTGCCCTAATAAAAGGGCCACCCATATATATTTAAAAAAGGCTCTTCTTTAAGAGGAGATATTTGGTTACATAATTATTTAGTTAGTGGATTGATGATTGGACCGCATCTAGTTTGGCCATATCACAATATCACGATAAGCCATACATTCTCACTTTTTTGTGCTGCAAGTTATCACACCATATACATCTCTCTTAAATGCTTCTCTAATAAGCCTTATAGCTATTGCCCACCCCTTCTCTTCGACTTTCTCATCCAATTTTACAACCTTTGAGTGAAGATCTATCATATTCAAGTGTAAGTTACATAAGCTTTTCATAAATTCATCCATAACATCTCTTTTTTGGGTTTGATCAATAGGCATAATCGGTTGTTCAGCCATAGATAAAAATGGATTTGTTCAAATTTTAGAACTTTTCATAGAAACTATAGGCATAGACCATGTTTTCAATCTCAAACTCATTCTTTTTGGCTTCACAATCATACTTATAGCATCAAGAGGGCTAATATCTTTTAGCAAAAAGAATTAAGAGCTGACTTAGTTTAGTAATACAAATTGGCGGTTTCTTTTATAAAGTAAAAAGAGAAGAAGGCTGAGTTATTTTAACCAAATGTATTATAAGGAGCTCATTTGTTTCAACCAAAAGAGTTGAAGACTGATTTAGATCAATGAAAAGAGTGGTCTACTAATTTATTTTACCAAATAGGGAAGAAAGCTAATTTATAGCAATCAAAATAGTTGAGTGATGATTATTTAATGCAAAAAGAGTTGTCTCTAATAGCAGAAAACATGACAGATCTAGTGATGGAGGACAATGCTTTGCTTGAGGAGCATATGCTAGCCACTAATGTTTCACCTAAAGAGGCTACTGAGATTGTTGAGGTAGATTTAAGAGAAGAACATGAAGGAAAAAAAGAAAGGTAAGAAGAGTAAGTCCATGCTACTGTGAATACTAATCATACTTTGATTGGGGTTATTTATATGTAGGATACAAAAGAACAAGATGATACATAGGTTGCAGATGCAGACGCTACAAAGTTTAGGGATATAGATGATATGCTGACAGAGAGTGTAATGTAGAAATTACATGGCACAGTGGATACAATCTAAGCAACGAGTAGAGAAAACATAGCAAATATGAGAAGAATAGAAAGTTCTTTAGTTTCAAACAAACCGATACAAAGATAGCTCTGTCCACCCGTGTGCTTCCACTGTGAAGCTTAGATAGGGATCCAAACAAATGATATGTGAATAGCTAAAGGATAGCTGTTGGAAGAACTCTAACTAGGTGAAAGATAGATTTTTATGATGGCTTTAGAGGGGTTTTACTTTATAGCTTGAGAGGGTAGACTAGTCGGCCTATCCCACCATATTATGAACCTTCCCTAGTTGGCCAGATACCCCCGTGAAGGAGGCCACTAGACCCCCTAAGCCCCCTAGCTAGGGAGGCTACTTTCACATGCCTGAGACCCCAAATAAGGGCCCCTAATAAACCCCGCACAAACGTGCACCTCGATGTATTGTTCCTTGAGTGACTGTCAGTATAAATACTATATCTACTAACTCAAAAGTTAGATCCACAAAAGTCACCTTTTTGCCATCCAATCACATAGATCTCATTTGACATACAAGTTAGGGCCCAATCACCATGCTCACACATGGCTTATCCTCATAATAGAGGCCTTAAAACTTAGAGTACCATGTATCATTTATGGTAGCTTATGAGGGTGGGACATTGAGCATATCTAACATCTCCCCTCAATGTCTACAGCAGGTGCACTACATCCTTGGCCCAATGCCAAGTCTCTAGAGATGAATTCGAAGGAGATCCTTCATAAGAGATTTGGTGAAGATATTTGATCCATTCTTCTCTGTTGATAGACCAACTCAACTATCCCATCCTCAATCAAGTTGAAACTTGTTCTTTCCACCCTTCTTTTTTTAGTCACCTTTGGTAGAGGAACAACCTTTAACCTTGTTTGATTTGTTATTTTTTATTGACTCCTTAGTACGTTCCAAGCCTTTCATGCCTTAGTTGTATACCTAATCAAGGTCAAAACACTATCAAAACAACTTCTAACTAAGGAATACAAAGCATCTATGTTACTTCATTTTTAAGCTTGTAGAAGATCTGCATTTGGAGGAATCATGGCATATGAATTTGATGAGTCAAGGAGATGGATTGTAGTTCTAGGTTAGTCCTCAACACCGTCTCTAGAAGCTCATAAGAATCAAGGATAGTTGTGATTTTAAACTACTATGAAGTGTAGTTTGTACCATCTAACTTGCCTTCACTAAAGGTTGGTGGATGAATCCTTAGTGTGTGAATTGTTGCTACAACACCACCACCACTTGATGTGCTAGCACCACTATCTCATGTAGTAGATGACATTTCTTCTCTTTGCTATCAAAGCCCTTGCCTCTTGTGTACTTTTCGCTCCTCAGAGCCTCTTAGGTTTTGATATCATGTAGAAATTATGAGACAATGGATAGAATCTAAGCAAGGAATAGAGAACACATAGCAAATATGAGAAGTATAAAAACTGCTTTAATTTTAAATAAATGGATACAAAGATAGCTCAGTTCACCTTTGGGCTTCCACTGTGAAGCTTAGATGAAGATCTAGACAAATGATAGGTGAAGAACTTAGGGGTAGCTGGAAGAACTCTGATTGGGTGAAAGATAGATTTTTATGATGGCTTTAGAGGGGTCTTTCTTTGATAGCCTGAGAAGATAGTCTGGTCGACCTATTCAACCATATTATGAACCTTCCCTAGTCAGCCAAGAAATATTCTAGGGAATATTCCCTTTACTGTCGAGTTGGGAGCACTACCCCTAGACTCCCATTAAGGGGGTCAGTGTCCCCCTTGAGATCCCTCAGCCAACCAGGGACCGCCATAACTCCCACATCCGGCACCTTGATGCATTGTGCCTCAAGTTGCTACGAGCATAATTACTCTATCCAACCCAAAGGCTAGATCCACAAAGATCATATTTTTACCATCCAATCACATAAACCCCATCTGACATACAAGTCAAGACCCCCATGCTCACACATGGCTTCTCCTCATAATGGAGGCCTTACAACTTTGATCACCATGACTCATTGGTGGTACCTTATGAGGCTGGGGCATTAACCATATCTAACATTTACATGACACATACGTATTATCCAATGCTTTACTAGTAGAAGCATATAAAATCATAGTGAAACAAAATAAAAAGAAGAGGATATAGATGATAGAGAAGAGTGCAAAAATACATTGAGTAGATATCTACACTTATTCTTGTAATAGAGACACGTGAATGTATTTTTTCTAAATTAGACATAAAGATATATGCTATGGATTTCAATATGGATTGCAGAGCTAGAGGGGGTGATATTATGGTGCTTGTGTTATAAACTTGGATGTTGAACCAAACGATAGTCTCAGGATAGTATGATTTTATGTATGTGTTGAATGATTATATGGGTTACAAAAATTTGAGGAGATTGCCAAAGTGATGCTAGAAACCTTGCCATCATATTATGATCCAAGAGGATCTATAGGATATGATATGTTCAATGGGTTACCTCTACCATTTGGTCTATGAGGGCCTATGGATTCCATGGAGTAGGATGCAACTGGATACATGTTACTTGGACTTGATCTTTTGATACCCTATGATCGAGGAGCATGATGTGGTTGTAGGTTATTGCACTGGATAAGCAGGAAAGATTTAAATTTATCAAAAATATTTTAATTGGAAGGGAATTAATTGTAACCCATGCATTCAAAATTGGTATTGATATTTGGAGAAGAGACCAAAAACGTTTAGTTGTCATGGAGGTCCATATATGAAAGTTAGAGTGTCAAGAAGGTCGATGTTGGTTCTAGATTGCATGTAGCAAAGACCTGCAGGTTACACATAAAATTTTAGAGGCTGAACTCTTGAAATTTTTTCTTGGTATCTTCAGCAAAGTCATAGATCACAAGTGGGACTACATTTTTAATTTTTAAAGTTTCGTAGTCTGAGTTATGCATAAAAAGGTATGTATAGTTTTTTGCAGTGAGGTCCTATAGGAGAGTTTTTCAAACAAAGATAAACTAATTTTGATGGATGTAAACTATTGTTAGAAGGATGAGAGAGAGATAGGGGCAACAGAGAGTAGACAACTCTCAATGTTCTTCTTCTTCATTATTCATTACACTTCCTCTTACTAAGTAACACAAAGTACAATGTACTACAACCTAAGTCAAGTAGTGTAAAGAGACTTAGTCTAATTTTACTCACTAAGGTTGACTGACTTTATTACACACACATGTCATCCAGCTAATCTACTACTGGATAGAGTTGGTAGGTAGTAGGTAGATTAAGCTTTTGTATCTCCACACTCCCTCTCAAGCTCAAGTCAAGCATCGATTTAAAATGAGTGAACTTATCTCTACCAAGGGATTTGGTAAATATATTTTCCACTTGGTCTTTAGTCTTCATATGTATGAGGTCTATCCCGCCTCATCTCGAAGTGTCATTTCCCTAATGAAATGGTAATGTACCTCTATATGCTTTGACCTAGCATGATAAATTGGATTTCTTGATGGAGCATACTAATCATGTTATCACAATAGAGCTTGGCTGGTTTAGCCACACAAATTCCTAAGTCATCCATTAACTTAACCAGCCAAGCATATAGCTAGCCCAATCTACATCACAATAACTTGTAAGCTCAATAGGTTTACCATGCTCATAGAGTATCCCATAAGGCAATGTATCCTTCACATGTCTCAAAATCCTCCTCATAGCATCTAGGTGAGGTTTCCTTGGCTGCTGCATAAACTAGCTTATCAAACCAACTATATAACTCAAGTTCGGTCTAGTGATAGTAAGATAGATCATACTACCAATCATCTATCTATACATAGTCATGTTCTCTATCACATTTCATGTATCAACAACCAGCTTTACATTTTTCTCTAGTGGTTTCTCCATGGGTTTTCATTCCAGCATGCCATACTTCCCCAACATATTCTATGCATACTGTTTTGTATCATCCATATCCCATGACGTTTGCACAGCTTCAATGCCTAAGAAAAGTTTAGCTCTCCAAGTCTATAATTTGAAAATATTTCTACAACATAGCTTTTATGCCATGATTTCCCTGTATGTCATCACTTGTGATCACCAAATCATCTATATAGAGCACCAAAATCACATACCTTGTCTTTGTTTTCCTAGTAAATAGGTTATGATCAGCTTTTCCTAGAGGAAATCCTTGTCTGCAAGTATGAAGTAATCCTAGCAATCAAGGGTTGCATGGCTTGCTTTAAGCCATACAATGCTTTCTTCAATCTACATACATATGACGGATAGTCAGGATGCACATAGCCCTCTAGCTCATCCATACAAAGAAGGCGTTTAACGTCCATCTGATAAATATTCGAGCCTTTGGATACATCCAATGCTATAACAGTTTGTACTTACAATTGCCATCTTAGCAATCAGACGAACATATAGTTGGGCATATCCTTTCACTACCAATATGGCTTTGTACCTTTCTAGTGAGCCATCAGACTTACATTTTACTTTATAGACTCACTTGCATCCAATAGGCACTTTGCCCTTAGGCAACTCAACCAAATCCCATGTTCTATTTTTTAGCAAAGCCTCATATTCATCATCCATAGCTGTGCACCAGTTCTCATCTTTAACTGCTTCTACAAAAGATGTAGGCTCTTTTTGTTTCAACACTTTTGTCATGTATGCATAATGTCTCACTGAGTATCCACTATAGGTAAGCTAAGAGCTGGATTTTTGGACCTATTTTTGAAGTGAAGAAAAGGCTCAGGATACATAAAAGACCAAATTTTCATGGAAAATGAAACGGATGTGGATCGATGAGCTAGAGTTTTCATAGATAAAGGTTAATGCCATGAACACAACACAAGTCTCAATTTGTTGATTGGAGTCTATTTGACCCCCCCATTTAATCCTCACAAGGTTTTGTGTTATAAAGTAGCTATGTGATTCGAGAGCCGAAAAGTGTATGATAGAGGAAAAATTTGTAGGCGAAGCTGCTTAGCAAGTAGGATATTGAATCGGAGTTTGTTTTTTGGGATTCTATTCGATAAAAAACCACTTAACATTGTATGAAACCTCAAACATTAAAGTAGACATTTTTAATTTTAAAGTCTTAATAGCTTGGTTAAGGCTTATAAAGGCCAGAATCAGATCGTGGGGAGAAGGGGCGTCAAATTTTTCAACCCTCCCTTCTTGATTAAAAAAATCATTTTTGATGGCTGTTGGCATCAGCATCGGGGGGAGGCAAGAGGGCAGCAAGATGGAGAAATTCCTCGCCATAACATAAGAATTAGATTAGAAAATTATGTACTAAATGTAGAGATCAAATTTTAGTCTTTTTCTCTCCTCTCTCCTCTCTCCTCTTGTGTGTTTCCATGGATTATTATATGAGAGAAGTGTAGTGAAAATGAGGGTGAGAGAAAGAGAGAGAGACAATGAGACAATGCAATGGAGAATGAACCCACACTTGTATTGCACACTTGCTTACACTCTTACATTGGAATAGGTGAGATTACACATATATATACAATGAAGGTGTGGATATGGTAGGTTCTCTTAGTGAAGTATCATCCACATGTTCTAGGTCCATCTTATCTAATTCTCCTAAATATCTAGATATGGTCTTCCTACATATTCTCTAAGTACATGTTCATATGAGTATATTCTAGTATTCTAACATTCCCCCTCTCTAGAAAATGTTAACAATATCTTCTAACATTCTTCCTCCCTTCTCAAAAGAAAATAGGATTTTCATTTACAATATAAGAACTTTCTGCCAATCATTTTGGCTACAAAAGAAGTAAGATTGCAATGATGACTATAGCATCAGACCTTGTCCTTGTTATTGCAGAAGATATACATCAATCTTTGCTTGCAATAATTTAAGGAATGTAACTTGATGATGAATATCTTTGGGCTTTGATTGATGGATACCTTGATGAAGAACTGATCACCATAGTTTGCTTCATGATAGACTTGATAAGAGATTGGTTCATCATATAAATAGATGATATATTCCAATTGAAGCTTGATAGTTGTGGAGTAAAATAATATTGAGAGCATGTTTGTAGATGGAAATATGATCCTAATGTGACTAGATATGATGGTAATATAGAGATTGATAGGGTGCTTGTGACTTGATCTTTTGGAATGAATAGCTAGTGATCAATGAAGAATTTTAAGCATATTGTCTTTGAGAGGACTCCAAGAGTTGAGTATCACATTTTAAATATTGGAATACTTAGTTTCATTGTGCTCTTTTATCCATACAAAGTAGTTTGTGCAAATGTGCACAAATATTTCTTTGTATTTTATCCATTCTTTTCCCCTCCTTTGGAAGGCCAAGATACCTAGCCGATTTGAGAAATATACAATTTGTAGATGATGATTTGGGTAAGGTAGGAGGTAGACCATTTCATGATGATACCTCGGGGGGTCACCTTATAGAACATATAATATACCACGTGAGTTAAAAAGAAAGGGTATTTTTATTATGTTGACTTACAGTTTTCCAAAAACAGAAGGGTTTTTAAATGCACCTCATGTAAAATTTAAATTAGGGGTCCTTTTATTCAAAAAATTTCAGAAGCACACTTTTTAAGGGAGGCGAGGGAGGGGGCGTGTATGTGTGTGTGGAAAGGGGATGGAGGGAGGGAATAAATACTTAAAGGAATATATGTTCTCATGAGACAAATATTTACAACTAGCATGGGGGAGAGGGAGTGGATTCTATCATAACTTTTCATCAATATGAATTCACCTTGTGTTCACATTAAAATCTAGACAACTTTCAAGTTTGCGGATTATAGGCAACACGCTTGCTTTTTTTTGGGTGAGGCAAAGCATCCATAATTGTTTCCTATCCTTGCAAATTTATTAGCATTGGCCTTTAGGGTGTGTGCTAGTAAAATGGTGCGTGGCAAGGTGGTGCATGGCTCAAAAAATTTAGCCACACTTTACTTAAAAAAGCGAATCAATGTCGATACTTTAATTGAACAAAGTGGAGCCTCAAGAGGAGAAAGGAGCTATCTTTTGAGAGGAGACTGCTCATGTTGTGGGACTTTTGAAGGCTTGTGCAAAGCAAACCAATCTATTCAAGGGATCAAGGCTACATGAGGACATTTACACATGGCACTTACTTGAAAGAAGCCCTTGTGCTACAAGCACTTTAATAACTATGTATGCTAAATGTGGTGCTCTTGCAAAAGAAAAACAAATACCTGACGAAGGTTTTGTTCAAGGATAGATTCTCATGACCTGCACCGATTGTAGGATATGCACAAAATGGTGATGATGATGAAGCTCTAAAATGCTTTGTTAAGATGCAGCACGAAGGTTACTTTCCACATTCGGTCACCTTTACATGTGCATTGAAAGCCTATACTTGTGTACAAGCACTTGATAAGGGTGAATGAATTTGTGATGAGATTGTCATATCAAAGTTGTTGGAGTACTCATTGGTAATGCTTTGGTGAACATGTGTGCCACTTGTGGTGCATTGGGAAAAACACAAGGAGTGTTGGATGAGCTTCCTATCCAAGATGTAGTCACTTGGAACGCACTAGTTGCAGGGTATGCACAACATAGGCAAGGCAATGAAGCATTGAAATGTTTCAATAAGATGAAACATGAGGGACACCTTTATTTCAGTGCACTTGACTTGACCACACCTTTATTTCAAGTCAAATGCTCCTACATTGGCACATGCTTTTAAGGCACAAATCTAATGATCTTATTGAAACACATGTATGCCAAAGGTGGTGCACTTGTAGATGTGCACGAGCTCTTGGACAAGATTCTTGTGCACTATGTAGTGTCTTGGAGTGCATGAATTGTAGGGTGAGTGTAGGGTATTTGACAAATTGAGGGTTGAAGGTGAGAGCGACATCTAGCTCAAAAGATCTAGAAGAAAGCAATGAAGATAATATGGTTGTGGTTTTAGATGTAGTAGAGGAGATGGATATTTTTAATATCTCTCATGAAGGTAAGTGACATCTTTTTTACCATTGAAACCTCATTGAAACCTCTAGTAAAATGTTATTTTCATATACAACAATTACTGGTTTATGAAAGAGTTGAACTTTAGTAAGGTTTGGATTTGTTTTAAAATCACATTTGTATATGTATCTTAGGGCTAAATTCTAATCATTTTGGAGATTAATTTGTGAGATTGTTGACTTGAAATCATACAGGATTTGATTTTGAGCTTATTGAGGCAACATTGAATGACTACAAAGATAAAGGGAGAGTATGAGTTGTATGCAAGTATGATTAGAAATGGTTGCATTTGTGCCCTTCAAGATCAAACTTCCATACGATTCTCACAGAGCATATCAAGTCAAAGTCTCACATCATGGTTGTATCCAAAAAAACATCTACCAACCATGTAGTTAGGTTTTCTTAAAATGCAACAATTGAAAAAAACCTTCTATATAAATGAATCATGAAGATCACCTTACTAAAAATCAAATTGGTTTAAGTACATTGTGCAGCTCTTTTTCAAACACCCTTTTGAGTAGCATAATGTTGTTTTCTACAAATTTATCAACATAGACACAACCATTCTTATTGTGTCTACTATTCTATGGATGTATGTAGAGCTTAGTTTATGATTTATGTTTATGCATGCAACTACACATTGGTATATAAGACATGCTAAATAGTAATTGAACCATTTGTTGTAGAATGAATAAGTTGCAATGGTATTAATTAGTGTGCTAGACTCACAAGTCTTAGTCTTAACAATGTAGGATAGGGTACACTAGCTTGTTATTACGATGTTTGGGAACTTTCATTCTAGGTTCTTCATGTGTAGGCGTTTTTATTGAAACGTAGATGCATTATCAAGCCACCTAACTAAGCATTAAACTTGCCACCTTGTGCTACTTATGCATGTATTATATTAGTTGGACCATTCTTCTATGGAAACTTTAGTTTGCAACTCGAATATCCCTAGATTTTCTTAGCATTATTGGTTAGGGCATTTGTTATTACAATGGCACAATGGTAACATGATTCTTCTTTAATAAATTACAAATTGTTAGTTTGCGTTAAATCATCTACTTTTGAGAAATAATGCTAATAACAAAAGGAAATGCTCTTGTGCCTTGTTTTTTTAAATGTAAAGCGAGATTATATTTATTTTTAGAATATCTCTGCAACGACGATGTTAGCTTTACAAGAAAATTTTAAGCCACCTTGAAGGTTTGTTCTTTTTTTCCCTAAAAGACCAAAAGCAATCAGGACTTAAAAATACAAGTGAGACAAAACAAAGTCTAGGATTCCCCAACATTAGTTCTCATCTCATAATAGGTTAGGTGACCTGTTAGAGCCATCATTTATGATGATGTTGTGGCTATGCAAATATGCCCTTCTATGAAATACCAAAATGTGGCTATGCAAAAATGCTCCTTCCCTACACGCCCTACTATTTTACGATGTGGCTTACCGCCTATGTCATGGCCTGGCTTTTGGAGCATTCATGAGTTCATTAATTTATTTTTTTGCACCATAGCCTGGGCCTTGCACCTCATGGCAGCTGCTAGGAATTCACATGCACTCTGCCACAACAAGGCCTGCATATAAGAGCTTGGGTGGCCACCAGGAACTGTCCACATCAGAACAACCGGGTTTGCTCTTGGGCTCCATCGCTCTACGATCCGCTGGCTCAGGATGGAAGGCCCTTATTTCATCTCAATGGGAGATTACATAGAGGATTAATTTGGCGGCATGCATATTCAGCATCCTTAAAAAAAGAGAGCTTTCAAGCCACTTGCCTAGCCCCCAGTGTGGCCCTGACCTTTCCACTCGGGGACTGCATTGTAGACGCAAGCCTTTGCCATAGCAACGGAACAATTCACAATTGGGGGTGCTGACTTGGTGAGTAGTCACCACATTGTGAAATCTCTCTGCATGCTTGTTGATTGTTTTTGTGACGTCACAGTCACCTTTTTTCAAGGCAGCAACAAGGCTAACAGATTAGTTGAAGGTATAATGGTGCTCTCTATCACCACAACAAAAATAGCAAAGCAGTCTATCTTGGGTGATGTTGTATTTTTACCCAAACTTAAAGGGATGCTGATGAACTTGCTGCACACTTGAATCAGTTGATGGGTTGTGAGGCAGTACTACTGAATTTCATCATGCTCAAAGAGAGAAGGCTTTAACTTCCTTTTGAGATGGAAGTATTGCCGTGTTGGTAACAACAAATGTGGCAGCCCGTGATTTGAATGTTGTTGATGTGGACCGGGTAAGAGTTTATTGGTGCTTTTTTTGAAATCTTTAAATCTGAAACAAAATAGGACACTCAAAGAAAGGGGGCATTTTGCATATAGAGCTCCTTTCCTAACTAGATGCTATCTAGACTCTTGTGTAGCAGAAAAGCTTTGGTCAATGTGCACAAAATACTGAGGTTTAGTGTCAAATGAATTGTTAGGAAAGATACTCAAACTTTTTGGAGAAAAGGTTTCCTGCTTTTCAATGTACTGCAAAATCTAAGAAGAACTTGCAAATTGTCAATGTTCAAGGTTTTCATATCAGCCCTGAAACGTTTTTCCCATAACATTGATCTAGGTCAATAATTAGGGCTCTCTTCTCTAGCCTTCTGGTGTTTTCTGTACTGGGTGGAGATGAATGTACATTTTTCTGGAAGGTCACTGAGGTGCTAAACCATATTGTTTGTGTAGGTTGTTCATTATGAAGTTGCAAATGATGTTGAGGTATTTCTACATGGTTTTGAGCAAATAGGTCAAGCTGGCAAAAAAGGCACTGTTATTCTCATGTGTACTCAGATGCAAAAAGTTGCACTTGACCTACTTGAGCGTGATCTGGGGCTCAAGTTTGAGAATATAGAACCTCCTGCTGTGGAGGATGTAATAAAATGCTCAGCAGAGTGGGCAGTTTTTAAGATAGAGAATGTAGCTTCAAAGTTGAAGGAAATTTTTCTTCCTATTTGCTGAGGAATTGTTGTCAGAACAAGGGCCAGGAGTGCTAGCTACAGCTTTGGCTCAAATATATGGTTGTAATCAGATCCCCAATTCATGATCTCTAATCTCGCACAAACAAGTATTAAGCTTATACTTTGCCTTGAGGCTCAAGTGTGATATGGGTTGTGAATTGTACATCTCTATCCAGTTTCATGATATAGGTAGTCTAGATTCTGATGCTATTCCCTGCAATTTTATACCTAATGCATAATTGGTTTTGGTTAGGGATGGATGACATTGAAGATCACTTTTTTAGGACAAAGATTGATGTTACAACGGTGACCCGCTACCTGGGGCAAGTTTATCTTGCTGCTGCACTTAATGTTTGCAAAATTTCCTTGCTGACTGATGGTGAGGTAAGGACCACATTGGCTTGAGGGTAATTTACTAGCTAGATGATTGCTTGTCCAATGCCCTCTAATGTTCTTCATTTGATATGATCTCATGATGGACAAGTGCGAGGTGCTGTTTTTGACCTGCCGGAGAGGGTTGCTAATGAACTTCTATCAAGAATATTAGATTCAATAGAATATATAAACAAGGTTATATTTACTTTTCCTTTTTCAGGTTTAATGTGCCATGATTTTCAAATAGCATTCTTTCCTGCTACAAATAGCACATGCATGCAAATACACGAATGCCTTCTTGTCACATGTGAATCTCATGTGTGCATAGTAATTGTCTTAGCCTATTTGTATAGTTTATATATGCACATATCTCAACTAAACTTTTTTTGCTTTTTTGGTTGGCTATATTGTGGCATTTAATATGGGTATCTGAAATAACATGCTGTCTGAGAACAAGATGACTCATCTTAATTTGCAAGATTGACTAACTTATATAGTTTTGTATTGTACTCCTTTGTGAGTACTTGTAAATTTAGGTTTATTGTCCTGCTTACCTCAACCACTACAAGGATACGGAGGCATAGTGATGGCGCTTTCCGATGCAAAATAGCGGTGTCGCTATTTGTGTCCCAAATAGCGATGGTGCTCAGACCAAAAAATGCGGGCCGAAACCCAAGCGCGTTATTTTGCGCGAATGAACGAAAGGGAGAGCGAACTCCATCTTGCATTTGAGAGGGAGAGGGAGAGAAAGAGAGAAAGAGGGAGAAGGAAATTCTCACCGCCTCCGCTGCTGCCATTTGTTAAGAAAAGGAGAAAGTGTACGGAGGGCGAAGAGGAGCCGTCGTCGCAAAGAGGAGCCGCCGAATCTATCCTTGGGCCTTTGCGGTGAGTGCATTGTTCCTTCTTGCTTTGTTTTTGTTTTTCCTCCTTTTCTTTAACTTGTTTTTGTTAAAAATCATGTGTATTGAGAGAGAGAGAGGAAGAGAGAAAAGGAAAGAAGGAACGAGAAATAGAGGGAGAAAACATTAAACATAATAGGGAAAGAGAGAAAGAGAGGGAGAGGAAGAGAGAAGGGAGGGAGAGAGAGGGAGGGAGAGGTTGTTGTTATTGTTGTTGTTGTTTTATTTCTTCTTTTCTTTTTTTCTTGTTTGTTGTTGTTGTGGTAGTGGTAGTAGTAGTGGTAGTAGTGGTGGTGATAGTGGTAGTGGTGGTGGTGGTGGTGGTAGTGGTAGTGGTAGTGGTAGTTATTGTTTAATTTCTTATTTTCTTATTTGTTGTTGTTGTGGTAGTCATAGTAGTAGTAGTGGTAGTGTGTAATATTTCCATGTACCGTACCGTAAATATTAATTCCCACACGCCGTGCAAACCCTGTGCAAAGGGTATCCCTCGCATTGAAATTTATTGGCAGTATAATATGTGACCCGCGCGCGTGAAATAGGGTCCTCCACTTTGGTAAATCAAAACCGGGAGATAAAAACCGCAAGCCGCACGAAAACACCCTCTTGGGAGGGACAATTTTAATTGAATTAGTGCAATTTTTTTTTCTATTATCCCTTCCCCCAGCCGATGCATGGCTGGAGGAGAGGGAGTGTGGAGGGGGGGGATGGCCAAGTGAAGATTGCATGGGGAAGCTCTCCACGTGGGTGGAGACCCTCTTCCCCACCCCCAAGGCCTATAAAAACACTCCCCATCAAGGGGGTGTGCTAAGGAGAGAAGGCCTGTGAGAGAGGGAAGGCCTGTGAGAGAGGGAGCAAGGGAGACAAGGAAGAAGCTGTCGGCCGTGGACGAGAGGGACGTGAGGCCGCCATCGAGCTGGAGTCACCGCGCTGCCGCCAGCTGCTGTAACTGCCGCCGCCAGCCCAGTCCGCCAGTTGCTGCCGCCCTGTCCGCCGACCAGCTCAGGCCGCCGCCACGCTGTCACGACCCCCTGCCCACGTGGTTCTGTGAACCAGAAGCTTCATAGAAGCTTCTTCAAGAAGCTTCTAAGGGGGCTTCTTAAACCCCCCTTCCCACTAGACCGTTCATACACCTTCCCACCATTTTTTTTTCCAAAGGCCTTCCCAAAGGCCCTTTTCCCCCCATTTCCAAGGAAGCCCCTTCACACCCTTCCCAGGACTTCTAAGAGGAGACGGTGGAGCCATAAAGACCACCGCAAGATCCATCGAATGATTTCCGCAAGAAGATTTAAGCCGCAAACCGTCTGAGGATAAATACCGTGCCGAATTCGAGTTTCTTGAAAGACTCCTAAGCTTCCGTCGCAAGCACCATCCCGAAGAGGAACCCTCCCGCATACAAGGATAAAGGCAGAGGTCGGAAGGCCGTATTCCGAGAGCCGTCACTCCGTGGACCACAAAGGCAAATCGGAAGTCGAATTTACGACTACGATGACCCCAAAACGATCACAAGAGGCGACCGCGGGAGGCTCATCTCCGAATATACAAGTGGACATCTCCCCGACTCCACAAGTCCAGGTTCTTCCGAGTTAATTCCGCATAAGGAAATGATTAGGCGCGCTTAGCCCATAAAAAGTAATTGCATTTTTACGCTTAAAATGCATACGGAAATTGGAAAGAAATACATCTCTTGAACATTAGGTAAGATTGAAATTGTCATGAATTTGAACGATTGGAAGGTTAGATGCATGTAGTTTTGGTACCGTTTCAAGGTAGTGAGTCTAAACCTAGGCAAAGAAATGGAATTTATAAGTGCATTATCTTCGTCCTAGACATGCTAGAAATAAGCGTATAGTGCACATTAGGTAACATACTTCACGTAATGATTTCATAGAAAAAAAGGTTAGCATCATAAGGTATCATTCGGAAAGAATTAATAGAGTACTAAAGTGTACGTATGGACTTGCAAGTAGCTTGTAAGATGGAATAAATTAACACTAGTTTTGCATGAGTTAATCGACTACTTCGTAGCTAGGAGAATGATGTGTATTGTGTAGTCGTCATGCGAAAAATGACATCGTTAAGAGCTGCATTTAGGAGTCAAAGCATAGTATTCAAAAGTATGGACTACAAGTAGTAGGCATGATTAATTGGTAAATCCTAGTAGGACCTAGGGAAGTTAGCATACAGATTAGCAAACATTTTACCTTACCAAGGAAAGATAAAGTTATCATGGACTATGTGTTGCGTGAAAACAATAAACCGCATGCTTACGCGTATTGGTGGAATTGTATCTATTGTTCTCCGTTAGATTTAGTTTACTACTTTAGAAAGATCATCCTTGTCGCAAGACAAGCATAATTGAATTGACTAAATAATCTAAACCACAAGGATTCGTGGAACATGATTGAGTCAATATGATAGGAATCCTAAGTGTTGACTAGGGTTTAGTACAATAATAATTCGACCTAGCTTTAGACGGAAACCGTGAATCTAAAGATCCTACACACGTTCACAAATTGTCGAAACAATTAGATGTTCATGCTTGAAATGATCTAAGGTTTTATCCTAAGGATCATGACGAAACTCCGACGGAGTTGCATATTCCTAGAACCATGGACCAACCTAATTAGGGATGATTTGAAGGATACCCAATAAAACCCTGTTACTCGATGGAGGTAAACTCCGTGATCGGGAAACGCTAAGCAATGGATAGAAGGATTCCGTGGAATAGATGCAATAATTGTGCACAAAGCCGCAACATTGTATAGTCTTGGAATTTGTCCACAAGAGAGTTTTTGTCATCTCTGGAAAAAGAGGTTGGCAAGTGACTGAAAGAATTTAACTTACAAGAGGATGACTAATCATCCTGTTACTCCTTTTCTTGGGAATAATTTGCCAAGGAAAAGGAAAGTTAGATATTTGAAAATGACTAGACAATTAACTGAAGCGACATGGTCGCTGGAGCCTGCCACAACAAACCTAATGTATTGGAAGGGCATGACCCTAACCCAAGAATGATAGGAATCTTTCCAAGTTGCAATTGATTCCGGATCGAATGCGGGTTGCATTCGGAGGAAAAGGAGTTACTCCTTGACAGTTTGCCAGCCAAAACGACCATTGGAATTTGATTGTGCTTGTAACAATTAGAAAAGCACTGTTTGCATTGTTTGCTCAATGAACTAAAGGAGGAAAACATATCTAAATACTTCAGGTTGAAGCCTGAAGGGAGAGGCAGCTTCAGTTACCCCCGACTGCCTGCCTAACCCTAACCAAGGGGGTTGTGAACCGCGCCGGGAACGTGGACCGAACCCGCCGTGAGAGGTCTCTTCGTTGAGTTCTGCTTGGAGCAGGAGGACGCTTGGGTGCCAGAGGGGGCTCTGGCTGTAAATCCCTCGCCTTCCGGGCCCTGCACAAGAGACTAACGTGACTCGGGATTGGATCTCGAGGCCCGCATACTAGTCTACGGGCAGAAACTTGGATTAGTAATCACTGAAGGATTACTGGATAGCCTTCGGGCGGATTATGAATACGCCTACAGGCGGGAACTCCTTGTATTTCAAAGATAAAAGGATAAAATGATAATAAAGAAGTTGTTTGGCATTGTTTTCTTTATGTCCTGTGATAAGATTACGTGAAGGAACCAGTGCATAACAGGGTTAATCAAAGAAGCTGTTTGTATATGTCAAACTAATGTGGTAGGTAATTACATAACTAAAACAAACCGAGGAAAGTGCGGAGGATGGACCATGGGTCCGTCCTATGGATGGGTGGTCCCGGTTAGCCGGGAACTTTTCTCAAGATCTTCGATGGACAGAGGATGATCGTCATCACCAAAACAAGCAAGGAGAACAATGACTTGGAAGTACCGATTACCCGATTCAGGCTGTTTTAGGGGAACGGAATGGGACTATGCCTTTTGGCAGAGAGGTCGAGCCTTGCATCCCTCTCGTTTCCCATTCTCCTTGAACCAAGTGCAGCTTGAATCCGCTTCAGACCAGGCATTCTGCGTAAAGTAGTTCGATCAGGTCTGACGCTAGTCGCTGTTAGTTAATGACCAACAATTCCAGCCGATCCTAAGTGGGAAACGGCCAGGACGCTTCCGTTACGTGGTAGACGCGGAAAGTCCTAGATGACAAAACCCGCAACATTCCATGGGAGTGCCGGGTGGAGTTTTCTAGACAACCTTTCCGATGGACTGCTAAGACGTGTCCTAGAGGGTTCCAGTGGACACGTTACAGTTGGTATCAGAGCCGACTTATAATGGAATTGTTTTCATAAGATTTCATTAGAAGTGAAGTAAAGAAATTGTTCCTGTCCAAACATTTTCTCATCTTCAATACTGTCTTGCAGAATTACGAGGCGTGGAACAAGTTTTTGGTGTTCCGGATCATGTTCATGACTGCGATGCATTCTCCGCATTATAGGCAGAGAATTGAAATGATGAACATCTTGGAGCAGATTTATAACCCATCACCTCTATATATAGAGCGAAGATGGACTGGGTCTTCAGGAATCTACTACATAGCTGCCCACCGGTTCGCTTATCTACAGACCAACTTGAAGAGGATCAAGTGGTTGGAAGATTTGAAAGTCGTGAAGCTGTTCATTTTTGTGGAAGCTCACGTGAATTCGACTTTGCATATTCGAGGTCGTAGAGTTGAATTAAACTCATATGTTTATGAGGAAGTAACCCGTGTAATTCCAGCCGATAGAGTTAAGGTATTGGGATGCCATGGGAAGTATGGTTTCCAGCGGAAGGGATATCCCGAACTTCCGATGAATTATCAATTCCTAAAGATACATGACCCAAAACCCTATTACTACACAGTTCCTGTAGACAAATCCAATACTATGTTGTTCGCCCCAAACTAAATGTAATGATTGGATTATCATCGCTCGAGATGTTGTATGAGGTTACGCCATATGAATATAAATAAGGACTTCTTTTTATCACTATCCGATTGTGCATCAAAGTTGTTGCAAAAAGTTAAGTTGCTTCATGAGTTACGAAATAGTTGAACTAAAGATAAGTTAATGTCAATTATCATATAATAATATTAAGAAAACTTTTACTCAGGCGCAACCCCAGGTACAAATTCCAAATTCACCCCCTACGGCAAGTACGACTGTGATCCAGGAGAAGAAGTTCCTCCTCAAACAGATTAAGCCACCCGAGTTTGACGGGAGAGGCAGATTCGTCCAGTCAGACGCTGAGATTTGGATTGAATCTATGGAGGACTACTTCGAAGCCGCTGGCACTGCACCTACCAATTAGGCCATGCTCGCCAAATTAAAACTCACCGGTGAAGCCAGACTATGGTGGAAGCAATGGTGCAGGGATCAAGGAATTTCAAAGGGGTCTGTTACCTGGGAGAAGTTAAAGCAAGCCGTGCAAGGGAGATATTTGCCACCCGCATATCGTACACAAAAAATGAATGAGTTCTATGAGCTAAAACAGTTAGGACTCACGCTTGACGCATACTACTCTAAGTTTGTCTCACTCTTGAAGTATGCGCCACAAATGGATACGACACAGCAGGTGTCCAAATTTTGCGCAGGCTTAAATCCACCTGTAAATACTCGTCTCGAATCTATGAGATCATCAGATCTTCAGGATGCACTCATTAGAGCAGCACCCATAATTCAGGAAGTGCAAGCTAAACCAAGGAGTATTAAGAGCTGGACTTATAGCAACCCAAGCAGGGGAGCATTCAGACCCCAGGTTAAGAGAGTTCAAGG
The DNA here is from genome assembly GCF_053477565.2 of Lygodium microphyllum. Lineage (NCBI taxonomy): Eukaryota > Viridiplantae > Streptophyta > Polypodiopsida > Schizaeales > Lygodiaceae > Lygodium > Lygodium microphyllum. The sequence goes on from NC_141158.1 coordinate 43,317,888, forward strand.
CCACAATCAGGGACAAAGAAAGAAAGCAAGGACAAATAACGTCAACAACTTTGTTCCTACTCACGGTAATGGCCGAAACATCCGATGTTTCCACTGCAATGAACTCGGTCACTTCAAAAAGCAATGCCCCAAGCTCAGCGAGGGACACCGTCAAGGTATTGGCCGCGGGCAGGGAGCCGCCGCCCGTGGAAGGGGAAGAGCTGCCTGCATTACCAATAGGCAAAGATGTGAAGCAGAGGAAGAGGAAGATCCGACTATGGAAGCGGATTTCGAAAGAGCGACGGTCCATGCCGCTCTACACAAGAAGGGGCCGAATCGCCAGTTCTCGGTAATTCAAACGCCGTCGGACTATCAAGGTAAAAGTTTCAAAACCTTGATTGATTGTGGCAGCACACATTCCTTTATCTCACCAGCGTGTGCTAGGAGATTAGGAATAGCCACAGTAGAAGCACCTACCCTACTTGTGGAATTGGCAAACGGTCGTGAGGTAACTTGTGCTAGGCAAACTGCTAAGGAGGAGTTCTATCTGGGAGGAAAGAAAACCTCAGTCAAATTCAGAGTCATGAATTTAGGCATCCATGAGTGTCTACTCGGGATGGATTGGCTTAAGCCTAATGACGCCCACATTCACTGTGGAAAGGGTCAAGTTTCCTTTCGAAACTCTGACAGAGAGTTTGTTACGACTCAAGGTGAGGCAGGAGTGCCGAAAATTCAATTAGCCAAGGTATCGCGGATCATAAAAGGGGTTAGGAAAGGATTACCTGTTTACTTGATCAAACTCAACAAGTTAGATCAAAAGCAAGAGGCTCATGAGGGACCCTCTTGGCTAAAAGAATATGTTGACGTATTCCCTGAGGAGTTAACTGAACTTCCACCTCCAAGAGAAGTTGATCATGAGATAAGGCTAATACCCGGAGCTGCGCCAATTGCAAAGAGACCTTATAGAATGTCCATTCCAGAGGCTATTGAGTTGAAGGAGCAACTCAAGCAACTGCTAGACCAAGGCTACATCAGGCCTAGCAATTCACCATGGGGAGCTCCAGTCCTATTCCAGAAAAAGAAAGATGGGACACTTCGACTATGTATTGATTACTGTGGGTTGAATCAATCAACAGTCAAGAACAAGTACCCTATTCCTAGAATAGATGAGCTTCTTGATCGCCTTCAAGGTGCAAAGATCTTCTCCAAAATTGATCTCAGGTCAGGCTACTATCAAATCAGGATCAAGGATGAGGATATTCCAAAAACGGCCTTCAATACGAGATATGGGCACTTTGAATTCTTGGTTATGTCATTCGGACTTACAAATGCACCTGCCACTTTCAATAGGTTAATGCAGGATATTTTTAGGCCATATCTTGATGATTTCGTACTTGTCTTCTTCGACGACATTTTAGTCTATTCTAAACAGGAAGAAGATCATGAACCCCAACTACGGATTGTGTTGGAGACAATGAGGTCTCATAAGCTATATGCAAAAATGAAGAAGTGTGCATTCTTCAAACCGCAGATTGAATATCTAGGATTCATCGTATCATCAGAAGGAATATCAGTAGATCCAGCCAAAGTCAGAGATGTACTTGAATGGCCAATACCAGTATCTGTCAAAGAGATACGTAGTTTTCTTGGCTTGACAGGATGGTATATGATCTTTATCAAAAACTATGCTTTGATTGCAGCACCTCTTACCGACTTACTAAAGAAGCAGACTTCTATTACATGGTCAACTCCCGAGCAAAATAGCTTCGACCAATTGAAGCAATGTTTGGTATCATCACCTATTCTGAGACTTCCTGATCTCAGTAAGGAGTTCGAGGTAGTAACTGATGCTAGCATTCTTGCATTGGGGTGTGTTCTTATGCAGGAAGGTCATCCAGTAGCGTATTCTTCAAGGAAATTGAAGAGTCACGAAAAGAATTATGCCACTCATGACCTGGAGTTGTTAGCTGTCATCCATGCTCTAAAGCTTTGGAGACACTACTTGTTGGGAAACAAGTTCACTCTAGTAACCGATCATAAGAGTCTCAAATGGATTTTTACCCAGAACGAGCTCAACATGAGGCAACGTCGATGGATTGAAGTATTGGAGGAATATGATTTTGAAATCAAGTATCGACCAGGGAAAGAGAATGTGGTTGCCGATGCACTCAGTCGCAAGGCATTCCTAAACTCTCTAATCTTGCAGAATCCATCAACGGCCAGATCTCTGGCTACAAAGGTATCTATGCCAAGCAACCCTATACTCGATTTAGCTAGAGAGGAAGCATGCCATGACTTAGCTTACCAAGCAATGATGAAAGAAATATCTACCAAGGATCAGAATCCGAAGTTGCAGGCAAAGTATCATGAATTTTCTGTTGATAATGGACTTATTTACTATAGAACAAGGCTATGTATACCAGCAAGCCAGTCACTTAAGCGGAAGATATTGTGGGAAGCACATGATTCCCCTTTCGCAGGACATCCCGGCTATGCAAAAACTCTTAATGCAGTCAGGAAGAGCTATTATTGGGAGAGGCTCAAAGGTGACGTCCTCAAATATGTCACCGAATGTTTGTCTTGTCAACGTATCAAGGCTGAACATGTCATGATGCCAGGAAAATTGCAACCACTTGACATTCCCCAAATGAAATGGGAATTCATCAGTATGGATTTTGTGGTAGGCTTACCCCAAGTCCAAGGAGGATACAACTTCATTATGGTTGTAGTTGACATGCTTACTAAGGTTGCACACCTGATTCCGGTAAAGACAAACTATAAAGCTTCCGATATCGCAAGAGTGTTTATCAAAGAAATATTCAAGCTACATGGGCTACCTAGAAGGATCATTAGCGATCGAGATTCTCTTTTCACTTCTCACTTCTGGAGAGCTATCTTTGAAGCTATTGGGACTCAACTCTGTTTTAGCACTGCCTACCATCCCCAAACAGATGGACAAACAGAGCGAGTAAATCAAATCATTGAGGATATTCTTAGGGCCTACTGCTGTCGAGAGCCAAAGAGATGGATTCAATATTTGCCGTTAGTAGAATTTACTTACAATGCTTCTTATCAGCAGAGCATTCAAATGACTCCTTTTCAGGCATTGTATGGTCATGACTGTCGAAGTCCTCTAAATTTTTCTGATCCCACCCTGAGAGTGGAAGCCTCAAGACAAATGTTGGAGGACATGGATGACCAAATAAGGTCAATAAGACAAGACATACAAGCAGCCAAAGATAGACAAAAGGCATATGCAGATTTGAAGCGCCAAGAGCGGATCTTCGGAGAAGGAGACATGGTCTTCATTCGAGTACGGCCGAAGAAGAGTTCTTTATCTCTAGGTAAATACAAGAAGCTAAGTCCAAGGTACTGTGGACCGTATAAAATCCTCAAATGCCTAGGACCCAATGCTTATAAATTACAACTTCCGGATAACCTAAAAGTTCACAATGTATTCCATATTAGTCTCTTGAAAAAGTATGTACCCAACCCAAATCATGTACTTGATGATCAACAAATTGTAATGCCTAGTCAAGGAATCCTTGAACTAAGGCCGGAAAAGATTTTAGATGTCAGGGAGAGACAGTTGAGATCTAGAACCTTGAGAGAATGCCTTGTCCAGTGGAAAGATTATCCCGAAGAGGATGGTACCTGGATGGATGAAAGCTCTCTCAATCTTCAATATCCCCAGTTTATCTCGAGATGAGGACATCTCGATTCTTTTAAGGGGGAGAGAATGTAATATTTCCATGTACCGTACCGTAAATATTACTTCCCACACGCCGTGCAAACCCTGTGCAAAGGGTATCCCTCGCATTGAAATTTATTGGCAGTATAATATGTGACCCGCGGGCGTGAAATAGGGTCCTCCACTTTGGTAAATCAAGACCGGGAGATAAAAACCGCAAGCCGCACGAAAACACCCTCTTGGGAGGGACAATTTTAATTGAATTAGTGCAATTTTTTTTTTCTATTATCCCTTCCCCAAGCCGATGCATGGCTGGAGGAGAGGGAGTGTGGAGGGGGGGGATGGCCAAGTGAAGATTGCATGGGGAAGCTCTCCACGTGGGTGGAGACCCTCTTCCCCACCCCCAAGGCCTATAAAAACACTCCCCATCAAGGGGGTGTGCTAAGGAGAGAAGGCCTGTGAGAGAGGGAAGGCCTGTGAGAGAGGGAGCAAGGGAGACAAGGGAGAAGCTGTCGGCCGTGGAGGAGAGGGACGTGAGGCCGCCATCGAGCTGGAGTCACCGCGCTGCCGCCAGCTGCTGTAGCTGCCGCCGCCAGCCCAGTCCGCCAGTTGCTGCCGCCCTGTCCGCCGACCAGCTCAGGCCGCCGCCACGCTGTCACGACCCCCTGCCCACGTGGTTCTGTGAACCAGAAGCTTCATAGAAGCTTCTTCAAGAAGCTTCTAAGGGGGCTTCTTAAGCCCCCCTTCCCACTAGACCGTTCATACACCTTCCCACCATTTTTTTTTCCAAAGGCCTTCCCAAAGGCCCTTTTCCCCCCATTTCCAAGGAAGCCCCTTCACACCCTTCCCAGGACTTCTAAGAGGAGACGGTGGAGCCATAAAGACCACCGCAAGATCCATCGAATGATTTCCGCAAGAAGATTTAAGCCGCAAACCGTCCGAGGATAAATACCGTGCCGAATTCGAGTTTCTTGAAAGACTCCTAAGCTTCCGTCGCAAGCACCATCCCGAAGAGGAACCCTCCCGCATACAAGGATAAAGGCAGAGGTCGGAAGGCCGTATTCCGAGAGCCGTCACTCCGTGGACCACAAAGGCAAATCGGAAGTCGAATTTACGACTACGATGGCCCCAAAACGATCACAAGAGGCGACCGCGGGAGGCTCATCTCCGAATATACAAGTGGACATCTCCCCGACTCCACAAGTCCAGGTTCTTCCGAGTTAATTCCGCATAAGGAAATGATTAGGCGCGCTTAGCCCATAAAAAGTAATTGCATTTTTACGCTTAAAATGCATACGAAAATTGGAAAGAAATACATCTCTTGAACATTAGGTAAGATTGAAATTGTCATGAATTTGAACGATTGGAAGGTTAGATGCATGTAGTTTTGGTACCGTTTCAAGGTAGTGAGTCTAAACCTAGGCAAAGAAATGGAATTTATAAGTGCATTATCTTTGTCCTAGACATGCTAGAAATAAGCGTATACTGCACATTAGGTAATATACTTCACGTAATGATTTCATAGAAAAAAAGGTTAGCATCATAAGGTATCATTCGGAAAGAATTAATAGAGTACTAAAGTGTACGTATGGACTTGCAAGTAGCTTGTAAGATGGAATAAATTAACACTAGTTTTGCATGAGTTAATCGACTACTTCGTAGCTAGGAGAATGATGTGTATTGTGTAGTCGTCATGCGAAAAATGACATCGTTAAGAGCTGCATTTAGGAGTCAAAGCATAGTATTCAAAAGTATGGACTACAAGTAGTAGGCATGATTAATTGGTAAATCCTAGTAGGACCTAGGGAAGTTAGCATACAGATTAGCAAACATTTTACCTTACCAAGGAAAGATAAAGTTATCATGGACTATGTGTTGCGTGAAAACAATAAACCCCATGCTTACGCGTATTGGTGGAATTGTATCTATTGTTCTCCGTTAGATTTAGTTTACTACTTTAGAAAGATCATCCTTGTCGCAAGACAAGCATAATTGAATTGACTAAATAATCTAAACCACAAGGATTCGTGGAACATGATTGAGTCAATATGATAGGAATCCTAAGTGTTGACTAGGGTTTAGTACAATAATAATTCGACCTAGCTTTAGACGGAAACCATGAATCTAAAGATCCTACACACGTTCACAAATTGTCGAAACAATTAGATGTTCATGCTTGAAATGATCTAAGGTTTTATCCTAAGGATCATGACGAAACTCCGACGGAGTTGCATATTCCTAGAACCATGGACCAACCTAATTAGGGATGATTTGAAGGATACCCAATAAAACCCTGTTACTCGATGGAGGTAAACTCCGTGATCGGGAAACGCTAAGCAATGGATAGAAGGATTCCGTGGAATAGATGCAATAATTGTGCACAAAGCCGCAACATTGTATAGTCTTGGAATTTGTCCACAAGAGAGTTTTTGTCATCTTTGGAAAAAGAGGTTGGCAAGTGACTGAAAGAATTTAACTTACAAGAGGATGACTAATCATCCTGTTACTCCTTTTCTTGGGAATAATTTGCCAAGGAAAAGGAAAGTTAGATATTTGAAAATGACTAGACAATTAACTGAAGCGACATGGTCGCTGGAGCCTGCCACAACAAACCTAATGTATTGGAAGGGCATGACCCTAACCCAAGAATGATAGGAATCTTGCCAAGTTGCAATTGATTCCGGATCGAATGCGGGTTGCATTCGGAGGAAAAGGAGTTACTCCTTGACAGTTTGCCAGCCAAAACGACCATTGGAATTTGATTGTGCTTGTAACAATTAGAAAAGCACTGTTTGCATTGTTTGCTCAATGAACTAAAGGAGGAAAACATATCTAAATACTTCAGGTTGAAGCCTGAAGGGAGAGGCAGCTTCAGTTACCCCCGACTGCCTGCCTAACCCTAACCAAGGGGGTTGTGAACCGCGCCGGGAACGTGGACCGAACCCGCCGTGAGAGGTCTCTCCGTTGAGTTCTGCTTGGAGCAGGAGGACGCTTGGGTGCCAGAGGGGGCTCTGGCCGTAAATCCCTTGCCTTCCGGGCCCTGCACAAGAGACTAACGTGACTCGGGATTGGATCTCGAGGCCCGCATACTAGTCTACGGGCGGAAACTTGGATTAGTAATCACTGAAGGATTACTGGATAGCCTTCGGGCGGATTATGAATACGCCTACAGGCGGGAACTCCTTGTATTTCAAAGATAAAAGGATAAAATGATAATAAAGAAGTTGTTTGGCATTGTTTTCTTTATGTCCTGTGATAAGATTACGTGAAGGAACCAGTGCATAACAGGGTTAATCAAAGAAGCTGTTTGTATATGTCAAACTAATGTGGTAGATAATTACATAACTAAAACAAACCGAGGAAAGTGCGGAGGATGGACCATGGGTCCGTCCTATGGATGGGTGGTCCCGGTTAGCCGGGAACTTTTCTCAAGATCTTCGATGGACAGAGGATGATCGTCATCACCAAAACAAGCAAGGAGAACAATGACTTGGAAGTACCGATTACCCGATTCAGGCTGTTTTAGGGGAACGGAATGGGACTATGCCTTTTGGCAGAGAGGTCGAGCCTTGCATCCCTCTCGTTTCCCATTCTCCTTGAACCAAGTGCAGCTTGAATCCGCTTCAGACCGGGCGTTCTGCGTAAAGTAGTTCGATCAGGTCTGACGCTAGTTGCTGTTAGTAAATGACCAACAATTCCAGCCGATCCTAAGTGGGAAACGGCCAGGACGCTTCCGTTACGTGGCAGACGTGGAAAGTCCTAGATGACAAAACTCGCAACATTCCATGGGAGTGCCGGGTGGAGTTTTCTAGACAACCTTTCCGATGGACTGCTAAGACGTGTCCTAGAGGGTTCCAGTGGACACGTTACATAGTGGTAGTGATAGTAGTAGTTTTTGTTATTTAATTTCTTCTTTTCTTCTTTGTTGTTGTTGTGGTAGTCATAGTCGTGGTCGTAATCATCGTAGTCGTGATTTTAGTAGTAGCACTAGTAGTAGTAATAGTAGTTTTCTTGTTTGTTGTTGTTGTAGTAGTAGTTTTTTTTCTTTTCTTGTTTATTTTTATTTAGTTTTCTTGTTTGTAGTAGTAGTAGCAGCAACAGCAGCAGTAGTAGTAGTAGTAGTAATAGTAGTAGTAGTAGTTTTTTCTTCTTTTCTTGTTTGTTGTTATTGTAGTAGTAGTAGTGGTAGTAGTAGTAGTAGTAGTAGTTGTTGTTGTTTTTTGTAGTGGTAGTAGTAGTAGTAGTAGTAGTTGTTGTTGTTGTTTTTTCTTCTTTTCTTGTTTATTGTAGTGGTAGTGGTTTGTTATTGTCGTAGCCGTAGTCGTAGCCGTAGCCGTAGCCGTAGTAGTAGTAAAAGTAGTTTTCTTGTTTGTTGTTGTTTTTTTTTTCCTTTTCTTTTCTTTTTTTTTCTTTTCTTTTCTTGTTTATTGTTGTTTAGTTTTCTTGTTTGTTGTTGATGTTGTAGTAGTAGTAGCAGTAGTAGTTTTTTCTTCTTTTCTTGTTTGTTGTTGTTGTTGTTGTTGTTATTTTTTCTTCTTTTCTTGTTTATTGTAGTTGTAGTGGTAATAGTAGAGAGAGAGAGATGTTTTGTTAAAGGAAATGAGAGAGGTAGAGAAAGAGAAAAAGGAAGAAGGAATGAGAGAGAGGGAATAAATATACAACATAATAAAGAAAGAGAAAAAGAGAGAGAGATGGAAGGAGAGAAGAGAATGAATGGATAAAAAACAAAGAGAGAGTGGTGGCGAGGTCTGGTGAGGTCTGGTGCAATATTACGAGATGGGAAACACTCCAACATACGTTAATTTGTGGGTGGGTGGAGACTTTACATACGTTAATTTTATTGAGTTATAAGAGAAGAAATCCTCTCTCAAAAAATTTAAGAAAGAAAAAAAGAATAATAACAAAAACAAATTGTTTGTCATAACGTAGACCAAATGGGAAACGATGAAGGTCGTGATGTTCAAGATTGCAAGGTGTATCTTAATCAGCGTGTCCCATGTCCTTACTCTCAATGTAAGCTGAAAATCAGATGAAAACATCGATTGTCTATAGAAGACATACAACACTTCGGTGAGTTTCAATCTCAGATCATTGATCAGGCGATCTCAAATTTTGAGCAAATGGTAAGAAAAGTGTATATCAATCATGCATTGTATTCGCAAGCTAATTGAATACCATATACAAAAACATTGGGTGTGGTTGGCAAATTTTCTATCCAAGGAGGTGACGTCTCGTCCGAAGAAGGGGTACACCCTTTGCGGCCAGTAAGAAGAGTTCGTGGGCATCCGATGGATGCAGTGCCTGAGTCATTCCACTACTTGGAAGGTATTACCCAATCTATACCGTCAATACTAGAGGAGACAGACAGCCTTTTAGACTTACCTACAATCTTGGAGCCTCAGATGGAGGCAATGATCGATGCATTGATGCCCATGGATGTCAAGACTTCTGATCCACTTAGAGAGGAAGCATCCATACGATTATTTAATGGGTGCCGAGTATCTCGCCTGAAAACACTACTTGCACTCCTAAGTGTGCAAGCAAAACACAGGTGGAGCGATGGGAGTGTGACTGAGTTGTTCAAGTACCTTGTACATACGCTTCGTTGATTTCTTTTCGACACTATCATTAAAAACATTTGTGCTTTTTCAAGGTGTTTTATGATTTTTTTAAGTTACTGAAGTATCATATATTACCACTTGCAAATACCATGCCTGAGCCTCGTGATGATGCACGACATGTTTTACAAAAGCTTGGTATGGACTACAACAGTATCCACGCATGTATCAACAATTGCATACTATTTTAAGGAGAATACGAGACTATGGAGACATCTCCAAAGTGTGATGCTCATAGATATCGATGGGACTTGCAAGGGCAAACCATCCCTCCAAAAGTTCTTAGACACTTTCCGCTTATACCCCGTATAAACCACATGTTTCGTACGTCCGGCATGGCAAGCTTGACGTGGCATGTGCAGAATAGGTCCACATATGGAGTTCAACGAATATCAGTGGATTCACGTGCATGGAGCCAGATTGACTTTACCTTCCCAGACTTTTCCCGAGAGCCAAGGAATCTTTGGCTTGGTCTTGCTATGGATGTCGTGAACCCATTTGGTCTACGCTCAAGTTCTTACAGTGCGTGGCCTATAGTCCTTGTCAACTACAATATCTCTCCATGGCTTTCTACGAAGAAAGGACATCTCATCCTTAGCTTACTCATTCCCGGTCGCTACAAAGTAAAAAATATGGATGTGTATCTTCATCCATTAGTCGATGAGCTTAAGATTTTATGGGAGGAGGGGGACATCATGCAAGATATGAGCAAGCGCAATGGTCGACGATCTACCAATATTCAAGCCATTATCATGTGGACCTTGCATGACTTTTCAGGATTCGGAGAGTGCTTAGGTAAGTAAGCTTCCGTTCTTATTGGTAATATCTATCATAGCTCGTTCAAGTTTGTATTCACTAGATAGAGGTGTTGGGACATATTTGGTTATCTCATGTTATCATGCATATCCATTGTGTGGGCCCTAGCTAGACTCCCAAACGTCATGAACCATGAAGAAGATGGTATATCAAGGACACGCTGCTTTCTTGCTAGAGGTTCATGAAATCAGGGAAGGTTTTCTTGGGCGACCTCTAGCAAGTATGAATGCCCAAAGTTGGTACAAGCTGAAAATGGTCCACACAGAGTCACATCCAAACAGAATGCGACAGTTCTCAGTTTTCTATGAGTTGCTATATTGGACCCACTTATAGATCAACCACTTGTTGGATCCCATGCATATTTTCAAGAATGTGGGCAACTTGCTATGGGACCACATCACAGGAAAGAGAGACACTGTAGGGGCACAAATGGATTTGAACGAGGTAGGTAAGATGGAGGTGCTTTTGCTGCAGTCGAGTGTTGATGGTCACTTGCAGCTACCTCGCACTCCTTGGGTTTTTTCCACTAAAGAAGAGCGCATTGTGAAGCAAATAATCAAGTATATCCGCACTCCGAGGAGTATAATGCATTCTCTCAGGTCCGCATTTTCTAAGAACGACCAATTATCAGGGCTAAAATCCCATGATTGGCATAAGATATGTCAGGTTTGTACTACGAATGGATTGTAAGTGGCGTGCGTATTTTGGTATTTGGAGTGTTAGTCATTGTTCATTGTGCTTTCTCATTTGTGGCAATTTGTACTAGCGATCGTGATCGTAGGATGCCTTACTCCAGAAATATGCAAGGCAATTTATAGGTTGTTGACTTTAGTACAATGGATCTCACAGAAGGAGATTAAGACATCCTCTATTGAATTTGCGAGGCGGGGAGCAGTGGAGATGGTATGTCTCTTTGAGAAATACCTACCTATCAGTATGCTCGCGATACAAATCCAACTTCTTGTGCATCTTATAGATCAAGTGGAGATTGGTGGGCCTATCCATACGCGATGGATGTTATTCTTGGAGTGCTTCATAAAAACCCTAAAAGGCTTTGTGCGACAACAAGCTGATCGGCCAGAAGGTAGCATGGTCGAAGGTTGGTTGGTGTTTGAGGTGCTAGTGCATATTTCACAATGGCTAACAATGGTGGATTCAGACAAGAGTATGCTATGGTCGCTGAAGGACAATGATAGACTGATTGGAGATGTGATGGTTGGAAATGGGGTAAAAAAAGAATGGATGCTGCAATGGGGGAGAAAGTGAATTGCTCTTGTATGTTGCACCATGCCTCTATGGAGACATGGCTTGCTAGGTACCAGCAAGCTAAGAAAGATCGAGAGGAAGCGTGATCTAAATTTCAACATAGTATGTGCCATCGATCGATTCGATATCCCGAGGGCATGGAGGAGATGCCGCGGTTTATGTCAACGCGATGGTTGCATGGATCTTTGACCGCGGCATCTCGCGAAGGGGCGGAGGTCTCAACCGAGGAGTGGGAATTCTTGAGGGGATGTAGTCCAAAGGTGATGATGTGTTTAGGGTTTGTCGTATCTATATTTTATATGCAACAATAATTGAGTGTTTCAATGTACAATACAAAATATATAGTGCGGCATGGTTGCATGGACGACATTTTCGTGTGGAGCATATTGACAAAATGCGCTCGACAATAGATTGTGGTATCATGGCAAGGTTTGAGCAAGAGAGCGGACGACGAGCAATGGATCCAAACATGGTTATAGATGAGATGGAGTATTTTGGAAACTTGCAAAGTATTGTCACGGTGGATTACTGTAGCTTCTCCATGATCCTATTCGATGTGCAGTGGTTCAAAGTGATACTTGAAGGAGCTGGAGCAACAGTTCGACGAGGTCCATCTGGATTTCTCGAAATAGATTTTTTAAAAAAAGGACAGATTTGTGCGACACATTTTTGTTGCTAGCCGATTGTGAACAGGTGCATGAACTCATGTGTTTTTTAGTTGTATTACGACATGGTACATGTTACAATAGTTAAATCTCTCTTGTACGTGATTGTGAACAAGTAATTTTCTATCCAAACTCACGATAACCTCGATGGTGGTACATTATATCTTTAGCTTATGGAAGTGCGAGAGTATATGATCAAAGCGATGTTCCGAGCATAAATGAGGATAGTATGCAAATAGAGGGATCGATATTGCAAGGGGTGGAGGCCATCAAAATCTTGGAGCATGTAGAGGAGCCAGCATCGGGTAACAATGATGGAAATACAAGAGTCTAAGAATTCTTTGAGAACGAGGTGGACTCATCCTTTTGTGCTGACATGTCTATCGACCTTCTAGTGTATGCGGAGTTGTGTTAGGAGATTGACATGGGACCATAGGGTACTTCATACTTGGAGCATCCACCTACTCAATTCGTTGACGAATCTCTTATAAGGATACATAAGATATGCATTTTAAGTAAGATCATTTTTTAAAGATTTATATTACTGTGCTTGTATGATTTATATTAATTATGCTAACATCAATTTTTGTCTATGCAGGTGACCTTTGTGGATATTTAGATCATCACGATGAGTCGAAGGATGAGCGACGAAGAGCTAGAGGAGATCTTCAGGCATATGTCTCTAGATCAAATGGCAAGATTCAGAGATATGGAGGACCAGGAGCTATCTCAGACACCATCAAGCTGCTCTATTAGATCTACTTTGGCGCGCTTTGATGTTTCAAGTTCTAGTAGACAAGGTCGATGCTCCAGACTTGGGCCAGACAGAGGGAGTGGTTTAGGGGGATGTTGCGGAGATCTGGATGCAGTGAGCCCGCAGTTGGCTCGGGATACAAGTACTACTTCTTGCTCTTGTAGCGGTTCGAAAGAGCGTGGCTTAGGTGGTTGTTATGGAGGTACCGACACGTCTCTGTCTCGTCATTCTACTGGAGTTGCGTCACCTCCGGGATTCGTCACACTTGTGGGGACGTCTACTCCAGTCACTTCGGCTTTTGCTACTCGTCTGTCCGTAGTAGGTGGCATCCCTATGGGTGCTACTCCAAGAGATACTACCTCGGTAGGTACATCAGATGTACAGGGGTCTCCTGGATATGCTCAGGAGCGTGGTCGCAAGTGGGAGAGGACCCATCTTAGGCATACCCCCCCAGAGGGGTATGCCTATCTTATAGATGATAGGTTAGGACCCATCATCATGAATGATGAGGGGAGGAGGGTGATGGCTCACATGAGAGAGTTGTGCTAACAAGTTTTTCGGCACAACGTCTTGGATCATTGGAAGAACATACCGGAGGGAAGCAAGGACTACATAGTAGGATCCTTGCATGAGGAGTGTGAGCCACAGCAGATAGATTTTCTATGGGTTGGATGATGGAGTGCATGCATGCATACATGTCACAGAGACGATTGGATGCATGCAAGGCACTCAAGAGTGGGGCTTCAAAGCTCGAGTTGCTAGACATGGACGACTGACGTTGACTCAGGGAGGAGGCTATAGATTCTCTAAGATGTTGGAGATAGCAGCGCAAGGTAGTGAGGGCACGCCTAGAGGCCGGAGTGGTCCATCATCTTGGGAGTGGCGGCCACAGGACATATCTGGAGGACTTTGTAAGTTTTTCTTTTTTTTTTCTTGCTTTTTTTTGCAATATCCTTTGTACTGACAATCGTGTTTCTAACAGTTGTATTTTTTTTCTTTGCAGCACTCCATTACAAACATTACAAATCGCGATCCCACCGGACTTAAGACTCGATATGCAAAGAAGCACGGTCTCACTGCATTGATTGTATGGACGTGGCAGTCTTGTAAGTCACTCATTTTTCTTATCCGTAGTTACTATGTTTAATTAAAATGCATTATTGTACGGTGGATTAATGTGTAGTTGTTTCTTTTTTTCTAGAGTTCGTTTGATGGTACTTTGCGGCGGGATGAGGTTTCGAATGGCGAGGATCTATAGCTCGCCCTTGGATCCATGGAGCTCACATACCCTTATTTTTTGTCACATGATCTCTGTAGACATTTTCTATGTAGTAGTAGTATCTTGCCATGATTGTACCGGTCGCTTTCATTATGCGATCATGTATTTATTTCATGTACCAGTGTTATGATTTAAGTACACTTTGCCTTTATTTACATGGGCATTATACACATTACTGAAACTATTTTGTATGGCCCAAATAAAGCACATAGTGCTATATGTGGTAGGGCAGCTTGTTGCTGCCCTGCCACAAATTTTTTTCCCCTGTTACAGCCACTATTAGCATTGCAAATTTACTGCATGCATTGGTATTAGTGTCGCAAAATGTGTCACAAAGCATCATTATAAGCGTCGCTATTTGCGTCGGTATCAGCGTCGCATTTGCAACACTGATATCGACGCTGATACCGACTGTTCTATGGCATCACCAATAATGACGTTTTTTGCGATGACAGGGGTAAATTTCTTTATGAACATTTTCATCACTTTTAACATCGGTATAAGGCCTATATCTTGTAGTGAACTCTGGGTAGAAAACCCATCTTTTCTCATAGCTGCGAAGACCATTCGTGACACTTTGATTGAACTTTTTCTCTGTATCACAACAATTGTTTTTGGGTATATTTTCACCTTGATGGTTCACGTTCTTAACATGGCTCTTGTTTTCAATGTAGCTACCCTAAGATAGTAGAAAATACATTTGGTGCCAATAGTTTTGATAGTATGTTCTCATCAAGGGGACTGGTAGATCTAATTTTGGTGGTTTCTCTAAAGATGGTGCTTTTGGTCAACTGCAAATAGTAGTTGGTCTAGTAGGTCCCAAAATGGTTACAGTGCAAGCATTGGTTATAACAAACCTCCTACTTATGGTAGTCACAATGATCTCACAAGTAGGCAGCCTTCAAATTATGGGAGCTCACCTTTAGTTGCTTTTGGTAGTAGCAAGTCCAATAGCTTTGGGTTGGGTAGGACCTTCAGTTTTGGGGGTACATCTTCACTTGATTTTTGTAGCTCAAGTGGCTATGGAAGCAATAATTGGTCAAGCAAGACTTCAACTAGTTAGGGCAGCAGCTCTAATGTACCAACTGGTGGTACTGCACCTAGTACAGCTAGCTTTGGAAGCAATAATTGGTCAAGCAATTCTGCAATCATAGCTTCAACTGGTTTTGGTAGTAAAAATTCTTCAAGTAGTCTTGGAAGGAGTGATTGGTTAAGTAGGCTAACTACTAGTCCCAGCACATGAGGCAGTGCACCTAGTTTTGGGAGTGCAAGCAAGTACTCCTTTGTTTCTTTTTTCCCAATTTTAATGACGTAATGACAGTTTTTGAGATGTTTGAGCATGTGGGTGTGGGCCTTAGGGCAAGCTTTAGTGTTTGCGTAAAGGTTTAAACTCTTCTATTTTACATAACCATGAGGTCGGTTTAAATAACGAGAACAATGGAGGGATTTTATGTGTTAGATGGGTAACAGAGGAGATTGCTAAGTTACATTGGGTCATTTTATACATATTTCTAGTTTATGTCTTTTTCAAGGCTTAAATTACCATTCCTTCCTCCATTTTTTTGTATGATCTATAGCCACTTCAACATTTTGTACCATATATATGTGTGCTTGTTTGCAGTTTGACAAAATTCACTCACCCATCACTTGTCCAGTTGCTTTCATATGCATATAGAAGGATTTTGCATTAGGTGCTTAACCTTGTTAACTCAATTTACAATGTACAATGAAACTCAAGTAATTGGTATATCTAAGTGGAGCTTCAAGAAAAAGAAAGACCTTTTGAAGGCCCCTCCCTCTGTCCTTGCCTTCCTTGGAACTTTCAGCAAAAATAAAGCCCTTCATGAAAGAAAAGGGCTCTTGAGATCCATGTAGGGTCCTTACTTTGTCCCTCTTTCAAGTTTGTAAACGTACTTTTCTAATCTCAGATGTACTAATCATGCTAGACATGTGCAATATCAAAATTCAATAGCTTAATTTGAATTTGGATGATCCTATGGAATTCGTATGGATCAAAATGAGCCATTCTTTTAATTGCTAACATTTCACTTCACAGGATGCTCTAGGCTCTTTTCAACCACCCCACATGCTACCCATCAAGCTATCAAGATGCTATTAGCATGACCCTCATGGCTTAGAGGAGTTTCTTGCTCCTCTAGACCTTCATTGGACTTGTTATCAAAACTTCGATAAATCATACAGAACTATTGATTTCGAGATAGAGATGTTTCGTTAATACTTTTGATTGCTTGGATTGTCACATCAAAAAGTCCATGTCTTGCTCGTGTAACCTTTTAAAGTTCATTTGCTTCACAAACTTTTATATGGATCTATTGATAATTTTATATTTCTTCTTGTCGTACAAAGTCTCAAGCCCCACATAGTTCTCTTTGACTATGAATATGAGATTTGTTACTTGGGGAGCTTGATGGTGGTGCAGTTGGGTCTTGCGATTCAATTGTACCAGGAAGTCTCACATTTTTGTCTGGTACGCCTTGCCCACATTGATGCCATCATAATAAACATGCCATTGTTTTATGATATATTGTCCTTACTAGATATGGTCTACCATAGTCACGTAACCTCTTTTGAATGTGATTGGTGGTATTGTTGGCATTCCATGGTTTCCATGATGGTCATCACCTGGTTATGCACTTTGTTAGAGTTTGATAGAGATAAAGGGGCTTTGATATAGCTATTTTTGCATTTGAATTTCACTTTCCAATATCATCATTAGTCTCAAGCTTTGTTCACACTGTGCAGTGGGGTGGCTGCATGTTGCAATTTATGCCATGTGGCTGCATGTTGCAACATTATGGGCTGGTCAAACAAATTTTTTGCCTCATCATCTAATGGCTAGTCAATTTGCAACATAATTGTCTTCCACTTATAGGAGGTTGGCTAGTTTGGAATTCTCTATCTGTATATAGTTGCCCCATTCAGCTACTTGCTCAACCAGTTTTGTATGCTCCAGACTCATTCTTAGCTTGCTATTGTGAGCATTCTATTACCTTATTATGGTGCCCTCACTCATGCAGACCAACATCATGCAGGGTTTGTCAGAGCCTTGTAGTCACCTTTTATGATTAGGGTAGTGCAGTTTGTTTTGTTCCTTATTTCTCTATGTTTACTTTAGTTGGAAATTCTGTCATCCCTTGGATATGCACAAGTAGTGTACTGTTGTAGAGTTAGTACTCTCAGGCATATTTACATGTTTCCTAGAGCAGGTCGGACAGTCCCATGCAATTGCTAGGTCATTTCTAGCAATTTTGGGCAGTTGGGCAAGCTAGAAAATTTGCGTAGGATGCTATGTGGCATGCATATTATATGTGCATCATTATTTATGATTATTTTATTGCTCTGATCAGTTTTCACAGTAATTGGCTAGTTTTTACCATCTGACCTGATCATTTCTACCTATTTTTTATTGCCTATTTATTGGCAAGCCTACCTCCGTTATTCTCAATTATTTTTTTAGGTGGAGAGAGAGCTTCTAGCGGAGATAGAGTTTATAGCCCATTGTACATACCTTCTTCATTTTAGTGTCCATTCACTACAGATTTTTGCGTTAAACTATCTCTTTTCTTTCTATCTCTTCTCTTTGTGTTCATTTTCTTCAATTTGGTCATATGATTTTGCATTTGTTGCACTCTGACATGGTATTAGAGCAACGTTGATTGATCATGGTAGGATTGAAAGGGGAGATTTCAACATGACAAAAGTTTGTGCTTTCATTGTTTGATGGTGAGCGAGAGGGTTGCGCATCAACATAAGGTTGAGACGAGTGGTGAAGTGTGGAAAAGTGTTGGGAATAAAGGGCCACCATGCCTTTTTATGTTCATGCTCAAGTGTGAACACACCCTTAGCACTTGTACTTAGTACTTTGCATATAACTATCACAAAAACCTAAGAGAGGTACAACTTTTTATATCCACACATCGTGCATCTCACTCTCTCTCACTCTCTACTGCTGCTCGCTCACACAATCTCTCTCTCCACAATTGCCATTACTGAACATTGAACCTTTATTGCACATAGGCCACCACAAACTAGTATTAGAGCTAAAGGTTGCCTACCTCTCGAGTTCCATGCAAGGATGAAGGTTACTTGCCTCTTGAGTTATGTGCAAGCAAGTAACAAATAGACATGCCATGTAGGTTGCATTCCATGGAGGTGCAGGCGCAAGTGGCAGGTTGAAGACATGAGTAGATCATAGTCATTTTCATGCTAGGCTTTAGCAGGTGATGGGTAGGCCACGTCACTATCAGGGGCGATGCAAATAGGAGACACATAGTCCCGCCGACCTGCCAATAGGTCTTTAAGAAAAAGATTTTATTTTTTCTTTATTTGGTGCTCTACACGTTTTCATGTGTGCATAAGCATAGCTTGACTAAATCTTAGAGATTTGGCATGCATCTATATCTGAAATTTGGGGATTTTGGCGTATGCGTGAAGATGTTACTCAACTGAGTAAAATTTGTGGATTTTTGCACACTCTTGGATCTCAAAATTTGTGGCTTTTTATGTACGTGCATAAATTGCAGTGGGATAGGTACAATTCTTGAAAATTCAACACATTGGACCTCGTACAATTTGGGGCTTTTGCAAAATTTGCAAAGTTTGGGTCGAATTGGGTCTTCGTATGTACTTGTAGTGCAATTTCTATGCAAATTGAGCAAATAGGACCCCAAACAAATTTGGGGCTTTTGTAAAATTTGTGAAATTTTGGTAAATTTGGCTTGTGCAATCCATTTGAGAGTTATGTTTGATGTCACTTGAGTAGTTTGAGTAGATAAATTTTAGGGCTTTTGACAGTGGGAGTCAAATTTTTTGCCCGTTAATGCATTTGGAGTAGAAATTGCAGCTAAAATTTGGAGCTTTCTCATGAAATTGATTTATTAGCCCGTGATGTAGTTGTATTTGCTTATAGTGTGCTATAGCACACATTTCATGCCTCTGAAAATTGATTTACAGATATGAAATTTCTTCAATTACTTGAATTTTCATTGTTGGTTGGTACTTGCTTTGTACATTGGTCATTTGTGTGACAGTCGGGCTAACATTTATTGACTTTTGAGTCACTTTTGAGTTGTAAATCACGATTGGCAGTACTGATAGCAGCAATCTTTTGCACTTTAAGAAGCTTGAGGATGCACATAACTTTTCTCTATGGCAAAAGCAGTGCTATAATTTCTTGGTGCAAAAGAAATAGGTGAAGTCTATAAAGACAAAAGGGGTAAAAACAACCACCATGGATCCATATGAATGGGATGAGGTAGATGAGCTTGCATGCTCTACCATAGAGTTGTTAGTGTGAGATACTTTTCTCTTCAACATAGATAAATTGACATTTGCTTATGATATGTGGCAACAAGTTGAGTTACATGCTCAAAAAAGTGCATCTAGCAATGTTTATTGGTTGAAATTTTTGATAGACCTTCGTATGAAGGAAGGTATAGCCATGTCTGTACATTTGAATGAGTTTAACTCTATTTTTAGCCAATTGATTGCTTTGGAATTTCACATGGATGAGGAGTTCAAGGTGACTTTTTTTGCTATGCACTTTGCCTGAAAGTTGGGTACACTTTTAGGATAGCAATGAGTAATTCCAATGCTATGCTACTATATTCAGATGTGGAGAGCTCTTTACTCATGGAGGAGCTCAATAGGCAAAATATTTCAGCAAACAAATCTTTTAATGCACTGCATACTAGAGGTAGATCCCAAGCAGAAGGGCATTTTTGACAACAATGCACATATCAAGTCTTGTAGTAAAAGTGTGGAGTGCCATCATTGTGGCAAGAAAGGGCACTTCAAGTGGGATTTCTTTAAGTGGAAGAAAGAAAAGGGCAAAGGCAAAAATTATAAGAGATGGGGAATATGGGAATAAAATAATGGAGTAAAATACTTGCTACATTGGTGGGTATATAAGATGTAAGGGACTTGGCATTTTTCACCATCAGATTATAATAACAAGTCTCTCCAACTTTCATGGCTTCCTTTCTTCCTTCTTTTTTATATTTCTCTCTCTTCTTTTAGTTTCTCTCTCCTCATCACTCTCTTTCTCTCTCTTTTTCTTCTCTTCTTCTCTCTCTTCTGCAGCCTTTTCTCTCCTCTCTCTCTCTCTCTCCCCAGTCCTCTCCTTGACAAGTGGTATCAGAGCCATAGGTTCTTGATCCAGTTGGCCAACATTCCATTCAATTATTCATTTCCAGTCACACAGATTTAAGAGCCACTGTTACAGACATGACATGGAGCATTAGTGCAGTTATCAAGGAATTTTGGATCACAAGGATTACAAGTCTGGAGCATTAATGGAGTCTTGGATCAAGTTTGGAGGCTAGAAGACTAGATTTAGAAGCTCGTCACTAACTTTGAGGTAAATTTTAGGGTTCTTGGTTAAAGAAGGGTTTCAGAAGACTTAGAGAATACTATTTCCCCTTCTACCTTTTAAGAACATGCATTTTCTTCTTCTTCTTGGTGCTTTCTTTCAAGCTTTCATGGAGGAAATCCCTTATACTACATTGATCACTTGCTCATTGAGGGAGATAACTATAAGAAATGCATTCTTGACATCATAAGCTTCTAATAGACAACCATCTTGATGATTATTCATGGAGTGATGGTAGCCATTTTCAGCTTGCAAGAGGCCTCCAGGAAGAGATGCTTGAGCTCTAGGCCACCATTTCTGCTTTAGAGGAAGTAATCATTTGAGCTCTATAGAGTGTCTTTACCCTTAATTTCTCTAGCACTAGGGACAACTTTGATAGGATGATCTGATGAAATTTCATTGTCGAAAGAGTCATCAGATGAGCTTTCTTGCTGAGGTGCTGCCTTGCCAGTTTTTTCCCCACACCAAGCTTTGAGGCTGGCACCTCTTTATCATTGTCAGAAGACTCATCTTCAAAAGATTCATCCTTGGAGCTCTCTTGTTTGTTACCTTGTCATTTAACTAAGATGTACTCGATGAGCTTGATGATGGATTCCTTCTACACTTCTCCTGATTTGACAAACTCGTTGAGCTAAGTGGCAAGCATGGCTTGCTAGATATAGGTGCCATCGGTTATTGCTTTCTAAAGAGAGGTTTAGACCTAGGGCTTCTTATTTTCTAGGATCAAATAGGGAGCCTTCAATGATGGCTCAATGTGTAGCATTGGGAAGTGCTACAATTGTAGACCTATAAGCATGCTCTAAAGATCCACAATGTTAACAGTCAGCAACCTCTTTAGAAGAAGCAGCAAATAAAAGGCTTCTAGCATTGATTCTCATTGGGAAGGCAGCTCACGAGGCAGCTCTTCAACATCATTTGATGCTAGCAAGTGCTGCTTTGCAGTCTGTCAATGGTCTTCCACCGTCATCCATGTGTTAGCCTTTGAATCCACGCCCAAAAGATTCATATGAAGACACTAGACCTCCCATTTCACTTCCCTTTGATTGTTCAGTTAGTAGGTGGATTCAAAGGGAAGTGAAAGACCATTGAGCTGGTGTAGCTCCACTTGGAATATCAGTTGTGCATGGAATATCAGTTGTGCATGGAATATCATTTGTAGGTTTGGTACATGGAATATCAGTTGTGCCCTCTTGAGCTGGTGTAGCTCCACTTGGAGCTATCAAATTCAGGTCTATTGCTCCACTATAAGAATGCATCTTCTCATCACCCACTACTACAGCATCCCATGCATCTTCCCTAGGATATCTTTCTTTGAGAGCTGCCTCTATTGTGTGCAACCCATCAATACCACTTGCAGCACTCGAATTACACATTACTGGTCTTGCATACTTCAGTCATGGCTCAGGAAACTCTATCAAGCCATATGACATTAATGTTAAAGGCCATGCAGCTATGGTGAAACTTTGTGGTTGAGTGTAGCATTGATGATGTATATGTTGCATTGGTTAGGTTTGATGAGGCCATTTTCTATTATCAAAAGGCTATCAATCTCTTCAGAAGTGTGAATAGGGAAACCCATATCACTGTTGCTTTAATGTATGTTAGTATAGTTGTGCTTTACAAGAAAATGTGTAAGCAGAAAGAGGAAAAAAAGAAAATTGTGACATTGCCCTTAAAATTTATGGGAAGCAAAATGCTAAAGCTTCCATGTGAGGGTGGATAAAGTATGCTCCTCTGCAAACTCCCTCCACTATATGGTTGGACTGTTAATTGTTGTGGTGGGTTCTTGTATTGCAAGATTACAAATTTGGAGCACATGTTCACGGTGGTAGCATAATTGAAGAAGCAAGCAACTTAGCATAACCAAAGAAGACACAGAAATAGTTCTTCCACACTTGATGATGATGCCCTCATACTTGCAAGCTCAATGTTGGATTCAGAGAAATTGATAGGTTCTGAATCATTATTGCTATGATGGAGCATGTGGGAAAGCTAGATAGTTTACATGGCAAATAACAAAGCATGCTCCTCTACGAACTCCCTCCACCTTTGATATATGGTTTGAATGTCAATTGTTGTGGTTTGGTCCATGCATTGCAGGATTACAGATTTGGAGCACATGTTCATGGTGGTAACATAACTAAAGAAGAAAGTAACTTAGCATAACCAAAGAAGACACAGAAACAGTTCTCCCACACTTGATGATGATGCCCTCATACTAGAAAGCTCAATGTTTAATTTTGAGAAATCGATAGGTTCTAAATCATTACTGCTATGATGCAGCATGTGGGAAAACTAGACAATTTACATGGCCAGCAACTTGCTGAAGGTGTATTGGCCTCACTCAAGATATACCTGACAATTTATATGGCCAACAACTTGTTGAAGGTTATGAAGGATTGAACTCTGAGTTTCTATTGTGGTTTATCATCATATCACAAGGAACAAAACCTAGTTCATCATTCAGAATTGAGCCATCTGTAGGAATTCTAATTGTGTATGTGTTGTTTATTACATGCTAACATGAGTGAGCATGGCATATCATTTACAAAGCCTCTCTACATGATTTGACAAAGGTCTTGGTGTGATTGATGAAAACCATTTGGGATAGCATTTACTCTACTGTATGTACTTTCTTTTGAGCCACAACTATTTGTGAAAGTTAGATTCTCAGTTTGTTGGAGGTACTTGTGAAGATGGTGGCAAGTTAACAGTCGATCAAGCAGTTAGGGGGCTTTAGTCTATTGCAGCATCTAACATTGACCCTAGTTCACCTTGAAGGTGTCTAGTTGGTTGAATTGTACTCATACTTCATCTGGGAAAACAAATTTTCTCCTTTTAGGATATGCAGATTGTAGAGATATTGATTCCTTGCTAATGCATTGCCTTCCAAGTTTGTTGGAGATGATTCCCAATAACCTAATTTGGACATAAGATTAGCTAGAAGATCTGCAACAACCACTTATTTCATTTGCACCACTAAATTGTGATGAGTGGATAATCACCACACCTGTAAGGTTGGCTTGTCCCTAACACAAGAATCAAGAGTAGCAAAATCAATAAGTGGAGCCACACTGTATGTAGCAGCAGTAAATGTGTGCATGCTCCCTACACAGTTGTCATGCCACTTTGAGCATATTGAGGAACCTGCGGCCACACTTGAGGTTGAGCAAGGCTTGGATTTGTAGGTTGTCCTTGAGTCCGTGAAGGATGTTGCACAATAAGGTTGGAATCTAGAGACTTGGTAATCATGTTGGCTTTGAGCTGCATAGAAGATTTTCACCTCAAACTAGGCAGCAATCTTCCAGATATCATTCATAGCTTCTTCACCAAAATAAGGCCACATTGAGCTATGCTCGGATGCTAAAACTATGTCAGCTCCCCTCTCTGCAAATTTTAGCTTCTTTAGCAACCTTTCAGGATATTTCTCTTCAAGCATACTTCTTATAGACTTTGACATGAACTGGAATGAAGAGGCTACATTGATGCTAAGGATTTGCATCAGATAGGGATACACTTGAATTCACTCCATTCACTCGAAGCTCTACAGTCATAGCTTCGATGCTATTAAAAATACCTATTTGTATGACTCTAATTTTCATAATGCTGGTTGAATTTGTCTCAAAATCAATGGATTCCTGTTAATAAAATTTTTAATCTTTGATGGATTCTTGTTTTATGAGAGAGATTTGTGTGTTAGTTACCCTTTTAGTCATTTTGTTCTCCAAGAAGTTCACAATCCAACCTATACGGGTCATCATGGCATCGTTTCTACTCTTCATAATTTGCAAGAAGATTTTTATTGGCCTCACATGAGACTCACATGAATCAAGATGAATCTGCCTTTGTTTTTGAATATCTTGTTTACCAAATAATTAAACAACATCATGGTAAGCGATATGGTTTGTTAATGACTTTACCTATTCCTAACTTGCCTTGGGAGAAAATATTAATGGATTTTATTATTGATTTGCCAATGAATTCTTTGCAAAATATTATGCTTTGGACTATTATCAAAAGATTAGTAAGTAAGCATATTTTATTGCATGCAAGAAAACTTTAACTGCTTCATAGGGGCTACAAATATTTTTCTTAAGCATATCTTTGTACATCATGGTCTACCAAACATTATTATATGTGATCATGATTTTCGTTTTTGCAATAATTTTTGGATATTCTATTCTCTAACCTTGGTACTAAAATTGATTTTAGTTCAGCCTTATATCCTGAAACTAATGGAGAAACTAAAGCTACTAATAGTACCATTCTTGATTTAATTTGTGCTTATACTATCTTTCACATGGCACATGGGATCAACTTTTACATCTTTTACAAATTGCTTACAATAATACACCTCTCTTTGCTATAAACAAAGCACATTTTGAAATTATCTACGGTCCCAAAATGCCAACACCAACATTTCATTTAAGTCAAAAAGTGCCTTTTGTTTATGATTGGGTACATACTCATTCCACTATTTTTGAGCAGGTTAAGTAATTTATTGGTAAGGCCGAGCAATCCTATGTGAAGCAAGCTAATAAGAAATGCCAATCTATGCTTTTTAAAGCACGTGATTATGTTTGGTTGTGAATTGAGAAACACAATTTGCATAATGTTGAGAAGAATCATAATGTTAAACTTGTAGCTAGATTTTATGGACCATTCATAAGTTTTCATTACATCAATGCTAATTATTTTAGTTTAGAATTGCTTGCACATTCAAAAATTCATAATATTTTTCATATTAGTCTTCTTCATCCATTTAAAGGATCCATCTAGTATATGATTCTCCACTATTGCTTGAAGATGATCATGAGCTTTTAATTCTAGAATCTATTATAGATAGTGATTATATGACCACCCGCACTAGCAATACTTATTCTCATTATCTTGTAAAATTTCAAAACCATCCTATTGAGTAAGCTCAATGGATGATTGCACGTGCTTTACGTGGTTCTCCACATTTATCGACTCCACATCCAGCTAATAGCGATTGAAGACATCTAGCTAATACCAATTGAGGACATCCAGCTAATGTGGAGTTCACGGAAATTTCCAAATTCCCTAATATAGTGTTTTCATTGAATTATTTAAATAGACCCATTTTCATTTATTCTAAGGTGTGCGCGCATCTTCTTTGTAAATATTTATTGATACTTGAGATTCTAGAATATATATTGAAAATATTCTAGAAATATTTTATGGCTCTCAACAGTTGTGAGTTGTGTAACTGATTGCAACCATTTATTTAGTGAAATCAAACTCTTTTATAAAAAGAGTGATTGTAAAGGGCCTTTCTTTGGGCAAAGTAGGATTCATTTTAATATTATAAATATGGCATGGAGAAGATCCCCAATCCATGTATGAGGGGGATTGTACCCAATAGTATGTCGCTCAATTTTGCTTTACTCTTTTCTAAGTCTATTTTGAGTTTAATGAGTCATGCTTTCATTTTTATGAGTAAAAGAAAGTGAGGGAGAGCTTATTCTGCTCACTATGTGCAAGTCTCATATCTGATCTATGCAACAACTTCTACTTTCACTTCAGATAAGGGCTTGAACATATGATACCGCTTCCAAGCTTTGAATGCACATACATTGCAGTCATGAGATGCAGTCCAACTTAGTTCACTATCTTTTGTGTGCTACTGCAATTATCCCTACTCTATCTCCGCTTGTCCAAATCATCATCATCACCATGAATGCTAATCTTATGTCAATAAATATTCCTCATCTTGGCAGTACAGCTTGAGAAGCAACGTCCCTTGAATGCAAAAATACTTCACCCTTATCATTGCATATGCTCAATGTGCACTTCACTTCAGTAAAAGCTCTTTGAAGAGTAGACAAGTATGGTGGAAGTCGTAGGAGCTCGATGAAGCATAATTGATCTTCCTCCCTCTCTATTATCACCCTTGCTAATCTTGGCTATTATTCAAGCCATCCCCTCCAAGCATGAAAGTCAAGTATCTACTTTTCCCCTTTCTCTAAAGCCTTCTCCTCCCATTAGCACTTTTTCCACATGCAAAAATAGCCTTAGCTTTTCCCTTTCTTTTCTCCCACATGTATATGTCCTCCTTACATTCCCAAAAATAGCCTCCTAAAGGCTGCAATAGCCTTAGCTTACAAAGCTAAGGTTTTACTAAGGATTTATTGACTTAGATATAACTATCTATCTTCATCATTAACCTCCAAGAAGTTTGCTTTCATGCAAAACACAATTATTAACCCAAGTAGTTGCTAGTGAATTATTGCTCTAACATTTAATAGTGCGTCTATTCTAAGAAGAAGTAGCTCACAAACTTAATAATCTTCCCTATTTGTCCATGAACCTATAATACCTCAAAATGTTCCATGGTTGGAGAGTTTCCACACTAGACAAAAATCTTCATGACATTATGTCATATTTCTATAGACATAGCAAACTAGCAAAATTCAAACGGCCAAAATGCACATGCCAGAGTTTTGCATTTGAACTTATCTATGAATCTACAACAATGCATGCTATGTCTTCCATACATTTTCCATAGTTACTGACTTATACAACTCTTGACATAGTAAAGCAGACAACAAACTCCATAATAAATCTAATCTTAGCAAGTGTCAAAACTGACAACAAATTCTTTCTTATCTCTAGTACATATCCATAACTATGAAACTACTACCATTAACAAGTAATCAATACAAAATTTCCAACTCCTTTGACAAGATAAGAGCAACTATTGGCCCATGTCATAGTACTACCCTTAGGGGTAAGCTCAAGAAAAGTGAGCAGATTGCATAGAGAAGTAATATGCTTTGTGGAACCATTGCCAAAACACCATACATCTAGATCCATAACAAATATGCAAGAATAATGCAAATAAGGGTAGTAATTGCATTGCACACTAAATGCCCATTTTCTATAATATTTGCACATTCTAACTTAGAAGGCGAGGCATTTGCCCATACTAGCCTCTTTCTTTTTAACCTCTTTCATGAACAATCTAGGATAGTCCTTTATTAGGACATGATCTTTTGCCTTACAATACTTGAAAAAACTTTGACTCTCATTTTTATTCTCAACCTTATCAATCTCCTTTGCTTGGTCCAATTAAAGACAATGCCAAATGAGGTAGTTTTTCAAAGTATGTAGGTTTCTCATGATAATGTAGATTATCCTATGTTTGATGCAGATGTGAAATGGTGGACTTCTTGATGAGAAAGGAGAGATTGAGTAGTCTAGAACTATGCCAAAATGATTGGTGCAAATATTACATGAGAGTATGCATCATTGGCTACTTGGAATCCTTCTATCTCTCATAGTTCCTCTTATATGCATAGACTGTTAGTCTCTTGCACCTTAGGTTGATTGGGAGGTCTCCCTTGGTGCATTTGGTCCTAGGTGATTGAGGAATTTCGGGGTTGCTACGAGAGCTTATGTTTGACTTAGAGTTGTGCTCACAATCCTCTAGAAGAGGCTACCTCCCTTGGTGGTCTTAGTTGTAGATCTATTATGAGATGATGTATTTGGTTCACTAAGGTATGTGATTCATGCTTTTCTATATGCACATGACTATCATGATCACCAAGATCATCCTTGGGGAAGTTACTATATGTATATCGTCTACATGACATGCGTTTGAGACCTCTTTATAAATATCCTTATATGTGAATTTTTCCTAAATAAAAC
This sequence comes from Lygodium microphyllum, assembly GCF_053477565.2. Classification (NCBI taxonomy): domain Eukaryota; kingdom Viridiplantae; phylum Streptophyta; class Polypodiopsida; order Schizaeales; family Lygodiaceae; genus Lygodium; species Lygodium microphyllum. The sequence goes on from NC_141158.1 coordinate 43,346,018, forward strand.
ATAACCCTTTTCTATTCAATCTGTAAATAACCCCTTTATATTATACCCTTATCTAAGTAAAAAATGTATGAAAATGATATTTTAAAAATACCTTATTTTGAACCCATGAGATGCACACATATATTCATTAGTAAACTTACCCGAGGGATCATCCAACACATCTCTAGTAGATACATATCAACTACTCATCTCATTAAAAATAACATCCCCGCTCAACCAAAAGTCACCACTAATAGGGTTATAATAATGATGCACTTTTTCCTTTTATATTATCTAACGAGAATAAAATTTATAGCCTTTGGGTCTAGTTTCTTCCTTAACTCATTAGGCACATGAACATATGCAATACAATCAAACAGTTTCAAGTGTAATATATCAAGTTTCTAGCCTATAAAACATTCTTTAGGGGTCATAACATGAACTACACTTGTGGGAGACATGGTCATAATGTAGATGGTAGTATGAATAGCCTCCGATTAAAAATGTTTGGGCATGTTATTTTTAGCCACCATCAATACTCATGCAACATCTATAATGCATGTGTTTTTCCGTTTTACAATGCCATTTTGTTGTGGGATATATTTTCATGTAACTTGTCACTTTATCCCATGAGGACTTTGAAAAAATATGGTCAACTTCCAGGCCAAAAGAGCTACATTGTCATGGTAGTGGGCATCCACTTGTGAAGAATACAAGGAATGCCAAAAATAAAGATTCTAGTGTGTACTGATGAGTGCCGTTTGTGTGTGATTTATTTCCCATGTGTTTGTGTGCAAACCCATACTTTAAGAATTTTCCCTCATGCACAGTGTGATTGAATTAATTTTTTGTCCCTATTATTTTTTGTCAAAGCTAGCGCAAGAATTGTTATTTTGTTCCCCTTTCATATATCATTCCAAGAGAGTGTGTGTGCATGTTGATGTATGTGAATATCCACATATATATGTGTAAGAAAAATACAAAAATGATGGCAATAAGTTACTATGTGTGCTACCAAAGCTTGTGAACCTTTGGATGCCGATGGAAATGCTAAATGATCAAACTCAAGAAGTTCCATGTAAAATAGGCTAGAGAAACTAAGAATTTGTAGTTGAAAGTCTAAAATGCCTCTATTACAAACCAATTCACCTCATATGAGTGTGAAACATTTTACATTTGAACTAGATAAAGTCTAAACTAGTTCCTATTTGAAACCCCAAAGTGGTTAATCTTATCATTAGTAATTATTGAGAGGAGAAGCTTCTATAAAGCTTCTAAAGAAGCCTTTTACTCAAAAAGAAGGAACAAACTCTGAAATGATGGCAAGCCAAAAATCACAAGAGACCTTTGAGTATGTTTTGAGAGGAGACAACCATTTCACGGCACTTTCTAGGGTCAACATTTACAAAATGGCAGCAACACTATGTTTTACAATGAAGAAATGGAAGGCTTTTTAGCCCTTGAAGCATATGCCATGGAGCTTTTGGTTTATATGGTAGGGAAGAAAAGCATTCATAATAAATATCTAGATGCTTAAAGAAAAAACATTGAATACTTTGGAATGGAGAGACAAAAATCAAGAGCTTTTTTGAGTTTTTGTCAAGTTTCATGAAAAGAACTCATAAAAAGAGAATAGGGAAGGAATGATGAAAAGGGTGTAAATAAGGGCTATATATGTTTTGTCCAAATCATGGGCAATTAGAATACAAGTGTATTTATTGAGAAGAAAGGAGTTTCCAATAGGATTGAGTTGCCTCTTTCCTAGAGGAGAAAACTCTCATTGAAAAATTAGATTATTGAGATACTTCATTCTCTACTTTGTATACCATTTCCTTTCATAATAAAGAGTATCTTGGCATGATTTCAGTTGTATCTTTCCTATCTTACTAAGTCCATTTCTTACGGATTGCGGTTAAACATGATACCCTCTAACATCTTTGGTGAACCAATCATGAAAAAGCCTACATAATTTTAACAAGATGGGCAATAGTGAGCATGAAGTAGAACCTACCAGGAATAAGAAAAGGATATATATCCATATGATGTATGAAATATGTGGCTTTATGTGGACTTATGAAAGTATAAAGCATGATGAAGCCATTTCAAGGGTAGTTCGAGCAATCATAACCAAATTGAAGAGGTTTGACAAAGAATATATTTCAAAATTCCTTCAAGTCCATCAAGAGAAGTTAGAATTCGTGAATGTAGGCATTAATGAGATCATGCTACTTCATCAGCAAAGTAGTTCCTTATGAACTATAGAAGCGAATTGAAATTTTATATGGAACCCATGGTAGGACATGGGGGAAATTCAAGAAAGCCTTAAAAGATGAGTTTTTCATAGAAGACTTAGATCATGTAACAAAGCGCTTGTTCTAGCAATGGCTTTTGAAGAGCAAAAAGAGTCTATCCATTATCGGAGTTGGGAATAAAATTTTAGCAGAAATATGATAAGCTTAGTGCAACTGAGTAGATGCTTCCACTTCTTGAGAAAGTTCTACTCTTCCTAGAAGCAACAAATCCTCTGCTCCAAGTAGAACTTGAGAAGTTCCTAGTAGACCATTCAATAGAAAATGGATTAAAGGCTAATTGGAGGAGGTATAGTGACGGCGGTTTCCGATGCAAAATAGTGGCGTTGCTATTTGAGAGCAAATATCTTGCATTTGAGAGGGCGAGGGAGAGAAAGAGAGAAAGAGGGAGAAGGAAAGCTTCTCACCACCGCCGCCGCCGTTCGCGAAGAAGAGGAGGAAGTGTACGGAGGGTGAAGAGGAGCCCTCGTTGTGAAGAGGAGCCGCCAAACCCTTCTTCGAGCCTTTACGGTGAGTGCATTGTTCCTTCTTGCTTTGTTTTTGTGTTTTCTCTTTCTCTTTTACTTGTTTTTGTTAAAATTCATGTGTATTGAGAGAGGGAGAGGAAATGAGAGAGAAAGAGAGGGAGAGGGAGGAAGAGGGAGAGGGAGGAAGAGGAAATGAGAGAGGGAGGGAGAGGAAGAGAGGGAAACATTAAACATAATAGGAAAAGAGAGAAAGATAGGGAGAGGGAGATGGAGGTAGAGGAAATGAGAGAGGGAGAGAAAGAGGGAGAGGGAGGAAGAGGAAATGAGAGAGGGAGGGAGAGGAAAGAGAGGGAAACATTAAACATATTAGGGCAAGAGAGGGAGAGGGAGAGGGAGAGGAAGAGAGAAAAAACATTAAACATAATAGGGAAAGAGAGAAAGAGAGGGTGAGGGAGGGAGAGAGAGGGAGAGCAAATGAGAGACGGAGAGGAAGACGGAAAAGGAAATGAGAGAGGGAGAGGAGAGAGAAAAAACATTAAACATAATAGGGAGAGTTAAAAAAGAGGAAGAGGGAGAGGAAATGAGAGACGGAGGGAGAGGGAGGGAGAAGAAATAAGAGAGGGAGAGGGAGAGAAGAGAGAAAAAGAGAGAAAAAACATTTAAAAAAATAGGGAAAGAGAGAAAGAGAGGGTGAGGGTGAGGGAGGGAGAGGAAATGAGAGAGGGAGAGGAGAGAGAAAAAACATTAAATATAATAGAAAAAGAGAGAAAGAGAGGGAGAGGGTGAGGGAGGGAGAGAAAATGAGAGAGGGAGAGGAAGAGAGAAAAGGAAATGAGAGAGAGAGGAGAGAGAAAAAGAGAAAAAAACATTAAACATAATAGGAAAAGAGAGAAAGAGAGGGAGAGGGAGAGGGAAAGAGAGAAAGAGAGGGAGACGGAGAGGGAGGGAGAGGTAATGAGAGAGGGAGAGGAAGAGAGAAAAGGAAATTAGAAAGGGATAGGAGAGAGAAAAAGAGAGAAAAAACATTAAACATAATAGGGAAAGAGAGAAAGAGAGGGAGAGGGAGAGGTTATTGTTTTCTTGTTTGTTGTTGTTGTTATTGTAGTAGTAGTAGTTTTTTTTCTTTTCTTGTTTATTGTTATTTAGTTTTCTTGTTTTTTGTTGTAGTAGTAGTGGTAGTAGTAGTAGTTTTTTCTTCTTTTCTTGTTTATTGTTGTAGTAGTCATAGTAGTAGTAGTAGTAGTTGTTGTTGTTTTTTCTTCTTTTCTTGTTTATTATAGTGGTAGTGGTAGTGGTAGTCCTGGTTGTGGTCGTGGTTATTGTAGTAATAGTAGTAGTAGTAGTTATTGTTGTTGTTATTTTTTCTTCTTTTCTTATTTATTATAGTGGTAGTGGTAGTGGTAGTGATAGTGGTAGTGGTAGTGGTAGTGGTCGTGGTCATGGTGGTGGTGGTGGTTGTCGTCATGGTCATGGTCATGGTCATAGTCGTGGTCGTGGTCGTGGTCTTCATGGTCGTGGTCGTGGACATGGTCGTGGTCATAGTCGTGGTCGTGGTCATGGTCGTGGTCGTAGTTGTGGTCGTGGTCATAGTCGTGGTTGTGGTCATGGTTGTGGTCGTGGTCGTAGTCACAGTCATGGTCGTAGTCATAGTCGTAGTCGTAGTCGTAGTCGTAGTAGTAGTAGTAGTGGTTTTCTTATTTGTTGTTGTAGTAGTAGTAATGGTTTTTTTTATTTTCTTGTTTATTGTTGTCTAGTTTTCTTATTTGTTGTTGTTATTGTAGTAGTGGTAGTAATAGTAGTTTTCTTTTCTTTTCTTGTTTGTTGTAGTAGTAGTAGTAGTGGTAGTAATAGTAGTTTTTTTTTCTTTTCTTGTTTGTAGTAGTAGTAGTAGTAGTAGTAGTAAGAAGAAGGAACGAGAGAGAGGAAATAAACATACAACATAATAAAGAAAGAGAAAAAGAGAGAGAGATGGAATGAGAGGGAGCGTATTGACAAAATGCACTCCACAACAGATTGTGGTATCATGGCAAGGTTCGAGCAAGAGAGCCGACGACGAGCAACGGATCCAAATACGGTTATAGATGAGATGGAGTATTTTGGGAACTTGCAAAGTATTGTTACGGTGGATTACCGTAGCTTCTCCATGATACTATTCGATGTCTAGTGGTTTAAAGTGGTACTTGAAGGAGCCAGAGCAACAGTTCAACAAGGTTCATCTGGATTTCTCAAAATAGATTCTGAAAAAAAATGGACGTATTTGCATGACACCTTTGTGTTTCTGGCCCATTGTGAACAGGTGCATGAACTCATTTGTTTGTTAATTGTATTTGAACATGGTACATGTCACAATAGTTAAATCTCTCTTGTACGTGTTTGTGAACAAGTAATCTTCTATCAAAACCCCCGACAACCTCGATGGTGGTATGTTATACCTTCAGCTCCTCGAAGTGTGAGAGTGTATGCTCAAAGCGACGTTCCGAGCATAGATGAGGACAATATGAAAATAGAGGTCAATATTGCAAGGGGTGGAGGCCACCGAAAGCTTGGAGCATATAGAGGAGCCAGCATCGGGTAACAATGATGGAAGAGGATCCATCTTAGGCATACCCCAGAGGGGTATGTCTATCTTATAGATGATAAGTCAGGAGCCATCATCATGAATGATGAGAGGAGGAGGGTGATGGCTCGCATGAGAGAGTTATTCCAATAAGTTTTACGGCACGTCTTGGATCATTGGAAAAACATACCAGAGGGGAGCAAGGACTACATAGTAGCATCCTTGCATGAGGAGTTTCCGATATCAACCACAACAGATAGGTTTTTAAAGGCTGGATGATAGAGTGCATGCGTGCATATATGTCACACAGATGATTGGACGCACGCAAGGCACTCAAGAGTGGGGTTGCAAATCCCGAGTGGCTAGACATGGACGACTGGCGCCGACTGAGGGAGGAGGATATAGATTCTCTAGGATGTTGAAGTTAGCAATGTGAGGCGGCGAGGGCACGACTAGAGGCCGGAGTGGTCCATCATCTTGCGAGTGGCAGCCACAAGTTACCATCGCTATTAGCATCACAAATTTACATGCATGTGTTCTTATTGGTGTCATTATTAGCGTCGCAAAGCATCATTATCAGCATCGTTATTTGCATCGATATAAATGTCACATTTGCGACACTGATACCGATGCAAATAGCGACGCTGATAACAATGCTAATACCGACTGTTCTATGGCATCGCCAATAACGACGCTTTTTGCGATGATGGGGGTAAATTTTTTTATTTATATTTTCGTCACTTTTAACATCGGTATAAGTCCTATATCTTGTAGTGTGGATTGATGTCGAAGAAGCTATTTTGAAGCTTGTGAAGAGGCAATGTAGACATGAGTAGTTGATGACCCCATAGCCTATGGTTCCTTCTTCGCAACCAACTCCTCCACCAAGATCATAAGCTATCATATCTACTCCTACTCTAGGCAAAGAAGATCATTATGAAGAATCGATTAAAGAAATGAGGGATTTGAAAATGAAAATGTCTTTAAAAGAAGATTCAAAGCAAGCTAGCTCTTCTCAGGCACCCCCTATGAGAGAATATGTTAGAAGATTGAGAGCAAATTTTTGAGCCCGGAATGTGCCTAAATTTTTCCAAAAAATCTGAAATTTAGGGAAAAAATATTTAACATCGAAGGCGGCGGTTGTAGCTAGGATGATTTTGAGCACCAAGTGAAAGACGGCTTTTTAAAGGCGCTGTCGAAGGGTTTGTGAAAGCAAAGTCGCGTCTTCAGAAGACCTAGATAAATTTCAGGATAAAAGTTCAAACTTTTTCTGCAGCCTTTTGTGGTAGACCTCTTTTATAGGTCGTTACTTTCAAGAGAGGATGTAGATTTACTCTTCAAAATAGACTAGCATGTCAATTTCTGTCACTGTAAAAGAACCTGAAACTGATTGATTACTTCATCATGTGCTTGTAAACGAGATCATATAGTTTGGAATTGATGAAGTCTAACGAAACACAGAATACAAGAAGTTGTTTTATAAAGAGAGTCAAGAAAGGCACTTTGTACTCTATTGGCTGAAGGAACAAACATCCAGCAGTCATAATAGTAAGGAATAAGCTCTTATTTTCCTGATGATATGTGGGAATCATAACTTTCCATAATTCTGGTAAATCTATATTATTTGCTTCTATATATTCATCTTCAACTCATCATGATAGAGTTAGAAAGCGGTCAAAACTGGTTCAGTTTCTGTAATACACTCTGTGTCTTCATTAGAGGCTGATAGCTGGGTCTTCAGGATCAAGGGAGAAAAATTCGAGAATCAATTCTGTTGATGTGCTGCTGTTAAAGATAAATAGCTTGGCCACTAGGCAAGATAAGATTCAGAGTCTGGACCTCTGATACTTGGATCAACTTTCTTCTTAATGAACATCATCTCAATCGCACTATCAGTTGCTTTCTTGCTCTTGTTAGTGACAGTAACATTGGTACAGCAAGGGAACACTGATGTTCTCCCCTTTAGTCCGGTTATTTGCATCATCCATCGTGGCACTGCTCAAGATTTTCTTCTTGTATATTGCAGCTGAAAGTAGCTTTAGATCACGACATGAATTAATATTGCGGGGTGAGATAGAGCAGGCCGAAATTAAATTGTTGTAGCTCCGCTCGATGTTGAAGTGCCTGTGATCAGAGAGATATGTATAACACCCTCATACGTCGCTCTGTATTGCAGCAACTATGTCCTTTCCTTCATCTTCTCTTTCGTAGCAGTCCTTGCCTCCGACTTCCTCTTGGGTTCTCCAATGAGGCTCTCCTTGTTCCAGATTTTCTCCAGGGAATTCACGGTAGTTGAGCCACCTATCGATAGTCCAACAGTTTAGTATTCGGTAGTCTTCAAGGGTGCCATCGCATTCCTGATCTTTCGCTTCTAGCCTCCTTCTTTTTGTTTGTTTTTGCTATAGCTTTTGCGCCCAGGAAATACTGTATACTCTAATCCTTAACATGAAGCAGAACATTCTTCGTAAAAAAAAACTCAGATCGAGACTTCATTGCGAGGGAAAGTCCAATTGTCGATTCCCTCTGGGCCTCCCTCCTTCCATACAGAAAATCGCCCTCTACGTCTTTTTCCCAAAATGATCAGCCCCTCCCAGATTGCTCTTCGACTCCGGCTTTTTCTTCTTCCCCAATCCTCTGTCAATATCACCGACGTCTTCTTCTACAATTATCATTTGTTCTCATCTTGATTCGTCTTCTTCTTCCTTCAGTGCCTTTCAATCATAAGTTCCAGGTGGTTTTGACTAAAGTTAGACCAGATTTACGAAGGGCGTTCGAAGCTAAAGATACGCCATGTCCTCTCTTCCCTTGGCACTGTTCTGCTGGATCTTCTCTACACACCGCTACTCAATCGTCATGGAAGCGAGCGCAGACAGGGTGTGCAGCTAATGCGGTCTCTTGGTGCCGTGTCGCCCAATCAGAATTGCCCCTTTAGCTAGTACCAGCACCGTTCTTCCATGGACACCCAAAGTCCCTCCGCGTCCCCTGTCCGTCCCTATCTCTGCATTCCTGCTTTGTGCTATCCATCCACACCATTAGATTCCTAAAAAAAAACTCTCCTCTCTTCCTTCGTAGATTCCCCTCTAGTGCTCTGTTTTTCTGTCGTTTTTCAGTCCTCCTCCCTTTCCTGCCGCGTTCCTCTCTCCCCAAAATACCTCTTCTTCTTTTCAAAATAGCTCCCCTTCTTCCCCCCAAAAAGGCTCTTTCCTTTTTCAAAAATAGCCATCCGTGGCAAAGCTTTTTCCTTTATTAGACCCTCTGAATCCAGTAATAAGACTGTGCTCGGCAGCTGGATGATGTCGAACCTTCACCACTGTCAAAGATTTCAAGAAATCCCCCAAGCTCCAAGTTCAGCGTATCTTGAAATGTATGCATTCCATGAGATTACATCATGAACTGGCAGCATGTCAAAAACACAATGTGCTTCAGCAAGTAAGCCACTTATGCCATACATGTCTACCAGTTTGTTTCCAATATAAAGCTGAGGCAAGAGACTACATCACGAATGGGTAAGTTGTTGAAAACATGATGTACTTCCGCAAGGGAGCCAAATTTCCCATACATATCCACAAAAGAGTTGCCCACCAAGGGCTACAAGCGCCACATTTACCATAGATACTAATAAGTATGCTATTAACAAAAACTTCTGAAGTGAAGCCCTTCATGTGAGCATCAATACTCATACGCTGAGAATAAATGTAATCACAACAACTAAATATGTACAAAGTACCAAATCCCATGCACAACTTTTGGGTGGTTTACACACCTCGAATGCGCAGCAATACGACAGCGCCCGAGCGACACTTGTGGATTTTTGATAATTTTTCTGACTGCAATACGAGATGCCAGGAGCTGCTAGTCAGTGCGGGATGTCAAGATGGACATGCAGGATTTTTCAGAGGTTGAAATGGAGCCCGGACGAGGAAGAGGCCACAAAATGGGCAAGATTTGAAGAGGTGTACAACTGTGAGGACCAAAGGGGGGATGCCCTTTGGGAATTTTAACCCCCCTCTCTCAATTTGGAAGATGGAAGCGTGGAAAAAACGTGAGGATGATGGTGTGAAGATGCGCCGAAAAATGTGCCATGATCCTCTCTCATCATGATTGGAGGTTGAATGCAACCTATGAATCAGAGATTACCCGGCATCTTCTCCCTCTTGGCTGATCATATCACCGGTCTTCGTGCGAGGAATGGCTGTCCGGATGAAGAGATCAGATTCTAGTCTTTCTCTCTTCTCCCTCTCTCTCTTCCGTATGGGTTGTTCATGTGCACCATCTTGAAGGAGGAACCGGGGAGGGAGAATGAAGGAAATGGTGATGTAGATTGATGGAGATGCTGAAGATTGAAGTGCAGCATTGGATTGAGACCAACGGAGGCTCCATCTGTGCTGGTTATGTAGTCATTCAAAGCGTCTCGGGTTACGTAAAAACACGGCATGACCATTTTTATGAAAAAAATGAAGGATTTTTTATAGTTTATGATGATGATTATGTTCTTATTGGATGAAAATTTGTTTGTGTGCTAGTTGCATTATGAGTAATTGTTGTTCATGAGAAAATCTTGATTTTGCAATGATTTACATGCCTTATTTAATTCCCATAAACCCAAAATGCGGTTTTTTAAGCGGCAAAATGGTAGTTTTTCTGTTTTGGGTGGGTAAAAGGTGTTCCCGTGGGAAAAAAATGAAAGATAAATTTAATGTTAGTATGCTGAAGTGATTGGAACAAGAAAAACCAGAAAATAGAATATTTAATTACCAAATAAATCAAAAAATGGGATAAATAAAAAAAATATAAATACGTCTTAGAAACATAAGAAAATATATAATGATTATTTGTAGATATATGGTAGTGGTAAACCATGAGGTTTAGCCTCAGTTTTCCCTATCTCCTTGTCAAAATTTGTGATTTATTGCTTTTTCTACATCAAAACATGACAAAATGAACCTCTACACTTGTGCAACGAAAGCAATACCTAAATGTAGGGGGTTGGGAGGTTTGAATGGTGTGATTTGCATGCTGATTGTTGTTGATTTTGTGATGCATTTCATGACATAGAGTCCGTGTTATTTTGATTAAGAGGAGAGTAGCGCAAGTGTTATCTCGGTGCTATCCTTACATCGCTACAACGAGTTAGGGAGTAAGCATTGAAAGCTTAGTTATGCACACCACATTGCTGATTTGAAAATTATGTTTGAGCACTTTAGAATCATTCACTTTTGCATGTGCATGTAAACCATGGTGTCAGAATTAAAAAAATTGGATGCATAACACTTGTTTTCAATGATGATGACCCACGCTTGAGTGTGGAAAGGCGTCCTAAGCTGTAGGATAGACCTTCGTTTCTTGGGGGATTATTTAGTGAGGACACATGGTATCTCCTGGACTATTTGCAAAATGAAAGAGTGGAGTTTGTTCGTTTGTTTTATATGTTGAGCAGTGCATCAAGGGGCCAATCCCTGCGATGTAGGAGAGTTGCAGTGGGGCCGTGGTGTTTCGACTGAGAGGTTGCCTCCCATGTATGTGATTATCGTGGAATTTATTGCTAGTGTGTATGGGCTCTCCCTCTGTGGAGTTTATAGAAAAAGGAAAACGTTGGACTACAAAACTATAAAACTATAAACATATAGATTAGGCTTTAGGGCAGTTTGTCCTTTAGCAGTAGATAGACGCTCCGGGCCCGCAAGGCCATGAGGGTGTGTTTGTATGTTATGAGCATGAGGTTCAGCTAGTGCCATAGCCAGTGCCGGCCCATTTCAGGTCCCATCAATGGTGCGTCTACTGGGAGCTGCCAACAAGTGGTGGTTCTCAAATCTAGGGTTTTTAGGGACCAAAAAGTTGGTTTATGTCCTCTGACAAGGACCGTCAAGCCGAAATACAAAAATCAGAACGTGCTGAGTGGGCTAGACGACGGTTGGAGATTGCAAGTTGTTATTCTCCTCAAAGGAGTAGCCCGATATGCATAAGAGACAATGGTCTTAGTAGCCGGATACGCATAAGAGGCGATGGTCTTAGTAACCCAACTGCTGCACATAGTCCTTTAGGTGTAGGAGGAAGTGCAAGTTCTTCCCCTCTTCCACCAAGTCAACCCACTTCAAGTGGGGGTGTGATTCCATCAGTTCAAACTCCTATCGTCAATCCGATTGTCATCATGGCACAACCCATTGCAATTCCTGCAAGGACGCCGGATCTACCAGCTTTAGGAGTTCCTTTGCCCATTTTTAATGGGTTAGCCGAAGAAGATGCGGAGTTTCACATTTGTGAATTCCAAAGATTTATATTTCATTACCGCATCCAAGATGAGGGACATCTTATGATGTTCTTTAACATGACGTTAAAAGGAAGGGTTGCACTATGGTATCATAGCATAGAAACTGGAACCATAACTACAATCGACCAATTCTATGAAGCTTTCCGAGGAGAATATGCCATTGAAAGAGGTGGCCAATACTGGTTGTGCGTATTGAATGTAACACACCAAGACCCCCATGAGAATGTGAAAGCCTATGCCAAGAAGCTTAAGGAAGTATTTCGTAAGTTACAAACTTGCATTTCTATTCCGCTGCGGGCTGCCCAATTGCAATACTTCTTGCATGGATTGAATTTCAATATTTAGGTACAATTGAGCAGTGTGGCTTTGGATGATATAGACACCGCCATCACACAGGCAGAAGGCGTAGAGTCACGATTACAAACGGCCTACTCCTCTCGAATAAATCTTAATGCGGGTTTAGTACCTGGAGGCAATTTACCATTGTTGAATGGAAGTCAAGGATGCCTATGAAAAACCCTAATGAGAGAGGAAGCATGGTTCAAAATGTACCTTTGCTGCCAGCTCCTCCCAGTGTAACTATGCCTATGGCTAGTCAATTGGCTCCACCAAATGTTGGAGGCCAAGTTTTGAACCCTAATGTTGTTCCTGTGAGTCAACAACCAATGCCCAATGAAATTGTTAGGCCAATGGAACGATGGATAGATGATCAAGGCTATGAGTCGAGTGCCTTTAATGTCCTTGGCGAAGTTAAGGATATGATGCAGCACTACACTGACATGATTTCTGAACAATATCAACAAATAGCTGTTGACATCAATTTCCTGAAGAAGCAGCAGAATTTGATAGGGAGTCGACGCCCTGAAGAGGGTGGACCCTCAAGATTCAGCTGCTGTAAGTGGTGTGGCGGACAACATTTCCCTAGAAACTCTCTAAATGTTAAATGTGATATTTGTGGAAAGTCGGGCCACTTAGCCACTACCTGTTGGAGTAAGATTAGTTTCCTCCAACAAGGGAGTAAATAGCTAGGTCCAGTTAGTCATAGAGCTCAAGGTAATAACCTCCAGCAAAATGATGGACCAAGACAAATATTGCAAAGGGGAAAGACCATTATAGAAGTGTTGCCACAAGGCAATGGAGTCAGCCATATAAAGGCTGTATGCATCAATGGCGCTGAAACCTCTAACCTATGAGCTGTGACAAGAGGCCAAAAGGCTAAAGAGGGTGATAGAGATAATGCAAAACCGGTCAAGGGAAACCCTAAGCAAGGGGATAAGGGGACGCAAGTCCTGAATCCTGGCATGGAAGGTGGACCTCTAAGGCCTGTTGACAAAAATGTTGATCCTAAGAAGGATCAGGAAGTGCCAAGAAAGAAGGAAAGAGCTAAAAAGGAAGCATCAAAGCCGGTTCGGAGACCAAAAGAAAGGATGGTGTGGTGAGAAAAGAGAGCTTTGGCTACCTATCATGATTTTGATTTAGCAAGTTCTCTTTGCGAAGTCAAACCAGATGTAAACCTCTTACAGTTGATTAAATTATCTCTAGGAGTACTCAAGGAATTCAAGAAGATCCTACGTATTGGGTATATTTAGAACCTTTGGGCATAGTATGAGTAGGGGAAGATTGGTTTAATCATGCTGAAAAGAATTGCCCTAGGATTCCAGCATAGGTAGATGGAATATTAGTGGAGCATGCTATCGTAGACACTGGGTCCTATGTCAATATCATGAGTTTAGAGTTGATGAAGAGGTTGGGTTTAGGCATTCAAAAAGGCAGCTCCACCCTTCATAGAATGGCTAATGATAGTTTAAGGCAACTAGAAGGTTCCATTACTAAAGTTCATGTTACAATCGTAAGTGTAGAATGCTTCTTAGACTTTAGGGTAATAAGATTTGCAAGATGTCCTAGCTATCGGTCTTGCTAGGTAAGTCTTGGATCTTACGAACAGACTCTTAAGTTGATATACACGCCGGTCGAGTGGTTCTAGGTAAAGGTGCTAATCGAGTAATAGTCGATGCTTACCTTAAGTCTCCTCAGAGTGAGAGAGCTCCTCTATCCTCTACTGAATTAGAAACAACAAATGATCCATCTGGCAGTGAGACATCATCCAATGATGAATCTAGAGAGGGGTCCACTACAGAGGATATTTAGCAGATAACTCTAAATGAGTCGATAGAGCCGCAAGATAGGATAAGAGACGCGGATGTGATTGAGTTGGACCTTGGCACGCCGAATAATTCCCAGCCAATTAAATTAGGTTCCATGCTCAGTTCAACAGAAAGAGAGGACTATGTGTCCCTGATTCAAGAATTTCGTGACATCTTTGCTTGGTGTTACGACGAGCTGAGAGGCATTCCTCCCAGCATGGTTGTTCATACTGTTCCTGTAAAAGAAGGCAGTCGTCCTGTGCATCAGAAGGTAAGGCATATGCCTTTTGAATTGAGGGACGGGCTGTTTGAGGAGTTACAGAAGTTATGGAAAGTTGGTTTAATCTTCCCTGTATAGCACACGGAGTGGTGTTCACTAGTTGTTATCAGGAAGAAGAAAAATAACCAGATCCGACTATGTGTAGATTTTAGAGAGCCGAATAAGCAGACGGTTAAGGATTACTACATTGCCATTTATTAACCTGATTTTGGATCAATTAGCGGGTAGGGAAATGTGTTCGTTTATGGATTGCTTTGCCGGATACAACCACATGGCAATTGCAAAAGAGGACAAGTTGAAAACGACTTTTATTATTGGCTTTGGTACTTTTGCGTACCATGTGATGGCCTTTGGATTGTGCAATGCACCTGGATCATGGCAACAAACAACAGAAAAGACCTTTGATGACATCTTCCCAGATGAGTTGAAAGTATTTATTGATGACCTGGGGGCAGCTACTGTAAGGGAAAGGATGTTGATTATCTTAAGAAAGTGCTTTGAGCGCTGCAAACAATTTTGTATCGCTCTTAACCCACAGAAGTGTGTCTTTGGAGTTCCTTATGGGCTATTGCTAGGCCATGTGTTCAGTTCAGTAGGGATCGCAACTGACCCTGAAAAGATCAAGGTTATAGTCTCTATGAGTCCACCACGCACTCCAAAAGAGGTACATAGCTTTCTGTCATCGATAGGGTACTATCAGAGGTTTATAAATGCCTTGGCAAAAAGGACGTTGCCATTAACGAGCTTATTATCCTTTAGCTGTCTATTTGTATGGAGCGACCCTTGTAAGGTAGCTTTGGAGGATGTGAAACAGGAACTAGTAAAAGCACCTAAAAGAGGCGAGGTATTTTACATATTTTCAGCATAGCCACCATGCATAGTATCAGTTTGTTATTTAGCCCAAATCTAGGAGGAAAAGTGGTATCATCCGATAGCTTTTGCTAGTCGAAAATTGGGCATTTCAGAAATTAACTACACCTACATGGAGAAGTTGTGCCTTGCAATGGTCTTTGCGACTAAAACATTCAGGCACTACATCCTCTATGAGAAGGTAGTATTCTATACAAAGGCGGAAGGGCTTAGATTTCTTATGAACAAGCTGCAACCACCTGATCGTTTAGCAAAGTGGTTAATCACTTTGCAGGAGTTCGATTATGATATTAAGAGGAAGCCACTGAGGTTTCAGGGGATTGTGGAATGCCTTGTGGATTTTGGGGAGCCGAAAGAGACTTTGGTTGAAGGAAGTGATATTGAAGAAATGTTTAAAATTGATACAGCTTCTATCCCATCTTGGTATGCTGCTATCATGCATTATCTATCAATAGGAGAGACTAGAGATGCTTCATCAAAATCACAAAAGAGGAAAATAAGACAACAGGCTTTGAAGTTTTCCTTGATCGTAGGAACACTATATCGGCAGGGTATTGATGATATCTATCGCCGATGTGTGATGTCTGACGAGATTCCTTTCATCTTGGAAGAGTGCCATGACTCTGCGTGTGGAGGGCACTTCGTTGGACAGTGGACAGCACACAAAGCTTTAAGAGCTGGATATTGGTCCGTCCATCTTCCAAGATTCCTTTGAGTACATTAAGAGATGTGATACTTATCAAAGACATGACAACAGAGAGAATAGGAAACGCCCACTTACGCCTATCATGGCTATCCTTCCATTTGAGAAGTGGGGCATTGACTTTGTGGGTCCTATCACCCCGTCGTCTACTACTCAAGAAGATGTACATTATAGTAACAACTGATTATTTTACAAAATGGTCAGAAGCGCAGGCAATGAGGTAGGACAATTCAAAAGAGACTGCAAGTTTTCTTTTAGAGTAGATTATCTGCCGTTTCGGTCCACCGAAGGAATTAGTGTCTGACCATGGAACCCACTTTTTGAATAAAGTAATCAAAAGTCTTGGCAAATCAAGCACAATAAGATGACCCCCCATAATCCGCAAGCCAACAAGCAAGTAGAAAGTACTAATAAGCAGCTCGTGGGTATCTTGTCTAAAATAGTCTCGGAGAAGAAACGAGACTGGGACATGAAGTTGTATGTAGCAACATGGGTGTACAATACAATGTTCAAGCGAGCTACCGACCATACTCCATTTAAATTAGTTTATGGGAAAGAGTATGTGTTACCCCTAGAAATTGAGTTGCCAACCATACGGTTTGCAATTAACCACTCTTTGGGAGATGAGGATTCACTCTTTGAATGTTTCACGACCATAGCCCACTTGGGTGAGCTGATTGCAGAGCTTATTACACCAGGAGGTAGCTAAACGTCGAATGAAGCAGTTGCACGACCTTAAAGCAAAGAAGTATACCTTTAAAAAAGGGCAATTAGTTTTTTACTATGATGTGCGTAGGGAGCTGTTTCTAGGGAAGCTGGAACCTAGATGGGATGGCCCCTACAAGATTGTTAGGATAGGGAAAAATAGGTCTACGGCTCTACTAGCTGATCTCTAGGGAGTAGAATTTAAAAATAAGGTTAATCTTAATAATATTACACCTTATTATTTCTGAGTATGCTCATACAGGAAAAATGCATTGCAGGTCCATGCTGGGGCTGATTTGAGACCTACAAAAGAGCTTAAAGCTGGTTGATGGGGCGATTAATTCCTTATTTGAAGCACCCATATCTGGAGCAGAGATACCATCAAAAGAAACTTATCTGGTGGAGCAAAGGATACAAAGTGATTGAGCAAGAAGACGAAAACTTTGAGTGGGAGATCAAAGTCTTCTGCCATCACTGCTTACGACTGTTGACAAGTATCCCTGTTGAGTTTAATGAAGAAGGTGGGATGGAGCCGTCAGTTCATCCTCTAAACATGCTAAATTTTAATTATCATCGTTACGAATAGAGGAGTTCGTGATGACAGGCTATGTAAACCCATTGTGGATGTACACATTATATTTTGACGGGGCGTGCAGGAGCCCTGATAAAAAAGGGAGTGTTGGAGTAGTAATTTGAGATCCCCGACATAGAGTTACGATGAAGTTAGCTATTTATCTCGGGGTAGGATTCACTAACAATATGCCAGAGTATAAAGCCTTGATTATGGGACTGCATATTGCCAAGCAAGGTGGTATTCGGCGATTGTTAGTAAAAGGGGATTCCCAGTTGATCCTGAATCAGCTAGATGGGACATACACAGTGCGGAATCCCATCCTTTGTATGTATCATTGAACTGCGATGACCCTACTTGAGGAGTTTGAGAGAGTGTCGCTTCAGCTGATTCCACGTTACTAAAATCAGTTTGTGGATTCACTGGAAAATCTTACTTATGAAGAACTTTTCTTCAACTGTGGTCCTATTTTGGATATTGCTATCAATATTGAGATAGGACCCGGTAGCTGGTGGGGAATGTTATCAGAGCATGCAATATATGGCAGGCGATGGTTAACATGGGTGATGCAAAGAGTAGCCGAGACCAATCTACGGTTGTTATCCTGGACCCATAGGCTGATTAGACAGCATGTTATGCATATGCCTCTTGCTATATATGCAGAAGGGATGGGCCATAACCTTATGCATTTAGCTTACGGCTGCGAGCCCTATTTTTCCTTCTTGAAAAGGAGCGTATTATTGTATATCTGTACTATTTCAGGGAGGGATATGTAGGTGCTATAATGTTTTATTTCATTAGGCCACGAGGGTCGATCCGTTTTTTTAGTGAAGTGCTTTATTTCATTAGGCCAAGAGGGTTAGTTGTCTGTTTAGTACAGGTGCGGTTAATGGTTTCTTATTTTAGTTCTGTGCTAGACAAGTTTAAGAAAGAGCTTGGAAGGAGCCTATGTCACGTGGAGACTTCTTGTGGCCATGTCCAGGTGATATCTCTCCTTTATGAGTACCATGTTTTTATACTATATGTGTCTATGTACTTGTAGGGGATTTTCTTTTCTTGTTGGGGACCGGAGTCCAAGGCATGAAGTCCCAGGTTTAGGTTAGGTATGTCTGAGGGAGGGCTGAGTAGTCATTGCCTCCTGTAAAGACATTACCACGCATCGAAAGACATGTTTCAGAAGGCAGTTCTTGTTAGTTGTGAGGCAATTAGAGAAGCCTGCTAGGCAACCGTTCTAGGAGTTCTTGTTAGTTGTGAGGCAATTAGACATGTTTCAGAAGGCAGTTCTAGTGACCCTATTCTATTCTGCTAGCCTACTAGGCAGCCGTTCTAGGAGTTCTTGTTAGTTGTGAGGCAATTAGAGATGCCTGCCATATGAAAATGATGATGATAGAGAGAGAAAAAAACCCTGAATATCTCAAAGAAAATAAATATATACAAAGGTGTGTAAAAAGGGGTTCTAACCCCTATAAAAATAGAAAAGAAAATAAGGGAAATGTTTATAAGCAGTTGATCATCGCCTTGTGAAGGCCTGGTAGGTTCCTGGGGATGAGTGAGACCCAGGGCCAATGCCTTGTCTTCTTAGGGGTAGTGTCTTGCTAGAAAAGAAGCAAGTCAAGAAGGTTGGAGCGAAAATAAAAGTGAGCATAAAAAAAGGATTAAGTGTCACCTCGCGAGGGCTTGGTAGGTTCTTGGGTACCGAGATAGGACATGAGGCCGATGCCCTGTTCTCCTTGGGTCACTACGCTCAGCTTCCTCCTTTTTACACGCCCGAGTATGGAAATAAAAAACCTAAAAGAAGGAATGTGCTAAAAGAAAATACTTTTTGATCAGGCTATAGGAGTCCTCGCCTAGTAGGAGCTCCTGGTTGTGTTGTCCTTAGTTAGGTAGGTAGTTCAAACCACCACTTAGGGCGACCTCTTTGATAGTTCTTTTTAGTTTGGCCATGTTGGAGCGGTCGGTTAGTGACTAGCTTAGGACCTTTTATGAGATTATGCTACGCCTACTCCTTGTGGATGTCATGCCTTGGTTTTGTCACGGGGTAGGGTGAGCATTGTGCTGTGTTTTAGTATGTATCTATTTTGTATTAGCTTGATGCTTCCTTTGGTTGTTTTATGCAGATCTATTGTGGGATTTGACGGGCTGAGTCACCCTATCCCGTGTGTCAAGAATCGTGTGGTGGAGGGACTTGCTCATGATGCTACGCCGAACACACACAGAGTGCACAAGGAGAAGCTCACTCAAGAGACAAGAAGAGAGATGGCAGCCAAAACGTTTTCTTGCTGGTTTCTTCTTTCTCTTCCACATTCTTTACAATGTACACAAAGTATAGATAAGATACAACATAAAGAAAAGTGGCCTACTAAGTCAAACAATGCATAACCGACTACACTAGTCCACTGGCGCTATAACTATGCCAGATGTAAGTAGGTGTAACAACCTGAATATAATAAGTAAGGAGTTAGTGGCCATGTGAGAGTCATAATAACCACCAACGTGCTAAGTGTAGACATGTGGACCCATCTAACCAGGTGGTCCATCATCAATGTCCGCATGTGTTGAGCTTGTCATCTCAACACTCCCCCTCAAGGTCAACTGCATCTCTACAACTCCAAGTAAGCTTTGAAACTTTTGAAGCTTCTCTATACCCAATGCCTTCGTGAAGATGTCAGCTATCTGATCCTATGTGCTGACATACACCAAGTCAATCTCACCTGCTAGTATCTTCTCTCTCACAAAGTGGTAGTGTATCTCAATATGTTTTGTCCTGGCATGGAGCACAGGGTTCCTAGCCAACTGTATACTGCTCATGTTGCCACAATAAATGACAACTGGATCTTCCACCTGCACATCTAAATCAGCAAATAACTTTTGTAGCCATACTACCTCACATGCTGCAACAGTAGCACCTCTATACTTAGCCTCTATACTCGACAAAGCAACTGTAGATTACTTTTTGCTGCTCCAAGCAACTGCTGCACTACCAAGAGAGAACATGTATCCGCTGGTAGATCTTCTATCAGACATACTACCAGCCCAATCTGCATCTGTGTATCCAAACACTTGTATATCTATACCTGCCTCATAGAAAAGTCCATAATGTAATGTGGACTTCACATATCTCAATATGCATCTGACTGCATCCAAATGTGGCTTTCTAGGTACTTGCATAAACTGACTCACAAGAGCAACATCGTAGCTCAAGTCTCGCCTTGTAATGGTCATGTAGATCAAACTCCCCACTATCCTCCTGAACATAGTATGGTCTTCTATCTCATCCCCAACATTAGCACTCAACTTTACATTCTGCTCCAACGGGAGTAAAAGTGGTTTGCATGCTGTCATACCATACTTGGACAACATATCTAGGCCATACTATCTTTGGAACAGCCATATACCAACATCACATCTGATCACCTCAATGCCAAGGAAATACCTTAGCTCACCTAAATCTTTCATCTCAAACATCTTCTTCAAAAAGTCCTTGACTTCAGCAATCCCACTATCACTATCACCTGTAATAATCAAGTCATCCACATAGATGACTATGATGACTAAACATGCATCTCCGTTTCTCACATAAAGTGAGTGATCAGCATCAGAAACATAAAATCCAATATTGACAAGATACTCTCTAATCTTGTCAGACCATGCTCTAGGTGCTGGCTTGAGCCCATAGAGCACCTTCTTCAACCTGCACACATACGTGGGATGTTCTAAATCTTCATAACCTGCTGGTTGATCCATATACACTTCTTCTTGCAAATCACCATGCAAGAAGGCATTCTTCACATCCATTTGCTGCAACCTCCAACCTTTGGCTACTGCCAAAGTAATTACACATCTGATAGTTGCTATCCTAGCAATTGGGCTAAAGGTTTTTTCATAATCTATGCCATATAACTGGGCATAGCCTTTTGCAACCAACCTAGCTTTGTACCTACTAATAGAACCATCTGCATTGTGCTTAATCTTATAAACCCACTTACATCCAATAGCTTTATTGCCCTTTGGCAATGATACTAGATCCCAAGTCTTATTGGCCTCTAATGTAGCCATCTCCTCATCCATTGCTACATCCCAATGAGTATGACCAACAGCATCCTCAAAGCAAGTGGACTCAACATCCTCAACTAGTTTCACCATATAAGCATAATGGTGAGCTGCATAACCTTCAAAACCAAATCTTTTAACAGGGTATCTGACCCTGCTAGATCTGTGTACCACCGGATCACTCAATGGAGCCTTTACATTACTATGAGCTCTCTGTACACCTGGTGTCTTGACAGAAGGAATACCAAGCTCTCTGAGCCACTGGAGTCTCCATCAAGAACTGCATCAATGCCATCTGACACTTTATTCTTTCCTTTGTCTTTACATGTAGTGCTACTAGATGCACTTGAATATGTAGAGTTACTCCTTAGTCTCCCAGACCAAGGACTACCAGATGATGTTTCTGGTCCACTAAGAGTCTGTGATTCTTGCTTTTTAGCCTGCACATGAGTGTCATGATCATCATCATCATCCGATGCATCACCACTAGATGCATACCAACTACTCATTTCATCAAAGATGACATCCTTGCTCACTCTGAACTTACATGTGACAGGGTTATAACAGCAATACCCTTTCTGCTCTAAAGAGTATCCAATAAAAACACATTTTTCTGCATTTGGATCAAGCTTCTTCCGTAGCTCATCTAGCACATGAACGTATGCAACACAGCTAAATACCTTCAAGTGCGATACATCAGGCTTCTTGCTATTAAAGCATTCTTCAGGAGTCATCCCATGAACTACAGTTGTGGGAGTTCTGTTCATAATATAAACAACAGTATGAACAGCCTCAGATAAAAAATGCTTAGGCATATTATTTTTAGCCATCAAGGCGCGTGCAACTTCTGCAATATGCTTGTTTTTCCTTTTTGCAACCCCATTTTGCTGTGGGGTATAATTGCATGTGAACTGTCTCTTTATCCCATGAGACCTCAGAAAATCACTGAACTCATTTGAGAGGTACTCTCCCCCTCCATCTGACCTCAAGCACTTTACTTTCAAGCATGTTTCTCTTTCAACTGCAGCCTTGAAAGTTCTAAAGTGCTCAAACGCTTCACTCTTTTCCTTCATAAAATATACCCACAGCTTTCTAGAACAATCATCAATGAATGTGACAAAGTATGAACTGCCTCCAAGAGATACATTTTGTGTAGGCCCCCAAATGTCTGTATGCACAACATGAAGGATATTTCTACTTACATCTTTGTCATGTGAAAAGGGTTGTCTTGTCTGCCTACCAAACTGACATGCTTCGCATACCTTATGAAATTTTGCAACTCTAAATGTAGGCAAACCTGTAACCAACCCTTTGGATTGTATTAATTTCAGCCTTTGTACATTTGCATGTCCAATGTGTTTGTGTCAAATTTCAATATCTGCAACAATGTCTTTTCCTTTAGCATACATAACAGTATTCATAGTAGGAATTCCAACATCCAGAGTGAACATACGTCCAACACTACTTCCCTTTGCTACCAACCTGCACTTGTCATTAAAGTCTTCTACAAAGCAGCCCTTTGCATTAAATTTGACTTGCAGCCCTTGCTCTACCATTTGACCGATTGACACCAATTTCTTTGTAATAGATGGCACATGTAATACATCTGAAAGACTCTTTGTCTTACAATCATGCAAGGACAAGGGAACTTTTCCAATGTGTGAAATTGGGTGGCATGAATCATCACCCGTCTGCACATAACGTGTATTTTGCAAATCCTACATCTCTCCAAACCATTTTGCATGGCTAGTCATATGATTGGATGCACCTGAATCAACATACCAAACATCATCATGTGTTCCCTTTCCTGTAACAACATTCAGCATATGTTGCATAACAAACAAACGTTCATTTTTGTCTTCATTCTGTCGTGAATACGATGCATAGTTTCCTTGCTGCAACTTACCACTACGAATATCATCTTTCTTAGCATAACATTGGGCTGCAATATGACCTGTTTTGCCACAGTAGTGGCACACAATACCAGAGTTGTTAGAACCTCTGTTCTGCCATCCACCTCTTCCTCTAAAGCTCCAATTGCCTCTAAAGTTACCACGACCTCCTGAAACCTGCATATCACCAAATTACTTATTGAATCTGTTTTGCTGGTTGTCACTACCATGTCTTGTACCACGGCCTCTTGAAGAGAACCTGCCACGTCCCCTTCCTGAACTGGAGTAGAAAGCTTGGACATGTTCACCACTTCTTTCAGATGTCTCACTCTGCATGTTGATCTCCTCAGTGATCATAAGGGAGACCAACTCATTGAAATCTGGAAATGGCTTTTTGACATATATGAAAGTTACAAAAGACTTCCGAGCCTTTTCATTATTAAGTCCACCCAAGGTAGGCGACACCAAATCATCATCATCGGGCATTGCATCAATCGCTGCCAATGCATCTGCAATGCTCCTTACCTTCAATACATACTCATTGATAGACATCTTCCCTTTCTTCAATGTATTCAACTCTTGCTTGATTTGAATCTTTCGTGCCTTTGTATTTATAGAAAACATACTTTCAAGTATGGTCCAAGCTGCATATGAATTCTCTGCATTTCTAATATGTCCCAGCATACTATTGTCAATTACTACAGACAGCCAATACATGACCTTCTTGTCTTTTGCATTCCATTCCTTCCATGCCTTTGTCCTTTCTACAGTTGGAGGATCACTCACCTCTGGCTCCTTTTCTTCACCTAAAACAAACTCGTAGAGGCATTTTCCAATAAGAAAGTTCGTGACACGGAACTTCCATGAAGGGTAGTTTTTCTTGTCGAGATTCTCAATGATAGGGCTTCCACTGTTCTCTGCCATTATCACAAAACTAATACCAAACAGCAAGCAAATCTTTTGCAACCCTCGACCTGTAGTGCACAGCAATACACCAGACATCCTTTTTCACTATCTGCTCAATAATACATGCAATTTGCAAGCTGTTTGCAAATAAATCTTATGCTTGCTTCCTGCAAACACCTCAAGAATTACAGATTTGCAATCTGTAACTTGTGCATCCACTTTTGGTCAAAACAGCCGAAATCACAATGTACCCTAAAACTGTTGTCTGCAACCTTACGACTCTAAAACGTGGCCTGAAACGGCCTCAAATGCCCAAAATAATTGCCAAATATGCAGTGCTCTTCGGGCATACCAAATCTCACTGCAATATGAGATTTTTGCTCTGCCCTGCTTCCAATGCCTCCACAGATACTATCCAAGAAAAAGAGTGGAAGGATGGGAGAGCTTCTTACATGTGGCTTGCTTGGTCGAACCTTGCTTCTTTTCCTTTACTTTAGCCTTCGAAATTAGCCTCTCTTAGTGGCGCAGCTCTGATACCATGTCAAGAATCGCGTGGTGGGGGGACTTGCTCAAGATGCTGCGCCGAACACACACAGAATACACAAGGAGAAGCTCACTCAAGAGACAAGAAGAGAGATGGAGGCCAAAACGTTTTCCTACTAGTTTCTTCTCTTTCTTCCACACTCTTTACAATGTACACGAAGTATAGATAAGATACAACATAAAGGAAAGTGGCCTACTAAGTCAAACAATGCATAACCGATTACACTAGTCGATTGGCGCTATAACTATGCCAGTTATAAGTAGGTGTAACAACCTGAATATAATAAGTAATGAGTCAGTGGCCATGTGAGAGTCATAATGACCACCGACGTGCTAAGTGTAGACGTGTGGACCCATCTAACCAGGCGGTCCCTCATCACTATCCGCATGTGTTGAGCTTGTCATCTCAACACCGTGGTCGCCAATGAGAGCGAAGTTTTGAGCTCGGGATGTGCCTGAAATTTGCCAGAAAATATGGAATTTAGAGAAAAAATATTTAACATCAAAGGCGGCGGCTGCAGCTAGGACGCTTTTAAGCACTAAGTGAAAGAAAGCTTTTAAAAGGCACCTGAGTGACACTTGTAGATTTTTGATAATTTTTTCAACTATAGTAGGGGATGCCAGGAGGTGACAGTCAGTGTGGGATGTCAAGACGGACACGCAGGATTTTTCAGAGGCTGAAACGGAGCCCAGACGAGGAAGAGGCCACAAAATGGGCAAGATTTGAAGAGGTGGACAACTTTGAGGACCAAAGGGAGGGTGCCCTTTGGGAATTTTAACCCCCCTCTCTGAATTTAATAGATGGAAGTGTGGAAAAAATGTGAAGATGATGGCGTGAAGATGCGTCAAAAAATGCGCCATGATCCTCTCTCATCATGATTGGAGGCTGAATGCAACCTATGAATCAGAGATTACCTGGCATCTTCTCCCTCTTGGCTGATCATATCGCCGGTCTTCAAGGGAGGAATCGTTGTACAGATGAGGAGATTAGATTCTAATATTTCTCTCTCCTCCCTCTCTCTCTTCCCTATGGACTGTTCATGTGCACCATCTTGAAGGAGGAACCGGGGAGGGAGAATGAAGGAAATGGTGATGTAGATTGATGGAGATGCTGAAGATTGAAGTGCAGCATTGGATTGAGAGCAATGGAGGCTCTGTCTGCTAGTTATGCAGTTATGATAATAATTATGTTCTTATTGGATGAAAATTTATTTATGTGCTGGTTGCATTATAAGCAATTGCTTTTCATCATAAAATCTTGATTTTGCAATGATTTACATGCTTTATTTAGTTCCCGTAAACTCAAAATGCGGTTCTTTAAGTGGCAAATGGTAGTTTTTCCGTTTCGGGTGGGTGAAAGGTGTTCCCGTGGGGAAAAAATGGAAGATAAATTGAATGTTAGTATGGTGAAGTGATTGGACAAAAAAAAACTAAAAAATAGCATATTTTATTGTCAAATAAATCAAGAAAATGGAAAAAATAAGGGAAAAAAATAGAAATACGTCTTGGAAAAATAAGGAAAAGTATAATGATTGTTTATGGATGTATGGTAGTGATAAAGCATGAGGTTTAGCCTCAGTTTTCCCTATCTCCTTGTGAAAGGTTGTGATTTATTGCTTTTTCTACATCAAAACATGACAAAATGAGCCTCTACACTAATGCAACAAAAGCAATACCTAAACGTAGGGGGTTGGGAGATTTGAATGGTGTGATTTGCGTACTGATTGTTACTGATTTTCTGATGCATTTCATGACATAGAGTCAGTGTTATTTTGATTAAGAGGATAGTAGCACGAGTGTTATCTCGGTGCTATCCTTACATCGCTGCAATGAGTTAGGGAGTAAGCATTGAAAGCCTGGTTATGCACACCACATTGCTGATTTGAAAATTATGTTTGAGCACTTTAGAATCATTCACTTTTGCATGTGCATATAAACCATGATGTCAGAATAAAAAAAATTAGATGCATAGCACTTGTTTTCAATGACGATGACCCACGCTTGAGTGTGGAAAGGCATCCTAAGCTGTAGGATAGACGTTCGTTTCTTGGGGGATTATTTAGTGAGGACACATGGTATCTCCTGTACTATTTGCAAAATGAAAGAGTTGAGTTTTTTCGTTTGTTTTATATGTTGAGCAGTGCATCAAGGGGCCAATCCCTGCGATATAGGAGAGCTGCAGTGGGGCCGTGGTGTTTCTACCAAGAGGTTGCCTCCCATATATGTGATTATCATGGCATTTATTGCCAGTGTGTATGGGCTCTCCCTCTGTGGAGTTTATAGAAAAAGGGAAACGTTGGACTACAAAACTATAAAACTATAAACTCATAGATTAGGCTTTAGGGCAGTTTGTCCTTTAGCAGTAGATAGACGATCTTGGCCCGCGAGGCCGTGAGGGTGTGTTTGTTTGTTGTTATGAGCATGAGGTTCGGCTAGTGCCATAGCCAGTGTCGGCCCATTTCAGGTCCCATCAGTGGTGCATCTGCCGGGAGCTATCAAGAAGTGGTGGTTCTAGAATCTAGGGTTTTTAGGGACCAAAAATTTGGTTTATGTCCTCTGAGAAGGACTATCAAGCCGAAATACAAAAAGTAGAATGTGTTGAGAGGGCTAGGCGGCGGTTGGAGATTGTAAGTTGCTATTCTCCTCAAAGGAGTAGCTCGATATGCATAAGAGGCAATGGTCTTAGTAACCCAACTACTGCACATAGTCCTTCAGGTGCAGGAGGAAGCGTAAGTTCTTCTCCTCTTCCACCAAGTCAACCCACTTCAAGTTGGGGTGTGATTCCATCAGTTCAAACTCCTATCATCAATCTGATTGTCATCATGGCAAACCCATTGCAATTCCTGCAGGGACACTAGATCTACCAGCTCTTTAGAAGTTCCTTTGCCCATTTTTAATGGGTTAGCCAAAGAAGATGCGGAGTTTCAAATTTGTGAATTCCAAAGATTAATGTTTAATTACCGCATCCAAGATGAGGGACATCTTATGTTGTTCTTTAACATGACATTAAAAGGAAGGGCTACACTATGGTATCATAGCATAGAAATTGGAACCATAACTACAATCGACCAATTCTATGCAGCTTTCTGAGGAGAATATGCCCCTAAAAGAGGTGGCCAATACTGGTTGCGCGTGTTGAATGTAACACACCAAGACCCCCATGAGAATGTGAAAGCCTATGCCAAGAAGCTTAAGGAAGTATTTCGTAAGTTACAAACTTACATTCCTATTCCATTGGCTGCCCAATTGCAATACTTCTTTCCTAGATTGGATTTCAATATTCAAGTACAATTGAGCAGTGTGGCTTTGGATGATATAGACATCACCATCACGCGGGCAGAAGGAGTAGAGTCATGATTACAAATGGCCTACTCCTCTTGAATAAATCTTAATGCGGGTTTAGTACTTGGAGGCAATTTACCATTGATGAATGGAAGTCAAGGGATGCCTATGAATAACACTAATGGGAGAGGAAGCATGGTTCAAAATGTACCTTTGTTGCCAGCTCCTCCCAGTGTGACTATGCCTATGGCTAGTTAGTTGGCTCCACCAAATGTTGGAGGCCAAGTTTCGAAAACTAATGTTGTTCCTGTGAGTCAACAACCAATGCCCAATCAAATTGTTAGGCCAATGGAGCGACGAATAGACAATCAAGGCTATGAGTCGAGTGCCTCTAATGTCCTTGGCGAAGTTAAGGATATGATGCAGCACTACACTGACATGATTTCTGAACAATATCGGCAAATAGCTGTTGACGTCAATTTCGTGTAGAAGCAGCAGAATCTGATAGGGAGTCGATGCCCTGAAGAGGGTGGACCCTCAAGATTCAACTGTAAGTGGTGTGGTGGACAACATCTCCCTAGAAACTATCCAAATGGTAAATGTGATATTTATGGGAAGTCAGGCCACTTAGCCACTACCTGTTGGATTAAGATTAGTTCCCTCCAACAAGGGAGTAAACAGCCAGGTCTAGTTAATCATAGAGCGCAAGGTAATAACCTCTAGCAAAATGATGGACCAACACAAACATTGAAAAAGGGAAAGTCCACTATAGTAGTGTTGCCACAAGGCAATGGAGTCAGCCTTATCCAGGTTGTATGCATCAATGGCGCTGAAACCTCTAACCTATGATCTGTGACAAGAGGCCAAAAGGCTAAAGAGGGTGATAGACATAATGCAAAACCGGTCGAGGGAAACCCTAAGCAAGGGGATAAGGGGACGCAAGTCCTGAATCCTGGCGTGGAAGGTGGACCTCTAAGGCCTGTTGACAAAAACGTCGATCCTAAGAAGGATGAGGAAGTGCCAAGAATGAAGGAAATAGCTAAAAAAGAAGCACCAAAGCTAGTCCGGAGACCAAAAGAAAGGATGGTTTGGCGAGAAAAGAGAGCTTTGGCTACCTATCATGATTTTTATTTAGCAAGTTCTCTTTGTGAAGTCAAACCCGATGTAAACCTCTTACAGTTGATTAAATTATCTCCAAGAGTACGCAAGGAATTCAAGAAGATCCTACGTATTGGATATATTGTAGAACCTTTGGGCATAGTACGAGTAGGGGAAGATTGGTTTGATCATGCTGAAAAGAATTGCCCTAGGGTTCTAGCATATGTAGATGGAATTTTAGTGGAGCATGCTATCGTAGACACTGGGTCCTCTGTCAATATCATGAGTTCAGAGTTGATGGAGAGGTTGGGTCTAGGCATTCAAAAAGACAACTCCACCCTTCTTAGAATGGCTGATGATAGTTTAAGGCAACCAGAAGGTTGCATTACTAATGTTCATGTTATAGTCACAAGTGTAGAATGCTTCTTGGACTTTAGATTAATAAGATTTGTAGGACGTCCTAGCTATCGAGTCTTGCTAGGTAGGCCTTGGATCTTTTAGGCTGTCAAGTCAATATACCCGCTAGTCGAGTGGTTCTAGGTAGAGGTGCTAATCGAGTAATAGTCGATGCTTACCCTGAGTCTCCTTAGAGTGAGAGAGCTCCTCTATCCTCTACTAAATTAGAAACAACAGATAATCCATCTGGCAGTGAGACATCATCCAGTGATGAATCTAGAGAGGGGTCCACTACAGAGAATATTTATCAGATAACTCTAAATGAGCCGATAGAGCCGCAAGATAGGATAAGAGACATGGATGTGATTGAGTTGGACCTTGGCATGCCGAATGATTCAAGAATTCTGTGACATCTTTGCTTGGAGTTACGATAAGCTGAGAGGCATTCCTCCTAGCCTAGCTGTTCATACTATTCCTTTAAAAGAAGGCAGTCGTCCTGTGCATCAGAAGGTAAGGCGTATGCCTTTTGAATTGAGGGACGGGCTATTTGAGAAGTTACAGAAGTTACGGAAAGCTAGTTTAATCTTCCCTATATAGCACACGGAGTGGTGTTCACTAGTTGTTATCAAGAAGAAGAAAAATAACGAGATCCGACTATGTGTAGATTTTAGAGAGCTGAATAAGCAGACGGTTAAGGATTACTACGTTGCCATTTATTAACCAGATTTTGGATCAATTAGCGGGTAGGGAAATGTATTCGTTTATGGATTGCTTTGTAGGATATAACCACATGGCAATTGAAGAAGAGGACAAGTTGAAAACAACTTTTATTACTGTCTTTGGTACTTTTGCGTACCATGTGATGGCCGGTCGAGCTGATATACACGCCAGTCGAGTGGTTCTAGGTAGAGGTGCTAATCGAGTAATAGTCAATGCTTACCTTGAGTCTCCTCAGAGTGAGAGAGCTCCTCTATCCTCTACTGAATTAGAAACAACAGATGATCCATCTGGCAGTGAGACATCATCCAATGATGAATCTAGAGAGGGGTCCACTACAGAGAATATTTATCAGATAACTCTAAATGAGCCGATAGAGCCGCAAGATAGGATAAGAGACGCGGATGTGATTGAGTTGGACCTTGGCACGCCGAATGATTCCCGGCCAATTAAATTAGGTTCCATGCTTAGTTCAGCAGAAAGAGAGGACTATGTGTCCCTGATTCAAGAATTTCGTGACATCTTTTCTTGGAGTTACGATGAGCTGAGAGGCATTCCTCCCAGCCTGGCTGTTCATACTGTTCTTGTAAAAGAAGGCAGTCGTCCTGTGCATCAGAAGGTAAGGCATATGACTTTCGAATTGAGGGACGGGCTGTTTGAGGAGTTATAGAAGTTACGGAAAGCTAGTTTAATCTTCCATGTATAGCACACGGTGTCGTGATGCTGCGCATCTGAGCCGTGAAATCCTCCATTTTTTTTCTTCTCAGACGCTTCCCTCATCATATTGGTCTATCATCACCGGTCAGCTGGTTGCCAAGCAATTCCATCGATAGAAGGCCATGTTCTAACCAGTAGTGTTGCTGGGATTCAAGTCTTCTTACTGCGGAAAGAAAATCGCGTTTGGAGCTCGCCAAACCAGATCAATGTCCTCGCAAGCATGCGACTTGTGCATCGGCGTACTTCCAGCACATAACTAAGCTGTTTCAGCAGAATTTGAAGAGAAGAGTACAATATGATTGATCGGCATGCTGAAGGCTACCAATATGGAAAATATCATGAATCTCTTCGTCATGAAAAGATGATTGCAATTCAAGTATGAAAATTGCAGGAACTATGGACATGAAGAAGGAGGCAAAATAGCAGCAAACGTAGGCTACGAAGATGTGGAATTCCGTTGCTTCGTGGGTGACTTGGCCTGGGCTACTGATGGCCACGGCCTGCGTGACGCGTTCCATTCTTACGGTGAAATTTTGAAGTCTAAGGTTATCAATGACCGTGAAACTGGAAGATCCAGGGGTTTTGGCTTTGTGACCTTTGCGGACGAGCAGTTCATGCGGGTTGCCATTGATTCCATGAATGGAAAAGAACTGGAGAGAGTTATATGTTGCACGAAAGAGAAGAAGCAAGGCATTTCTGGGAAGATATCGCACTGACATGATGAGTGGACATACTTCTGGGAAGAAATCGCATTCCATTCTCAGGATAAGGGATTTGGAGGAAGGCTTACCACTCACATGGTCTTGGCCCTTTGGAATCTCAACAGCATGTTGTATACTGAAGCTGTAAATACTTTTAATGATCTCCAGAATGCTTGAAACATCTGAATTGCAGTGCAGTTTGATGCAATTGGCGGTGCTTTAAGCTCCACAGTAGCTTCGCAGAACAGTCTGCCACCTGTGCTGCATTGTTCCTGCCCTGAGGATGTCAAATCTGAGGCCTGAATAGACTTCTTACTGAAACCTGTTGAACCCTCGATGATGAAAAGCCTCTATTGAACCAGAGCAGAGCTTCCTTGGGCCCAGGACTCCAAATTCGATCACATGTGTCCTAACACACAGTCAAATATGCTAAGTGTGGGAGCTTGGAAGATTTACACAGTGTTTTCGATCAACTTCTGAACTGTGATGTAGTGTCATGAATTTCAGTTGTCGTCATCATCCTCACTGAATTTCTGTTGAACTAGCTGTAAAAGCTTTACAAATTACAGACCAGCAGAGTAGCAACATGTCTGTGGCTTAAGTGAAGTGCCTGCCTATATTCTCTCAGAAATGAATACTCCTCCTTTTTATGAAGACAATTTAATACCCTGCTTTGGCTTTGGAGATACAATCAGATTGTTCCTCATTTGTGCTTGACTGAGCATACTTCTTTTGATGCCTACTAACTCCTACTTTGTATGGAATCCTGAAAACTAGTTCATACACTTATTGAAAAACAGAGGACAGATTGACATGCTTTGTCATTTATTTTTGACTCTTCTTTTGTAAAAGATTGGATAAACAATATAATGAACTTGGCATCAAATATTGTGATATCGAGATCTTCTTGATAGTCTTTATTTCTTGCTGTACCTTGAACCCCGTGTTCTGCAGCCCTTGCACGATCTCTTTGACATTTCTGGTGAACCCGACGTGAAAGTGCTGCGTCATCAGCAAGATGGGAGACTCGCAAGAAGAGATGACGGATGATAATGTCATGAAGAACCTGTTTCAGTCATTTACCATGTATATGCAGCAGCAAGTTCATGCAAAGCGAGACAGTGATGCTATGGATGCTTTGAAAGCTGTCCAACAGGAGATGAAGCAGTTTAATGGCTAGCAAGTGTCAACTTATCTGCATTTGTATGAAGAAAAGATGAAGTTTTTTGGAGTTTCCCAAGATGTTTGGAGCCGCTACTTCTTGCGGATCGTGGTGCGCGCTCTTGAAGGTCGAATTGCAGAAATTCAAGAGGCACATGCAAGTTGGGCTGAATTTAAAAAGGCATTAAAAGATGAATATTTCCTGGAGGATAGAGGTCTTATGAATCGCAGGAATTTTTTAGCATGGGTTTCTATGCCTAATAAGGGACTTTCTGTTACTGCTCTTCTGCGAGAGTTTGAAAGCCGTTATGATCAGTTGGATGGGACTGAACAACAAGCTTTGGAGATGCAGAAAGTGGAGTTATTTTTGCAAGCTGCAGATGCTGATTTACAGGAAAAGTTGGATGATCTTTTGGAAGATCAAGCTACTGATTCAGGTTTAAAGACTGAGTGGAGACATGTTATTGATGCTGTGAATGCCCTTGTCAAGAAGCAGCGCAGGAGAGTCAGATTGCATCGTAATACAGGATTAGTTCCTGAAAAATCCTTGGAGACTTCTTCTTCTACCCCTGCTGCTTCTTTGCCTAAGCCTACTCCTCCTGTTGTAAATCCACCAGTTCCTACTGCTCCAGTGCCCTTATCTGTAGATGATGTTATTAAAGGCTTGGCGGATTTGACAATTGAAGCAGTCAAAGCTGAAGTTGGTAAGTTAAAGGAGCAACTTATGTCAGTACCTGCTGTAGCACCTGCTCCAGTGACTGCTTTTCCAGCTGGTCAAAGAAAAGGGCGACGATGTATTTGGTGTGATAGTACAGAGCACCAACACTGCAGAGATTGTGATGCTTTTCACGAAGCACGTAGGAAGAATGTAGTGTTCTGGGGACAAGATGGGAAGATATGGCTGACAGAGACTGGCGCTCCTCTTGACACGAACTTTGGTAAGGGAGGTATGAAGAAGCTTGTTGATGATATGGCTGCGCGATCAGCTTATGTGAGTGTTAGAGCAGATGCTTCAGCTTTTGGAGTCCAGCTTGAGCAGAAATCTGATGGAGACTCTGCTTTATGGTCTTCTGCCTTGGAGATAGCGAGAAGAGGGAAAGTTCAAACTTCTACTATGACTTGTGTGGGCTCTAGCATCCGAGGAGAGACCGGATGGGATTCTCCTGTTGACAGGTATTCTATTTTTGCTTATATGGCTAAAATGCAGGGTTTAGATGCCATGGTTGAAGAGAAGAGAAGAAGAGATGAGGAGGGTCCTAGCTCCTCCAAAAAGACTAGAGGGGGTGACTTTGTTTCACCACCTGTTACAGCTCCACCTATGTCAAATTCTCCAACTCAAACAGGTTCCGATCAGCCAATGGAAGACAAGCAGAAGGAAAAGAGGCAACCAAGAAAAGAGCCAGGATTCAAGCTCTTGTCAGACCTTGATATGCAAACGGATATGAGTAAGATTTTTCATGAAAGAATTTTGAATAGTGAAGTCACTTTTACTGTTGGAGAGGCTCTTGGGATTGCTAGAAGAGAAATACAGGATCAGATGCAGGATCTTTTGCGGAGGAAAAGACATGCGATGGAAGGACCTGCTTCACAGGGATTGTGGCATGGAGCTCTTGGAGAAGAGCATGATGATGATGCAGTGATGGTTGAGAATGCTTCTATTAATCCGCAATTGGAGAAAATAGTGCAGCCTATGCAGTATGAAGATGATGAGAACCCTATTCTCATTCCTCGCAGTCATTTTTCACGAAGTCATTGGGCTAGAGCAACCACTGAGACAGTGGTAAGGATTGGAGAGAAACAAATTCCCTTGATTGCTTTGGTTGATCATGGTTCTGAAATTAATCTTATTGCTCGAGGTGTTTATGAGAGTGGCAAGTGGCCTATGGATGCAGAGCATGGCTGGCGCATGAGAGCCGCCAATAATACTTCTGGTGATATGTATGCTGCTTGTCCGAGTATCAGAATTTCTATTGGTAATGTTGAAGAGGATTATCATTGCTTTGTTCAGGATTCATGTTCTTATCCGATTATTCTTGGACAGCCATTCATTACAGAAGCAAGAATGGAAACAAAAGTGATGGATGATGGATCAGCTTATGCGCGGATACGCAGTAAAGATGGTATGCGAGCTGTTCAGTTTATGACTGTTGGGGTAAATCATCCGAGAAACAGGGACTCCTTGCGTGAGGCACCACTACCTGCGAAGGAGTTGGATTTTCATTAGGTACCGCTGTCTTGCGAGACGCCAGTGGTACGGAGCGGAGAAAAGAGGAGATCTCGCCTCCTGGCAGTCAGTCTTTCTCCAATAACTTTGTTGGGTTTACTTCAGATAGTTCGGTAAGCTATCAGAAAATTTCAGATTTGCCTAGAGCTGCCAGGCAGTACATTGGTCGTAAGGAGAAAGAGTTAAAGAATGCAGGTATCTTGCAAGCAGAAGAGCATGTGGATGGATTGTATGAAGGGATGTCTTATGCAGATACATTGTTTGAGATGAGTGCAATGCTGAAAACTGATGTATGTAAGGGTTCAAAGATCATACCTGTGCAAACCTTGGATATGTTTCAGGAAATTTCTGGTTTTATGCTGCAAACAGAGTTAGAGGCTGAGAAAACTCAGCAAACTGAATTTATGGCTGATCTTGATCAGCTAATTGAATTGCAGAGGGCTGAATTCATTCAGCCAACAGAGTTGAATGCAGAAAAATTTATGCATACAGAGTTTCAGGATGCGTCTCTGCAGTCCATTGAGCCGAGGGCTGAATTCATTCAGCCAACAGAGTTGAATGCAGAAAAATTTCTGCATACAGAGTTTCAGGCTGCACCCATGCAGTCCATAGAGCTAAAGGCTGAAATTTTTCAGCCAACAGAGTTGAAAGTTGCTGAAAATTTGCAGAAATTGCAGCAAAGGAAAGAATGCTTGAATGATGCCAAGGTTGACACGAAGTATAAAACAGTTGATAAGAAGGTTAAGCCGGTTGCAGGCCCGCTTCCTTCTGACAGTGATGAACAGATTGAAAAAGCTATGAAGCAGCCTATATTGAGGGATCCTGCAAATATTGGACATAAGTTTACTGCTGAAACTCTTGCAGAATTGAAGATTGGGAATGATGATTTTTTGCTTCCAGTGGAAAAAGAATGTTTTAGAGAGATGCTTGGACGTCATGGTAAGGCATTTGCTTTCTTTCCACATGAAATTGGCTGCATTAGTCCCGAATTGCTTGCACCTATGGTCATCTTCACTGTTCCTCATGTACCATGGAATATTCGTCCTATACCTGTGCCTAAAGCACACTTGCCAAAGCTGATAGAGTTGCTGAATGAGAAGATTAAAATGGGGATTCTGGAGCCCTCTTCTGCACCCTATTCTAACAGGTGGTTTACTGTACCAAAGAAGAATGGTACTTTGAGATTCATTCAGGATATGCAGCCCGTGAACAAAGTGACAATCAGGAATGTGGGTACAGGTCCAGTTGTGGATGAATTTGCTGAGGCTTTTGCAGGACGAGCCATCTATTCACTAGGTGACTTGTATTCAGGTTATGATCAGTTTCAGCTTGCCTTGGAAAGCAGGGATATTACTACTATGCGGACACCTATTGGTCTTGTGAGGATGTGTACCTTGCCTCAAGGTGCTACAAACTCAGTTGCTCATATGATGAATGCTATGCATAGAGTTCTTCGAGACTACATTCCACAGTATACCATGCCTTTTCTAGATGATGTGCCTATTAAGGGTTGTGCAGAAGAAGAAAAGAATGAAAGTCTTGATTTGTGTGGATGTAGACAGTTTGTGGCTGATCACTTGAATGCTTGTGAGCAAATATTGACACGATTAGAGGAGGTAAATTTGACACTTTCAGGGCTGAAATCTGTCTTTGCTGTTAATGAAGTCATCATAGTTGGGCATATGGTTGGACATTATGGCAGAAAGCCTTCTCCTGCAAAGGTGGATGCCATAAACAGGATTGCAGAGTATTGCTCAACTACTTCAGAGGTGCGGAGATTTGTGGGAGCTTGTGTATTTTACATGATTTGGATTCCTCATTTTGCTCATATTGCAGATGTTCTCTATCAGCTGCTTCGAAAGGGGCAGAAATTTCATTGGGATGAGAAGCATTCAAAAGCCATGCGTAAGCTCAAGAAGCTGTTGCAATCAGCTCCTACTCTACGCAAGGCGGATTATCAGTGTGGACGGCCGATCATGTTGACAGTTGATACTAGCCCTATTGGCATAGGTTGGGCTGTGGGACAGGATGATGCTGATGGAAATAGGTATGCTATTCGCTTTGGAGCTAAAGTTCTTAATGAGCGACAAAGGAGATATCCACAGATCAAAAGAGAGTTGTGGGGAGTAGTCACTGCACTGAAGTGTGATAAAGGGTATTTTATTGGAGCTTCAGTTATTGTGGAAACAGATTGCTTACCTTTGCTTGGGATGATTACTAGTTGCTCGACTCCAGATATAGCGATGCTTCGATGGATTGCCTATATCAAATCATTGAATCCAGAATTTCGACACATAGCAGGGAAAGATAATCCAGTTGCTGATATGCTTTCTAGAGCGAGATATGAGGATGAGGAGTCAATGCTTGCAGAAGATGATGAGACAGAGTTTGCTACTTCTGTCCTTACTCATGATTGTCATGTTTCTACTGTTGAAGCTTTTATTGAAGAGCTTTATGTTGATGAGTGGCTGCAAATTGGACAGTATCTAAGTTCATTGACTCGAAGAGCTGATTGGACAGATGATGAATTCAAGAAAATCAGAAGGAAGGCTTATGGGTATTTCTTGAAGGATGGTTTACTTTGGAAGCATCCAAGAAAGAGAGGAGGTTTGCCCTTGAGAGTAGTTTGTGATGAAGCCATGCAAATACAGATTATGCGAGAGTTTCATGAGAGCTCATGGGCAGGACATAGAGGTGTGTGGGCTACCTATGAGAAAATCAAAGAAAGGTACTGGTGGAAAGGGATGTATAAAGATGTTTCTCACTTTGTGGAGACTTGCAGGGATTGCCAGCTTTACTCTTTAGTGCGACATCGTGATGAGTTGCATCCGACTTATCCACTATGTATGCATTACAAGTGGGTGGTAGACTTGGTTACTTTGCCAGTGGGACTTTGGCAGATGAGATATCTTGTCTTGGCTAGGGAGGATCTTACAAACTATGTTGAAGGGAGACCATTGCGGACGAAGACCACCACTACAGTATGTAAATTCTTGTTGGAAGAAATATTTTGCAGGTATGGATGTATAGGTAAGATTACAGCTGATCGTGGAGAGCTAGATGCTGATGAAGCTAGAGAATTCTTCTCACGGCTTGGGATTAAATTGGCTCTTAATACTGCCTATAATCCAGAGGGAAATGGCAAAAGTGAAAGAGGACATCCGCCTATAGTTAAAGCATTGGCAAAAGCTTGTAGAGGTCGGATTGGAGATTGGCCGAGATTGCTACCTTTTGCATTGTGGGCTGATCGCTCTACACATAGTGTGACTACTGGATACATGCCTGCGGAGTTGATGTATGGGCAAAAACCTGTCATGCCTACTGAAATTTGTGCTCTCACTTGGAGTGTTCTTCCTTGGCATGAGAATTTATCAAGGGAAGAGTTGTTAGCCCTTCGGATTCGTCAACTAGAGAGAAGGACGGAAGATGTGCAGCTAGCTGTTGACCGTTTGAAGGCAGCCCGTCTCAGAAATAAGGACAAGTTTGATTTAAGGCATCGCTTGAGGCCTAGAGCCATAAAAGAAGGGGATTGGGTTCTAGTCTACGACAGTAGTCTAGAAAATCAGCATAGTAGCATGAGAAAAATGGTTCAAAGATGGTTTGGACCGTATGAAGTGAAAAAGGTTTTTGACAATGGTACTTATGAGCTGGCTGAATTAGATGGAACATTATTGAGGGTGCCTATTGCTGGAAAACGAGTCAAGATTTTCAAGAGAAGAGAGGATGAAGAATATGCACTTGAAGCATTGACAGAACAAGAGCAGGTAGATGAAAGACAAGCTGAAGAGACAGAAAACATAGATGATGAAGCCGATGGAGAAACAGGTCCACTAGAATCAGAAGATGGACTTGACCTGTTTGTGGACTTGAATGATCCTGGATAGTTGGCACATCCGGAGGATGCGCAGGTTTAGAGGGGGTGGATGTCGTGATGCTGCGCATCTGAGCCGTGAAATCCTCCATTTTTTTTCTTCTCAGACGCTTCCCTCATCATATTGGTCTATCATCACCGGTCAGCTGGTTGCCAAGCAATTCCATCGATAGAAGGCCCTGTTCTAACCAGTAGTGTTGCTGGGATTCAAGTCTTCTTACTGCGGAAAGAAAATCGCGTTTGGAGCTCGCCAAACCAGATCAATGTCGTCGCAAGCATGCGACTTGTGCATCGGCGTACTTCCAGCACATAACTAAGCTGTTTCGGCAGAATTTGAAGAGAAGAGTACAATATGATTGATCGGCATGCTGAAGGCTACCAATATGGAAAATATCATGAATCTCTTCGTCATGAAAAGATGATTGCAATTCAAGTATGAAAATTGCAGGAACTATGGACATGAAGAAGGAGGCAAAATAGCAGCAAACGTAGGCTACGAAGATGTGGAATTCCGTTGCTTCGTGGGTGACTTGGCCTGGGCTACTGATGGCCACGGCCTGCGTGACGCGTTCCATTCTTACGGTGAAATTTTGAAGTCTAACTAAGGTTATCAATGACCGTGAAACCGGAAGATCCAGGGGTTTTGGCTTTGTGACCTTTGCGGACGAGCAGTTCATGCGGGTTGCCATTGATTCCATGAATGGAAAAGAACTGGAGAGAGTTATATGTTGCACGAAAGAGAAGAAGCAAGGCATTTCTGGGAAGATATCGCACTGACATGATGAGTGGACATACTTCTGGGAAGAAATCGCATTCCATTCTCAGGATAAGGGATTTGGAGGAAGGCTTACCACTCACATGGTCTTGGCCCTTTGGAATCTCAGCAGCATGTTGTATACTGAAGCTGTAAATACTTTTAATGATCTCCAGAATGCTTGAAACATCTGAATTGCAGTGCAGTTTGATGCAATTGGCGGTGCTTTAAGCTCCACAGTAGCTTCGCAGAACAGTCTGCCACCTGTGCTGCATTGTTCCTGCCCTGAGGATGTCAAATCTGAGGCCTGAATAGACTTCTTACTGAAACCTGTTGAACCCTCGATGATGAAAAGCCTCTATTGAACCAGAGCAGAGCTTCCTTGGGCCCAGGACTCCAAATTCGATCACATGTGTCCTAACACACAGTCAAATATGCTAAGTGTGGGAGCTTGGAAGATTTACACAGTGTTTTCGATCAACTTCTGAACTGTGATGTAGTGTCATGAATTTCAGTTGTCGTCATCATCCTCACTGAATTTCTGTTGAACTAGCTGTAAAAGCTTTACAAATTACAGACCAGCAGAGTAGCAACATGTCTGTGGCTTAAGTGAAGTGCCTGCCTATATTCTCTCAGAAATGAATACTCCTCCTTTTTATGAAGACAATTTAATACCCTGCTTTGGCTTTGGAGATACAATCAGATTGTTCCTCATTTGTGCTTGACTGAGCATACTTCTTTTGATGCCTACTAACTCCTACTTTGTATGGAATCCTGAAAACTAGTTCATACACTTATTGAAAAACAGAGGACAGATTGACATGCTTTGTCATTTATTTTTGACTCTTCTTTTGTAAAAGATTGGATAAACAATATAATGAACTTGGCATCAAATATTGTGATATCGAGATCTTCTTGATAGTCTTTATTTCTTGCTGTACCTTGAACCCCGTGTTCTGCAGCCCTTGCACGATCTCTTTGACAACGGAGTGGTGTTCACTAGTTGTTATCAGGAAGAAGAAAAATAACCAGATCCGACTATGTGTAGATTTTAGAGAGCTGAATAAGCAGACGGTTAAGGATTACTACGTTGCCATTTATTAACCAGATTTTGGATCAATTAGCGGGTAGGGAAATGTATTCGTTTATGGATTGCTTTGTAGGATATAACCACATTTCAATTGAAGAAGAGGACAAGTTGAAAACGACTTTTATTACTGTCTTTGGTACTTTTGGGTACCATGTGATGGCCTTTGGATTGTGCAATGCAACTAGATCATGGTAACAAACAATTGAAAAGACCTTTGGTGACATCTTCCCAGATGAGTTGAAAGTATTTATTGATGACCTGGGGGCAGCCACTGTAAGGGAAAGGATGTTGATTATCTTAAGAAAGTGCTTTGAGCGCTGCAGACAATTTTGTATCGCTCTTAACCCACGGAAGTGTGTCTTTGGAGTTCCTTATGGACTATTGCTAGGCCATGTGGTCAGTTTAGTAGGGATCGCAATTGACCTTGAAAAGATCAAGGTTATAGTCTCTATGAGTCCACCACACACTTCGAAAGAGGTACATAGCTTTTTGTCATCGATAGAGTACTATCGGAGGTTTATAAATGCCTTGGCAGAAAGGACATTGCCATTAACGAGCTTATTATCCTTTAGCTATCTATTTGTATGGAGTGACCCTTGTAAGGTAGCTTTCGAGGATGTGAAACAGGAGCTAGTAAAAGCACCAGTTTTAAAAGTACCTAAAATAGGCCAGGTATTTTACATATTTTCAGTAGCCACCATGCATAGTATCAGCTGCTATTTAGCTGAAATCTGGGAGGAAAAGTGGTATCATCCGATAGCTTTTGCTAGTCGAAAATTGGGCATTTCAGAAATTAACTACACCTACATGGAGAAGTTGTGCCTTGCGATGGTCTTTGCGACTAAAAAATTCAGGCACTACATCCTCTATGAGAAGGTAGTATTCTATACGAAGGCGGAAGGGCTTAGATTGCTTATGAACAAGCTGGAATTGTCTTATCATTTAGCAAAGTGGTTAATCACTTTGCAGGAGTTCGATTACGATATTAAGAGGAAGCCACTGAGGTTTCAGGGAATTGTGGAGTGCCTTGTGGATTTCGGGGAGCCAAAAAAGACTTTGGTTGAAGGAAGTGATATTGGAGAAATGTTTAAAATTGATAGAGCTTCTATCCCATCTTGGTATGCTGTTATCACGCATTATCTATCAACAGGAGAGACTGGAGTTGGTTTATCAAAATCAGAAAAGAGGAAAATAAGACAACATGCTTTGAAGTTTTCCTTGATTGTCGTAGAAACACTATATCAGTAGGGTGTTGATGATATCTATCACCGATGTGTGATGCCTGACAAGGTTCCTTTCATCTTGAAAGAGTGCCATGACTCTGCGTGTGGAGGGCACTTCATTGGACGGGTGACGGCACACAAAGCTTTAAGAGTTGGATATTGGTGGCCATTCATCTTTCAAGATTCCTTTGAGTACATTAAGAGATGTCATACTTATCAAAGACATGACAAAAGAGAGAATAGGAAATGCCCACTTATGCCTATCATGGCTATCCTTCCATTTGAGAAGTGGGGCATTGACTTTGTGGGTCCTATCACCCTGTCGTCTACTACTTAGAAGATGTACATTATAGTAGCAACTGATTATTTTACAAAATGGTCAGAAGCGCAGGCGACGAGGCAGGACAATTCAAAAGAGACTGCAAGCTTTCTTTTAGAGTAGATTATCTGCCGTTTAGGTCCACCAAAGGAATCAGTGTCAGATCGTGGAACCCACTTTTTGAATAAAGTGATCAAAAGTCTGACTGAAGCTTGGCAAATCAAGCACAATAAGATGACCCCCCATAATCTGTAAGCCAATAGGCAAGTCGAAAGTACTAATAAGCAGCTTGTGGGTATCTTGTCTAAAATAGTCTCGAAGAAGAAACGAGATTGGGACAGGAAGTTGTATGTAGCAGTATGGGCGTACAATACAATGTTCAAGCGAGCTACCAGCCATACTCCATTTAAATTAGTTTATGGGAAAGAGTATGTGTTACCCCTAGAAATTGAGTTTCCAACCATAGGGTTTGCAATTAACCACTCTTTGGGAGATGAGGATTCACTCTATGAACGTTTCACGGCCATAGCCCACCTGGATGAGCTGAAATTGCAGAGCTTATTACACCAGGAGATAGCTAAACGTTGGATGAAGTAGTTGCACGACCTTAAAGCAAAGAAGTATACCTTTAAAAAAGGGCAATTAGTTTTGTACTATGATGTGCGTAGGGAGTTGTTTCTAGGGAAGCTGGAACCTAGACGGGATGGCCCCTATAAGATTGTTAGGATCGGGAAAAATAGGTTTACGGCTCTACTAGCTGATCTATAGGGAGTAGAATTTAAAAATAAGGTTAATCTTAATAAGATTAAACCTTATTATTTCTGAGTATGCTAATACAAGAAAAATGCATTGCAGGTCCATGCTGGGGTAATTTGAGACGTGCAAAAGAGCTTAAAGCTGGTTGATGGTGTGGTTAATTCCTTATTTGGAGCACCCATATCTGGAGGAGAGATACCATTAGGGGAAACTTATCTGGTGGAGCAAAGGATACAAAGTGATTGAGTAAGAAGATGAAACCTTTGTGTGGGAGATCAAAGTTTTCTGCCATCATTGCTTATGACTGTTGCTAAGTATCCCTGTTGAGTTTAATGAAGAAGATGGGATGGAGTCATTAGTTCATCCTCGCATACTAAATTTTGACTATCATCGTTACAAATAGAGGAGTTCGTGATGAGAGGCTATGTAAACCCATTGTGGACGTACACATTATATTTTGATGAGGCATCCAAGGGCCTTGATAAAAAAGGGAGTGTTGGAGTAGTAATCCGAGATCCCTGACGTAGAGTTACGATGAAGTTAGCTGTTTATCTCGGGGTAGGATTCACTAACAATATGGCGGAGTATAAAGCCTTGATTATGGGACTGCATATTGCCAAGCAATGTAGTATTCGGCGGTTGTTAGTAAAAGGGGATTCCCAGTTGATCTTGAATTAGCTAGATGGGACATACACAGTGTGGAATCCCATCCTTTGTATGTATCATCGAACTGCGATGACCCTACTTGAGGAGTTTGAGAGAGTGTCTCTTCAGCTGGTTCCACGTTACTGGAATCAGTTTGTGGATTCACTGGCAAATCTTGCTTATGAAGAAGACCTTTTCTTCAACTATGGTCTTAGTTTGGATTTTGCTATCAATAATGAGACAGGACCCAGTCGCTTGTGGGGAATGTTATCAGAGCATGCAATATATGGCAAGCGATAGTTGATATGGGTGATGCAAAGAGTAGCCCAGACCAATCTACCGTTGTTATCCTGGACCCATAGGCTGATTAGACAATATGTTATGCGTACGCCTCTTGCTATATATGCAGGATGGATGGGTCATAACCTTATGCATTTAGCTTAGGGCTACGAGCCCTATTTTTCCTTCTTGAAAAGGAGTGTATTATTGTATATCTATATTGTTTCAAGGAGGGATGTGTAGGTGCTATAATGTTTTATTTCATTAGGCTAAGAGGGCCGATCCGTTTTTTTAGTGAAGTGCTTTATTTCATTAGGCCAAGAGGGTCAGTTTTTTGTTTAGTACAGGTGCAGTTAATGGTTTCTTGTTTTAGTTCTGTGCTAGATGGGTTTAAGGAAGAGCTTGGAAGGAGCCTATGTCACGTGGAGACTTCTTGTGGCCCTGTCCAGGTGATATCTCTCCTTTACAAGTACCGTGTTTTTATGCTATATGTGTCTATGTACTTGTAGGGGATTTTCTTTTCTTGTTGGGGACCGGAGTTCAAGGCATGAAGTCCCAGGTTTAGGTTAGGTATGTCTGAGGGAGGGCTGAGTAGTCGTTGCCTCTTGTAAAGACATTGCCAGGCATCGAAAGAGCTGTTTTAGAAGGCAGTTCTAGTGATCTTGTTCTGCTAGCCTGCTAGGTAGCCGTTCTAGGAGTTCTTGTTAGTTGTGAGGCAGCTAGAGAAGCATGCCAGAGGAAAATGATGATGATAGAGAGGAAAAAAAAACCCTGAATATCTCAAAGAAAATAAATATATACAAAGTTGTGTAAAAAGTGGTTCTAACCCCTA
This sequence comes from Lygodium microphyllum, assembly GCF_053477565.2. Classification (NCBI taxonomy): domain Eukaryota; kingdom Viridiplantae; phylum Streptophyta; class Polypodiopsida; order Schizaeales; family Lygodiaceae; genus Lygodium; species Lygodium microphyllum. The sequence goes on from NC_141158.1 coordinate 43,390,327, forward strand.
TAAAAATAGAAAAGAAAAGAAGGAAAAAGTTTCTAAGCAGTTGATCATCACCTTGCAAAGGCCACGTAGGTTCCTGGGAATGAGTCAGACCCGGGGCCGATGCCTTGTCTTCCTAGGGGTAGTGTCTTGTTGGAAAAGAAGCAAGTCAGAACGGTTGGAGCGAAAATAAAAGTGAGCATAAAAAAAGGATTAAGTGTCACGTCGCGAGGGCTTGGTAGGTTCTAGTGTACCAAGACAGGACCTGAGGCCGATGCCCTGTTCTCCTTGGGTCACTATGCTCAGCTCCCTCCTTTTTACACGCCCGAGTATGGAAATACAAAACCTAAAAGAAGGAATGTGCTAAAAGAAAATACTTCTTGATCAGGCTATAGGAGTCCTCGCCTAGTAGGAGCTCCTGGTTGTGTTGTCCTTAGTTAGGTAGGTAGTTCAAACTACCACTTAGGGCGACCTCTATGATAGTTCTTTTTAGTTTGGCCGTGTTGGAGCAGTCGGTTAGTGACTAGCTTCGAACCTCCTATCAGATTATGCTAGGCCTACTACTTGTGGATGTCATGCCTTGGTTTTGTCAAGCGGTAGGGTGAGCATTGTGCTGTGTTTTAGTATATATCTATTTTGTATCAACTTGATGCTTCCTTTGGTTGTTTTGTGCAGATCTATTGTAGGATTCAACGGGCTGAGTTGCCCTATCCCATGGTCACCAATGAGAGTGGAGTTTTGAGCCCAAGATGTGCCAAAATTTTATGAAAAAATCCAGAATTTAGGGAAAAAATATTTAACATCAAAGGCGGCGGCTGCAACTAGGACGATTTTAAGCACCAAGTGAAAGACGTCTTTTAAAAGGCGCCCAAGAGACACTTGTGGGTTTCTGATAATTTTTCTGACTACAGTACGGGATGCCAGGAGCTGCCAGTCAGTGCGGGATGTCAAGATGGATGGATAGGATTTTTCAGAGGCTGAAACGGAGCCCGGACGAGGAAGAGGCCACAAAATGGGCAAGATTTGAAGAGGTGGACAACTTTGAGGACCAAAGGGGGGGTGCCCTTTGGAAATTTTAAACCCCCTCTCTCAATTTGGAAGATGGAAGCGTGGAAAAAATGTGAGGATGATGGCGTGAAGATGCGCCAAAAAATGTGCCATGATCCTCTCTCATCATGATTGGAGGCTGAATGCAACCTATGAATCAGAGATTACCCGGCATCTTCTCCCTCTTGGATAATCATATCACCGGTCTTCACATGAGGAATGGCTATCCGGATGAAGAGATCAGATTCTATTCTTTCTCTCTCCTCCCTCTCTCTCTTCCCTATGGGTTGTTTATGTGCACCATCTTGAAGGAGGAACCGGGGAGGGAGAATGAAGGAAATGGTGATGTAGATTGATGGAGATGCTGAAGATTGAAGTGCAACATTGGATTGAGAGCAATGGAGGCTCCGTCTGCTGGTTATGCAGTCATTCAAAGCGTCTCGAGTTACGTAAAAACACGGTATGACCATTTTTATGAACAAAATGAAGGATTTTTGATAGTTTATGATGATAATTATGTTCTTATTGGATGAAAATTTGTTTGTGTGTTGGTTACATTATGAGTAATTATTTTTCATCATAAAGTCTTGATTTTGCAATGATTTACATGCTTTACTTAGTTCCCGTAAACCCAAAATGCGGTTTTTTAAGTGGCAAAATGGTAGTTTTTCCGTTTCGGGTGGGTAAAAGGTGTTCCCATGGGGGAAAAATGGAAGATAAATTGAATGTTAGTATGATGAAGTGATTGGAACAAGAAAAACTAGAAAATAGCATATTTTATTGCCAAATAAATCAAGAAAATGGAAAAAATAAGAGAAAAAAATAGAAATACGTCTTGGAAAAATAAGGAAAAATATAATGATTATTTGTGGATGTATGGTAGTGGTAAAGCATGAGGTTTAGCCTCACCTTGCCCTATCTCCTTGTGAAAGTTTGTGATTTATTGCTTTTTCTACATCAAAACATGACAAAATGAACCTCTACACCTATGCAACGAAAGCAATACCTAAACGTAGGGGGTTGGGAGGTTTGAATGGTGTGATTTGCATGCTGATTGTTGCTAATTTTCTGATGCATTTCATGACATAGAGTCTGTGTTATTTCGATTAAGAGGATAGTAGCACGAGTGTTATCTCGGTGCTATCCTTACATCGCTACAACGAGTTAGGGAGTAAGCATTGAAAGCCTGGTTATGCACACCACGTTGCTGATTTGAATATTATGTTTGAGCATTTTAGAATCATTCACTTTTGCATGTGCATTTAAACCATGGTATCAGAATTAAAAAAACTAGATGCATAGCACCTATTTTCAATGACGATGATCCACGCTTGAGTGTGGAAAGGCATCCTAAGCTGTAGGATAGACGTTCGTTTCTTGGGGGATTATTTAGTGAGGACACATGGTATCTCCTGGACTATTTGCAAAATGAAAGAGTGGAGTTTGTTCATTTGTTTTATATGTTGAGTAGCGCATCAAGGGGCCAATCCCTGCGATGTAGGAGAGCTGCAGTGGGGCCGCAGTGTTTCTACCCAGAGGTTGCCTCCCATGTATGTGATTATCATGGCATTTATTGCCAGTGTATATGGGCTCTCCCTCTGTGGAGTTTATAGAAAAAGAGAAACGTTGGACTACAAAACTATAAAACTATAAACACATAGATTAGGCTTTAGGGCAGTTTTACCTTTAGCAGTAGATAGACGATCTTGGCCTCTGAGGCCGTGAGGGTGTGTTTGTATGTTATGAGCATGAGGTCTTGATAGTGCCATAGCCAGTGCCGGCCCATTTTAGGTCCCATCAAAGATGTATATGGTGTGATAGTCTTGAGTATCAATGCAAGGATTGTGATTACTTTAAAGATGCTAAGAGAAAGAACTTGGTATTTTGGGAACTCAAAGGCAAGATCTCTCTAACTGAGACTGGAATACCTATGATTTTGAAATTTGGTAAGGGAGGAATGAAGTAGATTCTTGAAGACATGGCTACATAAACTTATTATGCAGCTCGAAGTGATGTCTCTACTTATGGCATACAAATCGCAAAGAAGCCACAAATTAAATAAAAACTTTGGACCTTTACTTTGGATACAACACATAGAGGGAGATTGTGGCACTTAGAACTATCTTATATAGGATAGAATATAACAAAAGAGACTAGATGGGATGCTCCAATAGCTCAGGGAAGTTACCATATGTATATCCTCTACATCACATGCATTCAAGGCCTATTTATAAATATCCTTATCTCTGAATTTTTCTTGAATAAAACATATCCATTTTCTAATTAAATTTATAAAAAAATTATATTTTAAAAATACCTTATTTTGAACCCACGTGATGCACACATATATTCATGAGTAACTTACCCGAGTCCAATAGACACTTCTGGGTAGAACTTAGAGACAAGGCACCTCTTAGAGCAGCGCCAAGAGTAGGCAAGTAGTGGAATCAATTGAATCGCTTCGTCTCAGTGAGCTACCTCTGTTTATTCTTATCTCGCAAAGACCCAAGGAAGTGAGGTACTCATTGAAGAGAAAAGAAGATGGGTTGATGAAGCTCCAAGTACTTCTAAAAAGACTAGAGGGGGTGAGCTTGTTGCTCTACCTCCTAAACTAGGACTTGAACATGTTATGAAAGATGAACAAAGAAAAGTGAAGAAATAGGATGCATGACTTAAGAAACAACCTAGTTAAAATTTCCTTTCACATTTTGAGAATAATACTAATCAAAAGAAAGCACTTGAAGACCAGATCTTGGACAATAAGTTAGATCTCACTCTTTCAAAATCCTAGGAACTGCTAAGAAAGAATTTCCTTATGTGATTATAGATATTATCAAAAGAAAGAGATAGGTAATCTAGATTGTAGAAGGAAAAAGTATCACGATTGAAGAACTACTTTGTGAATAGTTGTTGGATGATTAAGAGGACATGGCACATGTAGTACATGCTTTCGATTGCATGAAAGTCATAAAGAATATTCACCAAATATGTTATGAAGAATCTGATACTCTAATTATGATTCTACATAGTCATTTCTCTAGACCACATTGGGCTCAAGCAACCATTGAAACAATGGCTAAGATAGGTGATATTGCTACTCCATGTATTGCTCTATTAGATCATAGATCAAAGATCAATGTAATTGTAGACAGATTCTATGAGAATAAGAAATGGCTAGTGGATGTGGAGCATGATGGTGGTTGAGAGCCGCTAATAACACAATAGAATATCTATATGCTACATGCCTGAATATCAAGGCATCTTTAGGTGATGTACATGAATATTTCCATTTCTTTGTGTAGGAATCCTATTCTTATGATATTATTCTAGGTCAACCATTTATTATAGAATCAAAAATGGAGACAAAGGTGATAGATGATAGTTCTATATATGTATGAGTACATAGTAGAGATGAAAGAAGAAAACTACAATTTATGACAGTATGTGTGAATCATCCCAAGAACAACGACAATTTACGAGATGCCCCTCTTCCCACAAAAGACCAACATTTTCTCTAGGTACCATTGCCTTGCGGGATGATGGTGGTGCAAGGAGAGAAAAGCTCTCACCTATTGGTAGTAGTGTTTTTCCTTCAAGATCTATTGGATTTTCAATAGATAGTTTTGTTTCTTTTTAGAAAATTATAGAATTACATAGAGCTACTAGGTAGTACATATGTAGGAAGGAGAAGTATTTGAGGATCTAAGGTGTTTTGCAAGATGATGAGTATATACATGGGATGTATGATAGCTTAACTTGTGCCGATACAGTAACAAAAATAGAAGATGTACTGAAACTTATAAATAGAGTGACCCTAGTATTGTACTACTACATTCCTTAGACATGTTTCATGAAATTGCAGATTTTATGTAGAGATTAGAGTTTGAGGCTAGGGTAACTCAAAAAATAGAGTTTATGGTTGATCATTTCAATCTATAGAGTTTGTTGTTGGAATATTTCAACATCTATAGTGTGGGGTTGCTCCTAAAGTAGAGCATAGCAAAAGGCTAATCATATTAGATTATAGAGTTTAAGCCAAAGTTGTCACAAAGTATAAAAAATGGACAAAAAGATGGAGCCACTGCTTCCATCTAATAGTTATGTGCTACTATTTTACAGCAAGATTTGAGTTTTTCAATGGATTATAAGAAGCCAAAGTTGACAGAAAGTACAAAAAAATGGACAAAAAGGTGGAGCCCTTGCTTCCATCTAATAGTGATGAATAGATACAAAGGGCTACAAAGAAACCAAATGTGAGAGATCTAGAGCATATAGACCAGAAAATTTCAACAAAGATCCTTGCATAATTGAAAATTGGAAATGATGGGTCCTTTTTATTACTAGAGAAGTAGTGTTTCTAGGATATGCTTAAGCATCATGGTAGACCATTTGCATTCTGTCCAAATGAAATAGGATATGTGAGCTTAGATATTGTTGCCCCTATGGAGATCTTTACTATCTCTCATATTCCATGGAACCTCTACCCTATTACAATGCCCAAAGCACACCTCCCATACCGGATTGATTTATTAAATTATAAAATTGGGATGGGAATCTTAGAGACATCATTTGTGCCATACTCAAATAGGTGGTTTAAGGTTCCAAAGAAGAATGGTTCACTTAGATTTATACAAGATATGTAGCTAATGAGTAGGGTGACGATTAGGAATGTTGGTATAGGTCCAATTGTGGAAAAGTTTGCTGAGGTGTTTGTTGTAGGTCATGCCATCCATTCTCTAGGTGATTTGTACTTTGGCTATGATCAATCTCAGTGTGTCCTGGAGAGTAGAGATGTTACAACTATATGGACTCTAATAGGCCTTATTAGGATGTGTACCTTGCCTCAAGGTACTACTAATTTTGTTTCACATATGATGAATACTATGCATAAAGTCCTACGCGAGTATATCCCTCAACTTACCATGCCTTCCTTAGATGATGTACCCATAAATGGATGTGTAGAAGAAGAGAAGAATGAGAGCCTGAATGAACATGGATGTAGATACTTTGTTGTAGAACACACTGTAGATTGTAATAAGATTTTGACCAGGCTTAAGGAGGTGAATTTGATACTCTCAAGATAGAAATCCATCTTTGGTGTGCATGAGTGGGCACATATGTGGCTACTATGTCAAGACACCTTTGCCTATGAAGGTGGATATTATTGGAGAGATTGTGGAGTATTATTCTACTATTTCAAATGTGAGGAGATTCATTGGTACTTGTGTGTTTTATATTATTTGTATACCCCATTTTTGCACATATTGCAGATGTTATGTACCAGCTACCTCAAAAGGGGTAGAAATGTTTTTGGGATGAGAAACATACAAGAGCCATGTGAGAGTTGAAGAGATTGCTACAGTTTACTCCTACTCTTAGGAAAGTAGACTAGTCGAAGGCCTATTGTGTTGACTATTGACACTAGCCCTATTAGCATAGGTTGGGCTATTGGACAAGATGATGAGAAGGGTCATAGGTATGCCATTTTGTTTGGGGAAAAAGTCCTAAATGAAAGACAAAGGAAGTACCCTATGATCTAGAGGGAGCTATGGGGAGTTGTTATAGCTCTCAAGTGTGATAAAGAGTATTTTATTGGATCCTAGCTATGGTTGTGGCATATTTCTTGCCTTTGCTAGGCATGATTTACCAAATGCTCTACTCGAGACATAGCTATGTTGAGATGGATTGCTTACATCAAATCATTGAACCTAGAGTTCATGCACATAGTAGGAAAGGAGAACCTAGTTGAAGATATGCTTTCCAAGTCCAAGTATGAGGATGAGGAGTCATTACTAGTATATGAGAATGATTCACAAGTTTTAGCAACCATGCTTGATCATGTCTTTGATGTTTCTACGATTGAGACCTTCTTAGATGAGCTTTACACTTGAGAGTGGTTATAGATAGGTTAATATCTCAGTACACTAACTAAGAGGGATAAATGGACAGATTATAATTCAAGAGTTTTAAAATAAAATCTTATGGATATTTCTTAAGGGATGGAATGCTTTGGAATAATCCCAAAAAGAGAGGTGGTCTATCTTTGTGCATAGTCTATAAGAGGGCTACCGAACTGCAAGTTATGAAAGAGTTTCAAGAGAGCCTATGGGTGAGCCTATGGGTAGACACAAGGGTGTACATGCAACATACGAGAAGATTAATGAGAGATACTAGTGGAAAGGTATATACAAAGATATTTTCCAATTTGTTGAGACATACAAAGAGTTCTAAATGTATTCTTTAGTACAACATAAAGGATGAGCTACATCCTACATACCCGCTAAGTATGCACTGGGTAATTGATCTAGTTACTATGCTAGTGGGTCTTTAGTAGATGGAGTATATAGTTTTAGCCAAATAAGATCTTATAAATCAACTAGAGGGCAAAGCATTAAGGTTGGAAAATTTATTATGGATGGAGGTGAGCTAGATGTGGATGAAGCAAGAGAATTCTTCTCTAAATGTCATGGTATCAAATTGGCTTTGATCTCCACTTATAATCCAGAAGATAATGGAAGAGTGAGAGAGGACATTTGCCTATAGTGAAAGCATTTGCCAAAGATTGTGGTGGACGGTTGGTCGAGGTTTCTACCTTTTGCATTGTTGGATGATTGTACAACTTAGAGTGTGACTATAAGATTCATGCAAGTAGAGTTGATGTATGGATAGAAACCAGATATGTCCACTGAGACTTGTGTCTTGACTTGGAATGTGTTGTCTATGGCAAGTGGATTTTTCTGGATAGGAGCTTCTAGCTCTTTGCATTAGGCAACTAGAACAAAGAACAAAAGATGTGCAATTGGTAGTGGGGAGATTGAAAGCAGTCAAAATGAGGAATAAGAATAGATTTGATAGCAAGTATCATCTAAAGCCTAGGGCTATGAAAGAGGGTGGTTGTGGTATTTCATAGGAGCCTAGAGAATCAGCATATAGCCATCCATAAGATAGTGAAGATATCGTTTGAGCCATATGTGGTGAAGCATGTCTATGACAATGCTACCTATGTACTAACCAAGCTTGATTGAACAGTGTTGCAAGTGTCTATTGCAAGGAAAAGGATGAAGATCTTCAGGAGGAGAGAGGATGCAGACTATGTAGTTGGAGGATGAGTAGAAATATGAGGAGGACATTGATAATTTAGTAGATGATGCAATAGATGAACTTGATGTGGAGGATGAAGCGATCAAGTTATTCATGGATCTCAATGGTGATGAAAATGGGTAATGGTGGCCCATTTGAAGGATGTGCACATTTAGAGGGGTGGATGCCCTGACACTAGGCATCCACTCATAATGAACCCATGAGAAATGCCAAATAGCAAGATTCTAGTGTGTGTTCACAATAGTGTCATCTTTGTGTGATTTATTTTCCTTTTTTTTTTTGCATGTGAACCCATAGTTTAACAACTTCCCTTCCTACGCAATGTTATTGAATTATTTTCATCAAAGTTAGTGCAATCATTAATATTTCTTCCCCCTTTGACATCTCATTTCAACAGCATGTATGTGTTGATGCATGGGCTCTGATATACCATGTCAAGAATCGTGTGGTGGGGGGACTTTCTTGAGGTGCTGCGCCAAACACACACTGTATACACAAGAGGAAGCTCACTCAAGAACACACAAGAAGAGAGATAAGATACAACATAAAGGAAAGTGACCTTCTAAGTCAAACAATGCATAACCAACTACACTAATTGACAGGCGTTATATCTTTGCCAACTGTAGGTAGGTGTAACAAACTAAATATAATAAGTGATAAGTCAATGGCCATGTGAGTATCATAATATCCACCAACATGCTAAGTGTAGATGTGCAAAATCATCTAGCCAGGCAATCCATCATCAATGTCCGCACATATTGAGCTTGCCATCTCAATACTCATTATCTCCTACAATTTGGCTATTTTCATCTTCATCTCTGCTAGCTCTTGTCCTGAATGAGTGTCGTTCCCATTCTCCTGAGCACTTGGGCTTGATCTCTTCCTTAGTGTTGAGGCCCTCTCAAATTCTTGGTGCTAGACTCTTCTTGATTCGAGCACCTTGAGCTTCTCTCCTTGAGCTGTTCATCCACTCTAATAGCTTCTTTAAATACCATTTGTCACTACGTCTCACTGTAAGCTCGAGTTGATGGCCAAGGCTTTGTAGAGCTCTTCACTTCATATTCTGTTAATGAATACCGTGGGCACCGTTCTTTTGGTTGGTCAATCACCCATAGGGATCCTCTTGAAGAGGCTCCTCACATGGGTCACGTAATCTTGAATATCCTCTTTCTCTCTCTGCTTGACATTCATAAGTCACACTACTAGGTTATCGGAGTATCCAAGTTCAAAAAATCTCTTAATGAGGAGATTTTTCAGGCCATTGAAATTGGCACACTCTACATCATCCAGACTCGTGTACCAATCACCCAAGCATAGACCAAAAGCTTGTGAGTGTTGAGTGGGATCAGTGAGGCCGTTGGTCTTATAGACCTACTCAAACTACTCCACAAAGTTGTATGAGTCATCCTTTTCTTGGTATTTGTCCTGTTGCTTCACTACCATGGGAATTTTTTATTGCCTCTTAGAGCTTGGTTGACTCTTAACCCTACCAGTAGCTATGTTGCTAACACTCTAGCGCTTTGCTCCATCGCCATGTTATCTAGTAGCTTCTTCGTCAAAGCTCGCTTAGGATGAGGTCTCCTTCTAGCTCTCTCTCGCTCTTTGTTCTATTTTTACTTGCTAGGGCTAGCACTCTCTGGATCTCTCACATTTCCATGCTTTGGCGTAAGCTCCTAGTGTAATATTTCTGCATGAAATATTAATCGACCCTAAACCCTGCACACGCTACGCAAAAATTCAACCCAAAGTAATCTCCCACATCGTAAAATGTTGGTGGCTAAGTGCTTACTCTGCATGAATTTATAAACTCCTGCTCCGTGTCACATATGGAAGACCGTGGCTTGAAACCGCAAGCCCACACAGGAACACCCTTCACGGGAAAAGGAAAATAGATAATGGATAAAATTTTGCAAATTCTTTTACTATTAATCCTCTCCCCTCAGCCGATGCATGGCGGGGAGAGGGAGTATGGAGGGGACCTTGAGTTATGTGGAGAGAATGGAGGAGGGAGGAGGCATGTAGAGCCACGTGTGTGGCTATCTCCCCCCCTTTATCCTATATGACCCCCTGAAGCTTGAGGGGGAGAGAGGGAGAAGAGACATGCTGTTACTGCCGTGAAGAGCCACCTCCTGCCTGTCGCCATACTGCTGCCATCGCACTGCTGCCGCACCCTGCTGTCCTCACCCATCATCATCATCATAATCTCCATCATTGTCGCCAGCACCACCCTCCTCATCATCACCTCCATCCTCATCTTCTCTCTCCATGGTCATTTTCTGTCACAACTTTGGAAGCTTCTAATTTTAAGCCTCCTTAAGCCCTATTCTCCCATGCCTTTCTCGGGGTTTTAAACCCAAGTCTCCAAGCCTGTGTTCTACGCGGGAGAGGGAGATCGCGGACTGCGAGACTTCAGGACATGCGAGTAATCTGAGGGGTAGTTGCTGCGGCGAAATTCACTGCATAATGGCTCCTAAGCCAAAGACGCAAGGTGCACACGCGGGAGCTTCTACTCTGAGTTCGCGTGTGAACAACACCCCGAACCTCAATGACCAGGCAAGGGAAAGTAACGATCATTATAAATCTTATAGCTGCATAAAAGAAAAAAATCTATGGTTTTTGAATTCACATAATTGAATTGAATGTTATATCTTGTAATTATTTACAGGAAAGAACACCTCTTGTCGCAAGACAATTAGATCAATTAGGTAAATCACTTGTAATGGTGTAACTCAAATGATGATCACCTCAATGCGCTAAGTAGAGCTAAGCCGCAATAAAATTCTTCCTAGTATTGCACTTGGGAAATCGACTTAATATTTCTGACCTCAAAGGTCCTACCTACATTCACGGAATGTTAGCGTTAGTTAAATGCCCATGCAAGAACGAGCTAGGGATTGTACCCTAAGGATTGATTGACCAAATACTAGACTTCCATTTGAATTTAGAAACCCTAGGGCCAAACATTGTTGGCCTAGTAGGGTTAGGGTTGGGTTGGATCAAGAGGACTCCCAAACCATACATCTTGACCGAAGGTGTTCTTGACCAAGGAATACCGTGTGATGGAAGGAATAATCCCATAAGTTAGGTGCGACACTTGTCTCGTGCAAAAAGTTGCAACGATGCATGGTTTTGTATCTAGATCACAAAATAGTATTGCCACTCCTTAGAATGAGGTTGGCAAGTCCTAAGTACAAGTCAAATTATCTTGAGGATGAGTAGTCTAGATCACAAAATAGTATTTCCACTCCTTAGAATGAGGTTGGCAAGTCCTAAGTACAAGTAAAATTATCTTGAGGATGAGTAGTCCCTGCTACATCACCTTCCCTTGGGGCTGATTTGCCAAGCTAGGGAATTTATGAAATACCTAGCAAGCAATTGACCAATCAAGCTAGGGCAATGAGGTTATCCAGGAATTATTGACCTTAATGTAAAGAAACCTAAAGTATTTGTTAATTTGGGTTAACAAGGTATAAACCCTAACCCAAGGAAAGAGGGTAAACAAGCAACTTAGCTTACGAAACCCTTGGGATCTTGCCAAGTCGTGATTGATCCCGGATCGAATGCTGGATGCATTCGAAGAGAAGGAATTATACCTTAGCAATTGGCCAAACAAACGACCACTAGATTAATTGTGTTTGTACAGTTAGGAGCACTGTTTGTACTTCTTTGCTCAAGGAACTAATGCTGAAGAATAATTAATGCTTCAAGTTGAAGGCTTGGAGGGAGAGGCAGCATCAATTACCCTCGACTGTCTGCCTGACCCTATCCAAGGGGGTTGTTACTCACACCGGGTACGTGGACCGAACCCGCCACAAGAGGTTTCTCTGTGGGTGCTACTTGGAGTAGGAGGACGCTTAGGTGCCAGGGGGGCTCTGGCCATAAATCCCTTGTTTTCGGGTCCTCCACAAGAGGCTGACGTGACTCGAGATTGGATCTCAAGGCCCGCATACTAGTCTACAGGCAGAAACTTGGAATAGTAATCCTTGAGGATTGCTAGAATTGCCTTCAGGCGGATTATGGATTAGCCTTCGGGCTGGATTATGGAATAGCCTCCGGGATGTTTGACATTATTTTTCTATGTCAGTGCTTAAGTTACGTGGAGGAACCAATGATTAATTGGCTAATTAAGGAAGTTGTTTTTACTTGTCAAACTAAATGTGGTAGGTAATTAGACAACTAAAGCAACCCGAGAAAAGTGCAGTGGATGTGACCATGGGTCCATCCTACAGAAGGGTGGTCCCGGTTGGCCGGGAACTTTTCTCACCGGAATTGACAGCAAGTTAACGATGACCTAGAATCTAGAAAGCTAGAGTCCCGATTTATACTATTTTAGGGGAACAGAATGGGACTCTGCCTTACGGGCAAAGAGGTCGAGCTTCGCATCCCTCTCGTTTCCCATTCTCCTTGAACCAAGTGCAGTATAAATCCGCTTTGACCCTGACATTTCTGCACAAGTAGTTCATCTGGGGCTCGATGCTAGTTACCTTCTAGGAACTTGACCATTGGGAAAACCCTGATTTAGGTCGGTCCTAAGTGGGAATGGCCAGAATGCTTCCACTTCGTGGCAGACTCGGGAAGACCTAGATCGCAAACCCCGTGACATTCCATGGGAGTGCTGGGTGGTGCTTTCTGGACTCTCTTCTTGATGGGTTGCTAAGACGTGTCTTGCAAGAAGAAAGGGGGACACGATACACCTAATTTTCTGATCTTGGTTGAACATGATTATGCCTTGCAAAGACTTGCATGCTACCTTCCTCTCCTCCTTAAGATTTGCTATGATTTCCTCTACATGTTTGCCTCAGTGTTCTAGCCGGGTTTGAGTATCATATTTTCTCACTAATTGTTGGATCACTTTAGGAAAGTCTCTCAGGTCAAGCTCTTCATTGCTTCTACGGTGTGAGCTGCCCTCTTCCATGTCTAAGACTTCTTGTTCTACCAAGTTGTAGATCAGGTTGATGAGGTTGGGTAGATTGAGTTTCTCGATAGTGTCGATCCTTGATGCATCTGGCTTTTCAGTTGTGTTCTTCGCTTGGTTCCACTTTTGGGGATTCGATCACCTATCTATATCTTGGGATCTTTTCTTACTGGTGGGTTCTTTCAAGTTTTTATGTCTAAGTGAGTTTCTTGTTAATTACAACCAGTCCTCAACTTACCCTCACTCTGTGTGTGTGTGTGTCCATGTGTATTCTTTTTTGTGCACAATGCACAACCAGGATTTTAGCTCTTCTTAAGTGTGTTTTGAGTGCTGGAAATTAGAGTGAGTGAGGGAAAAGAAAGTGTCTAAGAAGCTCTAGCACTCTCCTTTATGGTTTGGCCTTATAGGCTTGTACATTCTATTTCTGGCTATCCTCACTGACTTATAGGGTTTTTTGTTGCGCTATATCGTTCAGCTTGTTCAAGGTTAGTTTGGGGACTTACAATAAGCCTACAATACTAAGCATGTCAAGTTTGTGTAAATGTGATGCCACACGATTCCGGGCTGTTCTATCACGATTCCTAGGCCTGTAACTATTTATACGACGTTCGATGGGTTCTTTCGGTGTGGGTCACACTCTTTATTGGTCAAGGTTTGTCAAATTTCTAGATGTTCTCTCTCTAACTCTGTCCCATTTACCAAAGTCCGATTTTAAAAATTGGATGTCTAATTTACAAGTGTTTGATTCTGGGAATTGGACATGATGAGGTCTAATTGTCACGATCAGACAAGGTGTTTCTGATTGGATAGCATGGGGTGGTACAATTTGAATCAGTCCAATTATTAGAGGTCCAATTCTCAAGAGTCCAATTATCAAAATCGGACATCCGATTTTGGGTAGTCTAATTGGTCAATCGGATGGTTCGAGTCCAAATGGTTCAATTTTGGTTGGTCTGATTGTCACGATCAAACAAGGAGCACCGATGAGATGAGGTGGTGTGTCTGATTTCCTCTTCTCTAATTCTCAAAATTGGACAAGGGTGGGTTATCTGAGCGGTGACTAGCAGGTCTGATCCTAAGTGTTTGATTTTTTGAATTGGACAAGGTCTTTGGTCCGAGTGTCCGATTCTGCGGAGTAAGACACTAGAATGTATGCCCGATTCCACTGGCTAAAACATGTGTCGGCTACAATTCAATGAAAATCTCCACACTCAAACTACTATCATTTACAAGACCTTGTAGAGTTCAAGCAAGGGTATAGGCCAAGGGTCTCATATACCTGAATCTAGTAGAGAACTTCAACATGCTTGGATTGATTCGATGTGAGCTCATGGCCTGCAAGCTCTCTCTCTCTCTCTCTCTCTCTCTCTCTCTCTCTCTCTCTCTCTCTCTCTCTCTCTCTCTCTCTCTCTCTCTCTCTCTCTCTCTCTCTCTCTCTCTCTCTCTCTCTCTCTCTCTCTCTCTCTCTCAAAGCTAAGACTACAAACGAGGCTTTCCCTTGATTTGTGGGGCCTTAAACCCTTGCTGGGCACAACCTTAATCTTCCCAATCACTCCCCTTGCGACTCCAACACATCTAAGCACTCCTTTTTCCCATTTTTTTGCTGTTTGTGCCCTATTCATACCTGTTGAACAGCAATAAACCCTAAGCTTTCCACTCTGATTTTTCGATCCTATCCTACTCTAAATGCAACAAAAATCAAAAGCAAAGTACTCAAATGATTTCTCCTAATCAACTAATTGTAAATAACCAAAAATACTTACATGTAGCATGGACTAAAAACCCAAAACCTCCTATCTGTCTCAAGCTCTAGTTTGAGGTTGAAACCCTTACTTCAATGCTTGATTATAAGCACGCAATCGCTTAAACTTGAATCCGTGGTCCCTGTAATGGATTCAAAATGTGGAGGCAAGCTCACGCTCAACCACCAAGACCCACAAGCCACTTATTGTTGAAGCATTTTGAGTGAGGACTAATGGCTACCTCTCACATGGCCGATGTGCTATTCCTCTCTATGAGTGTAGTGAACTTACCTCGATGCTCGAATGAGTTGCCTCCTCCCTCAAGTACACTAGTAGCTCCATGATTCTTGATGCAAGCTCAAGCGCCCTTAAGCCTCCACCTCCAAGCTTCATCCTCCATAGTCGTGCACACGAGAGAAGAAGAAGAAGAAGAAGAAGAAGAAGGAGAAGAAGATGAAGATGAAGGAAAAGAAGATAAGAGATGGTGGAGAGCTTCACCTCCTTCTGTAACATGTCCACTTTGTATCTTCGGGACACATCTTAGCAGTCCATCAGAAAGGATGTCTAGAAAGCTCCGCCCGGCACTCCCATGGAATGTTACGAGGTTTGCAATCTAGGGCTTTCCGCATCTGTTACGTAGCGGATGTATTCCAGCCGTTCCCACTTAGGATCGACCTAAATTAGGATTTTCTTTATTGGTCATTTCCTAACGGCAACTAGCGTTGGACCCAAACCGCTGTTGTTAAAGGTGAAACACTGTAAGTGAACTACTTTACACAGAAACGCCAGGTTGGAAGCGGATTCACGCTGCACTTGGTTCAAGGAGAATGAAAAACGAGAGGGATGCAAAGCTCAACCTCTCTGCCATAAGGCATAGTCCCATTCTGTTCCCCTAAAACGGCGTAAATCGGGATCAATCATAACTCTAGGTCAACGCTTTTGTTGGTTGTGTTCTTTGACGATCTTCTAGCTGTCCATCGTGATTTGAGAAAAGTTCCTGGCCAACCGAAACCACCCATCCGTAAGATGCACCTATGGCCCATCCTCCGCACTTTACTCAGGTTGTTTTAGTTATTTAATTACCCAACACATTAGTTGGACATATAACAATCAGCTTCTTTAATTAGCCCGTTAGGCACTGGTTCTTTCACGTAATCATATCACTTGACATAGAAAAACAATATCAGACAAGTTCCTTATTAACATGTTATCATATTTATCTTTGAAATACAAAAAGTCCAGTCTATAGGCTTATCCACAATCTGCCCGAAGGCTATGCAGCAATCCACAAGGATCACTAATCCAAGTTTCCGCCCGTAGACTAGTATGTGGGCCTCAAGATCCAATCCCAAGTCACGTTAGCCTCTTGTGCAAGGCTCGGAAAGCAAGGGATTTACGGCCAGAGCTCCCCTGGCACCCAAGCGTCCTCCTACTCCAAGTAGTGTTCAACAGAGAGACCTCTCGTGGAGGGTTCGGTCCACTTGCCCGGTGCGGTTAACAACCCCCTTGGCTAGGGTCAGGGAGGCCGTCAGGGGTAACTGAAGCTGCCTCTCCCTTCAGGCCTTCAACCTAAAGTATTAGATATCCATTTATCTTTTAGTTCATTGATCAAACAAAGCCAAACAGTGCTCTTAAATCTAGAACAAGCACAAACATATCCATTGGTCGTTTTTGTTGGAAAAATTCTAAGGGATGAATCCTTCCTCTTGAATGCATTCAGCACTCGATCCGAGATGACTTGCAACTTGGCAAGATCCCCTATATCGTGGGTTAGGGCATACCCTATTAACCCGACTTGGTCAAACCTTAAGTTCATCAGTTATTTCAGTTTATCGGCTAGTCTTTAGTTTCCAATAAATCTTCTTTACTCAAGAAAGATACTAAATTAGGATGATTATTCATCCTCTTGCAAGATAACTTGCATAAGGACCTGCCAACCTCATTGCGAGAATTTGGCCATTCCCTTGTGATCCAATCACAAGATCATATGACTCCGCACTTGCTGCGCAAGTGTGGCATCGAACTATGAGACTTTTTCTACTTATTGAACGAAGTCACGAAACAATCTATTCCTGATTACATTAGGCTGACGTCGTTAGTCCTAGGGTTCCAAGTTCAATCTTGTAAGATTCTTAAGTACAAACCCTAGATCATTTCCCAAATATGTTTCACGGTCCATACATTTGGTGAATGTGGGAAAGTATTTTGGGTATAGGAGTTTCAGTTTTAGCAAAATGTACGATTAGTTCACATATTAATTTCCTAGTGAATTTCTTGGAATTTAACTCATTCTAAACGAGTACTCCGCAGTTTAGGTGGTTTAGGTTTATGCCAATTTGTTTAACTCTAGAAGATAATTACGTGATCATTTCCACATGACTCGTTGTCTACACGTAAATTGATTTTTCAACCCTAACTTATCGATTTAAGGTCAGGCATAGGTTAGCTTAATTCCAACTAATCTTCCTATAACTTTGCAAAAAAAATTCATGCTAAACAAGCAACCTTTTACTTGATAATTTATGCAGTTGACAAACGATAATTTCCTAGAGTTATGCATCGTAAGAATCATTTCATGCCTTGCACTTTCCATGATGATTCATTGTGAAGAGGATATGGGTTAATAGTGCGATATGCAGTTTATACTTCCAGGCTTAAATGAAGTATACTATTTTAATGGATATTAATCTAATTTTTAATTCATTTCAATGCATAAAGATATTTGCTAGAAATGCATTTATGCTTCCTTTATTTTGCTTGTTTTATTGAAAGTATTAATGACTAAGTTCCTCCGTCGTGAGCATTTAGGACAAAAATGTATCCTATTTTCCAACAATTATCCTTGCATGATTGAATTACAACAATACCAAATAAAAATTAGGAAGGAAAACCTGGACTTGGAGTGAGATGTCCACGTGGATGCCAAGAGACAACCCTCCCATGGTTGCGCCTTGGACTTTCTTAGGAGGCATCGCAATTGTAGTCTTTTCGTCGTGGAAGCAGCTTTACAACTCCTTTTAGAAATTCCACCGCGGCTCCCTTTTGAAATAACTTGCACCGTTCGTCGAAAGCATTTTTAGAAGGCTTCCTCCTTGAAGTAGGGAATTCGAAAGGGGGAGTTTCAAAATCTTTCATGACTAAGACCCATTGAAGCCATGGGAAAGGCTTAATGGCCTTTGTAAAGACTCGCACGAACGAGGAATAAAAGGTGTGGAATCCCCTTACGAGGGCTTTTGAATGGGAAAGGAAGGTGTCAAAAGACCCTCAACACTCTCTTTTTCTTTTACATGTGGGGTAGAAAAACAAGGTATTGAGAGAGCTCCAAGGGGTATTTTTTTACATGGGAAAAGAAAAGGAGCTAAGGGGGCCCTTAGGGGAGTTTGAGATATGGGGGGAAAAGAATAAGTCCCTTTAAGGAAAAAGCTTTTGGGGGGGTGAGAAGGGCCTAAGGGGTCCAAGGGGGAATTTTTGAGGGGGGGGAAAGGAAAAAGGGCTAAGGGGGGCCCTTAGGGGGGGGAAATTCCAGGGGGGAAAAGGGTGGCCTTAAAGGCTATGGGGAAGGGGCCTACGGGGGGAGTCCTTAGGGGGGGGGGCATTTAGAAACACGGGGATAAAAGGACCTTTAAGGTCAAACCTTTTGGCGGGAAAAGGCCCTAAGGGAGCCTTAGAGAGGAATTTTAAAAACGGGGGGGGGGGGGGGGGGAGGGGGGTCTCAAGAGGCACAAGAAGGGGGGCTTACAAAGCCCAAACTTGGAAGTTTCCAAGGCTGCCTAGAAAGGCACATGGGGGGGAGGGGGGAAATGATTCCCCCAGACGTGAGATGGCCGCCAAGCAGTGTGGCCTATAGCTTCAAGCGGTGCGCCAAGATGACTGGTAGTGAACCCTTACTGATCTCCCGGTGGCGATCAGCTCGACCTCTCTCCTCCAACTCACGGTAGTGATGATGCCACAGCGTTAGACTCACGGCTCTTCCTCTCCCTTCTAGGGCTTCTGGCAGAGCAGCCATATCTTCAATCACTCCCTCCCTCACGAGTTGAACAGAGAGACTCACTCTCTCCCTCTCTGCAGTGTGACGGCACACGTTTTCTTTCCGATCTGTGGCAGCCTCCTTTCAGCCTACGCCCCCTCAATTTAAATAGGGGAGGGGAGGGGGATCCTCCCTCCCTTGCGCGTCGTCGCGCATGGCTACAAGCTTTGGCAAGCTCCAGCAAGGAGCTTTCCCACCATACTAATCCTCTCTTCCTCCAGCTCGACAGTCGGCTAGAGGTGAGGGTAAATAATAAAAAAATTTACAAACATCATCGAAACAGAGATCAACTGTGTGATTATCCTGTGCCTCCCAATGCCTGAGAATTCAAGGGTTTTCAGGCTGCACTACTATAAAGGGAGGCTATGGTAGTGCGTCATGTAAAAAGATTGAACCTCTTCATGCAACAAAAACTGTGTCTCTAGCAAATTTATATGTATGTATAGCCAATAGTATGGGTTGTTATAAGTCTCTTCCGGCCATGACTAAGGCTGAAAGAAAATATTTATGTCATGTAAAAAGGGAGCTGAAAACTTATGACATGATCGTTGAAAATGAAGATATTTCGGGTATTTTTTTGACTGATTACTATGGACACATGGGCTAAAAAAAATGCAGCTGCTCATGCAGAAAATCAAGTAGAAAATCAGTCCATAGAAGTATGTACATTGGATTTTTATCAAACAATTCAAGAATTTGTTGAACAGGAAGGCAATGGTTTACTCAACAAGGCTGAAGCAAAAGTGGAGACAAAATGCAAGACAGTGGATAAGAAAGTCAAACCTGTGGCAATCCCACTACCTCCTAAAAGTGAAGGGCTCACTGATAGGGCAACAAATCAACCAAGTCTTTGTGATTCTTCCAAAATTGGTCACAAGTTCACATCTGAAAGTATAAAAAAGCTCAAAATAGGTGAAAATTATTTCCTTTCGCCGGCTGAAAAACACTCTTTTATGCAAATGCTAATGAAACATGCAAAAGCTTTTGCATTTCCACCAAGTGAAATAGGCTGTATGGATCCAAATATTGTGGCTCCTATGGTAATTTTTACGGTCCCACATGTGCCTTGGAACCTCAAGCCCATTCCCGTTCCAAGGGCGCATCTACCCAAATTATTAGAACTTCTAAATGAGAAGATCAGAATGAAGATTTTAGAACCTTCTTCAGCACCTTACTCAAAACAATGGTTTACTGTGCTTAAGAAAAATGGGACTTTACGATTCATTCAAGATCTATGGCCAGTCAATCGTGTCACAATCCAAAATGTTGGTTCAGGTCCAATTGTTAATGAGTTTGCTGAAGCTTTTGTAGGTAGAGAAATTTATTCTATGGGCGACCCATATTTAGGATATGACCAATTTCAGCTTTCATAAGAAAGCCGAGACATTACCACAATGAAGACACCTCTTGGATTGGTCCGCATGTGTACTCTACCACAAGGTGCAACAAACTCCATAGCCCATATGATGAATGCCATGCACAATGTCTGAAGGGACTTTATTCCACAACTTACTCTTCCATTTCTTAATGATGTACCTATCAAGGGATGTGAAGTCAATGAAAAGAATGAGGAGCTTGACAAAGATGGTTGTAGGACATTTTTAGTTAACCATATTCATGATTGTGACAGGATTTTGACAAGGCTAGAAGAGGTACATCTTACCCTTTTTGGAGCTAAGTCAATTTTTGGAGTAGAAGAAGTCCTAGTGGTCGGTCATCTATGTGGCCCCTATGGATGTAAACCTTCTCCAATCAATATAGATGCCATTAGTAGAATGCGTAAAAAAAAGCAAAGTTTAAGAGGTGGAAATATTTCTTGCTGCATGTATATTCTATCTCATATGGATACCATATTTTGCTCATGTAGCCAAAAATCTTTATCAATTATTAAGAAAATGCCAAAGATTCTCTTGGAATAAAGAGCATACTCTCACTATGCGTAAATCAAAGAAGCTATTAATTTCAGCACCCACTCTCAAAAGGGCTGATTATTCAAATGGTCAACCCATCATCCTTACTATGGATACAAGTCCCATTGGGATAGGATGGGCTGTTGGCCAAGAGGATCTTGAAGATAATAGGTATACAATTCGTTTTGGAGTAAAAGTTCTCAATGAATGTCAAAGAAGGTATGCACAAGTAAAAAGGGCATTGTAGGGAGTTGTAAGAGCATTAAAGTGTGATCATGAATACTTTATAGGTGCTTTCGTAGTGGTAGAATCTAATTGTTTTCCACTCTTGGGCATGATTGCTAACTACTCTACACCCAACATTGCTATGCTAAGATGGATTGCATATATTAAGTCTCTCAACCCCAAATTAAATCATATTGCAGGAAAGGGAAATCCAGTTGCTGACATGCTATCACATGCAAGATATGACAATGAAGAAGAGCTGATGGAAAAAGATGAAGCTGAAGAATCTATACTTGTTGAATTTCATTCCATGGCTGTTGAAAATACATTTTCAATTATTGCATATACAGGTCCAAAGCTGAAAACAACAGGATGGTCAACTCCAAGCCATCATGCTCATTGCATTGCTCAAGTTCTAGTTCATTTCCTTAAAGAAGATTATGAAGAAGATTGGCTAAAGATCGGCCAGGAGCACAATGAAGAAGAAGGAGACTTGGACTGATGAGGAGTTCAAGCATATCAAGAGGATAGCTTATGGCTTTTTTCATAAAGAAGGATATCTATGGAAGCACGCAAAGAAGAAGAAAGGAGCGCCTATCCGAGTTTTAGGTAACTAAAGATTGCAACCACAGGTAATGAAGGGATTTCATGAAAGCCTATGGGCTGGCCATAGAGGCATATGGGGAACCTTAAGTAAAGTTAAAGAAAAATATTGGTGGAAAAATATGTATCGAGACATAGCACATTTTGTTGAAACATGTTATGTGTGTCAAATGTATTCTATGGTCAAGCATCAAGATGGGTTACAACCAACTTATCCTTTGTCTATACATTATAGATGGGTTATTGATCTTATAACCATGCCTACATGAATATGGAATATGCAGTATTTAGTACTTTGCAAGAGAGGATCTAACCAATCTAGTTGAAGGCAAAGCCTTAACAACCAAATCCACTCAAGTTGTTTGTCGTTTTTTACTTGAAGAAGTGTTTTGTAGATATGGTTGTGTGGGTAAAGTAACTGCAGATAGAGGAGAGTTGGATGCTGATGAGGCACGCAACTTCTTTGCTCAATTGGGTATTAAGTTGGCTTTAACATCATCCTTTAACCTTGAAGGCAATGGAAAGAGTGAGAGAGGTCATCAACCTATTCTCAAAGCTCTAGCAAAGTCTTGTAGAGGAAAGATGAAAGAATGGCCTAAAATGCTACCTTTTGCATTATGGGCTGATCGAACTACTCACAGTTCAGTGATTGGATATATGCCAGCTAAAATTCTCCATGGACAACAACCAATTATGCCAATTGAAGAATCTATTCTCACATGGAGTCTTCTACCTTGGGAGGAAGGCATCAGTAGAGAAGAGTTGCTGACTTTGCGCATATGGCAGCTAGAAAGAAGGCATGAAGATGTTCAAGCAGCTATTGAGAAGCTAAAGACAGCAAGACTAAAGAACATAAGAAGATTTGATAAGCAACATCGACTTTGGCCAAGAGCAATTCAAGAGAATGACTGGGTGCTTGTCTATGGCAGCAGCCTAGACAATCAATACAGTGCTTCTAGAAAGATGGTAAAGCATTGGTTTGGCCCATATGTAGTAAAGGTCGTTCATGACAATGCCATATATTCATTGGCTGAATTGGATGGAACAAGCATGAAGATACGCATAGCTCGAAAAAGAATCAAGCTCTTCAAACGAAGAGAAAGCTCAACATATGAGCTAGAAGACCTGAATATAATTCAAGATCATGAAGACATAAAGGAAGAAGAAGAGGCAAAAGATAAAGACATGGACATGGCAGAAGATACTTCTTCTGACAATGCAAATCCATAAGACTTTGGCACATGCCAGAGGATGTGCAAGTTAGGAGGGGGTGGATGTGGTGCTGCTATATGCACACCATGTAAAAAAATCTAGAGTGTGGCTTCCTTTTAGATTTAGAGAGCCAATGCCACTTTAGGCATTAGTATTAGTGTCCATGGTTCAAAATATTAGATTTTTTTTGACAAGTTTTTAGTCAATTTTTGATATTCTAGATATTATCTCTTGTAAAAATCCATAAAACTATAGATAACTTTTAGATTAGGAGGACATGTAAAAGAAGGCATGTAGCTTTCAGCCAATTTGAGAGGATTTTATTTAAAAAAAGAGATTAGCGAAATCGTGCGCGCACGATCGCTATTTTCAGGTAGTGAACAGCACTCCAGAAGTAGGAGATGAAGAAGGAGTGATCTGGCAGGATTCTGGGCAGGTGCCCTGGTATTTAAGCCCCCCTTTGGAGCCATTAGAAGCATCAAATTGGCGATCTCAACAACATAGAGGAAGGTATTATTTTGTACACGTTTTTGTCTATTAGAGTTATATTTTCTCATAATGCTGAAAGAAACTGACGGCCTTCATCTCTGTTAGTATTCTTCTATATTTTCTAATTCTTTTTGGGATTATTCATCTACATCTTCAATCTCTTTGAGCCCCTTCTCTTCTGTCTACTCCTCTCCTTGAATATACCTACACCCTACTGTCTCTTATCTTCAAGAACTTAGCTTGAAACCTTCAACCCTTCTCTTATCTCTACCATCTCCGAAGTCTAAGCTCTTGAATCCCCATACATTCTTCTCTTTCCAAACCCATGTGGTGACCTTCAACCCTATGCGCTGCAACAACGCCTGTCCTTTTTGGGTGTCAAATTAATTTAATGTGCACATGGGTGATTCTATAGCCGGTGATTCTGCAAACTTAATATTTAAATTAATGGATGTTTATGAGTTTAGAGTGCACTAGTATTTAATTAAGGTTAGGACAGAGTTCCAACATATTTATTTATTTTGTAGCTGAAGACTACTAGGTATTCACTTTTGTCGGTTTAATTTTATTATTTTCTAATAATTGTGATTGCTTTAGCTGATGTGTAGAGTAGGCAACAGTGGCATTGGAAAGCACTGCGCGATAGCATGTATTCAAATTACCTAAAAGAAATTATCATTTTTTATAGACACGCGCCTTATCATTAAAGGCGTGGCATTAATATTTATTTAGACGCGCCTAATTATTGAAGTGCTTGGCAATTATTTATTATTTTGTATGCACATGGGCGCTCATTTTAAACATTTCATTATTGGACATTGTATTTTGGTACAGCTCGACTTTTAGGGCGCCCAACTGCTTTATTTTTTATTTGGACAAAAGCAAAAACAAAAGCCAAAGCATTCTAACTATAAAATTGGGTTATTTTTTAGCTTCGAGAGTAAAAAATTTATAAATACATGCGTTGTGGAGCACTCACACAAGGCACGGGGGGAGATTTTACCCAATTTTTCTTTTTGTCTCATGTCGTGAAAAATATCTTCTTGCTTTTATGAAGTTTATGTAGAGTTCTTTGTTCTTGGGGACCTTTCATGACGCATGCATCCAACATCTCATCTTTGCACCACTAGTATCAAAGTGAAGCTAAGATCAAGGGCTTCCAATCGCTTACCATCTCGCGTGAAGGCAAAGTTGTTGGAAAAAATTAGCTTTGTAGACAGTCTCGTGATGAACCGTCAATACCAGCATGTTCCTGGCAGTGAAGAACCCCGTGTAGTGCTATCACATCACAAAGGACCACTCTCTGGTGACGAAGGACCATTTTTCAAGCTCCTTTATTAAGACGTTTTTTTTTCAGTGTTAACAAAGAACAAAGAAAAAAGATTAGTTAATTGGAGATTATAAAGCTTAATAAGCTTTATAAAAACCTTAACCTGTCAAATTTCAGCGTCTGCGGCAATAGCATATTCTCGACGGCGTCAAATCCGTCACGGACGTCCTTTTGTCGTGATTCTTTTTTTTTCTTAAAATCATTAAGCTTATTAAGCTTCTTAAAGCTTAAAAGTTTCAATCTTTAATCTCCTGCCTAGTAGTTGTTCACACTGAGCTCTTTCCCGAATCAATCCAAAACCAGTTTTGCAACTTCAACAAGCCCTTGTTTGTACCTACACCCTGGCAGAGTTGATTTCCAATAAACAGATTTTTATACACAGATTATACGGAAGACGTATCCGCTTGGAAGAAAACCAACATCAATTACCGTAATCCCCAAAGAAGCAAGATCGCAAAAAGTCATATTTTTTAAAAAAAAGCAAGCTTTGTAAACCCAAACTTGAGCTACGCTCATCCCTCTAACAAGATTTTGAGTGTGTGAGGTTGTTTGAGATTTTGTAGGATGTCCGATCAAACCATGGAAGATTTTATGGCCGAAGGTAATAGCATAACCAATGATGGAGCAAAAATTGGACCTAATCATGATGCAACTTCAAGAGGAGCAAAGAGCATGTCAAACTTTGCAATCTCAACAGGCTATTCTTCAATGATCCATTGTCAATCAACATGGAGTGCAACCTGAAGATGTTATACGATGTACGATCGATGCGACACTGAAAACATAATCTCTCAGGAAAGAAGCCAAGATAAATAAAAGAAATTTCAAATTCCATACTTTTAATGGGCAACGTGACCGAAAAAGTGTTCTCTCTTTTATCAGTGAGTTTGATGATTTTTTCCATGAAGAACAGTATGCTAAAAAAGATAAATGTGTCACTAACCATCTAGTGGATAGAGCATCATTATGGTGGACTGTTGTCCGCAAAAATATTGATTGTCCTGCTACTTGGGAGGCTTTTCAAAAGAATTTTTTGCAAAATTTTCTTCCACCTCAATTTCATGAAAAAGCAATCAAATAGTAGGATCTTCTGCAACAAAGAGATCGTGAATCCATTCCGCAATACACTGAGCATTTTTGGAGTGCCTTACTGCAACTTTGAATGCTTGAAGATATTCCTAAGGTGATCCACAAGTGCAAGTATATGTCCAGTTTACTTGGTCACTTCTATGCAGAAGTGAACATGTTCAAGGCAAAGACTTTGGAGGATGCAATTTCTTTGGCCCATGATACTGAAGACAAAATTCATGGACGAGAAAAGTGACTACAACAGTTTTCAACTAACGATAATTTCGGTACAAAGAAATTCAATTATAACTTTCGAAGATTCAATCAAAATCGCTTTTTTCCTTCTTCTTTCCGTAAACCTTGGACACGACCCCCTCATTTACCACATCAAACACAAATTCAAAATCTAAGCCATCTCTCCAGCTAAATTCCAACATACCCAAATTTCCAGTCATTACCAATAATGTTTCCAAAGCCAAGCCTATAGTTTGCTACAAGTGTCAATGACTTGGACACTTAGCGGTGAACTGTTAATCCAAAAAAGCCAACTGTTCACATCAATTACTTGGGAGTGACTGAAGACGAAGACCATCAAGAAATGCAAGATTTCACGGAAGATGATGATGATATCGATACTACTTTAGATATTTTATCAGATATGCCAAATCTTCATTCTTTATTAACAATGAAATCTCTTGCGTATGGTCACGAAAAGATTTTTTTCCATAATGATGGGAGCATACATGATTCTATTTCTGCAAAGTTGGTAAAAGAATTGAATTTACCTATTGTTCCAACTCATTATTGCATAAAAGTTGCATTCTTAGGCACTAGATATAATGGTAGACAAGAAGTTCATGATTTAGAAATTAAAATTGGCAACTATGTTGAGTGTAAAAATTTCTTGGTTGTGCCTTTGCAAGCTAGTGACATTATTTTAGGAATTCCTTGGCATCACAAATATAATTGCGATATAGATTATTCTACACATTCAATGAAATTTCATTCTAACAGAAAAGAAATCACATTACATGGAACACACACATTTGAAAATTTTCAATTTCTTAGTCACACATAGGCTAAATGTGCATTGAGAAAAGGTAACAAATCATAGTTAGTATGGGTGAAAGAAATTGAAGCTAATGAAAATCAGATGCATCCTAGGTATGCACAATTTCTTTCATAATTCAAAGATTGTTTTGAGATTGATTTAACCTCTAGTTTACCACCTACATGTCCTGAAGATCATAAAATAGATTTAATCCCAGGTTCTCAACCACCATGTAAAGTACCTTATAGACATAAACAAATTGAACAGAAAGAAATCCAATCACAAGTTGAAGAACAGTTAAACCAGGACTTATTAGGCCTAGTAGTTCTCCTTTTGGTGCACTTGCCCTATTAGTTAACAATAAAAATAACACCTATAGGATGTGCATTAACTATCGTGCCCTAAACAAGATCACTATTAAGAATAGATACCTGATCCCTAGGGTAGATAATCTCATGGATAAACTACAAGGAGCCACTATTTTAGCAAAATAGTTCTCAAATCTGGATATCATCAAGTACGATTGGATACACCTAATATTTTCAAAACTGCATTAAGAACTCAATTCAATCATTATGATTTCCTTATTATGCCTTTTGGTTTGACTAATACATAAGCTACATTCAGTCGTATGATGAATCAAATATTTTTGAAGTATTAGCATTGTGTAATTGTTTTCCTTGATGACATATTGGTTTCAGTAAAAATGAGAATAAGCATTATGAGCATTTATCTTTGGCTTTCAAATTGATGAAATAGAATCAATTATATGCTAGCCCATAAAATAGTGAATTTTATCTTTGGTTTTCAAATTGATGAAAGAGAATCAATTATATGCTAGCCCATAAAATGGTGAATTTTTCCAAACCCACATTAAATACTTAGGTCATATTGTTTCTTGTGATGGTATTCAAGTTGATCCTAAAAATATAGAAGCAATTTTGAATTGGCCAATCCATAAAAATGTGCGTGAGTTACGTTCTTTCTTAGGTCTTGCTAGCTTTTACAGAAAATTTGTGAGAATTTTTTCATTGCTTGCATTGCCTTTAACAAAAGTATTAAAGAAAGGTGTTGCATATCATTGGTTTGATAATCAACAAAAGTCTTTTGATTTACTAAAACATGCTTTAACACATGCCCCTCTTTTGCAATTACCTAATTTTAACCGACATTCTTTCTAGTAGTCACTGATGCTAGCGGATCAGGAATAGGAGATATCCTTATGCAAGATTCATATGGATATGATGCCAGGAGGTATATTCGATGGTGGATTCCGTGAGGTTTTTATTCCATGGTGGATTTCATGAGGTTTTGCAATGGATTTTGTAAAACTGTATTTATTTGTTGAGGCTCGTACACAAGGTAGATTCCTTGTGCGAGAAGTTGATGGGGACGTGTGTCCTTTTCAAGCGTCAAATTAATTTAATGTGCACATGGGTGATTCTATAGAGGGTGATTCTGTAAAACATATATTTAAATTAATGGACATTTATGAGTTTAGAGTGCACTCGTATTTAATTAAGGTTATGACAGAGTTCCAACCTATTTATTTATTTTGTAGCTGAAGACTGCTAGGTATTCAATTTTGTGGATTTAATTTTATTATTTTCTAACAGTTGTGAATGCTTCAGTTGATGTGTAGAGCAGGCATTGGTGGCATTGGGAAGCATTGGGCGATAGCGTGTATTAAAGTTACCTAGAAGAAGCTATCATTTTTTATAGGCGTGCGCCTTATCATTAAAGGTGTGGTGCTAATATTTATTTAGGCACATTTATTTATTGAAACACTTGACAAATATTTATTATTTTTTATGCACATGGGTGTTTGGTTTAAATACATTGTATTTAAATTAATGGACGTTTATGAGTTTATAGTGCACTCGTATTTAATTAAGGTTAGGACATAGTTTCAACCTATTTATTTATTTTGTAGCTAAAAACTTCTAGGTATTCATGTTTGTGGGTTTAATTTTATTATTTTTTAACAATTATGAATTCTTCAATTGATGTGTAGAACAGGCATTGGTGGCATTGGGAAGCATTGGGCGATAGCGTGTATTCAAATTATGTAGAAGAAATTATCATTTTTAATGGGCGCGTGCCTTATCATTAAAGGTGTGGCACTAATATTTATTTAGGCGTGCTTATTTATTGAAGCACTTGAAAAATATTTATTATCTTGTATGCGGGTGGGTGCTCAGTTTAAATATTTCATTATTGGACATTGTATTTGAGCACAGCTCGACTTTTGGGGCACCCAACCACTTTATTCTTTTTTTGGACAAAAGCAAACAAAAAAGCCAAAGCATGCTAATTGTAAAATTTGGCTATTTTTGAGCTTGGGGATTAATAAATTTATAAATACATGCCTTCTGGAGCGATCACACAAGGCACGGGGGGAGATTGTACCCAATTTGTCTTTTTTTTCTCATGTCGTGCAAAAATCTTCTTGATTTTATGAAGTTTATGTAGAGTTCTTTGTTCTTAGGGACCTTTCGGTGCTCATTACATGTGCATCTAGTATCCGATTTGCGCACAAAAAATGACCAACAACTTTGAGTCTTACCAAGGCATAAGAGGATGTAGGCTACCATCTTAATGCTAAAAAAATTCGAGTGGAAGGCACATGCAATGCATCATCCCTCGGGGTGCCAAAAAGCTTATCATTTGTGCTGGTCATAAATGGCCAACATTCGACAAAACATTCTAGTTAAGACACACAAATGATTTGATGATTGGACTCCAAGAATGCTTGATCTAATAATGCTACCAACAATCGAAGAGGATGCCAAAGAGAAGCTACAGAACATCCATGTAAGCCAAAAATGGCTATTGACTACCACAATTTTGCAAAATGATAAGCCTTTTTATTTTGCGAACAATAAGTTTTTTGATTGCTTTTCTCTATTACATTTCTTGTTAAGGTTTTAAAGAACCCCTCTCTCAACACTTTTTTTTTACACTTAGCCAATGTCAAAGTGGTTATTCTTGATACCCATTCACATTACAATTTGTAAACTACTTCTTTATTAGCCTTGTTCACATGGAGCCTTCCCCACAAACTAGTTTGCTTAAGCCCCTATTCATATTGGTTTTTGGATTGAACTAATTAAACAAAAGGGATTGCATTCTCATTGTCCAAACAATGAATTTGAGGGTTGATTTTATGCAAGAATTTTTTACATTGAAAAATCGATCAAACTCCTTGTAACTTCCAAAAACGTTTTTCTCTTGTAATTGGGATTAGACACTACCATTAGGTGACTATGCCTACCAAGAGTAATAAGACCTTCCCATAACTTGCAAAAACAATGTTCTATTTCCATCATGCAGAAGTCCCCAAGTTTATCGAAAGCCATTGTGATGCATCAAAACTCATCAAATTCCATTTATGTTATTAGGTCAAAGACAAATAGAATCCCAAATTCTATGTATCCCAATGTAATGTCTCATCAAACCATGTATGGCATGATGCTATCAAGCCAAAGCAATGTATCTTTGCATATCCATCTTATTGAGAAAAAAGAGATTGTCATAAGAGTTGAACTCAAAGAGCAAATGATCAAAGGAAATACACGATGAGAGACCATGAAGGAAAAGAATTCCAAGAAGACAATGAGACTATGAAAATCAAGAAGAGAAAATACACCATGAAGGTCAATATGAAGCCTACTGAAGCATGTCAAAGTCTAAGAAAGGAAGCCAGAAGAGTGAAAGTAAAGCAAAAGAAACATCAAAAGCATAGCCAAATTCCAAATGCAAAGACAAGAAGAAAAGATCAACCAAGACTAAAGAGTAAAAATTCAGTGAGTACCAAAAACAGAAAAAGATTGTAATGTCCACCATTGGCACCAGTGATGAGTACGATAGGGTATGCAAGCATGGGGAAATATTATTTTCTAATCACATCCCTAATGACAATGGCAATGGGTAATGATCGACCACACATTAAGGGGGGGTATATATATACAAATTAGGTCTAAGAGAATGGATAGATGTGTCGATGTGTGAGGAAGATGAGTTGGAAGGATAAGGATCTAAGGAGGTGGTAAGTCAAACTTGACCCAATGCAATGTACCCAATGTACACATGAGCCTATTTAAGAGGAAACATCTATACAATGAATGTGTGGTTTTCTTTGCTTTCTCAACCTATGGCTATCTTCATCTATGAACCTTTTTGAACTCTTTCTCTTTTGCTCATTTGAAGAGGTAATCTATTGTATTTAATTATGAAATATCTCTAGTTCCACTTGTTGTGGCCGAATCCACACGGTGATGAGAGATTGCTTCATCCCCCGAGGAATTCACTATATGTATACCCTCTATATCACGTGTGTTCAAGGCCTATTTATAAATATCCTTATCTGTGAGTTTTTCCTTAATAAAACACAACCCTTTTCTATTCAATCTATAGGTAACCCCTTTATATGGGACCCTTCTATATGTAAAAAATGTGTAAAAATGATTTTTTTCAAAAATCCCATATGTTGAACCCACGTGATACATACATATATGTGTGACTCATCCCTCTAAGCTTCATACATAGGCTTCAAATTATCAAAGAAGTAGCTCTTCCAAGATTGTTAAAACCTCTTAGATCCATTCTCAGCTTCATTTTTATTCTAATCAAGTGCCATTACAATAGATTTTTTCTTAGCATATGTAGATCCTAAAATGATTATTACAAGGTACATATAGTCTTTAAAGGGCCTACATGTGGTTAAAACTATGAAACATGGCTATTAAAGGTTGTTGGACTATTCTATACATCCATTAAAAACATTATTTAACTATTCTATCTTGAATCTAACAATGCTTCTGATAGCTCACCTTGAAGAGCTTATCCTTGGGTTCGATTTGAATCAGAAAGAAAGTCATTTGCATGTTGGGATCAAAAGATATCACAATTTTTCTAACAAGGTGTCTGTTTGGGTAGCACTCAAAAATGATAGAAAACTAGGGAAAAAATAAAGCTAATGATGATGTTCAGTAACAAATCAAAGATTCTAGAGATGCATTGGTTGAACAACCACATGAGAATGATGATTCTCAAGAATATAGGGTCTACAGCACATTTAATACCATTGTTTGCAATCATATGACAAGACATTCAATTAGGCACCTTGAGTTCATGTCCAAACTTGATCACATGGTGGAGAAAATGGTTTCATGAAGTGCCCAAGCCATGTGCTGCAATCAAGCACCTGCAATCAAGCACATGGCTGAGTCAATCAAGAACTCTTTGGACAAGCTAATGGCCAAAATTTCAAAGCTTGTGGTAGTGTAGGTTGATGATAGAGATAGCACGGAAAAAATTAAACCAAAATAGTCATTTTAGCCTTGTTAAAATTCGTTGCAAAAAATAATTGAATGTAAAGGGATAGCCAATAACAATTATGAAATAGGCTCGGGAAGTTACTATATGTATATCCTCTACATCACGTGCATTCAATGACTATTTATAAATATCCTTCTTTGTGAAATTTTCCTAAATAAAACATAACCCTTTTCTATTCAATCTGTAAATAACGCCTTTATATTACACCTTTGTGTATGTAAAAAAAGTATAAAATTTGTATTTTTAAAAATACCTTATTTTGAACCCACGTGATGCACACATATACTCATGAGTAACTAACCCGAGGAAACAGGTGAACCATCTGATAAAAATCAGGAGCCTATCATGAGTATCCCATGCATCAAATCCCCAAGCAATAAGGGTACAACCAACTTTAAGAAGATTTTAGATAGCTTTTCAAAGGAGTACCTCTAATAATTCCATCCCCACTAGAGTTATTTGGATGCACATTTTAAAAATTTTAATTGGTAGCAAGCTTTTATTAAAAGAGAACTCCATGATAAGACCATATTGACTAAATATAGTGAGCATTCATCATTTCCTTCTCATCTATAGAAATGGATTTCCAAACTTGAGTCCTACTTGGACATTTATCCCAAGTTAGATGTTCAAAAGATTCATTTTACTACTCTTCACCTAGAGGTATTTTCTCATACCTGGTGGAGGTATATGAAGAGAGAAAATAAAAAAATTAATAGTAGGGATGACTTCAATGCATAGATGGTCTAGGAATTTGTGTCTCTAGTTGAAAAGAAGGTGGCTAGGAGATGGTTTGAGTTGAATCAAAGGAGCATGACCATTAGAGAGTATAGCAATTAGTTTTCAAATCTTAGTATGTATGTGGAGAGTGTGAGTGATGATTCTAAGTTGCAAAAGTATATCTATGGTTTGGAGCCTAGCCTCTTAGCAAATGTTATGGCCAAGAAACCAACCACACTCTTCTAAGAAATACAATTAGCTCAGCAATATACTCGAAAGTACCGAAAGGATGTCACTATTCAATCCTCATTTGGATAGCCTAAGGCTACAAATAGACATGGTAACCTTGGGGGAAAATTTTGTTGATCTAGCATATTGTTTGGGAATTCTAAAGCCTCTACATACCTTCCCTTAAATGCTAGAAGATAGCAAGGCAACTTTAAGGCATTAGTTATCCCCAAGATAGAGAATAAGCAAGGAAACAATAGGCCAAGTAGTAATTTAGCAACTGTTGGATAACTATTCATATCCATGGATCTCTTTAGAGAGAGAAAAGAAAAGGGTATAAATGTAAAAAACTTTATACAATTGTCCATACTTCAAAGTATACCTTCAAGAATGGAAAGGTAAAGAACTATTATGATTGTCCCTTGAGGATGTAGAAGAAGAAAAAGTTGAGGATCTAAACATTTTAGGCCATGTTGAAAATAAACATCATAAAGAGGATTTTGATGCACAAATAGTCAATGGAGAACAAGAAATCAACACCCAAATGTGTTCACAAGTTCACATACAATTGGTTCAAATTTATGATGCAAAAGTGAACTTGATTTCTCTAGAAATGTAGCCCAAAGATGTGGTATTTGGATGTGATTGGATGATGATATTGGATAAGATTTCTATGGATTTCTAAAAGCTATATAAAGTAGTGGAAAACTTATCCATTTGCAAGGAATCCATAATAAATCTGACTTTTATCTTGTAACTACAAAGCAACATAAAAAGAAGTTTAAAAACCACTCTCAAATATTTACATTGTACCTAAATAAAGAGGTATCGAATCCATCCAAAGAATCAATAAATAATTTAGTGTTGATGATGTTAGAGGATTTTTTGTCTCTATTCTAAAAGCATATAATAAGTTGTATATTAAATTCTTCCATGGTTTACATGTGTGATAGTAAAAGGTAGGATTTGCTAGTTATTTCCTCACTAAAACTATTTATCAATGCATTAAAAGATAGGTTGTGAGCATGCCAAAGTTGAGATTAGGTGGAATGTCTGGGTTAAGTCGCACAAGTAGGGAAGAGGAAGTTTATGTGTGTATGGCCTAAGTTAATGAAGTAAATGAATTGTTTTAAGACTTCTCATGCCAAAACTTTAGGGAGGGGAATATGAGAATTAAAAAAATAAAAAAAGTGGGAAAAAAAACAAGGGCACGAGTAGATAAAAAAATGTGATAGAGTTTTGGAGCTCTTGGAGAGGCCTTTATAGCTCATGAGAGAGGTGAAACTATATAGAAACTCAATGTGAGTGGACTCAATATTGAAATCTTGCGAGTTGCTTGATGCTTAGAAGTTGGATCTTTGATAGTGTATGCTACTATAATAAGAGTAACTGGTAGGGTATCTATTGTCATAAACCTTTCACAAGGTCATTCTAAGTCTTTCAATGCAACTCCTTTTGCTATTAGATCATTGTTAGAATAAGAATGCACAGTTTTATGAAGGATTGGAGGAGCAAAGACTTGTAATAACAGTAGTAGGATATCTACTATAACAAATGTTTCTTTATTTGTTCCAAGGCCTTTATAGGCATCTCCTTCATGCATCTAGTGCTCTAGGAATAAAAGAATGATGTTAGAATAAGAGTACATATTTTTATGAAGATTTGGGATAGCATAGGGATTCTTTTTCTTTGTTGTAATAAAAGTGTCATAACAAGGTTGAAGCACTAATTTCGTCCCCATACAAGTTTTTAGTAGGATCTAATGTATGCTCAAGCTTGGCAATATGCCCGATGATAGGGGTTACCATATATAACATTGTTTTACAGTTTTGGAGCCAAAATCATTTGAGTAAGTCAATGTAATGCAGGTTTATGTTAGTGAATAGGGTTCTCTTTGATTCAAAGTCTTAGTCCTTGGGTTATGTGCTTGTATTTGAGTGCATATTACATTTGACAAACTCTATCATGCAAAGATTGAATCAAAGGATTTTTTCAAGGTTCCTATCTTGATGTTTTGTGTTTGAAATTAATTATTTTCCTCTCTCTTTTATTATTTTTGATCTTTGATCTCTATATCCTTTTTGTCATAACCCACATAATTAAGGCCTTTTATAGTATACACTTTGACATTGGTCAACAATCCAATGTGAAGGCAGTTGGAAGGTTGTAGGATGGGAGACCATGCAGATGATTCTCTCAATTTAAGATTTTGAGAGTTTATGAAGAGTTCTCACATGCATAAGAGGAATGTTGAGATATTAGCAATCACACCTAATTTAGCCTCTTTTTATGAGGTAGTTTGGGATGAAGACATGCAGGCTGTAGGAATCCCATATGCACAAAAAGGGAAAACTATACCCATCTAACAACTATAAAGCATTGTACTTGACTACCACTTTTGATAGATGAATGAATACATGATGATGCTTTTCTTTATTAGCTAGTGTCACTCTTGTACTTGTTAGTCCTACAAAAGATTGTTTTTATGAGTCCAAGCTTCCATCTTGGAGCCTAATTCACTTATGTAACAGTTGTGGTCTTCAGTCAATGTCACCATGAGTTTAGTCTATGCTTACAAGCCACCATAGCCATGCTCTAAATCTCATGTATTTTAACATGGTATCAGAGCTTAGCTAAGCATGGCCCAACTCTCCTTTCACTTATCTCAGCTCCTTTTCATCTCAGCTCAGCTTAGTTTGAGTATTGGACCCTATCTCCAACTTCATTTGCATTCCTACCTTCAATGAAGCTTCCATGGCAGCCATAGCCAGCAACACCCTGTCAACTTGAAGCTTTCATATCTCTCTTCACAGGCCAAATCTCTCCTAACTTCCTTCTAGACAAGTGTTTCTCTACTTCTAGAGCTCCTCCTTGGCACCTTAATCATTGAGATTGGGAAACTATAGCTTCAGCATTGCCTCTTTTCAGAGTCGTTGCCATAATTGTGTCTATGGACAACACCTTCCTACCTCTGTTGGAGTAGCCGTATCTCATCAACGAGGCCATATCTCTTCGAGATTTCTTCTTGAGAGTTTTTCTTTAGGTCAAGGCGCAACTTCTTGGCACAAAAATCAAGGATATTGATGCACACCATGCTCGGCATTTCCATTTTTCCAAATCTGGGCATAGTTTTGACAAAGACCACTTTGAAGAATTAGATCTCTCAATTCAGGAAAAACGAGTACAAACCCTCTTAGGGAGAGTTAGAACCATTAGTGAGGGTCCTCTATCTTAAAGGGCCTGAGCAGATTCAACCTGTGGAGCTCGTGGGAGCTCATTTACCAGTCATTGGTCCCTATTTTGACAAGATAGCCATAGCCACTTACCTTCAAGCTCAATTTTCCTTCATTTTCTCTCTAATGCCACTTAAACCAAGCCAAGGCTACTCTAATCTGAAGTTTTTAGCAAGTATTCAACCATCAAATCAGCAAGGAGGGGAAGCTATGAAGATTTTTTGAAGATCATCAAGTCAAACCCAAGCAAGAGACATCAAATTTCAAACTAGTATATTTTGATACTTCACTGCCATTGCTTGTGTCTTTTGACACATACAAAGATCAACTCATTGCTGGTTATTCTTAGTCATTTTGAAACTGATTTCCATCATGGGGATGACCAAAATCGAGTCTTTTATAAAGATGCTTCTCATGAAGAGTAAGATTACTCTTGTTGCTCAATTCGACTACATGGAAGACTTGTTTATTCCGCTTATAAGGAAGGATGGATTTACTTGTTTTAAAGAGCAATCGATGAATTTATTTGAAGATTTTGAAGACATTTTTTCTACCTCAAAGATAATGATACCTTTGCTTGAGGGGGACATGGACATAAAGACTGATGCAACAATTATAAGCAAAGTGAATGAAGAAGCAAATCAAGAGGACCAAAAGAATAAGAATAAGAAGAAGAAGCAGAAAAATCATGAAGACTTTGAAGTGGCAAACAAAGTGAAGTACAAGTACAGGAAGCTAGACAAGAAGAACTGCAATGAATTGAATATCTATCTCAAAAGATATGCTAAAAACCGCAAGGGCCTTAGCGTCCTTGATCCTATTTCTTACTGACTTTTTTAGCCTTGCAATGTCTAGCCCAAATGTCTTTATCATAAGCTTATAAAACTCCTCATATAGCCTTGTACTACAGCCTCTGTAAAGCCCCTACTACAGCCTCTGGATGTCCATGTCAAGATTGTGGGAGAGAAGGAAGGAGTCTCACTTGTAGCTTTCTTGCTTGCACAATGGGGGAATACACACAGAGGTGGAGGCTGAAAACAGTTTTCCTCTTCTTAGTTGTGTAAGCCAAAAAGAACTCTCATACAAAGCAATAGAAGAGCCCTATATATGGGTCTCAAACCAAACTCAAATAACTAAGGTGGCATACTAACTGAGCCATGAACTAGAGTAGATAAGGATAGCTGTCATCTAGCTATTATTCATGGGCGGTGTACCAACTGCAGCTGCAACTGAAAGTCGGTGACATAAATGCACAACGGTCACTCTGGCATATCACGAGTGGAGCTCGACCTCTCAACACTCCCCCTCGAGCTCAATCCCAATTCCTGCACACCAAGCAGGTCTCTGAACTTGCGCAGCTTCTCTGCGCCTAATGCCTTCGTGAATATGTCAGCTACCTGATCCTCTGTGCTGACATAAACTAGATCAATAAGACCTAGTAAAACCCTCTCCCGCACATAGTGATAATGCACCTCAATGTGCTTTGTTCTAGCATGATAGTCTGGGTTATTTGCCAAGTGTATACTACTCATGTTGTCATAATAAATGACAACTGGCCCATCTGTAGACTGATGCATATCATAAAGTAGCTTATGCAACCAAGCTACCTCACATGCAGCCATTACTGCACCCCTGTACTCAGCCTCTGTGTGCTCGACAAGGCAACTGTAGGCTGTTTCTTGCTGCTCCAAGTGACTGCACCACTCCCAAAAGAGAACACATACCCACTGGTAGATCGTCTATCAGAAATACTACCAGTTCAATCAGCATCAGTGTATCCATGTAACTGTATCTGAACCCCAGTCTCATAAAATAGTTCATACTGCAATGTGGACTTCACATACCTAAGTATGCGTCTAGCCGCATCCAAATGCAATTTCTTGGAGCCTGCATAAACTGACTTACCAATCCAACAGCATAGCTCAAATTTGGCCTGGTAATAGTCATATAAATCAAACTTCCTACTATGCGTCTATACATAGTAGGGTCTTCTAGAAGCTCACCTGCATCTGCGCTCAGCTTCACATTCTGCTCCAAAGGAACTGAAATAGGCTTACAGCCTGTCATCCCATATTTGGATAGCATGTCCAATCCATACTACCTCTGCAAGAGCTGTATCCCACTTGGTGATCTAATCACCTCAATGCCCAAGAAATAACGCAGCTCTCCCAAATCCTTCATCTCAAACTTTTGCTTCAATAGCATTTTCACATGAAGGATATCTTCATCATTATCACCTGTCATAATCAAATCATCAACATAAATGACAAGCAACATAATACCTTTCTCTGTTTTTCTCACATAAAGTGAGAAATCTGCCTTGGAAATCTGAAAGCCAATAGTGACAAGATACTGTCCTATCTTGTCAGACCATGCTCTAGGTGCTTGCTTCAAGCCATACAAGGCTTTCTTCAACCTGCAAACAAACTCAGGATGAACAGCATGCACATAACCTAGTGGCTTCTCCATATAGACCTCTTCTTGCAAATCACCATGCAAGAAGGCATTCTTTACATCCATCTGATGTAAAGACCATCCCTTTGATGCAGCCATAGCAATGACTGCTCTTACGATTGCCATCCTTGCAACCGGACTGAATGTTTCTTCGTAATCAATGCCATATGTTTGTGCATACCCCTTGACTACTAATCTTGCCTTGTATCTGTTCACAGAACCATCTGTATTGTGCTTCACCTTATAAACCCACTTACACCCAATTGCATTCTTACCTTTAGGCAAAGGTACCAACTCCCATGTAGCATTTGCTTCCAAGGCATCCATTTCTTCATCCATGGCTTTCTCCCATTTTTCTTTTCCCATGGCTTGCTCAAAAGAAGTGGGTTCTGGTTCTTGTATCACTTTGACCATATATGCATAGTGGATGGTTGTAAATCCATCATATTTCAGCCTATCCACAGGATACCTAGCTCTGGTAGACCTATGCAAAGTAGGCTCACTTTCAGGTGCTCTCAAAACATCCCTGGTCTTCCTTACTCCAGGTGTAACAATAGAGGGGATACCCAACTCATCATCAATGCTCTGTTCTGAGCCACTGGATTCACCATCCACATAAGAGTGACCTGCATTCACATCAAACATGGGCTGATCTACCTTCTCTTTTCCTTTTCGTGAAACCTGCATACCACTATCTGCATTGCTTTGAGAAGATTCTCCTGATCTCAATCTATCTGTCCATGGCAAAGAATGTGAACCACTACTAGAGGACACTCCATGTCCACTAATATTTTGTGACTGCTGCTGTGAATTCTGTGCAGCATTATCATTTTGTGCATCTACATCATCAATCACATTTACTGGTTTATACCAGCTACTCATCTCATCAAAAACAACATCTCTGCTCACTGTAAACTTATGAGTAGAAGGGTTATAGCATCTATACCCTTTCTGCTCTGCAGAGAGTAACCAATAAAGATGCACTTCTCAGCTTTTGGATCCAACTTGGATCTCAACTCATCTGGCACATGAACATAGGCAATGCAACCAAAGATTTTCAAATGAGAAATATCTGGTTTTCTACCAGTATACCTCTCCTCTGGAGTCATTCCATGTATTGCTGCAGTGGGAGTCCTGTTCATTATGTAGACTGCTGTAGCAACTGATTCAGCCCAATAAAAATCTGGCAGGTTTTTTTCATTGAGCATGGCACGAGATACCTCTCCAATATGCCTGTTTTTTCTTTCTGCAATTCCATTTTGCTGTGGGGTATGACTGCATGAATATTGCTGCTTTATGCCATGCTCCTGCAAGAACCTTGCAAACTCATTTGAGAGGTACTCTCCCCCTCCATCTGACCTTAGGCATTTTATTTGCAGGCCTGTTTCTTTTTCAACCATAGCTTTAAGAGTTTTGAAATGCCCAAAAACTTCACTTTTCTTTTTCATAAAATACACCCAAACTTTTCTGCTATAGTCATCAATAAAAGTGACAAAATAATGTTAGCCTCCAAGAGATGCAGCTTTAGTAGTCCACACATAAGAGTGGATTAATTCCAATGGCTTCTTACTCTCTTGAACATGTCTAGGAAATGGTTTCCTTGCCTGTTTTCCAAACTGACAGGCTTCACATACCTTATGCATTTCTGCAACCTTGAATCTAGGCAATCCTGCAACAATATTTTGGGCCTGCATTGATTTAAGTCGTTGTACATTAACATGACCAATGCGTTTATGCCAGATATCAATATCTGCAACTACATCGGTCCCATGTGCAAACATTGCTGCACTCAATTCAGGCATGTCTGTATCCAACGTAAACATTCTGCCCTTCTTCTTTCCTTTTGCTATCAAGCGACCTTTATTTTTCATATCGTCAACAAAGCATCCATGAGGATTAAATCTGACCTGCAAGCCCTGCTCAACCATTTGACCAACAGAAACTAGATTTTTGGTGATATTCGGGACATGAAATACATCGGAAAGGTATTTCTTTTTCCCATCCTGCATAGACAAGGGAATTTTTCCAATCTGCACAATAGAATGTGCAGTAGCATCACCAGTCTCCACAAATCCTGGTTTTTCCATTTTCCTTGCATCCTCCATCCATTCTGCATGACCTGTCATGTGGTTTGATGCACCTGAGTCAACATACCATACATCGTTGCTTTCTTCTACACTTGTCACAGAATTGTTCATGTGCTGCACCATAAACAAATGCTCATTTATGTCATCACCCTATCTACTAGAAGATGCATAATTTCCTTGTTGCAGTTTTCCATTCATGATGTCATTCTGCTTTTTATAGCAGTCTTTAGCCCTATGGCCCATTTTACCACAGTAGTAGCATTCAACATTGTTGTTTGCATTTTGCCCTCTTTGCCATCCACCACGACCTCTTTGGCTCCCCCTGCCTCTAGAGTTACCACGTCCTCCTCCATAGGACTGGTTTTCTTGAGTTTGCTGCATATTGTGATTTCTACCATGGCCTCCAGATTGGCCTCCTCTACCTTTGCCTATATCTCTTCCAGCATTTGAGTAGAAGACAACATCTTTTGAAGTTCCTCCTGAAGAAGATGCACCACCATTTCTCTGCTCCTCAGAAATTAGAAGAGCAATCAACTCCTCAAAATCAAGAAATCTTTCACGGACAGAAATGGATGTTCGAAACTGTGCATAATCCTTTCCTTGACCATTCAAGGTCACAGAAACTAAATCATCATCTTCCACTGGCGACCCAATGGAAGCAAGTGCATCTGCAATCTTCTTCACCTTCATGTGGTAGTCATTGATGCTCATATTTTCTCTTTGCACATTATGCAACTCTTGCTTGAGCTGCATTTTCTTGGCTTGAGTATTTGTGCTATACATTTTTGACAAAGTATCACATGCCTCCTTTGGCGTACTTGCATCCTGAATATGCACAATCATAAAGTCTGAAATACTGATAGACAGCCAATACATAACTTTCCTGGCTCTCTCATGCCATGCTTTAAATGCCTGCATTTGCTGTTGATTGGGAACATCAGGAAGAACTGGTTTTTCTTCATTTCCTGCAACAAATTCCCAATATCCTTTTCCCATAAGGAAATTCGTCATTCTAAACTTCCATGCTTGGAAGTTGTTCTTGTCAAGCTTTTCAGTGACAATCTGTGAGAGAGAATCAGACGCCATTACAGAACACTGCAAAAAGTTCTGTCACTGCAAAGAACACAGCTTCAGCCTCACAAGGGCTAATCTGCAAAACTGACGAAAGTGGTATTTGACCACACAGCCACTTCCTAGTGACAATTTTTCATCAACAAGCAACAAGGATGATTCTGTAACTCCCAATGTCTCTGCACACAAGCATACGATGCAATTTCTACAATAACTTTTCACCGACCTGTAGAACAGTGGTCGCACAGCATAAAACTGGGCCTTTTTCTGAGTGCGTGCAGAAAACTTCCGCCTCCAAAACAGGCCCCGAAATGGCCGCAAATAAAAAAAACAGGGTCGTCGAGGGCTAAAGCCATCTCCCGCAGCATATACTGCCCTCTTGCTTCACCGCGAAGGGTGTCTCAACCTGAGACAATGCACTCTTGCAATTTCCGGCTATGCTACCTGCAGAGATCTGCTCCCAAAACAGAAAATAAACGCAACACTGCTCCTCTTACCAGAACACCGTGAGCTTGGCTTGCTTTCTTGAGCTCCTTACCACGAACAAGGCTTTGATACCATGTCAAGATTGTGGGAGAGAAGGAAGGAGTCTCACTTGTAGCTTTCTTGCTTGCACAATGGGGGAATACACACAGAGGTGGAGGCTGAAAACAGT
This sequence comes from Lygodium microphyllum, assembly GCF_053477565.2. Classification (NCBI taxonomy): domain Eukaryota; kingdom Viridiplantae; phylum Streptophyta; class Polypodiopsida; order Schizaeales; family Lygodiaceae; genus Lygodium; species Lygodium microphyllum. Next base: position 43,432,811 of record NC_141158.1, read on the forward strand.
TTTCCTCTTCTTAGTTGTGTAAGCCAAAAAGAACTCTCATACAAAGCAATAGAAGAACCCTATATATGGGTCTCAAACCAAACTCAAATAACTAAGGTGGCATACTAATTGAGCCACGAACTAGAGTAGATAAGGATAGCTGTCATCTAGCTATTATTCATGGGCGGTGTACCAACCGCATCTGCAACTGACAAGTCGGTGACATAAATGCACAACGTTCACCCTGGCATATCACGAGTGGAGCTCGATCTCTCAACAGTCCATCTATAAAAATGACACATTATAGCGAATAGAATCTAAGAAAGAGATAGAGTTAGAGAGTACACAACAGATAAGAGGAGAATTAAAAATTTTCTTTAGCTCCAAACAACTGATATAGAAATGGCTCTGTCCACCCGTGCGCTTCCACAGTGAATCTTAGATGGTGATCTAGACAGAAGATAGGTGAAGAGCTTAAGGCTAGTTGGAGCAAATCTGACTGGAGGGGTTTAGCTTTTAAAGCCCATGAAGGTGGTTAGGTCGGCATGACCGACCTACCATATGAGCCTCCACTAGTCGGCTAGGGAATATTCCCTTTACCGTCGGGCTAGGGGCGCTGCTGGTCCCCCTGGGACCCCCCAACCAAGGGCCGCTTCTGCAGGCCCCCTGGACTTGAAAATAGGGGCCCCTTTTAACTCCCTTACCCTGCAACTCGATGCAATGTGCCTCGAGTTGCTACCAGCTTAACTACTCAATATAACCCAAAAATTAGACCCACAATGGTCACCTTTTGGCCATCCAGTCACATAAACCTCATCTCATATACAAGTTAGGACTCAACCAATGTCCGAGCTCACATTTGGCTTCTTCTCATAATGGGGGCCTTACAACTTTGAGCATCATGGATCATTGGTGGCACCTTATGAGGGTGGGGCATTGAGCATATATAACATCCCCCCTCAATGTCCACCCATAGGTGAACTATCTCCTCAGCCCAATGCCGAGTCTCTGAAGATGAACTTTAAGAAGATCCTTCGTAAGTGCTTTGGTGAAGATATCTGCTCCATTCACCTCTATTGGACAGTAGACCAGTTCCACTATCCCATCCTCCATCAAATCATGTACATAGTTATACTGGATCTCTATATGTTTGGTGGGTGCATAAAACACTGGATTTTTGGTAATGGCAATGCAACTTTGACTGTTCCATCTCAGCACAATTGGTTCTTCATCTTGCACTCCCATATGCCATAGGATCCTTCTCAACCATACTACTTTACGTGGAGCAAAACAAGCTGCCTTGTACTTTGCTTCAGTAGAAGACAATGCCACTTTTGGCTGCTTCTTACTAATCCAAGAGAAAATTCCTAAACCCAAAGAGAAAAAATAACTAGAAACTGACTTCCTAGAATCACTGTCTCTTTCCCAATCTGACTCACAATTCCCCAAAAAAGAGAAGTTCCAGAACTGTATGTGATACCATAGTCAAGAGTTTCCTTCAAGTATTTGAGCACCCACATCCCAGCCTTCCAATGACTCTCATGAGTTTTCTTTGAGAACCTACTCAAAACACCAACAACAAACTGGTATTTGGTCTAGTACTACACGAGTAGATCATGCTGACCATCCTCTTGTACCTCCCAATGTCTGCCAGTGTTGATGTATCCTCAACGAATAACTTTGCATTCACCTCCATAGGTGTAGCTATCTCCTTGCACTCGGTCATGCCAAATGCCTTTAAGCTCTCCTATACATATTGATGAGGGCTGAAATGATGACCGGGTTGCCTCTTACCCATCCAACCTCCAATCCTCACTAAGATAACTAAAGAGGGGCATCACCTAGCCAAAGGAAGGATGGGCTAGGACATCCCTTTTCTCAAAGAGAATCAAAAGAACCAAGACACAAATTTACAAGAGAAAATGTATGTACTAGACACCCTATTAGAATATGAGAGAGAGAGATGAGAGGGGAGGGAGACAAGAGGAGAAGAGGTAAAGGAAGCTTGCCACTATGTATTCATGGAATGAGAAGATGAGAAGAGAGGGAGACAAGAGGAGAAGAGGTAGAGGAAGCTTGCCATTATGTAATAATGGGATGAGAAGATGAGAAGAGAGGGAGACAAGACGAGAAGAGGTAGAGGAATCTTGCCATTATGCTACATAATAAAAGAACTTACTCATAGCTTATCTCAAAGAGATGAGGGTATTCGAGAGTGCTCTCATGTGCTTGTCATTGTCCTTCTCCCCCCTCTCCATTCTCCATGGGCTCTTTATATAGCCTCCATGAGATACTAGATTAAACTAATCTTCTTGATTAACATAATCCTAGATGATATATGGTATCTTTGAAAATATGGAGAATAGTGGATGGGACAAGTATCCACCTTGGTCATCATGCAAGAAGCCAAGGGTGGTGGTAGACAAAATAGAGAAAGGGAGCTATATTACAAGAGGTGGGTGTCCAAAGCACATTATTATAATATATTTACAAGAAGAATAGAATGAAAAGTTTGTGTGGTAAGAGAGAGAAGCAAATTGCATGTAGCCAGCAATCTGCGCCTTCAAATCCGTGAAGAATCTAAAAAAAGTTTCTTCTGCAACTTTGTAGACAAGGTCGAAACCAATTGGGAAGCGCAAGAATTTTCTTGAAATTTACTTTTCCTTGGGAATTATTGAGATTATAAAAAATGGCTTCCAAAAGCTACTTTGACTTTAGTCCCCCATATATATATAAATACATATAAGCATGTGACAGAAGGGGTCCATGCTTGTAAGATTTTGTGTAAGATCCAAATGACACCATGATGTGGATATTGAATTGTGTGCTAGGGTGAGGTGTCCTCTAATGATGGTGATAGATTCCAAATCTCAGTGATGTAGGCGGAACCCATGTATAGTTGGAGGCTAGTCCTTTGAAAAATCTATGCACTCACTCAACTCTTAGGTGTAATCCATTTCATCTTCACTAAGATAACCATCCATTTTACCCTTTACATTGACATCCCTCCTAAGAACTTGTTCCCCCCATTTACTAGAGTTATCATAATCGAGAAGCAATGAAGCATACCTAGTACTTGAAGAGTAAACCCAAAGTAATATGGTAAACCTCTTGATAGGGGTTTTGGCCAAATTTTGTGGTAGAAATCCAGTTTGTAAAAAGCGTGGATCATTAGCCCTCCCCTTAGGCTAGAGGCATTCATGCCTTTAGCTTGCTAATGATGGTCCAATAGAGCAAGGAGGATTGCACCCCCTCATTGGTGGCTCTTCATTGAATGACAGCTCCAAAATGTTTATATTTCTTTGAAAATAAGGCTTCAGTCTCGCCATCCATTTACCCTTGTGTTGTGAACCTTCCCATCCATGTCACCTAGCTTATAGCTGCCGTTTGGATATCTCCTTATGACCATGAATGGCCCTTTCCACTTGAACACAAGTTTAGCATCCTTTCTGTTATCAAAGCGGTTATCATAGTGTAGCACAAGTGATCCTTCCCTTATGTGTTTGCTAGCCAACTTCTTATTAAATGTCTTCCTTCTCTCTTCAGCCTGCATGGAATAGTGTTGGACTACTGCTTCTCTGTCTAACTCCAGCCTCTCTAGATCCAAGATCATTTCATCTAACTTCTTATCTTGATTCTTCTCTTGATTGGCTACTAAAACATGCAAGCTGGCCAGTTCCACCTCTATAGGAAGCAAAGCCTCTTGGCCATAGACGAGGTGAAATGGAGTATAGCCAAGTGAGGTTCTGAATGAAGTCCTGTAGGCCCAAAGAGCTACACTCAATTTTTTATCCCAGTTCTTGGGGTGCATGTGTACTTGCTTGGTAGTTATCTTACAAATCAGCCCATTCACTTTTTTTACCAAACCATTACACTGTGGATAGTAGGGAGTAGAGTGTATGCGCTTGATTTTTAGCCTTTCCATTAGCTCCCCAACTAGATTCGCCCTAAAACCAGGACCTCGATCAGAGATAATTTCCAAAGGTGTGCCAAACCTGTAACAAATATTTTTCAAACACAAATTTTCCCACTTCTTGGGCTGTGATCCTACCAGATGCTAAAGCCTCTGCCCACCTCGTCATGTAGTCCACACCCATTATGATGTATTCCTTGCCAAACTGAGTTCGTGGGAGTTTCCCTATTGCATCAATCCCCCATTTCTCAAATGGACCATATGTAGTTATGGGATTTTGTTCCTCATGCACTAGCTTCCTTGGTTCGGCCTTTTGGTAATCGTCACAAGTGCGGCACCAATGTTGCACATCTCGATGTAGACTAGGCCACACAAAACTGGCAAAATGTCCGCCACAAACCCCCTCATGGCAACTCTTAATCACATCCATAATCTCCTTTGCTGTTGGCACTCTTCTAAGCACTGCATCCTTTCCTTTGCAATACAACACATCATTTATCAAGCGGTATTTAGTGGCCTTAGTAGCCAGCCACCTTTTCTCACTCTTACTCATATGTGTAGGTACCTCACCATGCTCAACAAAGTAAAGCACATCTGGTAGTTGAAACTTACCTTGAAACAAGGGAAGCTTTACTGCAATGATGCCCACCATTACCTCTTTCAATTTTTCAGCTGCTAGAGCAACTGCGTCGCCATTTGTGCGCCTTGGCACAAAATAGATTTGGGCTTTCTGTAGCTTTCTCATGACAGTTTTAGCTTCTCTCATTTTCACTGCTAAGTTATCATTTTTACAAGCCCATATTCCTTTCATTTTCTTAACAATTAGCATAGAATCCCCAAAAACATTAAGTCGAGTGACACCATGTGAGAGACACCACCTCAAACCTAAAAGCAAGGCTTGATATTCTGCCTCATTGTTAGAATGAACATCCTCCAAGTTGATACCTTCTCCATAAAGTTTGTCACCTTCAGGACTGAACACCACTATTCCTGTTGCCGTTATGTCTTTAATACGCTTGTAGGCCCCATCGAAGTAGAGGGCATGGGCCTTCTCCACCCGTGGTAGCTCCTCAAGAGGAGGTGTCTCTTCTTTTATCTTTCCCTTCTCTTTTTCCTTCTTTTGATGGCATCTATGGGTCAACAAATCAGCTAGGCAAGCTCGAGTAGAATCCTCCACCTTGAAGATGTAGTCAAACTCTTGGAGTTGTATCACCCACTTAGCGATTCTGGCTGAAACATCCATGTGTTGTAAGGCATAGGGAAAATACTCTTCTGTCGTGATCACTGTGAACGGCCTAGGGAGAAGATAAGGACGAAACTTTCTTACAGCAAACATTAGAGACAAAACCATCACTTCCACCATCTTGTACCCTCGTTCTAATATTGTCATTACTCTGCTAGAAAAGTAAATCGGTCTCATTAGGCCAGTTTTAGCATCCTTTTGTATTAGTGATGCCCCTAGAGCATCTTCCCCAAAACTCGGGTTGACAAAAAAACTCTTGATCCCAGCAAGGCTGTAAAATTATAAGAAGGGTGCTAAGAGCCTTCTTCACCTCGTGAAAGCACCTTTTGCTTTTGTCACTCCACAGGAGCTCCTCAGAGTGGGTCAACTGTTGCAGTGGAAATACTAATTGGGAGAGGAGATGAATGAATCGTCCCATATATCTCACCTTCTGAATGAAAGAGGTTAGTTGCTTCACAGAAGATGGTGATGGCACCGCCAATAGGGCCTTAACTTTTTTTGGATCTGCTTCAATGCCCCTCTCACTTATGACATGCCCTAACAAAGTTACATTGCTTTCGCCAATGCGACACTTCTCATGGTTAAACTGCCCCCCCATTTGTGTGAGGCAGTTGAAAGCTTCATTCACCTTCCCTAGATGTAGAGCCTTAGAACTATAAGTACAAAAATCATCAATAAAGACCCTAATGGATTTTCCAAAATATGGCTAGAAGACAGAATTCATGAATCGTTGAAAGGTAGCTGGGGTATTTGTTAATCCAAATGGCATTCCTTTATAAGAAAAACACCCCCAAGGCGTGATGAAGGTGGTCTTATGTTGATCGTCCTCAACTATTCGAATCTGGAAATAACCTGAATACCCATCACAAACAGTGTATCTCTCATGCCCGGCCACCTCGTTGAGTATTTCATCCTGAAAGGGAAGAGGAAAGTGATCTCTCTTTGTTGCAGCATTTAGCGGCTTGTAATCCACACAAATCCTCAATTTTCCATTCTTCTTGGGTATCACCACCATAGGTGAAATCCACTTTGAGTCCCTTATTGGATGGATGAAGCCTACCTTCAAAATTCGTTGCACCTCAGTGAATAGAGCATTTTGTTAAACTACTCCCAACCATCGCAGTCATTGCACCACTGGCCTTGCTCCTCTTTTAGATTTATGTGATGTTGTACTGCTAATCAGAAATAAAAAGTGCAGAGTGTTTTATCACCACTTCCATGTAGGCTGCCTTCTCCTCAACTGGTAGATTCTTAGCCAACATTTTTTCTAACCCCTCCTTTTCGACCTTTGGAAGCCGCTGCGGAATTTCACTACTAAAATGCCCTTTTAATGTAATCTTCATCACTTCTAGAGAGCTTTCTTCCTCCTCATTAGAAGACTCTCCCTCTGTCATAGATGACCAATCCTTGCTGAAACTCCATTGATCAGCGGTGGTCTCTAACACAAGATCCTCCTGTCAGCCTTCCTTCATGTTGTAGATAGTGATCTTCCATTTTTTCTGTAGCCCCTTTTGTGGCCTTAGCTCTAAAGCCCCTGTCTCCCAATCTTGTATGGCTTTGATTCCCATTAGCCATGGTCAATCGAGAATGAGCGGATAGCCATCCCCCTTCAATGGCATCACATACATGTCAAGCTCCAATTGCACTCCACACACCTTTACCTTGACTTTCTTTATAACTCCCAAACAATTTACTACTACATTGTTAGCCATTTTGGTCCCAAATTTAGTAGTTTCATTTACCTCTAATCCCAAACGATACATCAACTTTTCCATCATGACACAAATCTCTACACCTCCATCCACATATGTCTTTGACACTCTCTACCCATTGATTTCGGCTTCCACTAGATGCATAATATCTTTCATCTTTCTAGCCTAGATTGCATTCACATGTCTATTCTTCATGGGTCTAATGCTTACCATCTTTAACCATTATCGCCGCGCTGTTGGAGATAGATATAGTAATTGTGGTCATGAAATTTTTGGCCCTTGATCCCTCACATCAGAAGCAAATCATAAGCTCTAGTACCTTTACCCAAGGAAAAATCATCTGGCTCAATGTGTCGGCGTGAGCGAGCCCTCCTCTTTTTACTATTGTGTGTCTTTGCAGCCTTTGAAGACTCTACCTCCTCTTCCATATGTTCAACCTCCTCTGGTGGTGTAGGCTCCATTCTCTCTATTCTACGGGCTTTCTTCACCGATATTGCTTCAACCTCTATTACTTTATCCATCACTTGGACATCACTCTTATCTAAACTAATTATCCTGACATCATGATTCTCTAGCAGCTAGACAGGCAAGGGCGGCACCTCTGCAAGTGGTCGAGGATGCTGGAGAACTTGAACCGACGATGGAGGCCCTATATTCAGTGAAACAAGCCTCTCCCTAGGTGGCGTCACTTGTTTTCCCCTCCTTTTTGGTTAGAACCCATTTCCTAGAAAACGCTTGGGATGAGGGCAAAAGTACATACCATGGCTAGTCTCCCCACAATTATAGCAAACATACTCTCTTTCTTGTCTCCTTGGACCTTGATTGCCTTCATTTATGAGGAGAGGGGGCCGTACTCCTTGCACCAAATTTAACGAAAGGCTTTCAAGTTGATTAGTAATGCACTGTAGAAGCTCTTGCTATGGCATCTCCAGTTCAGGTGGGGCCTCTACTATTTCTCTAGGTCTTGGCATGGTTGGTAAAACTTGTATGGGCTTACCTCCCCCCTTCAACTGGGCTTGATACTTCAATTTTCTATCTTTCTCCATAAGTGATTGATTCTTCATAGGATATGGGAAACTTTCCTTTGACCTTCTCCCTTAGTAGAGAGTGGAGTTCGGCTAGAAAACAATCTTTCTTAAGGCAATCAGGTACTCTTTCTCCCTCAGCTAAGGAGATTGTCCATTTATCCCACAATTTTATAAACATGCCTTCATATGCTTGGTACTCCCCTGGTAAGGTTTGGTAAAGATCTAAGCATTGTCTCCAAATATCTTCAGGTGGCTCTGTATCTTGGTACTTGTGCATGAATGCGGTCTTGAGATTCTCCCAATTACCCCTTGTAGCCTTCGAGAGAGCTTGATACCACACCCGAGCATCACCCTTTAGAACTAAAGGGAAGGCCTGTACTTTGGTTGCTTCATCGTCCCGGCCTATACTAGGAAGGCCATTTCTAAGTCATCCAAAAAGTCTAGAGATTTCTCCCCTTTGTGCCTAAAAAATCTTGGAAAAGTCATGATAGAAAGATGTTGATCTAGCTCAATACAAAATAAAGATGAACATGTCTAGGCCCAATTCCTATCTTATTAAGAGTAGAATAAATGGAATCACAGATGCATTAATCTCAGCAAGACAACGAGGGCCCAATAAGCCCCTTATAATATTTTGAAACCTGAGCTTTGTACTAATGATTATATGCACGGTTTGTCTAGCAAGTGGACGAATAGGTCCGTACAAATCCCTATGGTTCATAGGATACACTTAGAGTAGAATGAATATGTGCATATTAAATGAGATGTTATAATCCAAAATAGGGAGTATTATGGGATCAGGGGACAACAAGATCTCTCTCAACCTCTCAGCTCCAAAATAGAAGACCAACCTTTGCTGAAAATGTATCTTTCTACTAATGTACACATCCACCTGAATGTTTTGAGCCGATTGAAAGTTGTAGAAAGTAGGAGTAGTCATTTATGCATTAACTACAAATTTTCACTACAAAATTTCATGAAGCGTATTGTTGAAGCTATGGCCTCTTAGATCCCACCATTCAAGAGATGCAAAGGATTTTCTCACCACTGATTAGTGTAGCTTTTGTGTGACCATCATCAGCCTTGTAAAGTTCATAGGCTTCGATAGCTACCTTCTCAATTACTTTGAGTCTTCTTGCTAGTAGTAGTTGAAGCTCATCACCATATGTAGCCTCTCGCCAATACCACACACCATTGATGTGTAACTCCCCCTCCAAAAACTTGTTAATCCCCGAATTTGAAAGCACGTTCACCACTTGAAGACGAAGCTCCTTAGGGAGTGTCTTTACACTAGCCACCAAGCACTCAACACAATTCCTTGACCTAGAGACTTGATGAGAGCAAGATTTCTCTTGAAGCAAAGAAGGGTGTGTATAATTAACTTGCTTTACCCACATACGTGCCGTTTGTCAATAAAGATCCTTCTTCTCTTGAGCTTCTTTTGGAAACCATAGTGGTACTCTTGAGCAATGAATCCCTTGAATAGGGTTTGATGAAGATTCCTCCTTAGTGATTCCTTGACAAACACTCATTGAAGAAGAGCACAACTCCTTAGATGTTTCTTTCTTCATAGAAGTTGTAGAGTGTAGCTTGAGAACTCCTCAGCGGGGGCACAAAAAATGAGGGCTCTAATGATGAATGGGTTGCCTCTTACCCATCAAACCTCCAATCCTCACTAAGAGAACTAAAGAGGGGCACCACCTAGCCAAAGGGAGGATGGGCTAGGACATCCCTTTTCTCAAAGAGAAATCAAAAGAACCAAGACACGAATTTACAAGAGAGAATATATATACTAGACACCCTATTATAATATGAGAGAGAGAGATGAGAGGGGAGGGAGACAAGAGGAGAAGAGGTAAAGGAAGCTTGCCATTATGTATTCATGGAATGAGAAGATGAGAAGAGAGGGAGACAAGAGGAGAAGAGGTAGAGGAAGCTTGTCATTATGTATTCATGGGATGAGAAGATAAGAAGAGAGGGAGACAAGAGGAGAAGAGGTAGAGGAAGCTTGCCATTATGCTATATAATAAAAGAACTTACTCATAGCTTACCTCAAAGAGATGAGGGTATTCTAGAGTGCTCTCATGTGCTTGTCGTTGTCCTTCTCCCCCCTCTCCATTCTCCATGGGCTCTTTATATAGCCTCCATGAGGGATTATATTAAACTAATATTCTTGATTAACATAATCCTAGATGATATATGGCATCTTTAAAAATATGAAGAATAGTGGATGGGACAAGTCTCCACCTTGGTCATCATGCAAGAAGCCAAGGGTGGTGCTAGACAAAATAGAAAAATGGAGCTATATTACAAGAGGTGGGTGCCCAAAGCACATTATTATAATAATTTACAAGAAGGATAGAATGGAAAGTTGGTGTGGTAAAAGAGAGATGCAAATTGAATGGAGCCAACAGTCTGCGCCTTCGTAACTTCAAATCCGTGAAGAATCTGAAAAAAGTTTCTTCTGCAACTTTGTAGGCCAAGTCAAAATTGATCGGGTAGCGTGGGAATTTTCTTTAAATTCACTTTTCCTTAGGAGTTATTGAGATTATAAAAGACGGTTTGCAAAAGCTACTTTGACTTTAGTCCCCCATATATATATAAATGTATATAAGCATGTAACATAAGGGATCCATGCTTGTAAGCTTTTGTGTAAGATCCAAATGACACCATGATGTGGATATTGACTTGTGTGCTAGGGTGAGGTGTCCTCTAATGATGGTGATAGATTCCAAATCTCAATGATGTAGACGGAATCCATGTGTAGTTGGAGGCTAGTCCTTTGAAAAATCTATGCACTCACTCAACTCCTAGGTGTAATCCATTTTCATCTTCACTAAGATAACCATCCCTTTTACCCTTTACATTGATATCCCTCCTAAGAACTTGTTCCCTCCATTTGCTAGAGTTATCATAATCGAGAAGCAATGTAGCATACCTAGTGCTTGAAGAGTAAACCCAAAGTGATATGGTAAAGCTCTTGATAGGGGTTTTGGCCAAAATTTTGTGGTAGAAATCCGGTTTGTAAAAAACCCGGATCACATACTTCTTCTGAGAGATGAGGATCTTTCCTGGCTCTTGTCAAACTTCAATTCCCAAGCAATAGTGTAGCAAGTCCAAGTTTGTCATTTCAAACTCAGAACTCAAAGCCTTTCGAGTTTGGTTGATCATATCTTCATATTCACCTGTAATAAGAAGGTCTTCCACATATAGGACAATCACTACAGACTTTTCACCATCCATGTAAACATACACGTCAGCATTTGAGGCACATCTTTTGAAGTTTAAGCTTAAAAAGAACTTATCTATCTACTGATACCATGCTCTGGGGGCTTTTTCCAGCCCATACAATTCCTTTCTCAACTTACACACTTTGTTCTCAGAATAGGGGGCCTCAAACCCTGGTGGCTAAGCCACGTACATCTCCACCTTGACGTCGCCATTTAAGAACAATGTCTCAACATCCATTTGGTAAACTGGCCACTGCTTGTGGGTGGCCACTATGTGCGAATAGTGGTCGTTCTGGCAGTTGGGGAAAATGACTCTTGAAAATCAAACCCTTCAACTTGTGAAAAACCCTGTGCAACCAGTCTAGCTTTGTACTTTTCTAAAGTACCATCAGCCTTGTACTTTACCTTCTAGATCCACTTAGTGCCAATAGCCTTCCACTTTGATGGCCGATCCACTAGCTCCCAAGTTTCATTCTTCATTATGCTATCATACTCGGCTTGCATAGCTCACTTCCATGCTGGACCTACAAGTGCTTCTTCTAAGTCAATTGGCTCCTTTACTTCTATCATAATCTTAGCCATCAAGGCCATATTGACTATGTGTTGCTCCTCTATTCTCTGAGACCTCCTTTGTCTGTATGTCTTCTCCTCAACAGATGTGGGCATAGGATTATTGTGGTCATAGAGATGCTTCACCCAACACGGCAATGGATTTTTCAGTGGGGTGATGTCAGGTTGGTGAACTTTTTCCTCATCATTTGAAGATGATGCTTCCTCCTCCTTAAGGATAGGGACAGATCTCAGGACAGTTTCATAGTGGACTACTTCTTTGCTTGATGATAAAGTGGAAGAACTTTCCTTCTCCTCCTCTACTATATGTAGTTGCTCCTTGAACACCACATCACGGCTCGCAATGATCTTCTTTGCCTCTTGATCATATAGTTTGTAAGCCTTTTGCTCATCAGTATAACCCAAGAAGATACATTTTCTACTTTTTGGTTGTAATTTGTTTCTCCTCTCATCTAGAATATGTGCATAACATTCACATCCAAAAATTTTGAAGTATGAGTCAGATGGTTTCTTACCAGTATAAGCCTCATGAGGTGTTTTTCCCTTAAGAGCCTTTGTGTAGCTCTGATTTAAAATGTAGACTGTAGTATTAATAGCTTCAGCCCAAAAATGGTTAGGTAGTCCCTTGCCCTTTAGCATGCATCTTGCCATCTCCACAATGGTGTGATTCATGCGTTCCACAACACGGTTCTGCTGAGCTGTGTGAGGTGTCATCAATTGGCTGATCCCTTTGCTCTTGCAAAATTCTTTAAACTCCTTTGAGTTGAACTCACCACCACCATCTATTCTAAAGTTCTTTACACTTTTTCCTGTTTCATTCTCAACAAGTGTTAGCCATTCTTTAAACTTACCAAAATCTTGAGCCTTATCACGAAGGATGTACACTCACATTTTCCTACTATAGTCATCGACATTTTCCTACTATAGTCACGAAGGATGTACACTCACATTTTCCTACTATAGTCGTCGACAATCAACATAAAATAAGAAGATCCCCCCAAGGCCCGTGTAGGCATCTTTTTGCACAAGTCAGCATGCACCAACTCTAGAGAAGCTTGTGCTCTATTCTTGCTTTCTTGTGGAAATGCCTTTCTCTGTTGCTTGTCCACCATACAAGCTTCACATGGTTTCTTCAATTCAGTCATTGCAGGTAGGTGAGCAACCATACCTTGCTTGTGCATCTCCTTCAACGCTACAAATCCAATGTTTCCAAATGTTTCATACCAAAGCTTACTTGTGCCCACTCCAACAGTGACTATAAGAGCACTTAGCTCATATAGGTTGTTCCTTATTTCTCCTTTGCCAACAAGTTTGCCATCACTGTCAAGAATTTCTGCACCTGTCTTCTGGAACCTCACTTCATGACCAAGATCAGTTATGGCAGCAACAACTGATAACATATTTCTCCTAATTTCGGGAACATGCAACACATTTGAAAGCTTTTTGACATCACCATTTGCAGCAACAAATAAAATAGTACATGTGCCCGCAGCAACAGGGCATTTTGCAACATTTCCAACCGTCACAGTGATGGATTCTTATAGAGGCTGCATAGAACTGTATAGACCTTTCTTGTTGGTCATGTGACAGGAGGCTCCACTATCCAACACCCATGAGTAAATGGTAGATTCTTCTTGTGCCGAGGAGTACACCTCCTCAATGATTGCCATGAATAACTCCAACTCTGCTTTAGCCATATTGGCTGTCACTTTTCCTTTACTTTTAAGGGTATCATTCTTTTCATCTACCTTCTTGACACAACAATCTGCGATTGCATGTCCTTTCTTCTTGCAGTAGAATCACTCTCCTTGAAACTTCTTCTTACTACCCTTCTTCTTTTTGTCACCATCATTTTTGGTCGAGGAACCACCTTTGCATTTTGCATTGGCAGAGAATGCAACATCTCCATTGTTGCTTCCTTCTTGGGCTTTCAGCTTCAACTCCTCCTCCAGCAATAATGCACAAAACTCCTCAAAACTCAAAGCTTGAGGTCTCACATGAGTATTAAGGGCAGTTACTAGTCCATCAAACTTTTGTGGACAAATCCAAAGTCACCTCCGAGCTATCTCCTCGCTACTCTTTTGTATCCCAGCACAAGCCATCTGGTTGCACAGATTCTTAATCTGAGTGATGAATGTTTCAGTTGTCTCTCTTTCAACAAAACTTCTCAGCTGCTAGTTGATTCTCCAAGTTTTGAATCCTTGTTTGGTTTCGTGTTTCATATTGACTCCTCAGTACATTCCAAGCCTTTGATGCTTTGGCTGTATGCTGAATCAAAGTCAGAATACTATCAGAACAACTTGTAACTAAGGCACACAATGCATCTACATTCCTTCATTTCCAAGCTCGTAGAAGATCAGCATTTGGAGGAATCATCACACTAGGATTTGATGGGTCGGGTGTAGGCTATGGTTCTACATCAGTCCCCAGCACAGTCTCCAAAAGCTCATAAGAATCAAGGATAGTTGTAATTTTGAACTTCCACAAGGTATAGTTTGTACCATCTAACTTTCCTTTGTTGAAGGTTGGTGGATGAATCCTCAGTGTTTGAATAGCTGGTACAGCAACACCACCTCCTGCACTGCTTCCCCTGATGCGCTAGAACCGCTTCCCTTGTGCGCTAGAACTGCTTCCGGAAGACAACATTATTACTCTTTGCTATTGAAGCCTTTGCCTCTTGCGCACTCTTTGATCCCTAGAGTCCCCTCGACTCTGATACCATGTAAAAATTATATGGCATAGCAAACAGAATCTGAGAAAGAGATACAGATAAAGAGTACACAATAGATAAGAGGAGAATTAGAAAATTTCTTTAGCTCCAAACAACTGATACAGAAATGGCTCTGTCCACCCGTGTGCTTCCACAGTGAAGCTTAGAGGGCGATCTAGATAGAAGATAGGTGAAGAACTTAAGGCTAGCTGGAACAACTCTAACTGGGTGAAAGATTGATGATCGATGGCTGTGAAGGGGTTTAGCTTTTATAGCTCGTGAAGGTGGTTAGGTCGGCATGTCCGACCTACCATATGAGCCTCCACTAGTCGACCAGGGAATATTCTCTTTTGGCTAGGGGCGCTACCCCTGAACCCCCGCCAAGGGAGCCATTGGCCCCCTTAGGACCCCCCAGCCCGTTTTAACTCCCTTACCCCGCAACTCAATGCAATGTGCCTCGAGTTGCTACCAGCTTAACTACTCAATCCAACTCAAAGATTAGACCCACAATGGTCACCTTTTTGCTATCTGATCACATAGACCTCATCTGATATACAAGTCAGGATTCAACCAATGTCCGAGCTCACATTTGGCTTCTCCTCATAATGGGGGCCTTACAACTTTCAGCACTATGGATCATTGGTGGCACCTTATGAGGGTGGGGCATTGAGCATATCCAACACCATCATGTTTGTGGTACCCATACTTAGTCTTTTTTGCAATAGTCTCCGGTGTTTTGCCATGTTTTTGGTGTGCCCACACTTTGCAGGTGTTACTTTCACTAAAGCCTCAATACACTTTGTACCTTTTGGTTGTGATTGAGGAGGGGTGTTGAGATATTAGCAATATCACCTAATGTAGCCTCTTTGTATGAGACAGTGATTCCAGGAGGCATATTTCACGGTGGATTCTGTACCATGGTGGATTCCGTGAGGTTTTACGGTGGATTCCGTAAACTTTGTTGACCGGGGCTCATACACAAAGTGGATTCTTTGTGCGAGAAGTCGATGGGGACGCCTATCCTTTTCGGGTATTTCGTTAATTTAGTGTGTACATGGGTGATTCCATCGCAGGTGATTCCGCAAAATACATATTAAATTAATAAACATTTATGAGTTTAGAGTGCGCACTCGTGATAAATTAAGGTTAGGATTGGTTTCTAACCAATTGATTTATTTATGTAGCTGAAGACTGCTAGATATTCACTTTTGTCAGTTTAATTGTATTATTTTACTAATGATTGTGAATGCTTCAGTTGATGTGTAGAGATAGTAGTAGTGGCGGAGGGAAGCATTGGAGGATAGCGTGTATTCGAGTTATCACTTACATTTTGATGGGCGCATACCTTAGGCATGGCGCCTATATTTTATCGCGCCTATTTATTAAGGCCTTGGATATTTATTTATTATTTTGTATGAGCATGGGCGCACGATTATGATATTTGTATTTGGACATTGTATCGGGTATACCTGACTCCTTGGGTGCCTGCCCATTAGCTTTATTTCTATTTGGCAGTAAAGCAAACTCAAAAGCCAAAAGCATGCTATTTTGTAATTTGGGTGGCCAATTTGAGCTTGAAGATGATTAATACATAAAATACATGCTTTGTGGAGCTCTCACACAAGGCATAGGGGGAGATTGCACCCAATCGGTCTCTTGTTCATGTCGTGCATGCTTTCTACCTTGAGTTTTGTGCAAAAAGTAGAGTTCTTTTGTTCTTGGGGACCTTTCGACGCTCACTATGCGAGTATACAACATTCGATCTGTGCACCAGTGGTATCAGAGCGAAGTTGAGATTGAGAGCTTCCAATCGCTACCCATCTTGCACGAAGGCAGAGCTCCTGGAACGATCGAGCTCTACAGTTGGTTTCATCGCAAACAGTCGATACGGGTGGATTCCTGGCAGTCAAGAACCTCTGTCTACAGCCTCTGATCTCGAAGGACTAGCCTAAGGAAGCGGATGACCACGTCAATATCTCCCTCTCCAAGTCATTTTTTCTCAGAAAAAATAGATAAGCTCCCATAACTACCAAAATTTTAAGCTTAAGTAAGCTTAAAAAGCTTACTTAAGAGCTTAAAGCTCACAAAATCGACGTTTCGTAAATTGGTATGTCTTGAATGGATTCGGCGGGGCGGAAAAATTGCCCCCCCCAGATTTTGACGATTCAGTTGGTTGGCTTAAGTTATATTAAGCCTAAGTTATTTAAGTTTCACAAAACTTCAATCATACAAGTTCTGCAAGTCTACAAGTTGTGCAAGTTTACCAAGTCAGTAGAGATCAAATCTGACTTACCTCAATTACTCCTATAAGGACTGTTCCTGCGCAGAAGCACAGAACTGCAAAGTTGTTCCCTAAAAGACTCTGTTTCCATACGCAGACTTGCTGAACCAGTTTCAGCACACGCAGAAGGTCATACGTAGATTTTACGAAGACTTCAAATCCCACAACCGCAAAAGTCGAAGACCGTGAAACGCAAACAAAAACCTATAAGCCTTGTATACCCGACTTTGAGCTATGCTCATCCCGCTAATTGGATTTTGAGAGTCTGAGGTCTTTTGGATTTTTACAAGATGATGGAACAAAATATGGACGATTTAATGGCTGAAGGCGATCTTCCTGAACCTATGATGGAACAAAAATTGGATTTAATTATGATGTAGCTGGATGGAGAACGAAGAGCCTGACAAGCTTTGCAAGTTTAATTGGCCAATTTACAATGATCGACTACCGAAAAGGATGGACCACAACCCGAAGATCTTATCCGACGTACCATCGATGCGACTCTCGAAGCTCAATCCATCCACAAAGAAACAAAGATAAGTAAAAGAAATTTCAAATTCCGTACTTTCAATGGAACTCGAGATGGAAAGACTGTACTTGCATTCATCAGTCTGTTTGATGATTACTTTCATGAAGAGACATATACTAAAAAAGATAAAGTTAAATGTGTCACTAATCACTTAGTTGATAGAGCATCTCTTTGGTGGACCGTGGTTCGTAAGAGCATAGATTGTCCCACTACCTAGGAGAGTTTCAAAAAGAAGTTTATGCAAAATTTTCTTCCTCCACAATTCCATGGAAAACCCATAAAGCAATGGGACCTTCTTCAGCAAAGAGATCGTGAGCCTATTTTCCAGTACACCGAACATTTTTGAAATGCCTTACTACAACTCCAAATGCTTGAAGACGTACTTGAAGCGACTCGCAAGCGCAAGTTTATGTCTGGATTACTTGGACATTACTACGCCGAAGTCAATATGTTCAAGCCTGCAACCCTTGAAGTTGCAATTTCTTTAGTTCATGACACTGAAGACAAGATTCGAGGAAGATACAAGCGTCCACAACAATTTCAAGCAAATGGTAACTATGGTTTCAAGCAATTCAATTCAAATTTTAGAAGATTCAATCAAACTTGATTTCCTTCATCATCTTTTCGTAAGTCTTAGACAAAACCACCTGCTTTTCCATCAAATACCAATCAAAACCCTAAGCCATCCTCACAGCCAAATCCCAATATTCCTAGACTTCCTGCCATTGCCAACAATGTATCTAAAGCCAAATCTATAGTGTGTTACAAATGCCATCAACTTGGACATCTAGCAGCCAATTGTCAATCGAAGAAACCACCTGTCAGAAGCAAGAGTCTAGTGAAGGACCTTCTTAGCTAAAGGAATACGTGGATGTATTCCCTGAAGAGTTGACAGAACTCCTGCCTCAAAGAGAAGTGGATCATGAGATTAAGCTAGTACCCGGAGTTGTGCCAATTGCAAAAAGACCTTATAGAATGTCTATACCGGAAGCAATTGAGCTGAAGGAACAACTCAAGCAACTGCTAGATCAAGGCTACATTCGTCCTAGTAGTTCACCATGGGGAGCTCCAGTAGTGTTCCAAAAAAAGAAAGATGGAACACTTTGATTATGTATTGATTACCAAGGATTGAATCAATCAACGGTCAAGAACAAGTATCCTATTCCTAGAATAGATGAGCTTCTTGATCGTCTTCAGGGTGCAAAGATCTTCTCCAAGATCGGGTTATTATCAGATAAGGATCAAGGAAGAAGATATCCCAAAGACAGCCTTCAACACAAGATATGGGCACTTTGAATTCCTAGTTATGTCATTTGGGCTTACGAATGCACCTGCCACCTTCAACAGGTTAATGCAGGATATTTTTAGGCCATATCTTGATGATTTTGTGCTTGTCTTCTTTGGCGACACTTTAGTCTATTCCAAACAGGAAGAAGATCATGAATCCCAACTTCAGATTGTGTCCTTGAGACAATGAGGGTGCATAAGCTGTATGCTAAGATGAAGAAGTGTGCATTCTTCAAGCGTCAGATTGAATATATGGGACTCATAGTATCAGCAAATGGAATCTCAGTGGACCCAGCCAAGGTCAAAGATGTGCTAGAATGGCCAATACAAACATTTGTCAAAGTAATATGCAGCTTTCTTGGATTGACATGATGGTATAGGTTTTTCATCGAAAACTATGCTTTGATTGCAGCACCTCTGATGGACTTACTGAAGAAGCAAACAGCCATTGCATGGTCAACTCCCGAACAAAATAGCTTCGACAGATTGAAGCAAAGTTTGGTATCACCACCTATCCTAAAACTTCCAGACCTCAATAAGGAGTTTTAGGTAGTAATTGATGCTAGCACACTTGCCTTGGGATGTGTGCTCATGTAGGAAGGTCATCCTGTAGCATAATCTTCAAGGAAATCGAAGAGTCATGAGAATAATTATGCTATGCATGATCTAGAATGGCTAGCTGTCATCCATGCACTAAAGCTTTGGAGACACTACCTATTGGGTAACAAGTTTACACTTGTAACTAACCATAAGAGTCTCAAGTGGATCTTTACCCAGAACGAGCTCAACATGAGGCAACGTCGATGGATTGAAGTACTGGAGGAGTATGACTTTGAAATCAAGTACTGACCAGGGAAAGAGAATGTAGTTGCCGATGCACTTAGTCGCAAGGCATTCCTTAATTCCCTAATCTTGCAAAACCCGTCAACAGCTAGATCCCTAGCTACAAAAGTATCTATGCCAAACAATTCAATACTTGAGTTAGCTAGAGAGGATGCATGCCATGATCCGACCTACCAAACAATGCGAAGGGAAATCTCTATCAAGGATTAGGATCAAAAGCTGCAAGCTAAGCATCATGAATTCTCTATCAATAGTGGACTTGTCTACTATAGAACGAGGCTGTGTATATCGGCAAGTCAATCACTTAAGCAGAAGATATTGTGGGAAGCTCATGATTCCCCTTTCGCAGGACATCCTGGCTATGCCAAGACTCTCAATGCAGTTAGGAAGAGCTACCATTGGGAGAGGCTTAAGGGTGACGTTCTCAAATATGTCACTGAGTGTTTGTCTTGTCAACGTATCAAAGCCGAACATGTCAAGATGCCAGGGAAGCTGCAACCGCTTGACATTCCCCAAATGAAATGTGAATTCATTAGTATGGATTTTTTTGTAGGCCTACCCCAAGTCAAGGGAGGATACAACTCCATCATGGTTGTGGTTGACTTGATTACTAAGGTTGCACACCTTATTCCAGCAAAGACAAACTATAAAGTCTCAGACATTGCAAGATTGTTTATCAAGGAGATATTCAAGCTACATGGGTTACCCAGAAGAATCATTAGTGATCGTGATTCTCTCTTCACATCACACTTCTGGAGAGCTATCTTTAAAGCCATTGGAACTCAACTCTGCTTCAGCACAACTTACCATCCCTAAACCGATGGCCAAACAGAGTGAGTCAATCAAGTCATCGAGGATATACTTAGGGCATACTACTGTCGTGAGCCAAAAAGGTGGATTCAATACTTGCCTTTGGTTGAATTTGCCTACAATGCTTCTTACCAACAAAGCATTCAGATGACCCCTTTCCAAGCATTGTATGGTCATGACTGTTGAAGTTCCCTAAACTTCTTAGATCCAACCTTAGGGGTTGAAGCTTCAAGGCAGATGTTGGAAGCGATGGATGACCAAATAAAGTCAATAAGATAGGACGTCCAAGCTTCCAAGGATAGACAAAAGGCCTATGTGGATTTGAAGCATCAAGATAGAGTCTTCGAAGAAGGAGACATGGTCTTTATTCGCGTACGCCCAAAGAAGAGTTCCCTATCCTTAGGAAATTGCAAGAAGCTAAGTCCAAGGTATTGTGGACCATACAAGATCCTCAAGTGCCTAGGACCTAATGCTTATAGACTGCAACTCCCTGAGAACCTAAAGGTTCATAATGTATTCCATATCAGCCTATTGAAAAAGTATGTACCTAATCTTAACCATGTACTTGATGACCAACAAGTTGTAATGCCTAGTCAAGGAGTCCTTGAACTAAGGCCTGACAAGATCTTAGATGTTAGGGAGAGACAACTGAGATCCAGAACCTTGAGAGAATACCTCGTCCAGTGGAAAGATTATCCTGAAGAGGATGCCACTTGGATAGATGATGGCACTCTCAACCATCAATATCCCCAGTTTATCTCGAGATGATGACATCTCGATTCCTCCAAGGGGGAGAGAATGTAATATCCGGAAGGCATAGGCATGTGCGAACTACCCAATAAAAGATAATGGAATTATTCTTTGGTTCATTATTCTTGCTTCGGATTCGAGCATAGGAAGAACCATCATCAAGAGCTTTTGTTTCCAAGTGGGCTTCATAAATGTAAGGTTGCCCAAGAATGATAGGGTAACTACAAGAGTGTTGAACAAAAAAGTGAAAATTATTTTTTATGTCTCCAATAGTTACCTGCACATTAGGACATGCAACATATAACTCTCCAGAAGAGTTGTTTGCAGCTCTCATTCGCCAACCTGGATCAACATTTATGGGCATCCGCCACTTTCATAGAGACTCCTTGCCATGACGTTTATCTCCGAGCCATGGTTTAAGAGTGCAATACATGGTGTTTCTTTTTCTCCAATTTTGACAACTGTCTCCATTGTTGCTCTTGCCCAATGCGTACGGGAGTAGTGACTACTTGGAATGAACTGAGCCTCTTCTTCCTCATGCATTTACTGTAGATGGCCTTCTTTTTAAGAGGTGGGCTGCCCAACTGGTTTGGACCAACCGACCATTACATTTTCAACTTTCACTTCTTTAATTTTTGTATTCATGTTTTCTTTATCTTCAGCTTCAATTGATGCAATTAATTCTATAATTGCTTCAAGAATTCCTTGTGAAGTCAGCTTCTCTTCATCCTGCACAAAAACTCAAAGAAATTGCAAAAAATCATGCACTGTTTCTTTATCACCAACACATTGTCTTTTCCATTTGATTACATTAATAATTACATCATGGAATTCACGTTTGGCAATTCCAAGAATTTGGCCTAAGGTGAATTCAATTTTTCTTCCTAGAATTCGTTCTTCTAGGACTCGTTTGAGATCGGTTGTAGATTATATGTCAGACTGCAATTTGTAGCATGGCTGCTTGCCTTTCTTATTTTCTTTGGTCTTCTTTGTTTGTGGCACATCTTCCATCTCTTGATCTGGGGTTATATTTTTAGCAAGCTTTGTTGTTCATGTGTTCTTCTAGTTACCCATTTTGGAGGGCCAGAAGAGGAAGGCCCTGGTTCATCTTCTCTTCTTCTCTTTTCTTCAATCAAGACTTCTGTATGATTGATGTTAGTCAAATGTGCAAAGGCAGAAAAAGAATCTACTAGTTTTTTTCCAACTAGTTATTCCTCGAATATATTGACTGGTGTTAGCCAAATCTTCTTTGGCTGCTTTACCAGGTTTCATTTGATCTAGTGCATGCATCCATACTATAGATTGCACATTAGCTTTACATGTTTTCAAACTTGATTTAATTGGCTCAATTTGCAGCCCATAGGTAGCTGCATAAATTGTTGCATAGGCATTCTTTACAGCTAAATCTTCTAATTTTTTCTTCATTCCACCACTGCCAAAATTTGGCTCCAGTGGAAGACCAGTTTCAACCGCATGAATTTTTTCGTCTTTCCAAAAGATGAGCTTCTGTGCTTCAGCCTTACGGAAGGCAGAACACTCCCTCTTGTCATGTTGTTGGCTGTCACACCAAATACAGTGCCTCTTAAAGCCTTCTCTCATGGGTCTTTGAGTTGATGCTCGTCCTCGCTCTTCGACTTTGACATCCAACTTCTCTACTTTGGAACTAATTTCTATAAGATTTAGATGAAGGTTAGGCATGCTTTTAATGAGTTCATTCATTACATCATTTTTAGAAGGAACAGAAGAAGAAAGAATTGGTTGATTAGTCAAAGGAATAGGGGATTTTGAAGCTGGAACAAGCTCCATCAATAGAGTTGTTGAAGTTGAAGTAGAGCCCAATCTTAGTTGCATCTGCTCTCTTCGAGCAATCATATTAACTGCATCAGTAACATATGTCCATGCAGTCTTCTAGGCGATCAGCAAGCTTCTCTTGCAGAATAGGATCTGCAGCCTTAAGGAATAATTCAATCTTCTGACATTTCATACTTTGTTGGTCTTCAGCATCAAGTTGTCCAAATTTACTTTCAAACTCATGGTATAGAGCTGTTGTAGCTAAACCTTTGTTGGGTTTTTCAACCCATTCAGTAAAACTTTTCTTCGTCATTGGGCCAGAGTTTTCTAAGAAGAATTCTTTGCGTAGGGCTTTTTTGAATGCAGCCCAATCTGCATCTTGTTGAAAAAGACTATGGATTCTTTCTTGAAGACCATGCTTGGCTAGTTTGGCAAAATAACGGCTCCATGCATGTTGTGGTACACCAAAGAAGAGCATTTTTTTCAACATATAAGCGAATAAAAATATGTACAGAGACATTTTGACGATTAAATTGTTTTAATTCATGCCCAACTTCCTCTAGGGCCTTGATAGCTCTGAAATCAATCTTCTCTTTATCTTGCCTTTGTTGTTGTTGTAACATTTGGATTTTTTGTTGCTGAGTCTACTGCAATATGCGCACCAATTGTTGTAGAGTAATCCTTCTTCATCTCCCACTTTTGGAGTGTTGTTCACTGCCTGAAAACAACGATCACGCATCACACGATTTTGCTAATCTCTTTTTTACATAAAATCATCTCAAATTGGTTGAAAGCTACATGTTTTCTTTTACATGTCCTCCTAATCTAGAAGTTATCTATAGTTTTATGGATTTTACAAGATATAATATCTAGAATATAAAAAATTGACTAAAAACTTGTCCAAAAAAATCTAATATTTTGAACCATAGACACTAATACTAATGCCTAAAGTGGCATTGACTCTCTAAATCTAAAAGGAAGCCACGCTCTAGATTTTTTTACATGGTGCGCGCGTAGCGGCACGACAACGTCCCTGTCAACTTCTCGCACAAGGAATCCACCTTGTGCACAAGCCCCGACAAATAAATATAGTTTTACAGAATCCACCATGGTCTCATGGAATCCACCATGGAATATGCCTCATGACATCATTTTACTAACTAGCTTTTGTGGTGGTAGAGCTTATTAAGCCTTAATAAGGCTAATGTAGAGAGGGAGAATTAAAAAATGTTTACCTTGTTGGCTGCACAACTGATCTAGGCTGCCATGGCTTTGTACAAGTAAAAAGTATACCTTTATTGGCACCAAATTTAACAAATCTCTTGCTACAAAAGATGACTTGATTTATGCCTTTAGGGACTAAGTAAATGGAACAAAAAATCCTTCTTTTTCTTCTCAATCTCTATGTCTTAGTGAGAAGTAGACCCCAAGCTTGTAAAATAAGCTACCACTTAGCTTTTTTTTGGTAAGTAGGCCCTTCACAAGCTTCAACAAGACTTGAATAGCAACACTTTTGAAGCTTGTAGCTATGGATACTCAACCTCACAACCTTAAAGATGGTAGCTTTGATACCAAGCGAAAGAGATAGAGTTCAAAGAGGGTCATAGATGAAGATAGCGATAGGTTGACAAAGTAAGAAAAACTATACATTCATTGCATAGAGGTTGCCTCTTTAAATAGGCTCAGGTGTACATTAAATACATTGCATTGAGTCAAGTTTGACTTGCCACCTGAGATCCATATCCTTCCAACTAATCATCCTCATTCATCCACATATCTATCCATTCTCTAAGACCTAGTTCACATCATATGTATCAAATATGCTAACATTAGCCACATGCATCAAGAAATTGTTGCCAATTTCTCGATAGCATCCATAACTCCAATGCTAAGTGAGAAATCCATTTTGGTGCTTATAGATCAAGAGGTCTTCAATATAAAAGAGTCTTCAACATTATGGAATTCTCATTAACTAGAAATAGAAGCTTGAAATAAAGAATACCCAAAATAACACAATGGTCTCTTGAAATCCAAAGAGCTTGAAAGCTTGCAATCTTGCATCAATCTTGAGATATTATAACTAAAGGAGTGTCCAAGCCAAAGAATTGACAAATCTCATTGAAATAAAGAATACCCAAAATAACACAATGGTCTCTTGAAATCCAAAGAGCTTGAAAGCTTGCAATCTTGCATCAATCTTGAGATATGATAACTAAAGGAGTGTCCAAGCCAAAGAATTGACAAATCTTCAAGAAATTGAAACTTCAACATGATGTCTATGAATGCCATGCTATGTATTTAGGGTTTCAAAAAGAAATGGCTCAAAAGAATGGAGAAGAAAGCTCAAAACCATGAAAAGTAGGTAGCGTTTCCCTGCTTGCTTAGAGAAGCTTCACAAGTGGTGCCAATGGCTGAAACTAATGCCTTAATCCCTACTTAATAATTGCATTTTGTGTCAAAAATCATGTTGATCTTGTAGCTCTTATCTTTGATATCCAAGCTCCAACAAATACATGCTCTAATTGTTGGTCTTATTCCAAGGAATTCTTTAAAATATTGATGGTCATGGGTAGTTGGCCCATCCGGAGGATGCGCAGGATCAGAGGGGGTGGATGTCGTACTGCTGCGCATCTGAATAACTAAAAAATATTTACATATTTTTGGGTCCAAAAATATGTGCTATCATATTGGACACATGGAAACCACACCATCTATCCATTAGGATCAACATTGGTTTCATTTCCTTTTACAAGATATTGCCACACTTGGGTGTGATAATCACACTTAGTATAGCATCTTAGCAACATTGATCTTGCATAATGCCTAGCTCTTAGCAGCCCAAGTTTTTGCAGATGACATCCTCCATGTTGGTGTCAGCTTCAGGATGACCTGCAAGTTCTTCATGTCAAGCCACCTTAATATAACATTGTGTCATCCTCTCAATCACAAAGACTAAATAGTGTAAATGGCTGCAAGAGCATATGATATCATGGATTTTAATCATGATCTAGAGATTGCACCTCTATCAAACAAAAGCCATCTTATCTTGTAGTTAATTGCTTCATCTTTTTGTTTCTCTTCCAATTTAAGTAGTCCGCCTTCCTAATATGATCCTAAAACTTCTATGACAGTTGATGTTCAGGTAGCAAATCATTGATCATGATCATGATTTTGAGCTTTTAATGCCTTAACAAGTGATGTTTTTAGAACCATCACCCTCCTTCATGAGCCCTCTCTCCAGTTGATGTTTCCTCTCCCCATAAGCTGGATCAAAACATCATTATCAGCTTATCATATCATAGTAATGTGGAAGAAAGTGAATCAATTAAACATTGTTGTAGTGAGTGATGAATTTTTGCATAAAGTTCACTACTTCATGGTTGCAAGGAGGGCCATAACGTTCCCTATAGGCCTTCTTTCCAAATTGTCATGAAAGCCCTACAAATAAATAGTATTTTTCCATAAAAGCCATCTTTTTTCTCTTTCCTCCCTCACAAGCATGTACATATGCATATAAGTATGCATTAAAGACTTGTTTTATTCCTTCCCTTTCTTCTTCTCCAAGTTAAGCATCATTCGTAAATTAAGCATATTTCAACAAAAGTTAAGTTTTTCCCCATCCTTTCCCATGTTATTATTCACCACATTTTTAGCCATTGATCTTATGTCCATGGATCTTTTTTTCCCTCCAAAGATGCAAAGGTTATAAGAAGTTAAGAAGACATATATTTAAGAGAGAGATTATTAATACTACGTTGTCAAACTCACATAGGTATAAAAGGTGTGAGATGTAATTTTCAATACTTTTGAAAATAATAGAATTATTATCTCTCATCTCACTTCCTTGTTTACAGATCCCATGGCTTCTCTCACTTCTCTCATATATTTCTACTCTTTCTCTCTCTGTATCACTCATTCTCTCGCTTCTCTTCTCTCTCTTCTATACTCCTTTCTCTCACCTCTTAGTCTGCTTCTTGATTAGTGGTATAAAAGCATTGGTCTTTGATCTATTTGGTTACAATATTTCCCTAGATTTCCTTCTAAGACTAGTTACATTTCAATTTCTCAAGGATAGGGTATCTGCCTTTGAACTAGACATGTGTAAAGATCTAGGAGCCTTTCAACTTAGTCAAAGCTAAATGGAGTACACGATGTTGGAAAATAGGTCAAATGATGTATGTTGTAGGATGAGGAGACTTGTATCCCATAAGCACAGTGAGGAGAGTGGAGAAGCTGGAAAGCTATAAAGACATGTACTGGGTTCACTTTTCAATGCAATGCTATTGTACTTTGTAATTAGAGTTTGTGTTCCTATCCACTCAAGATTGTGTTTATGAGTCCAAGCTAATCTATCATGGAACCTAATTCACTTGAGTGAAAGTATGTGTCTAGTCATTAGTCTTCATGTCTCTTCCTTATGAGTTCAAGCCTCCATAGCTAAACTGTGTTCAAGATCCATGTTTCTCAACATGGTATCAAAGCCATAGTGAGCTTAATTTAGCTCTTCTCCCTGCTTCTCCAACTTCTCAAACAGCTCAAATCTAGCTTAGGACAAGTGTATGAGTTCATCTTCTACTTCATTTTCACACATCTCTTCTTGGCCACCATAGCCAACTTGCACCCACTTACCTTGGAGTCCCTGGATCTCTCAGTACATGAAACATCTCATCGAGATATCTTTTGCAAATTTCTTTAGTTTATTCAGGAGCTTCTCTCCTGGCACCTCAATTCTGACATTCGTGTGATACATCTCTAGCATTATGGAAATTTGTCAAACCTGTCCCCTAAACTGCGCTTGACAGGCTGTTGTACAGTTGCGTGATCTGCACATGCTGTAATCCAACTCAGAACCATAAGTTTTTTAAAGCGTGGTATATGAGACTTCTCTCCATCAAATCTTTTGTCATTTGATTGCATGTACATGCTGCTACTACAGACAAAAGAACAATCATGTACAAAAACCCTAATACAAGGCAGCCATAGCTTGTGTAGTTCAAGCTCATCTTACACTTCAGTCTCTCACTTCCTCCAACTAATTCAAGTTGCTGCCACTCTGATGTGAGTTCTAGCTTAGTCCACAACACTCAAAATCAGTAAGGGGAGGAGATCATTGAGCAACATCAAGCCCAATATATAAAGATCTTCTAGACATAGTATCTATTGATACTCAATCAGTGTCTCTTGACATGTGTATTTAGCGTACTCATGAACAAGCTATTCATCGATTTTACCTCAGCTACAGAAAAGCTCATTCTCAGAACTTGTAATGATTTAAAGTTCGATTGATCAAATCCATTTGTAAGTCTCCATTTCTTTGTAAAATGATAGACATAACTACTTGAGTGTTCTCATGGTAAGACCTACTTCTAAGATGACTGAACTGAAGCAGATAGAAAATTTTAATGGTGAAGGCTTTCATGCTTAGAAGGAGAAAACCATGTATCATCTCATGAGGAAAGACCTCAGGGATCTCTTGAGAAAGATGATGTAGATGACAAGAAAGAAGATGCTAAAGAGGAAGATGCTGTAGAAGACCAGCCTAAAACAAAGGCATGGAAGAAGATGAATAACAAAGCTCTAGGTATTATTGTCTGGGGTCTATCAAATGATGTATTACATCATATTTCTAGCATCAAGGATGCAAAGAAGGCATGGGAAGAACTTGACAAGATCTTTGGTACCCAAGCAAAGAACTCAAAGGTAAAATTACTCATGCAGTTTTATAAGTTGGATGTTAAAGACAGTTCGTCTATGACTGTACACATCAATAAGTTCAAGAGCCTTAAAACTCAGCTAGCAACTCCTAAAAAGAACATTGATGAGGATAAGGCAATAGCAGTGCTACTTGCCAATGTTAATCATGAACCATATGAGAACCTTGTTTTAGCACTAAGTAATGTTCCTAGTCTCTCACTCAAAGACATTGAGTACTCACTGCTTGATGGAGAAAGCAAATTTAAAAGCAAGGATGTAAAAGAAACTAGATCAAGGGATAACCTCTTGTACACTAAGGGTACTTAGGCAGCAAAAGGACGTGGTCGAGGATTCACCACCAACAGCAACAAGGATCGAATTATTTGTCATTTATGTGGCAAGATTGGCAATGTAGCCAGTGAATGTTTCCACAAGAAGAGATCACAATAGGTGCAAGATGATCACCATCAAGGTCATTTTATGAATGAAGAAGAAGAAGAAGATGCTTCCACCACCATCAAAAACTCTGACAAATTATTCTAAAGAAATTTTCATTGTATCTTTACCATAGTGGATGTTTTCTTTCCCTTAGTGGATTTGTATTGAGAAAACCCTTGCAAAAAATTTAAAATTTCAAGCTTGACTTGACTAGGCTACCCATGAGCTAGTATCTCGAACCATTTCATCATGTGTTGGAGGCATGAGACTAAGTTGGAGGCATCATGGACAAATTAATGGTAGGTTATGGACAAGAAATTGGTCATTTTGGAGGTAAAAATTAAAGAAGAAGTTAATCAAGACTAGAAGTCGAGTTGCTTTTCAAAAAAGCTCTTTCTTTCCTCTTTTTTTCAAGTTTTTGGAAAAGATTTCATGGCAAACAACAAGAATAATCTCTTCTTGATTAGTAGCCACTCCATTTCTCTCTGAAACACTGGGCAGTGATTCTTCATCTTCTACCACTGATCATTCCAACCACCAATGATGAAGCATGACACTCACTAGTCTATAGAAACAGGCTTGGATTTTGCATTGTTTTTTGCACTAATCTTAAACTCTTTCTCTATAGTTCATGGTAGTCATTAACCTCTTGTCTAGTACTTGTACACTCTTTGGAGAAATGTTTGGTATCATCCTTAGTAAGGATTGAGTTATTTGAGTCTCTGATCTTCATTCTTATCTTTGAAACCCAAAAAACTAGTAGGGTAGCAGGTTTGAAGCTTCAAATTTCTTCAAGATTTGACTCTTTGTGACCTTTAGGGCTTCTCTACTACCACTATCAAGAAAGTTTGGCTTCAAGATTGAAGAAATTGAAGAGATTTCAGCCTGTTAAGCTTCATGGAGTGCATAATGGAGTTCTATTTTGGGGGTTTTAGTTAGGGAGCTTGAATCTCTTACATTCAAGCATTCAAGAAGGCTCAAGGAAACTATTCTTCAAGGATTTAATGATCTTTAAGAAAAGGATGTGTTGATTTCAATGGAATCATGGAGCAGGGAGCTTGTAGACTAGTTTGGGACAAAATCTTTTACCAATGGTTGAGGCTTGGTTCCAAGTGATTCTTCCGTCTTCTTCTTCAAGCTTACAAGAGGTATTTCAATTGTTTTTAATCCTTGAAACATCTTTACAACCACTTGCTCAAGCTTTTCCATTTTTTGATGAGAGATATTGATCACTTGAGCTTCTAAATGAACCATGGGTCAAAGATTAATGCCTCTTTAGCTAAATTAGAGCTCTACATCACATTTTAGTATTCATTTTAATCCAATTCAATCATGGTGATCATTTTTAATGCTTTTACCCATAACCCTAATTTTGATCATTTGATTCTCTTATACCCAATAATTAAATTGTCAAGGGTAAGTAATGCAATCAATGAGTCACTGAATTCTAGTGGTAAGACCCTTAGTAGCTAATCGCATTTTTTGATTCTATTTTCATCGATAAAAATCTATGCATATAATTGAAGGTTGAAAGAATCATTTTAGTAATGCATATCATCTCTATTTTCTTAGAATAGAATGCTCTTGCTATAGAAATTCCCATCAAGAAGAAAGGTAGATGCCGAGGGAGATAGTGGGACAAAGAGAGGTGATCCTCCCTCATTTTATTGAAGATCCAAAGGGGTGCAACTGACCTGAGGAGAACTTTACTCACCTATCCATGATTGGGAGCTTGTGTAGGGAGCCTATCATGCTATTTATCTCTCACATAGATACTATGAAATATTCTAGCTAAAGAGCATTTGATTAGGATCTCATTGATTAGTTCATAGGGATTACATGTTTTTTATAGGATTATTCAACCTTCATTAGTAGGGTACAAGTACATGTAGTCATAACAAGGCACTCGGACATTGATTGGAACTGATATTCTGCCATTTACATGTGCTACAAATTATTCCAAGTCTATTACATGTTGTTCATACGATAGCTCAATGAAATAAGGAATTAGGACCTACTTTTGGGTATTATCCACTTGGTTACAGATATTCCAGAGTATTTTGAAATTTATCCAGAGCATATACAAAGTATTGCAAGTCATATCTAGTCCCTAGAGGTCATATTTAGGGTGCTTTAGGGTTGGGAGACCTTAGTTTGGACCTAAGGGTGGTGGAAATGTCAAAATTATGTATTTATAGGGTGGTTTAGGGTTGGGAGACCTTAGTTTGGACCTAAGGGGGTGGAAATTTCAAAATCATTATATTTAGGGTGCTTTAGGGTTGGGAGACCTTAGTTTGGACCTAAGGGTGGTGGAAATGTCAAAATAATGTATTTATAGGGTGGACTATTCTATATAGAAAAAAAGAATATTTTTATGGTATTTTATTTCAATTCTAAAGTCAAGTGCTATACTCATCCTAAAGAGCTATTTGTTAGCTCATTTTGAATCAAAAGTTTATTGATTATGATATCATGGTGAAAATTTATAGCTATTAGTGACACGTGGCCTACTTGGACTACACTGTGACAATGAGCAAAAATGGTTGGAAATAAGGGAAAGAACAAGGCTAATGATGATATCATTATGATGAGAAAGAATTTCAACAATATGGTGCATATAGCACTCTCAATGCCATGCTTTGTAACCATGAAACTAGGCACTCTATTAGACATATGGAGTTGGTTTCTAAATTGGATCAAGTGGTTGGAGCAAATGGTTCACTCAAACATCCAAACCAAGGAAGTTATGGAGCAGATAGCTCACTCTATTAAGGATTCCAGGGAGTTTGCCTCTTCCACTAAAGAATCTTTGGACAAACTTAGTGCTCAAATTTTAATGCTTATGGTAGTACAAATGGCAAACAAGAAATGTAGAGATAAAAAATCATTGCAAACCTTGAATAATAACCCACAGCCAGGTATCATTGGAAAGAAGGGTATAAAACATACAACCTATGAGATTAAGGAGACTTCTTATCAGCATATTTTGATCATGCATGCATCTAACCTTCCTCCAAGAGCTAGAAGTGAGCCAGTTATTCCTCCAAGTAGATTCCAAACCGATTATCATAGGAGTACCTCTAATCTTTCAGTCCCCATTGGTAAGTATATGAACATGCAACCGCGAGTATCAAATGGATAGAAATGTTTTATTGAGAGGGAGCTCCATGATAAAATTGTGTTGACCAAATATACTGGCCATTCATAATCATAGGCTAATTTGGAGAAGTGGATCTTAAATTTAGAGTCCTATTTTGATAATTTCTTAGGTTTGGCAACCAAAATATTCACTTTTTCTATGCTTCACCTTGAGGCTTTGCTTATACATGGTGGAGGTACATAAAGAGGGAGAATCAATAGGTTGATAATTGGAAGGATTTCAAAGCTAAGATAGCTCAAGTGTTTCTCTCCCATTGAGAAAGATAAATTGGCTAGGAGATGGTATCAATTGGACCAATGAAGCCTATCAGTAGCAATTAGACAGTATACTAACTAGTTCTTGAACCTTACCATGTATGTAAAAAGTATGAGCAATGGTGAAAAATTGCATAAGTATATCTTTGGTCTTGATCCTAACTTATTAGCTAATGTTATGGCCTAGAAACTTGCTACACTATTTCAAGATATTGAGCTAGTAGAGAGGTATGGCCGTAAGTACATGAAAGATATCCCTATGCAAGCTTCTTTTGGATAATACTTCATTTGGTAGCTCAAAGTTCCTACATATCCTACTTTTGATGCTTCAAGATAGCAAAGTGCTTCAAAATAGCAGCTAGCCATACAGTTGTGCCTAAGCAAGGTGATAGTAGACCCAAAAATAATTTAGCAAACAATGGCAAGTTTATATGCATGGATCTTTGTTGAGAGTACAAAGAGAAGAGTCTATGCTTCAAATGTGGTGTAAAGTATACAGTTGATAATGTGTCTAAATGCACTTATAAGAATGTTAAAGCCACTAAGAACTACAACATGATAGTACTTGAGGATATTTATGAGGAAGTCATTGAAGAACCAAATGTGAGTGCACAAGCTAAGTTTGCAGAGCATGATGAGGATCTTGAGCCAAATTAGTCTTATGAGTAGTTGATAGATTTCCATTTGACCTTGGTGGGCATGTTCCCTTTGATCTTGGTGGGAAAAATTTGCATATTGATACCACTATTCTTTGTTCTATTTCTAGAGATGCTTGGTGAGGTTCTAGGAGCCCTAATGTACTCTATATGAAGGGTACCATTCATGGAAAGGATGTGTTTATCTTGACAGACTCTCACATTATGCATAGTTTTGGAAATAACTCAATTGTGTACAAGTTGCATTGTTTTCCCATTGATTTAAAATATTCCACAAGAGTTTAGGTAGAAATGGTGAAGAGAAAATTAGTATCCAAATGTGTTTATAGGTTCCCATGGAGTTGGCTAAAAATTATGAAGCAAACGTGAACCTTACTTTGGAAATGGAGCCCATAGATATAGTAGTTTGGTGTATTTGGTTGATAACCTTAGGGAGGATCTTATGGATTTCTCATAGTTGTACATGAATTTTTCCATTGATGGGCAACCTATCCATCTATAGGGGATTCCTAGTAAATCAAATTTTTAGCTTATCACCATTAAGCATATCAAGAAGGAGTATAAGAAGTGCTCTTAGATTTTTGTTCTACACATGAATAAAGAGGTTGACGATCAATCTAAGGATTCAATTGCTCATCCAACATTAAAAGATCTACTTAAGGAGTACAAGAATTTGTTTGAGGTGCTTACTTCATTACCTCCCAATAAAGTAATGAATCACCCTATTGATTTAGAGACACATTCCAAGCATGTTGTCAATAAGCCACCCTATAGATTTTCTAAATGTCAGCATGAAAAAGTGTCCAATAAAATCAAGGATCTTTTAGAGGTGGGGTTCATTGAGCCTAGATAGACTTTGCTATATGCTTTATTGGTCTTGTTGGTAAAGAAGAAAGATGGATCCTTCAGGATGTGTATTGACTATGGAGATTTAAACAAGAGCATACTGAATAACAGGTGTCTGATTCCTAGAGTAGATAATTTTCTTAATGAGAGCAAGGGAGCTAAGTTTTTTTATCAAGATTAACTTGAGATTAGGATATCATCATGTTAACCCCAGTGCAAGACAAAGAGAAAGGAAGAAGCGAAGAAAATTTGAGAAATTTCAAAAAGGGTGATCCGAGAGAAGGATAAGAGGAGAAAAAGACAAAAGAGCAAGAGAAACCTTAAAAGCCAAGGCAATGGAAAATGTGCATTTTAAAATGTAAAGGCAACCCAAATTTTTTGTAAAAGAGCGCTAGTCTCCCTCCTGTGCAAGTTGGAAAGAGTGGATAGGCATAGGTGAAGGCATTATGTAAATAGAAGGGAATAGGAAAAGAGGCATTGACAAGATGGCCGGTCATGTAAAAAAGGAGATGGGTGCCCAAAGGGATGATGGCATATATAAAATCCAAAAAGCGAATAGAGAAACTTAGTCTTGGTGTGTGGAAAAAGTGGCTCTTCTTCTTCTTCCTCTTCTCATTCTTCTTCTTCTTGCTTGCTTGAGCTTGTGCTTAAGGGAGGGAGTGTGAGAGTGTGAGGGAGTGAGTGTGTGAGGGTGAGGGACAGTGGTGGAGAAGCTCTTCATTTTTTCCTCTCTCCTTATTTTCTCTTCTCTTCTCTTATCTCGTGTGTGCGGCTATGGATTATGGAGCTTGAAGGTGGAGGATTGAGTTTTCTTGAGGTTGCATCTTGGATCCTGGAGCTACCAGTGTGCTTGAGAGAGGAGGGTACTTGATCATGCATTTAGGTAAGCTCACTACACTTGTAGGCTTGAGAGTACGTATGGGTATGTGAGAGGTAGCCATTAGCATTTGACTTGAAATGCTTGAGCAATAAGTGGTCCGTGGGTCTTGGCAAGCTCCCACATTTAACCACAATAATGACAGGTAAGATCAGACTTCCATCCCCATGGGACTTACTACAACCACGTGACTTGGACCTAGACTTCTGAGAGTCCCTGCCCTTATGATCATTATCACGCCTGCCATTTCTGCCACCTCTAATGGTCAATGCATGTGAAGAGCGGGAAGTATCATTGTTTCTCTTGCTGATTTCCTCAGTCAATAAAGCACTATCCACATCTTTGATTTTTAGCCCATCAATCTTGTTCGTGCATATGGCAGTATGGAGGACATCCCATGATTCAGGCAAGGTGCCAAGCAAAAAAAAAGGGTGTAAGTTGTCTTTGGACTCAATACCCCGTCCCGTGACAACAGACTCTTCATGATAGCATGAAACTGACTGAAATGAGATGAAAGGGAGGTCCCCTCCATGCGAAGGTCCATTAACTGCTTCAGTCAATACATCTATGACGCAGGACTCTGCTGCGCATAGAGCTCCTGAATCTTCTCCCATAAATCCCATGCACTCTAATTTTCATCTTCAACAACATTATGATGGACCTCTTCTGAGAGTGACAAAATAATGGTAGACTTGCATAGCTCATCAACTTCCATCCAAACATCATCATCAATATCCTCAGGTTTGAAACCCTTGAAACGCAAGGGTTTAATCTGCAACTTCTGCACCTGCCATATTTGGGACTTCCAATACCCATAGTTGGTGCCATCCAACTTGGCAATGTTAAAGAGAGCGGTATCTTTTAGATGACCAGCCATACGGTCCCGAATCAAAGCAAAAGAGCTAAATTTCAGGTTGTTGTAATTAGCAGAAAATGCACTAAAACCATTGCTAAAACTTGCTGAAAGGGTGGATTTCACCAAGAGAAGCACCTGTCCACCAAATATGACCAAGATAACATCAAATAGTAAGCATTACCCTCATAGAAGTGCTCAAAATCTATAGATTTTAGCTGGCTGTAATAAATGACAGCAGTATGTAAAACTGTCCCAAAATGAAGCAATCATTGATACATATGTCACTGCAATTGCCAGGTAGCAAGATACATCCAACAGTGAGTTTCCATGGGCACGAAGGTACCAAGAACTGTCAAACCAATAATTTATCAGGCAAGAGACATCTCATAGGTCCAGAAGTCATGCATGTAATGGGTCTCGGGGTAAGAGAAGAGACCAAGCACAAGTATAACTGATACAGCAAGAAGCTCAATACAACACTATCCAAGATGCATGCAAAAGTGACAAACTTGTGACAGAGATAGGTGCCTGCCCCAATAGGCGTATCAAATCAGCCCACTATAGATAAACTGCAGACATAAAGCTCTCAAGAGAGAAAATGCATGTAACTGTCCCACAAGCTCAAGCTCATCTGTAAATAAGACTTTGTGTACATCTGAATATACCAAGAGGCTCCCACTGGAAGTGAAGTCAGATGCAAAGAGAGCAAGAAATGCTCTAATACATCAAATACATAGCATTAGACATGCTTGTTATCAATTAGAGATAGAGACAAGAGTTTTGTTCTGGCATGGTATACTGGATTCGTGTTATCAATCTTAGTAGTGTACTCCTAGCAACGAATCCAATATACCATGCTTGTTCTGGCATGGTAGACTGTATCCGTGTATCCAATGAGTTTCAAGGGCTTATCTATGACATAAAATAGCCCATACTCTACGATGAACTTAACATATCTCATAATGTGTCTAACTACATCCAAGTGCAGCTTTCTGGGCTTCTGCATAAACTGGCTTATGAGCCCTACAGCATAGCTCAAGCCGGGCCTAGTGATGGTCAAGTAGATCAGACTTCCAGCCATCTTCCTGTACATAGTCACATCCTGAATTTTAGCTCCAGTGCTAATGTCCAGCTTGACATTCCGATCAAGAGGTGTATCCAATGGTTTGCATTCAGCCATGCCATACTTCTTCAGCATTTCCATGGCATAATGCTTCTGCATTAGCCATAAACCATTTTCAGCTAGAACTACCTCAATGCCCAAGAAATACTTCAATTATCCTAGGTCCTTCATGTCAAATTTAGATTTCAGCATCTTCATTACATGCTGTATGCCCAAGTCATCATCATCAGTGATTATCAAATCATCAACATATACGACCAACACTACCAAGCCACTGTCAGTCCTCTTTGTAAATAGGCTGTGATCAGCCCTACCAAGAGCGAATCCCAATCTCTGCAAGTAGTTACTGATCCTAGCATGCCAAGCTCTTAGAGCTTGCTTCAGGCTATACAATGCATTTTTCAGCCTACATACATAATGCTGAAAATCAGGGTGAACATACGCTTCCGACTGAACCATATAGACATTCTCTACTAAGTCACCATTAAGAAAGGCATTATTCATGTCCATTTGCTGTAATTTCCAACCTCTAGCATCAGCCAAAGCAATCACAGTGCGTATGGTTGCCATCTTGGCAATAGGGCTGAATGTTTTTTCATAGTTAAGTCCATACTATTGGGCATACCCCTTAGCAACCAGTCTGGCTTTGTACCTTTCCACATAGCCATCCGACTTGCATTTGATTTTGTAGACCCATTTTCAGCGAACGGTCTTTTTTCCTTCAGGAAGTGGCACAAGATCCCATGTCTTATTTTCAGCCAAGGCATTCATTTCTTCATCCATAGCTGCACACTAGTTCTCATCTTCCACTGCTTCAGCATATGTACCTGGTTCTTTGATCTCCATCACTTTTGTCATGTAAGCATAATGCTTTGCAGAGTAGCCACTATATGTCAACCTGTCAACAGGGTATTTGACCCTCTGTGAGCATCTAGGTTTTGGTGCACTGCTCGATTCCCCTCGCTCATGAGGCGGAATGTCCTTGTTTTGCCTTGCGCCATGCGTATAGATAGTCGAAATACCAAGTTCACTGTCTAAAGTGTTAGCTGACTCATATCCAGAAGTCATTCTACCAAGTGTCATCATATCAGATGCATCCTCAGTAGCTTTCTCTTTTCCTTTGCTGTCCAAGTCATCATATCTCCCCCTCACTGACATACTGGTGTTAGTGGACGGTGAGCTCCTCAATCTCCCTGTCCATGGGGATACTGTCTGACTACTAGGTCCTATCATAGCAGTGCTTTGCTGCAAATCAACTGTAGATACATGAGTGGAAGGCATATCTGATGGCACTGTAGCCGGTGATACATACCAAGAACCCATCTCATAAAAAATAACATCCCTGCTCACCAAAGTCTCCCTAGTAGAGGGATCATAGCATTTGTATGTCTTCTTCTCATGCGAATATCCAATGAAAACACACTTATGTTTAGTGAGTGTGATTGCTGATTCTCAACACCCCTACTCAATCACAACTAGAAAGGCACAAAGTGTGTAGAGGCTGTAATGAGAACCACCTGCAAAGTGTGGGCACATCACAAACATGGTAGACACCAGAGGTTGTCGCAGAAAAGGCTAAGTGTGGGCACCAAAACATGATGGACATCCAGAGGCTGTAACAGGGGCCTCACAAAGTGTACAGGGACTGTAATGCCAAGTTACATGAGGAGTTTACAAAGCTTATGGCAGGAAGCATTAGGGCAAGGAAATACAAGGCTTTTAAAACAGTCTATCAGAGTTATGAGAGTAGAAGGACTGATGAGTCTTGTCCTTCCGATCCTGATGGTGGTCTTCATCTTCATCTTCTTCTTTCTTTGCTCCATTTTCTTCTTCTTCTTTGACTGCGACTAGATAGGCCTTTTGGGATCTCTTTCTTGCGTGGCAGAACTTCTCAGTGTGTCCGGTCCTTTTGCAGAAGTCACAAAAGAGCTGATCCTTCTTGCCTTTGTACTTGTTGCCACCATATAATGCATGCTCATCTCTAGAGGTACTTGGTTCTTCCTTAGTTTTTAGCTTCTTTTCCTCTTCTAACAGTGATGCCTGGATATCAACAAGTTCAGGATTTGGCATGTTGATTAAAGTTGTTGATACATTATTATATTCAGGAGGCAAACTCTTAAGTAGAACACCGATGCAAACATCTTCATCCATTTTAATGTTGATTCCTGCAAGTTGGGTTAGGAGTCCTTCCATGTAATTTA
Source organism: Lygodium microphyllum (assembly GCF_053477565.2). Taxonomy (NCBI): domain Eukaryota; kingdom Viridiplantae; phylum Streptophyta; class Polypodiopsida; order Schizaeales; family Lygodiaceae; genus Lygodium; species Lygodium microphyllum. The sequence goes on from NC_141158.1 coordinate 43,471,592, forward strand.
GATGTGTGGCAAGTGATATGCTGGACTTCATTTCAAGCCTAAAGAACTCAATCAGGAGACCATACTTTGATGATTTAGATTGTGCACCGAACAAGGTGTCAAGTCTCTTCCATGTATCCTGTGAGGTCTCACAGTTATCCACATGGTGGATATAACTGTCGTCTAGCTCGAGTTTGATAATGGCCTGGGCTCTGTCATCATTCTTTTGCCAAGTAGTTGCAAGGTCCGCATCCCGAGGTTTCTTCTCTTTGCCATTTGTGATGGCCTAGAGACTCTTTTTCATCAAGATGAGCTTGATGCGGGTTTGCCAGGTGTGAAACCCGACTCCTTTGAATCGAGCATTTGGAGAGTCTTTTTCCATGTTGAGATTGCAAGATCAGCAGCAAATCAGTTTCCAAAATTCTCAGTTTGCAGCAGAGTTGGTTGTGTCACAAGACACAAGTGCTAAGAGCACTAGATGAGTGTCACTGGACACTATGTTTGTATCTTCTTCCTTGAGTCTTCAAATCTTCAATGGTTCTTCAAAAAGTGCTTCATAGATCTCCTCTCCTTGATTTGATGCTTGTCTTGTTGAGAAATTTAGTAGCTTAGTGAGATCTCCCCTCCTTGATTTAAGTGGCAGGAGAGAGAAGGTGAAGTGAGAGATGAGCTTGAGCTCAAAAAGCTATGGTGGTCTTTTTTAGGGTTTCTGCACGACTGGTTTTTCTGAGATTCCAGCTCATAGCCTGAACCATATGCCTCAAGATTCAAGCTGGAGATAGCCTAAGTGATAGGCTTCAAAAGCCCTAAAGACCCAGGACGGATCGCGCTGCACAGATGGACATCGGGCTATACGAACAGAAGGCGCTGTTTCTGGACTGCGACTGACGAATCACGCAATGCTGGAGCTGTAGGTCACCAATGTTGGTGTTTGAAGTGACAGAAGACAGCGCCCTGAGTCAAGGAACATTTCTCTAGAATAAATCAAGTGAAGATATGCCCTGTAAGTGGAGATCGAGCTCCTCCAATAGAGGTAGGTTGCAGGTTGGCTATGGCAACCAAGGGGTAGAGAGTGAAAATGGAGTTGGAGATGAAGTCAAACACTTGAGCTAAGCTGGATAGAAATTATGAGAGACTGAGAGAGTAGAGAGAGGATGTGAAACATGCTAAGCCATGCTCAGCTGCGCTCTGATACCATGTTAAAGTTACGGGATCTAGAGCATGGCAGTGAGTTATGGTGGATGGAAGAAGAAGTGTGGACTCATGATGGAGAAGACAAAGACACTGTTTGTTACACAAGTGAATTAGGTTCCAAGATTGAGACTTGGACTCATAAACACAATCTTGTGTATGTGGACAATGACACTGACACTTCACTGGAAAGAAAAGAGTACTATCATTGCATTAAGAAAAAGAAGCAAGCACAATGCTTTATAGGAAAGTAGGAAACTGCAGTATGCACCACTGTGCATATGGGATAGGTTAGCCTGCATGTCCTTGGCCCTGAATCTCCATACAAAGAGGCTGTTTAGTGAGTGTGATTGCTGATTCTCAACACCTTTCAAATCTTGGCCACTTTTTGGCCTCTTCCTCGTCCGGGCTCCGTTTCAGCCTTTGAAAAATCCTGCACGTCTGTCTCAGCATCTCGCACTGACTGGCAGCTCCTGATATCCCACATGGCAGTCGAAAAAATTATCAAAAATCCACAAGTGTCGCTCGGGCGCCTTTTAAAAGCCGTCTTTCACTTTGTGCTTAAAATCGTCCTAGCTGCAGCTGCCGCCTTCGATGTTGAATATTTTTCCCCTAAATTCTGGATTTTTTGGCAAATTTTAGGCACATCTCGGGCTCAAAACTCCGCTCTCCCCCACCATATAAGGGAAAGCCTTCCCTCCCCCCGGTTGTCTTCAGCAGCCCCCCTTGTGATTAGCAGACAGTGCCTCCCCCTTGTGATCTAGCGCAACGCCACCCCCCCTCCGCCTGACAGCAACACAACCCCCTCCTCATCATCATCGCAAGAAGACGTCCCGACACATTGCTCTAATGGCAAGAAGAGAGAGAGAGAGAGAGAGAGAGAGAGAGAGGGGGAAGCTTTTGGAGGGAGAGAGAGAGAGAGAGAGAGAGAGAGAGGGAAGCTTTTGGAGGGTTCTTGTTCCCCCCCCAAAGAGAGGTCATACGCCCCCTCTAATATTTCCGAATATACACCCCCCTTTCATTATCTTTTCTCCACTCAAGGAAAGGCTGCAAGAATTTAGTTAAAGTTGCATAGGAGAGTGTGAGAATTATATCTCTCATACGCGCATCTTTGAGTATGGCCCCGCAGCGTAGATCTACAAGGATAGCCAAAAACCCCGCAAGAGTGGATGGCGGCTTGAATCAAGACGGTACTGCAACCACGAATGGTCTATCATCAGGCATAAATATCACTGGAATCAAGACATCACTCCAAACCCAGGTTGCTATATTGTTAAATCATAGATTATAATTATCATGGTGAAAATCATATTCACGTGCATCACATTGATTGCGCGATTGATGGCTAATTGCCTTGGTATGAATTTAGTTGTGATGTTTCTAACAAACAAGATAAATTTCGTTGTAAGATGACATCATAATAGGTGAAATTGATTAGGTAATTGCATCGTAAATTACCCCAAAAAAAATCTTGCATGAATTCTTGCATAAAGTGCATTGCTCCTTGCACAAATTCTTGAAAAATACATTTCAGAGGACATCGAAAGAAGCAAAGTGCATCTCCATATCGCAAGATGGATTTTAAGGTACATGTAATAAATTGCAGAAAAGATTAAAGTGGAGCTAGACTCATACAATAATCACATAAAGTTTAAAGGTCAAATCATTCAAGAAGGTTATAGACTGTGTAAATAATTACATAGAGGATAATGTTAAGATTGCATGCATAGAAAATACCTTCGCATGTGTGGCATAAAATATCGTATGGATTATATCAAAATTGTAAGCATTGAAATGAAGGCATGGCACTACGTTGCATGCATTAAAGTTGTTGGGAAAACTCAATGTTGTTTATAATTTACCAAATGGGACTGAGATCCTTGAGTCCCATGCCAAAGTCCTTGGTGACTTCAAGAGGGACAGGTAAAAGCTTAGAGCATGTGAGCATTATTAAGAGGGCTTAAGAAGATTATACTTAAGATGGAGTAGGAATTGTTCTAAACAGAACCATCTTGACCAACCATGGTCAAGGGGATAGACAATCTTGATCAATTAAGATCAAAGATAAAGGTACATAGGTACTTAAAGGGATCTAGGAGATAACCAGCAAGTTGACCAACCGAGGATGGCGGGGTCGTCCATGATCTATTTTGCAAGGAGACCTAAGGTAAGGATAATTAGGGTCGGTAGGGTACAAACCCTAACCCAAAGAAAAAGGGGAAACAAGCAACCTAGCTTGCCAATCCCTTGGAATCTCACCAAGTCGCGAATGATCCAGGACCGAATGCTGGGAATATTTGGGAAAAAGGAATCACACCTTAGCAGTCGGTCGTATGAACGACCACACAAATGATCGTGATTGTACACTTAGGTACATTGCTTGAACTTCTTTTCTCAAGGAACTAATTCAAGGACAAAACACTTGATGCTTCAGGTTTATAGCCCTGAGGGAGAGGCAGGTTCAGTTACCTTCAATTGTCTGCCTGGCCCTATCCAGGGGGGTTGTTAGCTGCGTCGGGTACATGGACCGAACCCGCTACGAGAGGTAGGCTTCGTGGGTGTTGATTGGAGCGGGAGGATGCTTGGGTGCCAGGGGAGGCTCTAGCTATAAATTCCTTGCCTCCAGATCCCGCATAAGAGGCCGACGTGACTCGAGATGGGATCTCAAGGCATGTGTACTAGTCTACGGACGAAACTTGGAGTAGCAATCCTGATGATTGTTGGGATAGCCTTCGGGCAAGATGCTTGATGTATTCCAGGACTATGATAAATAAAGATCAGATATTTGAAAAAGGAACTTCCTTGACATTGTTTTTTTTATGTCAGTGCCTAAGTTGCATGAAGAAACCTATGTTTAAATTGATTAATTAAGGAAGCTGCTTTTGCATATCAAACATAATGTGTTAGGTAATTAGATAACTAAGCAACTAGAGGAAAGTGCAGTGGACGTGACTTGGTCCGTCCTATGGAAGGGTGGTCCCGGTTAGTTGGGAACTTTTCTCAAAAGACGTGATAACGATACTGTCAAGACCTAGAGCCAGTTGAGTTAGAATCCCGATTTATGCTATTTTAGGGGAGCGGAATGGGACTATGCCTTATGGGTAGAGAGGTTGAGCTTCACATCCCTCTCATTTCCCATTCTCCATGAACCAAGTGCAGCATAAATCCACTGCGACTCTGTTGTTCCTACGCTAAGTGGTTCATCTGGAGCTCGACGCTAGCTACTTCCTAGAGACTTGGCTGATAGGAAAGAAATCATGACTTCACGTCGGTCCTAAGTGGGAAGGGCCGGATCCTTCCACTATGGGGCAAACTCAAGAAGACCTAGATCGCAAATCCTGTGACATTCCTTGCGAGTGCCAAGTGGCACTTTCTAGACTCCCCTCTCGATGGGCTGCTAAGACGTGCCCCACAAGTAGTCAAGCAGACACGTTACAGCTAGGCACATTTTTTTCAATGCATTCATAATTTTTGTGTGGAGCACTGTTTGATTGATTGCATTGCATGGAATTTAATTTGGATTTTTCAAATCACATGACTGATTGGGCATGAAGTTCTCTTTCAAAATATTCTTGATAGGGCACATTGCATGGAAAAGAATGTTCTCATGAAGATATCAATTTTCAAGACTCAAGGATCAAAGGAAAAGGTCATCTTGTCAGTGAGTATTTCTTGAAGAAAAAATACCCTCATGGACAAGTATGTCAAGTGTTCTAGCCTACAAGAAGCGCCTTCCATTCCAATTGGACTCTAAACAAAATTTCATCATCTAAGTTGTCTAGTATCAAAATGGAATCTACAATAAAACTAGTCGAATGGGAAAATTATGTTGGTGAATCTATGGATGGCTACGCCTTCTATCAGTTACTAGGCTGCTGAGTTTGAACTACAAACAGAATGCTCAATTGGTCTATTGGTGCTGATGGAAAAGTGATTACATTACCTCTTGCTAAAGCTTAGTGTCAAGAAAGGTTTCATCTACAAGTTCATGACTTGAAGAAGCTTTCAAAACTAAGCATTAGTATACCAATCATCAAGGCTCTTATCACTATGTGAGTGTGGATCGATGGAGGAAAACAAGAGCATAGCCTTGGCATGATTTTAACCTGTAGCAAATGGATTCAATGAGAATGGGATTGATGTAGTGACCAACAATAGTTCCCTAGCATCATATGTGATGCATGGGAACCCAATCAAGTTGTACAATCAGTGGACGATTATGATTGGCATGCCCTTGAGCCTCAGGTCTCTTGCAGCCTCTAGCATCACATTTGAGAAGCCTCAAGCATCACATTTGAATTTGTCCTTTACATGTGGTGTATGTGAATCAGACCTCCTTTTGCAGATGCTTGCGCCTGATCTGGCATGCAGCTCTTTGTGCTATGCCCCATGTCTACAGAAATATGTAGAATTGTAGCTCTTACAAGATATCACAGCTTAGCAACAAGACAAAAATGGGCAAAGGTATATAGCGTTTTCCTCCTTAAAGGGAACCATGAACTCATTTTGTTACCCCTCATGTGTACATGCATCCGCATTATCCATAAGCAACATATAATTACTTACACATGAGGCCTGGAGAAATTGGGAGGAAAAAGATTACTATTGTTTACAAAGAGGGAAAGAACATGCGGGCAACAGGAGGCATAATGTGGACTTCAAAAATGGAGATACTGGTAATATTTTATCTCCTGAAAGGAGCTAGTCTTCATTTGCAGAATGGCAAGGCCCTCAAGATCATCAAGGGAGAATGAAAGATTTTAATAGTAAGGTATCATGCTTGGATAACACTCTAAAGCAGGCTATTATTTTACGAACTCAAAGATCCAAAACTCCATATCATGAGATAAAAGTTTTGCTAAGAAAGGATCAAAAGCCTTTTTAGAGTCTTACTTTCAATCAACAGAACATCAACAACTTGGTGGGATTAAAGGCCACTAGTTCCTATTCTTCAAGTACAACTCTGATGCAAGTTGCCATGCAACGTATGGATAGGCTCTAGCTGCAAAGTGAAGCTATGGATGAAATACTTGTCAATAGATCTTATCTCAACATAGCAATGAGCTAACTAGTTCAATTCTAGGGTGTGGTGTCTCAGCAGGTTCCATGAGAATTTCAAGAGAGGTACAATGAGGTGGACACCCAACATCTACTTCAATTTTAATACAATCCATTGCTTCAAATGGGTTGGGGTCTACTAATGTTGCAGCTCTGAAACTCCAACAGGCTCAAGCTCAGTATCTAAACTTCCAAGCTCAAGATCTTGACCAGTTGTAGTTTACTTAGCGGGCTCTCTCGTAGATGGGGGGTGTGGTGCTACAAGGTGTTCGTAGAAAATCAATTGGATTATGATGGGAAGGGGGTGGAAAAAAGGGTGGCAAAAAAGCTTAATAATTAAGCTTGTGACTAAGAGAAGAAATGACACGAAATTTTAGCATTTATGCTTTTTAAAAGCATAAGCTTTAAAAAACATAAACCTTAATGTTGTTTTAAAGCTAGAAATGTTGAAATGCATGGATCTGAGCATGGTTATGTTGGATGGAACACAAAGGCGATGTTCATGATGACATATATTAGAGACACAAACTTTTACTCAAGTGAATTAGGTTCCAAGATGGAAGCTTCGACTCATAAACACAATCTTGAGTATGACACTAACTATGACTGAAATGACAAAGTACAATAGTATTCCATCATTGAATGATAGGAAGGTACATCACTTTATAGGCTCATGATGGTTCCCTTTTTCTCCACTATGCTTGTATTTCAGGCATCCTCTCTAGTAGACTATTACAACCATGAAAAAAGGCACTAAGTGTAGAGAGGCTCTCATGAGTAGAACCTTGCTAAGTGTGGGTATGCCATAGACATGGTAATCATCCAAAGGCTCTCGTAGAAAAGGCTAAGTGTGGTAACAAAAACATGGCTAACATCCAGGGGCTATTACAAGGCATCACTAAGTGTGTAGAGGCTGTTATGCATAGGCTACATGAGGAGTTTTACAAGGCATATGATAGGAGCATTAATGTCAAGTACATACAATAAAAAGTTCTAGTGAAAAAAGTGGAGACAAAGACTAACAGGCCCTTGTGGCTTTCTTCATCAAGTAGGCACATCAGACCTTCTTTTTTTTGTCCTCTTCTTTAATGTAGTTCACTTTTCTTTCTTTGATACTCTTTTTGTCTTCATGGTCTTCTTTTTCTTGGTATTTCTTATTTTCTTCTTCATTGAATTTTCTTGCATTAATCTTATGTCCATGTCCCCCTCCAGCTAAGGTATCATCATCTTTGAGGCAGCAGAAATGTCTTCAGAGTCTTCAAATAAGATCATTGATTGCTCTTTATTATGGGCATATATATTTCTTCCTTTTCAAAAAATAAGACCAAACTTTCTGAGAGTGAGACGATGAAATGGATCCACACTAGTAAAATGAAAAAGTGTGACCGGGAATCAAACATGCCCATTGAACAATCCAAGCAAACAAAAAATTAACATTGTACTTGCTTTCTCTTTTCCACTTGTTTCATCCGAAAGTTTCTTCCGGATAAGTGTTGTGTACATTGCATAGAAAACAATTGATATAAGGTAGAGTAAGTTGCCCCATGCTAGATTACTAGTTTTGTTACTACCTGTCTCCAGATGTGACAACTTCACAACTATTGTCCTTGCCATACAGAGAAGCATACTCCATACCTTCACCCATGTAAAAATATCTTGCAAAAATTTTAGGGACATGAGAAACGTGAACAGATTGGAAGTTTAACTTAAGATCACATGTTGGAGGTTACAATTTTGTAATTGAGAGATAAATTGAATGTGAACTCTGCAAGGAACAAAAAGGGCACATAAACAAGCTAGCACATGCAGTTTTTTTCCTTGTCCACATTCCTGGGGATGCTTAAGGTTATGAGGTCTCTTCTGTGAGATTCAGCTTTTCGTAACGAGCATTAGCATGTTTTGCATTGACCATATTATTAGCCGAACCAAATCTCTTAGCATCCCGGTCTTGAAGATACCATGTTGAAATGCATGGATCTGAGCATGGCTATGGCCGATGGAGCACAAAGACAATATTCATGATGACATAGATTAGAGAGACCAATAGTTACTCAAGTGAATTAGGTTCCAAGATGGAAGCTTTGACTCATAAACACAATCTTGTGTATGGCACTGACTATGACTAAAATGACAAAGTACAATAGTATTCCATGATTGAATGATAAGAAGGTACATCACTTTATAGGCTCATGATGTTTCCCTTTTTCTCCACTGTGCTTATGGGATTTAGGCATCTTGTATTTCAGGAATCCTCTCTAGTAGACTATTTAAGTATTTTCCTATTGCTCCATACAAAGAGGCTATCACATGGGTGTGATTGCATAACTCTCAACACCCCTCCTCAATCACAACCATGAAAAAAGGCACTAAGTGTAGAGAGGCTGTCATGAGTAGAACCTTGCTAAGTGTGGATATGCCACAGACATGGTAATCATCCAGAGGCTGTTGTAGAAAAGGCTAAGTGTGGTACCAAAAACATGGCAAACATCAAGGGGCTATTACAAGGCATCACTAAGTGTGTAGATGTTATTATGCATAGGCTACATGAGGAGTTTTACAAGGCATATGATAGGAGCATTAATGTCAAGTACATACAATAAAAAGTTCTAGTGAAAAAAGTGGAGACAAAGACTAACAAGCAATTGTGGCTTTCTTCATCAAGTAGGCACATCAGATCTTGTTTTTTTTGTCCTCTTCTTTAATGTAGTTCACTTTTCTTTCTTTGATACTCTTTTTGTCTTCATGGTCTTCTTTTTCTTGATCTTTCTTATTTTCTTCCTCATTGAATTTGCTTGCATTAATCTTTATGTCCATGTCCCCCTCAAGCAAAGGTATCATCATCTTTGAGGCAACAGAAATGTCTTCAGAGTCTTCAAATAAGATCAATGATTGCTCTTTAGTATGGGCATATATATTTCTTCCTTTTCAAAAAATAAGACCAAAATTTCTGATAGTGAGACGATGAAATGGCTCTGCACTAGTAAAATGTAGGAGTGTGATTGGGAATCAAACGAGCCCATTGAACAATCCAAGGAAACCAAAAAATCACATTGTACTTGCTTTCTCTTCTCCACTTGTTTCATCCAAAAGTTTCTTCCCGATAAGTGCTATGTACATTGCATAGAAAACAATTGATATAAGGAAGAGTAAGTTGCCCCATGCTAGATTACTAGCTTTGCTACTACCTGCCTCCAAATGTGACAAGTTCAATTGTCCTTTCCATACAGAGAAGCATACTCCATACCTTCACCTATGTGAACTTCTCTTGCAAAAATTTTAGGGACATGAGAAACATGAACAGATTGGAAGTTTAACTTAAGATCACATGTTGGAGGTTACAATTTTGTACTTGAGAGATAAATTGAATGTGAACTCTGCAAGGAACAAAAAGGGCACATAAAGAGGCTAGCACAGGCGATTTCTTTCCTCGTCCACATTCGTAGGGATGTATAAGGTTGTGAGGCCTCTTCTATGATGGTCAGTATTTTGTAATGAGCATTAGCATGTTTTGCGCTGAACATATTATTAGCTGAATCACATTTCTTAGCATCCCCGTCTTGAAGATACCATGTTGAAATGCATGGATCTGAGCATGGCTATGGCCGATGTAAAGATAATGTTCATGATGACATAGATTAGAGAGATCAACTATTACTCAAGTGAATTAGGTTCCAAGATGGAAGCTTGGAGTCATAAACACAAACTTGAGTATGGCTTTGACTATGAATGAAATGACAAAGTACAATAGTATTCCATCATTGAATGATAAGAAGGTACATCACTTTATAGGCTCATGATGGTTCACTTTTTCTCCACTGTACTTATGGGATTTAGGCATCTTGTATTTCAGGCATCCTCTCTAGTAGACTTTTTAAGTCTTGCCCGATTGCTCCATATAAAGAGGCTATCACATGGGTGTAATTGCATAACTCTCAATACGCCTCCTCAATCACAACCATGAAAAAAGGCACTAAGTGTAGAGAGGCTGTCATGAGTAGAACCTTGCTAAGTGTGGATATGCCACAGACATGGTAATCATCCAGAGGCTGTTGTAGAAAAGGCTAAGTGTGGTACCAAAAACATGGCTAACATCCAAGGGCTATTACAAGGCGTCACTAAGTGTGTAGAGGTTGTTATACATAGGCTACATGAGGAGTTTTACAAGGCATATGATAGGAGCATTAATGTCAAGTACATACAATAAAAAGTCATAGTGAAAAAAGTGGAGACAAAGACTAATAGGCCCTTGTGGCTTTCTTCATCAGGTAGGCACATCAAATCTTTTTTTTTGTCCTCTTCTTTAATGTAGTTCACTTTTCTTTCTTTGATACTCTTTTTGTCTTCATGGTCGTTTTTTTTTGTCTTTCTGATTTTCTTCTTCTTTGACTTTGCTTGCATTAATATTTATGTCCATGTCCCCCTCAAGCAAAGGTATCATCATCTTTGAGGCAGCATAAATGTCTTCAAAGTCTTCAAATAAGATCATTGATTGCTCTTTAGTATGGGCATCTATATTTCTTCCTTTTCCAACAATAAGATCAAACTGTCTGAGATCGAGACGGTGAAATGGATCCACACTAGTAAAATGCAGAAGTGTGACTAGGAATAAAACAAGCCCATTGAACAATCCAAGGAAACCAAAAATTAACATTGTACTTGCTTTCTCTTCTCCACTTGTTTTGTCCGAAAGTTTCTTCAGGATTAGTGTTGTGCACATTGCATAGAAAACAACCTATATAAGGTAGAGTAAGTCACCCCATGTTGGATTAATGGCTTTGCTACTACCTACCTCCAAATGTGACAAGCTCACAACTATTGTCCTTGCCATACAAAGAAGAATATTCCATAGCCTCACCCATGTGAACTTCTCTTGCAGAAATTTTAGGGACATGAGAAATGTGAACATATTGGACGTTGAGCTTAAGATCACATATTGGAGGTTAAAATTTTGTACTTGAGAAATAAATTCAATGTGAACTATGCAAGGAACAAAAAGGGCGCATAAACAGGATAGCACAAGCGGTTTCTTTTCTTGTCCACATTTGTAGGGATGCATAAGGTTTTGAGGCCTCTTCTGTGACAGTCAGTTTTTCGTAATGAGCATTAGCATGGTCTGTGCTGACCATATTATTAGATGAACCAAATCTCTTAGCATCCCCATCTTGAAGATACCATGTTGAAATGCATGGATCTGAGCATGGCTATGGCAGATGGAACACAAAGACAATGCTCATGATGACATAGATTAGAGAGACCAATTGTTACTCAAGTGAATTAGATTCCAAGATGGAAGCTTGGACTCATAAACACAATCTTGAGTATGACACTGACTATGAATGAAATGACAAAGTAAATAGTATTCCATCATTGAATGATAAGAAGGTACATCACTTTATAGGCTCATGATGGTTCCCTTTTTCTCCACTGTGCTTATGGGATTTAGGCTTCTTGTATTTCAGGCATCTTCTCTAGTAGACTTTTTAAGTCTTGCCCTATTGCTCCATACAAAGAGGCTATCACATGGGTGTGATTGCATTGATGTCAACAAAAAATCCGTAAGCTTTTTTTGGGTAAAGAAAAGAACAATGTGAAGATATAGGAGAGAAAACTATGTAAGGGTAACACTATGAGAGCCTTAAGGGCCATCAAAATCAAGAGAGAGAGGCTTGAGGTGGAGTTTTGTGTCCCTCACCCTCTTCCAAGATCTTGGTTCACCTCTTTGAAGCTTTACCAACCATTAAATCAAGGCAGAGAGGCTAGAGGTGGAGCTTGAATCCCTCACCTCATTGAAGATCTCACATTGAATTCGGGAGAGAAGGCTTGAGGTCGAGCTTTAAGCCCCTTGCCTACATTGAAGTTTCCACCATCGAGTCGCCTATGAAGATTGACTTGAGTTGAGTTCAAGCTTGGTGCTCCTTGCCTTCCTTGAAGATCTTTCCACAAATCTAGACACTCCACCTTCTTCTCTTCTTTCTTAGATTGAATTTAATCATATGAGAAAGTCTTTTGATCATGTATCTTGCCTAAATCTTTATTCAAGGATTTGTTTTGCTCATTTGACTTGAAGGCGAGCGACTTTCACGAACTAGTTAATGATTTTATGTTGAATTCTCCCATCGCAAGGCATACCTATGGTGAGCAACTTTCATGAACCCCCTACGCCAATCCCGTGCGACAACATCAGCAGCCTTCTTTCATGAACCCCCTGCGCCAATCCCGTGCGACAGCATCAGCAGTCTTCCAACCATGAAATATGAACCTCATAACTCTAGTTTTTATGTGTAAGTGATTTTTTTCCTTTTGTTTTATGACAAACGGTTGAATAAATTTCTTGAGAATGGTTGATTTTGGTTCCTCATGCTATGTTTTCTCAGAAATATTAAAGAAAATCAGAAAATTCAGTTGTATAATATTTTTTTCCTAAACACGCAAAACCCTCAAGTTGCAATTTTCATAGAAATAACAAAATTCATATGAGATGAAAATGAGCATGAAAATAATGTTGAGCATACTTGATCAAGAGAAATAAATAAATCTAAAATATCATAATTTTTGGATAAATAAATAATAAAAAATGGTAGAAAAAGGGGAAAAATAGGATTTTGTTATCTAAAAATTAAGAAAAAATATGCTTTATGTGTGTGAACATATAACAAGGCTGGATTATGAGGAATAATCCTCAATTCAACCTTGTTTCTATGTTAGAGTATGGTTTTTATGGATTTTTATATGAAAAACTACATAAAAATGAATGTTACACATATCCAATGAATGCAAAACATAAATGGTAAGGGGAAAGGGGGGTTTGTAAAAGTGAGTGGTCGATGAAAATATTTTAAATTTTAATTTATTTGATTATGCATAGTATATAGGCCGATCACTATTTAAATTTAAGAGAGACTAGTAGCACGAGGAAACTTGGTACTAGTCTTTAGCAACGTCGTAATTACGAGTAGCTTGGAAATCATTAAAGGATTGTTTTTGCACCTCACATTGCTAGTTTTTATCATAAAATAATTGAGCATTAGGTGTGTCATTCACAATTGCATTGTGCATATCACATGGTAACTCCTGGATGCAAGCAATTGGTTTCTGATATAAATGATCCACATGGAGTTGTGAGGAAACCCAAGATATAGGCTAGACAATCAAATCTTTGGGAAATTTTCAAGTGAGGAAATTTATAACATTTGAAATATACAAGAGAAAAGTGTATTCATATGTGCTTTATGTTAGAGCAATGCATCTTGAGGTCAATCCTTGAGGTGTAGGAGAGATGCAGTGGGAAAACCTAAACCAGAGGGGTGCCTCCTTTATGTTTGTATCACATTGGTGTACTACACCAAGATGTGTGGGATCTCCCTCCAAGGAGTAAGGAAGGGAAATCATTCGACTAATTTCCACTATAAATGCAATATCTACATTAGCAATTACGGCAAAGTATCCTTTGGATGATCTTGGCCATGAGGCCGAGGGGGTGTGGTTTCTTGTGTACAGAGAGGCCCACCGGCTAGTGCTAGCTAGTGTCAGGCCTATTTTAAGTCGCGACACCATACCTACAAGGTGAAGTTATGCCCATATATTTTGACAACTTGCACCACATGTGACTGTAGTATGATAGGCTATTGAATCATGTGGAGATCTCAGACCATCACAAATAAGAAATTCTTACTATTCCACTTCTTCATTGACAACATCCCCGGATAGAAAAGAGAGGGACAAATGTTTACAGAGAGCACTAGCAAAAACACAAGAAGTTTAGGATAGAGCCTGCTAGACTACGTCGATGCTTGCAAATAGCACAAATAGCACCCTAACTCGCTAAGCCCCACAAGCTTGCCTAGCTCACAAAGGTCCATGAGTCTGCTATGCCCCACGAGCTCAAGCCTCACCCTAAAGCTAGACCCCCAACCCCATACCCTAATCCATAAGCCCAAGTATCCATGTCTCACAAGTCTACGCCTTAGACCTAGATACCCCTATCCATGAGCCCCAGCCCCAACCCTAGGCCCAAGTGCCCCCGCACCATGAGCTCAAGCTCCAGCCCCAGTCCTAGGCCCAAGTACCCCTGCACCATGACCTTGAGTCCCCGTCGTCCCCAGCCCAAGTATCCCCACCCCACGAACCTCAATCCCGATCATGAGGCCCAAGTGTCCTTGCCTTAAGAGCGTGAGCCCAAGCCCCAAGTTCCCCTACACCATGAGCCCTAGCCCAAGCCCCAAGTGCCCCTCCCCTTGGAGCCGCTAGCCCCAGCTCGATCCCTCGCGAGTTCCCCTAAATAATGGAGATCCGCCAACCACTAGTCCTTGCCTTTTCCATATAGTCTCTATCCTCTATCACTATTATAGTTGGTCCTATAGAACTCACCAACCACCACCACTTTCAATGGAGATCTTCACTTGAAAAAAACTTGTAAAGGCTTTTTCCAATAAAAAATATCATCATACAAAACTTGCATGATGCATAATTGTTCTTGTCTAGCTTATTAATAATGGGGTTTCCATTATTCTCTAACATTTCCACAAAATTGATACAGAATAACAAGTCTACAATCTTCTACAATAAGTGCACAACAACATTGCAAATAATCTCTTTCACTAACTACGTAACAATACATGTAGTCTACAATCTATTTGTAGATAAAACTTGTGTTTGCCTCTTGGAAAACACCACAAAACTTACAGATTTGAAATATGTAATCTATGCATCCACTTTCGATCGATATAGCTAAAATTGTAGTATGCCCTGAAACTATTATCTACAATCTTGTGGATCTAAAACATAGCTTGAAATGACCTTAGATAGCCAAAAGCCTTAAATGGATTATTTTCAAGATAGTACTCTTCTTTCATACTAAATCTCATAGAAATTTGAGATTTTTGCTTTGCCCTGCTTTCGATGCCTCCACAGGCTTTATCCAAGAGAAAGAGTAGAAGAATATGAGAGCTTCTTGCCCAATGCTTGTTTGCTTGAACCCTTACTTTCTCTTCTTCATTGAAGTCTTTGAAACTAGCCTCTCTTAGTGGCTCTACTCTACTACCATGCCAAGAATGGTGTGGTGCGGGGATTGGCTTGAGCTGCTATATCAAATACACACCATACACACAAGAGGAAGCTCTCTCAAGAACATAAGAAGAGAGATAGAGCCCAAAAAGTTTTCTTTTTTATTTCTTCTTCTTCTTTCACACAAAATACAATGTATACAAAGTATAGATAAGATACAACATAAAGTAAAGTGGCCTACTAAGTCAAATAGTGCATAACTAATAATACTAATTAATTGGTACTATAATTATGCTAGATGTATGTAGGTGCAATAAACTAAATATAATAAGTAATAAGTCATTGGCTATGTGAGAATCATAATGACCATCAACGTGTTAAGTATAGATGTGTGGACCCATCTAAGGAGGCGGTCCATCAATATTTGCATGTGTTGAGCATGTCATCTCAACAAGTGCCTTCTATTTAGGACATTAGGCATGAATCTTATTCATCCTGGGAGGGAGGTTGGACTGAGGAGAAGACAGAAGGAGGAAGAGCACAAAATGTAGCACATTTGGCATCCTACTCTCTACTCCATGTGGCTCTGATGGGGGCACAAATGGTACTTGGCAGGCTTGGAATTATCAGTTAGAGAGCAATGTGGGATAGCTGAGCTCTTGGCTTGAGAAGAGTATCTTCTCTTGGTTCAGGATAATGTCCTCAATGGCTCCTCATGCCCCATATTTATATTCAAATTGAACGGGGGGTAAGGGGGGAAATTTGGTCTCATGGGTTGTGGCTATGGCCAAGAAGAGGAGTTCTCTATGGAGAGTATCTTATCAATCAAGCTATTTGGAAGCTTTCGAGATGCAATCTGATGCTAGTGATCTAATCTTTGAGGTGCAGAAGGGCTGCAACTCTTCTTCTCATTCTCATCTCTCCTCTCAGTTTCATTAATTACAAGTGGTATCAAAGCTTCAAACTTTTTTTCGGATGCCAAAATAGCATCGCTAAAGTATCAAACATGCATTACAGAATTTATTGTTTACTATTCCAACCAAAAAAGTTCTATTTTTTGTGAAACGATGAAAAAAAATTTGAATAAAATTAACTTTGTGAGTGCCCCTATTTGTAGATCTCATTGCGCTCTTCGTTTCTAGCTATAGAATGCCTAAATCCAATATTGTATGCAAAAGTTATGGCCAAATATGACAATGTTGTCAAGCTACCATAGTCATCTACAACTTCTATAAAAGTGAAAGACTTTTAATGCTTAATTATCATATGCCACTCAGAATATACTGAGTATGATAGGTTGAAATGCTCCAACTAACTCCTTTATAGCCTATGCATACTTGGAAAAAGTATAAAATATTGATGTAGTTATGGAGAAAAAGAGGAGAAGAGTTTATGATGTTGCAAATACCTCAAAGAGGATGACATGGAGAAAAGTACAACAAAAAAGAAGGCTACTGAAAAGGCCACTCTTGAACACATAAGGGAAGAGTCAGTGCAAGAAAAGAAGCAAGAAAGAATGAAGAAAGGCAAGTAGCCTAGGTATAAATTGTAGTTTGACATTGAGAGTACCACTAACATTAATAAAGTGTTTAAGGAGTAGATCCTTAATAGCAAGCTTGAGTTTATGCTTAGTGAGGTGCTTGAAATTTCCAAGCACGAATTTCATGAAGAAATTATAAATATTAATAAGAGAAAACTGTAGTTTATGGGAGACACCATTTAGGCACCGGTGCATTTGATGAGAATATGGGTTTGCAAGGGATTCTATTAGAGCCTACTAATGAGTCCATTGCTATTTTAGAGTAGGGTAAAGCTAAAAATGGGCCGCTTGAGGTGGAAAGATCACTATATTGGTTGATAATATTGATTTGAATAGCACTACTTGTGTTATAGTCTTATGAGGATGAGGAATCTAGCCTTATTCTTGGATGTCATTATTCCCACACACACAAGGCTAGAGCCACTACAGAGTCTATAGTGAAGATCAGAGACCAAGAGACTCCATGTATTGCATTGCTTGATCAT
The DNA here is from genome assembly GCF_053477565.2 of Lygodium microphyllum. Classification (NCBI taxonomy): domain Eukaryota; kingdom Viridiplantae; phylum Streptophyta; class Polypodiopsida; order Schizaeales; family Lygodiaceae; genus Lygodium; species Lygodium microphyllum. Next base: position 43,488,848 of record NC_141158.1, read on the forward strand.
GGGTCTAAAACAAATGTCATGACATGCAATTTCTTTGAGGATGATGGTTGGCAAATTGATATAAATCCTAGTTAGAGAATATGGGCTGCTATTAATTCACCTCAAGATCTTTATACTACATGCCCCAATGTTTGGGTGACTATTGGGAATGCATAAGATGATTAACACTTTTTTGTGTAGGATACATGCAGTTATCCGATTACATTGGGACAACCATACATTGTTGTGATGAGGACAAAGATTAAAGTGCTTGATAGTAGGTCTCAACTATGCTCGTGTTAGGAGTACAAATGGTAAAAAGCAGTACAATTTTTCACTCTATGTGTCAATCATCCACGAAATAGGGATATTCTTAGAGATTACCTAGTGCTCTCAAATGTTAAGAAATTTAAGGTTTTTTAGAAGGTATTGCTATAATGGGAGGCTATGGTAGTGTTGCCTAGAGGATTCTTGTCTCCTGGTGAAGGGAAAAACGTTTTTACCACCACTAGTTTCCACATATGCATAGCAAACAATTCATGAAAATTAAAGAGGGTTGAAACCATGTGTAGGGCTGAAAGGTTATATATACATAAAGTTAGAAAGGAGCTTAGAAAATATGGGATTTTGGGTGTAGATGATTGCATTTTAGGATTTTTTATGGGCTTATATTTTATGATACTATGGATTAAATTACAATAGGTATTAATGCAAAAAATATGGCCAAGAACTATGTTTAACAGGTTATGCACCTTTGATATATATGAAGCCATAGATTATTTTTCTCAAAATGAATGTAACTGGCAGCAAGATTGGGCTGAAGCACTTGTGGAAATGAAGTATGAGACAATTGATAGAATGTTTAAGCTAGTTGGTATGCCTTTACCCTTGGCAGTGATAAGATATTTGAGATGTTGTCAAAGTAGTCGAGTTTAAGAGATCCAAGGTCAGTCAAAGAGTGGAAAGTTGGATGTGATGGGCTTCTCTTGCTAGTAGAAAGATATTATTTTTGTAAAAATCTTATCAAAGCATGAAAAGGCTTTTTCATTTTATCTTCCTGAAGTTGGTGGCATTGATCCAAATGTTGTGCTTGTCATTTTTACAATATCACATATTCTATGGAATCTAAAACCAATTTTTGTGCATCGAAAATGTTAGAAATCAAGCTCACCATCAGTGTGTCTTTATCTATGACCGACATCTATGATAGCTAGAGTGTGCAGCTGTCTACATGTGACTACATTAAATAAGTTGGGTTAGTAGTCAGTTAGTGACCTGACTAGAGTTAGTCTGTCTAGTCTATACTTACACTAGGTCAGTTTATCTTTGTTGTGTGTGTTACTCAGTTAGTAAAAAAGAATAATGGAAGAAAGCTATGGAACCTGAATGTTCATGACAATGGAGTTTCCCTGTCTCTCTCTCTCTCAACTTTGAACATGGTATCAGAGCTGGACTTGGTGGACTTCTTGCAGCAGGAGGGAGTGAAGATGATCTGCAGTTGAAGACTTATGTTATTTTTCAAACAGGCTGAATGCCATTGTCAAATGGAAGGTATGCATTGTGTGATTGTTTGCTCTATGGTCCAAGCTACTGTCTGGGGCTTGTTTAGAACCTTGAGAAGGGAGCATTAAGCACCATTACATATGGCTTCTTGACATACATCTTGGCTCCAGTGATGCTTCTGGGTATGTATGAGTGCTTCAAGCTCATGCCAGACAAGTGTATATGCTTTGTAGTGGCTGTATACAGTAGGCCACTGTTTATGACAGACCTGTGATCTCTGTTTTCAGCTCATAAGTGAGCTCCAGCACAAGCAATGGCTTCCTATTATCTTCAAGTACCTTCCATGGATCTCTTGCAAGCAATGTACAGCCAAGTGAGTGATTACAACCAGCAAATGAGGCAGAGGAGTTCAGGCCTGAAACAGGCGCAATCTGCACAGACTGGACAGAGGTTTGCAGTAGCACATGATATTGATGATGATGATAATGGAGCAGAGATGAAAAACAGGGTTTTGATGGAGTCAGCTAGAGCTATGCTGAATGAAAAATATCTACCAAATGGTTATTGGGCTGAAGCAGTGATGACTGTTGTCTATATACTGAATCGAACCCCTACAGCAGGGATTCATGATGTGCCTCCATATGAGTGGCTGTATGGTCATAAACCTGATATTTCGCACTTGAAGGTATTTGGCAGCATTGCATATGTGCATATACCGGATGAGAAGAGGAAGAAACAGGATCCTAAGGTAGTGAAAAGTGTGTTTATAGGATATGCACAGGAACGAAAAGCTTATAAGTGTTATGTATCTTCTTCGCATGAGACACTCATAAGCAGAGATGTGTGTGGGAGCTTTCGCTCAACCGCCAAGACCCACGGACCGCTTATTCTTCAAGCATTCCAAGCCGAGCACTAATGGCTACCTCTCACATAGCCGACGCGCCATCCATATCTACGGGTGTAGTGAGCTTACCTCCATGCCGTTCGAGTTACCTCCTCTCCCGCGCACTCCGGTAGCTCCACGATCCAAGTGCAAGCTTCAAGCAAGCTCCATCCTCAAGCTCCACGCTCCAAGCTCCATTGCCGCGAGCAAGATAAGAGAAGAGAAGAGAAGAGAAGAAGAGAGGAGAAGATGGAGAGATTCTCCTCCTCGGTCCCTCACCCTCACACACTCACTCTCTCACACTCTCACACTCCCTCTCTCAAGCACAAGCTTCAAGCAAGCAAGAACAAGAAGAAGAAGAAGAAGAGGAGAGCTACTTTTGGCCACATACAAGAATGAGCTTCTCATTCACTTTTCAACTTTATATACAAAACCCTAAATCCCTTTTTGGGCGGTCATCCCCTTTTCCCCCTTTTTACATGGTCAGCCGTAGCCTAGGCCCTTTTTCCCATTGTCCTTCTATCTTCCTAGCTTCCTTTCCACTGCCCATCTGCATTTACAAATTACACGGGTGAGAGCCCGGCGCTCCTTGAATTAAACCATGATGCACTTGCACTCTTTTACAAAAGTTTTGACTTGCGCTTTTCCTTGTGCGCCTTTGTCTTCCGTTTCTCTTTTCCTTGGCCTTTGTCTTTGTCTTCTGCTTTAGCTTTTCTAGATTTTCCTCCTTCCTTAATTTAAGGGTTAACATTACCCCCCTCCTAGATGAGTGCTAGTCCCATGACACTCACCATCGTAGGTAGCAGGCTGTAGCATGCACCGAAGACGTGGGTGACAAGGACGCTTGTGTTTTTCATGGAGAAGTGTTGGTGGTGGTGTGAAAGAAGGTCTTGGGGGCCTGTTGGTGGCCAAGGTGCCTGGTGGAAGGGTTGTTGGAGTTGGTGGTAGGGCTGTTCTGTGTTGGGGATTGCATTGATGGCCAGCACAAGTGTAGGTTTGTTGGGGATTTTGCACATGACGATTCTTTGCGGGCTTGTTGGATGGTAAGGGATAAGCATTCAGAGTTGGGTGTCACTAAAGAGTGATTGAAATTTCATTGGAGGCTTCAATACCTACAATTTGAAAACCTATCGTGTGGTCTCTTCCTAAGGGATAGTGCTAGTCTTCTTATCGTGCACAAGATATATTTGATTAGTTTGAGAGATAGGTCGAACTCTAAGTAAGCTGAGAGTATTGTCCTGCACTTGAGGACCCAAACTGTGTATATACTTCGGTGCACATACTATGTAAGTGCTTGTGCATACTTAGATATTACGTAGTTAGAAGACTGTGGGCTAGTTTCTCGTAACAATGTGTGGATGAAGCAAAGTTGTCCATGTTGAGAGGAAGTACACATGAAGGTATATGAGACATCCTTTGCATTGTGACTGCAAGACATAGCATAATTGAATACAGGGACACCGCACTTTCGGTTAGCTGGAAGCTATTGGACTTGCTTGATGAGGACGGTGTACATTTCATGGCCAATTGTGCAGTGCTTACCACAATTGATTGCAATGGTATTAAGGCAGAGTGCAAGAGGGAATTGTGCAAGTGGGTCAGGGTGACAGGTCTAACCATAGGCGAGACAAGCTCCCTAGGTATGTCCTGCCCTTGATGTGCCCTCAACAATTGTGGGTGATGCTAAAGGGCTAGGGGACTAGGGACGGAGCCAGTCGATCAAGGTCACTGGACGTACCTAATTTGAGAACCCCTAGGTGCTGTGCTGTGATTGTGGGTGCTTCTTTTCGTTCATTTCTTTTCTTTGTTTTTTTCTTCTTCTTTTTTTTTCTTTTTTCTCTTTGTTCTCTTTTTTTCCTTTTTTGTTTGTTTTCTTTTTTGTTTCTTTTTCTTGTGCTTTTTTCTTCTTTCTTTCTTTCTTTCTCTTCTCTTTTTTTTTTGACTTGCTTGAGTACAACCATTGCAATATGTTGAGGCTATCAGCCTTTCAGTGGGTTGGAAAATGTCAAGCTTCGAAGGCTCAAGAAATGGATATTACAGTGATGATTGTGCCCTAGCCTCATTGTTAGAGAAGAAATTGTTGAGATGGGAGATACACTTGAGATATTGCAAACCTCCTTGCGACACACGCGATGTTGGTACAATTGAGGTAACGACTGTCGTGAGCCAACTATAGAGCTTGACCCAGGAAGAGAGCGTAGCCCATGAATATGCTTTGGGCCATGCGATGTGGGTAGTCGGAAAGGGTGATTTTTGCTTTCGGCAGCGTGGCTTTGCCGCAGCTCTTTGTGGGGTCGATGGTCTTGCGGTGATCGGGCATGGAACATTTTTACACAAAGACCTGTATCATCCTGCATCCACTTGTCACTTCATGAGAGTACATGCATGGTATATGCCACAACTATAATAAACCAGTGCAATGCAAGGAGATATCACTTATCTGAATTCTATGGTGTTGACTTAGATATTTATCACCTGTGCTTGATTAGCTTTTTCTTTTGCTAAAGATGTGAAATACATTAAACGTAGATGTGAAAAGTTCATACAATTGGGGAACATGTCAACACTTAACCATTTGAAGACAAAGAGTCCTAGTCAGGTAGCTTTTAATAAGCCTTTATACAACATGGGGCTACTCTATTTGTACGAGGCGGGGTGAGTCTGGGTAGTCGAGCGATTCGGGCTTTGCTCGTGCGGGGCTCCCGTGGGGTTGGGCAGGGAACATGTCGGCTGGTACATGAATGGTGTAGTTCCGGGCCAACACCATTTCCAAAATGCCTTTAAATAGTTCATTGAATTCTTCCCTGTCCGGAGCTACCCTTTCTGCCCTTGAGCATCTGGTGCCCGAGCGTACATTGGGGGTTTGTGCCACTGGTGTTGCCACATTGTGTGCGCCTACTTAAGCGTTTGCTCCCTTGGCCCGCGGATTCTTCGGCCTTCGTCCGGGGCAGTGTCACTTAGGGCCGCGTTTCTTGGCGTACCTTTTAAGAGTGGGCACCTAGCGCACCGGTGGTCGCGCGTGTGCTGCATGTTCCCATTGGCTGTGGAGAGTGTCCTTGCAAGCTAGCTGCCCTTGGTTCTCCATGTTTTCCTCGCAGGGGGCCTGTAAGATGCGAATCAAGGATTAGGATTTGTTACATGATAAGACCATTCATATGTAAGGGATTATAGTGCCAAGCGCATAGGACGAGAAGGGGAGGGGTGGAGCATGCAGTGCTTGTTGTAGAGGGATGGCCCCCGTGATGTATATTTAGCCTCCTGTCATTAGCAGATCTTGGCTCATGCCGAGTTACGTCGGCTGGTGGTCATGAATTTAGGCAGGGCTCAATCTTGGAAGGATAGATCGGAAAGGGAAGAAGGTGTATAGAAAAGGGGCTGCACCCTGTCTACACCATCAGAGTTGTTGGTCAAGGCTTCCTATGGCAGTAATGTGGGTTGCATGCCCTTCACTTGGAGGTGGGGATGGTCACACGGCTTTTAAATGCGTGATGAGAGGAGGACTTGAGGAGCTTAGCATGTTAGATCCAACTCTTCTCCCTGCGCTTGACTATCATTGCTTGTGTGTTGATATTGTTTATACACGGTGACACAAAAATCAGTGTTTATTTATATACATATTTATGAATCCATGTCACTTCACGAGGATAAGAACCAATTGTAGAACTCGGGGTTGTACTGGAGCGCGGCACATGCATCCAGCACTCGTGGCAGCTTACTTAGTAGCGATAGATATTTTGCCACATCGAGCAGCATGGACCCTTGTCCGAGTCTACTAGCAACATGTAACTCCTCAGTGAGAACCTTATCAAACAGAGAGTTTTTTTTTGCTAGGTTGAGCCAAGTCCGTACCCCGAATGGTAGTCAGCACTCGAAGGGAAGTTGGTGCCACATAGGTTGGGTCCCTTTGGGATTGCCATTTGGCCAATCACTCCTCAGGGACTATCATGATCTGAGCCCCTAGTTCGGCCATTACAACGTGGCGTTCGCACCAACGCTGCTCAAATTGACTCTTGCCTGCTAACAATCACTTTAGTTGCTCTATGTCTACGAGATTTGGTCGGCAAAGCACTTCATTGAACGTGACAATTAAGCGCAATTTGTCAGCCTCCTTGTCAAAGATGAGTCGCATGCGTTCATGTAAGAGCTTGTTATAGTGCTTGTCAAGATCTTGCTCTTCCCAAGATAAGGGGAATGGCAAGTATTCTTCGAGCTGCTCCTTAGGGAATGCGCCCATGTTCGCAAGGACGTAGACACGTGCGAACACTTTGAGCTTAGCATCCAACTCAATTAAGCATTCTATGACACTTCTATGTTCAACGAGGTCTTGCTTGGTTGCTATCTCATGCAAAGTTCTAAGATTTTCCTTAGGCTTTATCATAGCTGGGGGCTCAGGCCTAGATGAGAAAGATTGGTCAATGCTAGGATTGCTTATGCTCTCAGGGATTGTGCATTTTTCCTAAGGTTTTGCTGTTATTTTTGTCATGGTTCTTCTCGGATGTGACTGGTATAGATTTGTCACCCTGTTGTGACAACTTTGTATCCACTCTTGATTGGTCGATGTGAGTTTTATTGTTAGTGGATTGCGTGTTGAAAGAAACTGTTGATAGCAACGACTGCTTTGATTTATCGGAGCACACGAATGTGACTCAGGTTTCACTGCTATTAGGAGAGACATCAATGGGTTCATTGGTGGATGGACTTGATGCTTTATTCCCCATCTCTCCATCAACACAATATTAGTGAGTTTGGAATCTCCCAATTCCCATTTTTTGAATACTAAAAATGTGGCACGCGGATAACATGATTGTAAGTTTCTCAAAACCATATGATGTGACCTATCATTGGAAAGTGCTTGAAAATTTGAATCTATTGAGCTATAAAGTGCTTGATTTGGAGTTCTAATGTTCAAGTTATGACAAATCCCAAGATTTGACCATGTGTCCCAAAGTTATGGGAAATTCCCATATTCCCCAATATGGTGTTCATTGCTCTTGGTCTCAATGCTCTTGGGGTCCACAACCACCTCTGATTGCTGTTGTCTTTGTTGTTTTCTCGTCTTTTTCCTGGTCAGTGAAGGTGCATCTCTCAATGACTCAGGACCTTGGACTAGGTCAACCGTTGATGTGCTTAGTTGGGCCTCAGCATTTCCTTTCTCTAGTGTGTCCTCATGGGACATAGCCGTGGCCTGCGGAATAGCCTTGCCAGGTTGTGAGGGTACAACTATCTCCCTTTTCGGAGAGTCTAGCTCTTCAGCCAACTCTCTTGTGTTTAACTCCTCCAACCTAGGCTTTAGGCACTTTGAAAGTGCTGGAGTTATTAATGAAGTTGGTTGCGACACCTCCTTCATAGGTAAAATACTAAGGACACATTTCGCAAGGGGCATTGTCATGGCCAAGGGCTGTGATGGTTGTGCTCCCTGATTTGAAGTAGTAGCAACTAGTTTAGTGGGCTCGCTACCCTTGGTGGATTGCGGTGTCAAGTCCCTAGGGCGATCGGAAGTGGTTGTGTCTTTTGTTGCCCTTTGAGCACTCATCTGTGTAGATCGAGCATGAGTTGATCTAGTCACATTAGGTTGCTCAGGCATACCCTTGGGTCGAGAGCTACAAATGGTGTCATGTCCCACCTCTTGGACATTTGGAAGCTTAGATGGAGATAGAGATTGGAATTGAGCAGTCGCCCTTGACAATTGCTGTAGTGCTTCCTGTGTCCGTTTGGAAAAAGAGGATGTAGGAGGTCTAGGACTCTTAGGTGGACTTGGCACTTGGCTGAATGATTTGTTCAAGGCTATTAAATGATTGTGCCATTTGCTTGGTTGAGTGAGCAGCCTTGCCATGAGCAATGTTCTACCTATGATGCTTGTTCTCCCCTTGGAAAATCAAAGGCTCTTGGGGCACTAATGATTTTTGTGCATGCTCAATGGCTACATATGACATATGTCTATTTAGCATACTAGGCTGAGGCTCTTTCTTTCGAACAATCATGTCTGGTTTGTTGCCTCGAGACCTAGAGTTTCTCTTAGATTTCCTCCTATGCTTCATTGCTTTTGATGCACTCTGGCCTTCAGCTGATGGACGCAGTTTAGCAGGGGATTTTGGTACCCAAATCCATCGGTTACTTGCGTAGTACCCTTGAGCACGTAGCAATGCTTTGGATATCCATTGCAGCGTTGTGCTGACCCTCCATCTATGTTTGCGTCTATAAGGCTTGGGCTTCTTTTGGGGTCTTCTACAATATTTGTAAGTCCAAAGCCCATCCTTGGCATTGTCTCTTGACCTTCTTATTTCAGGCATGGCCTCACTCACTGGTTCTCGTTGTTCGACCTATGCTTGTATTAACTCTTCCAACAAGTCCTTGCTCTCATCAGCAAGCTTGACTATTATGTTAGCACCTCGCTTGCCTTTCTCTCGAGGTTTGATGAGGTCACCCTTGCTAAAGGTTGTGACTATTCTCACACCTGGTAGTGTCAGGTGTATCCTCTGTGCTACATAGTCGGCCTCTAGTCGCCCTTTTGAAGGGTCTTCCTAGGAGGGTTTCTTTCCCATAGCTAGCACTATTTGGAGAAACATGAAATAGGATAGGCAAGCTTTCCATTTCAATTGTCTCAGGGATTTTGCACTTCCCTATGAGTGCTTGTGGAGGTCCCCCATAAGGGCTAAGAGTTGCATTAGTCGGTGTCAGCTTTGGTTGGCCTAGTAGGGTCCATGATTCATAGATCAAGATATTAAAATCTGCTCCTTCATCAATCAGAGCATCAATAGTATGCTCTCTTTTCGCGGTGAGTTTGACCCTAAGATAAGCAGGTGGTACTATGTCTTCATCTTCTGGGTCCTGGCTTGTAAATTCAAGCCTTCTGACAGATGCCCTTGAGTCCCCAATTGCATGACCAGACGTGGATTCTCCACCAATGTCTTGGGTTGTTTGTGCAGTGTTGCTCAAGGTACATCTCTCGTCAAGAGTGTCATGTCTAGTCATCTTGGCATTTGTAGTTTACTGATGTTGCATTTTGCTCTGACTAGACATGGTCTGAACACAATGTCTTTGTGTTCTCGTGGTGTGGCCTTTTTGCCCTTCATGGCTAGATTGGCCCATTGATTTTCGAGGGTCTCTGTTTCTCTCTATTCGGGTATGGGCTTTTGGTTGCTCTTTTACAAGTGAGAATCCATGCTCGTGTAGAGCCATTACTACACTAGGGTCCAATTTGGAGGACCTATCACGGTTCGCGTTTTCTCTCCAACCTACTTTGGGGAGGGCCATTACGGTAAAAGCCATGCACAATTTGGAGGACCGTTTATAGCCAAATTTTGAACTATGTGCTCTAAATTTTAGCCCAGTGAGATGGATCTGTGATGTGTCTTTAGCTCTACATAGCCTTTGGGGTCGATCTCGGGGTTTAGACGTGTCAAAATTTGTATTCTAGATACCTGTCCGATTTTGACAGTTTTCTGTCCGATTCTCAGATGTCCGATTTTCAGGAGTTCGATTATCGGGATCGGACGTCCGATTCTGGGTTGTCCGATCGGCCCAATGGTTCGATTTTGGTCACATCCGATTCTGGGAGTCGGATCGAAAAAGTGGTCTGATTTTCGGAGTGGTCTGATTCTAGGAATCGGATCGGACAGGGTGGTCTGATTGCCTCGATCAGACAAGGGTCCAATCAGACAGGATGGTCCGAGTAGTCTGAGTCCGAGTGTCCGAGTGGTCCGATTTCCAAAATCGAATGGATTGGTCCGAGTGGTCCGATCGGACAGGATGGTCCGATTGGACGAGCATCTGATTATGGACTGGTCCGTGGTCCGATTATGGACTGGTCCGATTATGGGGCTCGGACGGCCTGGTCTGGTCCGATTATGGACTGGTCCGATTCTGGGGCTCAAACGGCCTGGTCCGACTACGCGGCCGACGGCCCGCGAGTTGCACGCGATGCCTCTAGACTGAGGTCTACTACACCGAATCATCCAGCGCCTTCCAGATATGTGCAAGACACTACAAGGGAATGCCAGACATGCTTGGAATCACTGTGGTGCTCGAATCAAACGGCACTCCAAGGATCTGTGCCCCTATTTCCCTGTTTCAGCCTATTATATAGCAACAAAAAACCCTACTGTTTGTTTCTTTTTCTTTGTTTTTTCCTATCCTAGATGCATACAAATCAAAAAGCAATCAACTACACTACTCCAACATGCTTTTCCAAATCCAAAAAAACCAAAAACCTACTTGCTAAGGAGATCGAATACCTCTTCAAACTCCCTCACTTCCTACCTATCTACCTCAAGCATCGGCTCGGGAAAACCCTACTCCAATGCTCGATTCGAAGCGCACAAGCGCTCAAGGCTTGAATCCATTGGTCCCGGCAACGGAACCAAAATGTGGGAGCTTTCACTCAACAGCCAAAACCCACGGACCGCTTATTATTCAAGTGTTCCAAGCCGAGCACTAATGGCTACCTCTCACATAGCCGACGCGCCATCCATATCTATAGGTGTAGTGAGCTTACCTCCATGCCGTTTGAGTTACCTCCTCTCCCGCGCACTCCGGTAGCTCCACGATCCAAGTGCAAGCTTCAAGCAAGCTCCATCCTCAAGCTCCATGCTCCAAGCTCCATTGCCGCGAGCAAGAGAAGAGAAGAGAAGAGAAGAGAAGAGAAGAAGAGAGGAGAAGATGGAGAGCTTCTCCTCCTCGGTCCCTCACCCTCACACACTCACTCCCTCACACTCTCACACTCCCTCTCTCAAGCACAAGCTTCAAGCAAGCAAGAAGAAGAAGAAGAAGAAGAAGAGGAGAGCTACTTTTGGACACACACAAGAATGAGCTTCTCATTCACTTTTCAACTTTATATACAAAACCCTAGATCCCTTTTTGGACGGTCATCCCCTTTTCCCCCTTTTTACATGGCCGGCCGTAGCCTAGGCCCTTTTTCCCATTGTCCTTCTATCTTTCTAGCTTCCTTTCCACCGCCCATCTACATTTACAAATTGCACGGGTGAGAGCCCAACGCTCCTTGAATTAAACCATGATGCACTTGCGCTCTTTTACAAAAGTTTTGACTTGCGCTTTTCCTTGTGCGCCTCTGTCTTCCGTTTCTCTTTTCCTTGGCCTTTGTCTTTGTCTTCTGCTTTAGCTTTTCTGGATTTTCCACCTTCGTTCGTTTAAGGGTTAACAATGTGGTATTTGATGAGTTAGCATCCTGGTATGGGAATCCTGTTGTAGTGCCTACTGATGGCTCACCCAGTATGAGTCATGCTGAAAATACTCCTGCAGAGAGTACTTCCATGAGTGGTCAGACAGGTGATGTATCATCTACAGTGAGTCCTTGGAAAGGACGATTGCGAAGTTGCACTACTGCATCCACTCACAGGGATCTGTCAGTGATGAGGGGGAGAACAGATAAGGGAAAATAAATGGTTTTTGAAGATGTAACAGGTCCACTCACTGTAGGTTATGATTCATCTAGCAGTGATAGCTTAGACAGTGAATTGGGGATTCCGTCTGTTATGACGCCAGGTGCTAGGCAGAGCCGTTATGTGCCGCCTCATGAGAGGCAAGCTCACAGTGAGACACAGCTCAGGAGATCAGAGAGGGTCAGACGACCTGTTGACAGGTATACTTACACTGGATATTTAGCCCGTCATTATGCTTATATGACGAAAGTAACAGGTTTTAGAGAACCAAGTAAGTTTGATGAGGCAGTTGCAGATGAGAATTGGCGTGCTGCTATGGATGAGGAATATTCAGCTTTGGCTGAAAATGGTACATGGGATTTGGTACAGCTGCCTGAGGGAAAAACACCTATTGGATGCAAGTGGGTGTATAAGGTGAAGTGTAAATCAGATGGATCATTGGAAAGATACAAGGCCAGGCTAGTTGCAAAAGGGTATGCGCAGCAGTATGGTCTTGATTATGAGGAGACTTTCAGCCCTATAGCAAAGATGGCTACATTTAGAACTCTGATTGCTTTGGCAGCAGCTAGAGGCTAGAAACTATGGCAGATGGACGTAAAGAATGCCTTTCTCAATGAAGAATTACAGGAAGAGGTTTACATGGAACAGCTTGAAGGCTATGTGTATCCAGAATTTCCAGCATATGTATGTCGACTGAAAAAGACATTATATGGACTGAAACAGGCACCCAGAGCATGGAATGCTTGCATCAGTAGTTATTTGCAGCAACATGGTTTCCGATTGGGAGATGCTGATCATAGTCTGTATGTGAAGAAGACAGATAGTGGCTATGTTTTCCTAGTTGTCTATGTTGATGACTTAATCATTACAGGAGATGATGAAAATGGGATTGTTGAAATAAAGACATGTTTACAGGCTGAGTTTCAAGTCAAGGACCTTGGAGAGCTAAAATATTTTTTGGGGATTGAGGTTGTCTCTACACCTCAAGGCATATGGCTGCTACAGAAGCAGTATGCTCAGGACATGTTACAGAAATATGGTATGGCTGATTGCAAGCCTATGGATACGCCTTTAGAGCAAAATGTCAAGCTGTAAATTGATGTTGGGATAGAGACTAAGAATGTTACTATGTACAGACAGATGGTAGGCAGCTTGATCTATCTCACGATCACTAGACCTGACTTGAGTTATGCTGTGGGGCTAATCAGTCAGTTCATGTAGAAGCCGCACAAACCACACTTGGATGCAATCAGGAGAATTCTGAGATATGTAAAGAGTATCACAGATCATGGGTTGTTTTATGCATATGGGAAACCCCTTGACTTGATGGGGTACACTGATGCTGACTGGGCTGGTTGCACGTATGACAGGAGGTCAACCAGCGGCTATGCATTTGGATTGGGTAGTAGCATGATCAGTTGGGCAGAGTAAGAAAGAGCCTATAGTTGCATTGTCCAATACGGAAGCAGAGTATCGTGGTGCGGCCTTAGCGGCCTATGAAGCTAAGTGGTTACAGAAGTTGCTGAATGACTTGGGAGTACACTTGGACAGCAAAGTCAAGCTATATTGTGACAATTTGAGCAGTGTTATGTTAGCAAGCAATCATGTTTATCATGCAAGATCGAAACACATTGAGGTTCACTACCATTTCATCAGGGAAATGGTTTTAGCAGATCAGATTGACTTGGAGCATGTGAAGACTGAAGACCAGGTAGCAAACATCTTTACGAAATCACTTGGTAAAGATAAGTTCATTCACTTTAGACAGCTACTTGGAGTGATACAAATGATTTGAGTTTTGTTTTGAGCTTGAGGGAGAGTGTTAGATATCAAGCTCATCGTCAGTGTGTCTTTATCTATGACCGACATCTATGACACCTAGAGTGTGTAGCTATCTACATGTGACTACATTAAATAAGTCGGGTTAGTAGTCAGTTGACTAGAGTTAGTATGTCTAGTCTACACTTACACTAGGTCACTTTATCTTTGTTGTGTGTGTTACTCAGTTAGTAAAAAAGAATAATGGAAGAAAGCTATGGAACCTAAAGGTTCATGACAATTGAGTTTCCCTGTCTCTCTCTCTCTCAACTTTGAATAGGAAATACTTGCCTAAGCTCTTGGAGTTATTAAATGAGAAGATTATGATGTAAAATTTGGAGCGATCATTAGCTCCATATTTAATTTTTTATTGTAGTGTGCTTAAGAAGAATGGTGCGTTGTGGTTTATTCATCACATGCAACCACTCAACTAAGTAACAATCAGAAATGTTGAAGCTAGGTCTATAGTAGATAAGTTTGCAAAAGCATTTAACTAGAAGGGCTATCTACTCAATGGTGGATTTGTACTCAAGATATCCAAGAAACACAAGTGGTTAGAAGAGGAATTCAAGAGGATAAATGGTGCGCAAATCGGATGCTGGATGCGTGCGTAGTGAGTGTCGGAAGGTCCCGAAGAACAAAAGAACTCTACTAAGCTCATAAAACAAGAAGGAAGATTTGCACGACATGAAGAAAAGAGACAAATTGGGTACAATCTCCCCCCATGCCTTGTATGAGTGCTTCCCAAGGCATGTATTTATAAATTTATTCATCTCAAAGCTCAAAAATAGCCCAATTTACAATTAGAATGCTTTTTAGCTTTTGTGTTTGCTTTTGTCCAAATGAAGAATAAAGTGGTTGGCTAGCCCAAAAGTCGGGCTATGCCCAAATACAATGTCCAATAATGAAATATTTGAACTAAGCGCATATGCATATACAAAATAATAAATGTTTGTCAAGTACTTCAATAAATAAAAGCACCTAAATAAATATTAGTGCCACGCCTTTAATGATAAGGTGCGCGCCCATAAAAAATGATATTTTCTTCTAGGTAATTTGAATACACGCTATTGCTTAGTGCTTCCCAATGCCAGTGTTGTCTACTCTACACATCAACTAAAGAATTCACAATTATTAGAAAATAATAAAATTAAACTGACAAAAGTGAATACCTAGTAGTCTTCAGCTACAAAATAAATAAATAGGCTAGAACTCTATCCTAACCTTAATTTAATACGAGTGCATTCTAAACTCATAAATATCCATTAATTTAAATATGTATTTTTTGGAATCACCCACATGCACATTAAATTAATCTGACGCCCGAAAAGGACTGGCATCCCTGTCAACTTCTTGCACAAGGAATCCACCTTGTGTACGAGCCCCAACAAATAAATATAGTTTTACCAAATCCATAGCAAAACCTCACTGAATCCACCATGGAATAAAAACCTCACAAATTCCACCGTGGTCTCATGGAATCCAATGTGGAATATGCCTCCAGGCATCATATCCTCGTGGTGGGATAGCAATTGTCCTCAATTGCTATTAGCTCAATGTGGAGCAAGCAATGAGGGGTAAGCACTTAGGTCGCAGGCATGCATTCATTGGGTCCCTTTAACCGGATGATTTTTAAACTTAACCAAATATCTAGAGTATCTATGTCCAGTTCTAGTGGTCATAAAGTCAGTATCTAAAATAGTTTCAGGTTCAAGGATTTTAGTTTCTTCTTCTAACAAAGGAGGGTTTTCATAGACAAGGTGGACATGTAATTGGCCTTTAAAATGTCGTAACAAAATGATATGAAAAGTATTTTGAATTTTCCAATGTTGGGGTAGTTTTAATTTAAATGCATTGTCATTGATTTTGTGAATGATTTTGAAAGGTCCATAAAATCTAGGAGCTAACTCAAATAACACGGTGTTTCCCAACACTTTGCAATCTTTGCTTTTCAATGCATAACCAAACATAATCATCAACTTTGAAACTCATGGCTTTTCTTCTCTTGTTAGCTTATTTAGTGTATGATTGCTGGGCTTTCGAAATCATATCTTTAACTTCAGCAAAATTAGTAGCATGTATTTTGGCAATATCATCAGCAGTTTTAACTTTGTTTGACAATGATGTAACAAGTGTAGGCAATCTATGTCCATAAATGATTTCAAAATGTGCTTTTTGTGTAGCTGTGTGTGATGTATTATTGTATGCAAATTGAAGTAAATGCAAGTGTGTATTCCATGTTTGTGGTTTTGAAATTGTGTATGCACGCAAAAGATCTAAAATTGTATTGTTAGTAGCTTCTGTTTGTCCGTTTGTTTCAGGATGAAATGCAGATTAAAAATCAATCTTAGTACCTAAATTAGCAAACAAAATAGTCCAAAATTTATTACAGAATCTAGAATCATGATCTAAGATAATAACTTTTGGCAAACCATGGTTAGTGAAAACAGTCTTAAAAAACAATTGTACAGCTTGGGATGTAGTTAATGTTTCCTGCATGGAAGGAAATCTACTTGTTTGCTAAATTGACCTACAATAGTCCAAATCATATCATGATTAGCTTGTGTATTAGACAAACTAGTTATAAAATCCATTGAAATATGTTCCCGTGGTCATTCAAGAATTGGTAAATGCATTAACAAACTATTTGCTTACCATGGTGTCACTTGACTCATTGACAAATTAAACATTTCGAAACAAAGTTAGAAACATCAGATTCCATTTGTGGCCAATAAAAATCTTCAACCAATGTTCGTAAAGCAGAAATAATACCTCTATGGCCTTGATATGGTGGACAATGAATTTCATGCAACACAAATGATCTAAATGGAACATTAACACAATCTTTTCTCATAAAACATAAATCCATCAGAATAAGAGGAAGAATCAATTGGAATCCAGTTATTAGCAACTAATTTATTCCAATCAACTTGAAAACTTGGGTCATGGTCATAGTTATCTTTCATAGGAATAAGGAAATGAAAAGATAGAATGGAAATATTATGGATATTTTATCTTATACTTTGAATAAAAGCAACCCATTTAATATGACGATCAGAGATTTGTGGCTGACTAAGAAGATGTTTAATACTTTGCTGGTCAATTTTGATCATGAATTCAGATCCGATTAGATAGTGTTTCCATTGATGTAAAACCTCTACTACAACTAGCAATTCCTTATCATAGGTAGAATACTTCAGTTCAACGGGTTTAAGTTTTAAATTTTTGAAGCTTTAGAAAGCTTAGAACCTTTAAACTTTTAAAAAGCTTGACTTTTTAAAGATTAATCGTGACACGATGGCAGCATGTTGACATCGGATTCGATGCCAGTCAATACATCATCCTGCCGCCGCCGCAGACGATTAAAATTGTGTACTTAAGCTTTTTAATAAAGCTTATTAAGCATTGTAATCTCAAACTAATTGAAAGTTTCTTATCTGTTTTCTTTGAGAAAAACATCCTGATAAAGGAGCTTGGAAAGTGGTCCTCCGTTGCCAAAGAGTAGTCCTTCGCGATCCAATATCATAGTAGGGGGTTCTTCACCGCCAGGAACACAATAGTATTGACGATTCCTCGGAGACTTCCTGTAGAGCCTGTTTCTTACAGGAGCTTCGCCTTTGTGCAAGATGGTAAGCGATTGGAAGCCCTTGATCTCAACTTCACTCTGATACCATTGGGCGTGCAAATCGAATGCTAGATGCGTGAGTAGCGAGTGTTTGAAGGTCTCCAAGAACAAAAGAACTCTGCTAAGCTCATAAAATAAGAAGGAAGATTTGCACGATATGAATAAAAGAAACGAATTGGGTACAATCTCCCCCCATGCCTTGTGTGAGCGCTTCACAAGGCATGTATTTATGAATTTATTCATCTCAAAGCTAAAAAATAACTCAATTTACAATTAGCATGCTTTCTAGCTTTTGTATTTACTTTTGTCCAAATAAAGAATAAAGCGGTTGGATGGCCCAAAAGTCAGGTTGTACCCAAATACAATGTCCAATAATGAAATATTTAAATCGAGCACATATGTGCATAACAAAATAATAAATGTTTGTCAAGTGCTTCAATAAATAAGTGCATCTAAATAAATATTAGTGCCACTCCTTTAATGATAAGGTACGCACCCATCAAAAATGATAATTTCTTCTAGGTGATTTGAATACACGCTATCACCCAGTGCTTCCCAATGCCACCGCTGCCTGCTCTACATATCAAACTGGAGCATTCACAATTGTTAGAAAATAATAAAATTAAACTGACAAAAGTGAATACCTAGCAATCTTCAGCTACAAAATAAATAAATAGGTTGGAACTATGTCCTAACCTTAATTTAATACGAGTGCACTCTAAACTCATAAACATCCATTAGTTTAAATATGTATTTTGTAGTATCACCTGCTGTGGAATCACCCACGTGCACATTAAATTAATATGACGCTAAAAAAGGACATGCGTCCCCATCAACTTCTCGCACAAGGAATTCACCTTGTGTACGAGCCCTGGCAAATAAATATAGTTTTATGGAATCCACTGCAAAACCTCACGGAATCCACCATGGAATATGCCTCCTGGCATCAATAAAAAAGGAAGGTGTATGTATTCTTCTTGAAAGATGGATAAATCCAAAAGCATGCAAAGAAGAAGAAAGGGGCTCCATTGAGAGTCATTGGTGATAAACCTACTCAGATCTATGAGTAATGCATGAGTTTCATGGGCGATAGAGATTTTTGGGGGACATTCAAGAAATTCAAGGAAAGGTACTAGTGGGAGAGTATGTATAAGGACAATTCACACTTTGTGGAATCTTGTAACACTTGTCAAGTATATTATGCAGTAAAGCACAGAGATAGACTACATTCGACTTATACTTTTTCCATACGCTATAAGTGTGTGGTTGATTTACTGACTTGCCTACAAGCCTCTAGCAAATGAGATGTCTTGTAAATGCATGGAAAGACTTGACAAATTAGGTGAAGGAAAGAGATCTAAGCACTAAGACTACATAGGTTGTCTATATTTTGCTCTTGGAAGAGGTCTATTCTCACAATTGGGGATAAAATTAGCATTAACTTTAGTAGACAAGGGAAATGAAAAGAATGAGAGGGGACACCAGCCTATCACTAAGACACTAGCAAAATTATAAAGAGGTAGTATTAAGGAGTGGCCACGAATGTTTCCATACAGATTATGGATTGACAAGATGACACATAGTGCACTAATAGGTTTTTCACATCTCGAGTCAATGGGTGTATATCTGATTTCACTTCTTGATTAATAAAAATTTGTAACATATTTTTTTTACAGATATCAACGAGGAGAGAGAAGCATATACAATGCAAGGATATTGAAGAAAATATCTCTTTACTATCAATATAAAATACATGTACAAATTTTTGTTAGCCATCTCCATGACTTATACACAAGAGCTTACAATCTGAGGCAAAGTTTTTTTTAAAAAGAATGAAAATCCTTTCTAGGAGCCCTTTTGCCTATCTTTGATGCTTTGGTTGTTGAAGGCATACCTTCACCTATTGTAGCTACATGCACCTCCTCTCCTTCAATGTCCAAGCTTCCACTTCTTGTCAATTGTATACAATTGGTCATTATGTAGTTCAAGAGCTTTGCTCTTATATACCAAACGTGCTCACTTGTATAGCAATCCCTTGTAAACTTTCATACATTTGTAAAAAATATTTTTAGTTCATTGTTATTTTTTACAATTGACTATTTTGCAATAAAACTCTATCTTAAAGTTTAGTATGATTTAGATTACCTTTATAAGTTTATCATCATTGATATAAATAAACTAAACTAATCTTCTGGAATTTACAATTACTCTACAGCCACAAGAGTAACTATCATCCTAATGAGGACACTGCAATCAACAAGAGTAACTTTTTTATGGTAGTTTTTATAATAAATTTTCTTAGTATGTTCCAACCATATTAATCAAGAACTTACCGCAATTTGTCTATATTGCATTGTTGCAAGTAAGCCAAAAGGCATGGGAGGCCTTTTCTCTAGCACTTCAATCAATCTTTTGCAAACTTTGCACCAAAAAAGCAATAAAATTTA